>NC_051194.1:12165000-12790000 GCF_015220075.1 Falco rusticolus | reverse complement strand
TGTGCCAGCCCTATAGCTGCTTCTGCTCACCAGGGCCTCATTCTGACACCATCTTGCTTAGACCTTATTTCTGGGCAGTTATTTATGGCATACTTGAGCTTAGGCACCCTAGCAAACAAGCACATACCTAACCAATACTGCATGTCATAATAATTTAGCATAAAGTGTATTGCTTACAGTTATAGTTATTGCATGTCATGATGATTTAGCATAAAGTATTGCTTACAGTTACTGTGTGACTTGATGATTTGACATAATCTTTACTTAGTTACCATATGTATGTAATAGATAAGATATGGAACATACATAAATTAGCATCAGTGTACGAAAGGGGTGCACACGAGTTTGGTGGGATTACCCCCCGTGCTGCCCAGCACTGAATAAAACATACCTACTTTGCAATCTACCAATTGTGAAGTCTGTTTTCCGCACATCATACTTGAATCACAAAACCTGATGTTGGTTTTGCAGGTCTTCCGCTTTGCTAATACAACATAGGAATTATTGGTTGATGTTAAGCCAGCCAGAAAAGATAAAGTCGAACGTGGGTCAGGGGAATGGAAAGTTTGGGCGTTCTGACTCTCATGTATTGATGTGAAGTCTAAAACTCATTAAAATGTAGCCATGGAATGGTGGAACAAGATACTATTTCTTACATAGGAGGGCCAGAGCCTTAATTTCAGAAAGGTGGGTACTGTACGAGTAATTATTTTTTTTCTTTTGGGGCACAAATCCACAAATCAGCTGGATGTGGATGATTTTCTTGCTGCCTAGTAGCTTCGGAAACCAGTGTCTGAAGAGAATCAGAAAGTCAGATCCCAACAACTTGGTCAAAATTCAGAGCCTGTACAAGCTTCAGCGAGGTTCTCCTGTGCCACCTGCTGTATTGGAGTGCCTAATGAAATATAACCACAGCACAAATCCTTCTAGAGTTGAGTCCTTAACAACATTTCAGTAAGTTAGAAAGTTAGAAAAAATTTCTAATCTTCTAGCTCAGTTGGTGGTTGGGCAGATTTGGAATTACCTATAAAAATGTTGAACGTGATACTCTGATTTCTGCTTAAGTCAATCTTGAACTAAACTGTTAGAGCTACTGTGAAAAATACAGGAAAACAAGGTATTGCCTGTGGATGGGAATATCCCTCACCCCTCTGAGAAATCCTTGAGACAGAGGCAATAGTAGGGCCTGCTGTTTTCATGGTTTTGTTCAACCCTTGGAAAGTGTACCAATTTGATTTTTAGACTGTACTTCCAAACTAGGTATTTGCAAATAAATGGGTAAGCCTGGCTGGCTTTAAGCATGGTAAGAAGCAAGAGGAGATTGAAGGGAGCAGTTTTACACATTGGCAATGATCTTTTGCCTCCTTTATCCACTTCCTGACAAGACAGCCATGCCAATAACATCAGGTAAATTAGGCTTTAACAAAATACCCTGCTAAATAAACAATTCTGATATTTTAAAGCTGTTTTGGGTCATTACACCTACTGATCAAAGGATGTCAGGGACAGGGAGTAGGCGTAATGCCAGAGTCTGAACCCTGTGGGACCCGCAAAGAAACCAATACTGAGACTGAAGACTGTGGTTCAGGACACACTGGGCATTGCAGAATCACCTCTAAGGTGGGAAATTTTATGGCACAAAATCTGACTTCTCAGGGCCGAGAAGATGAGCATTTATTTCACTATCTGTATTTGAAACAGATCTCCACAAAAGGGAAGAAGCCTTTTTCAATTAAAATGGTACCTTTCTCATAATACTTAAAAGAAAATACGGAATTTTTGTTCACCTCAAGAAGATGATACCATTCCTCAAATCTAAATGTGGGTTTGCATGTGTGTGTGTGTTTGTGTTTTATTTTTTTTTTTTATCAAACCACACTGATGTTGTCAAAACTGTCTAACTCTCAAAGGCTACAGAGAAGACATTGCAGAACTGAGAATCTGATTTGGGAATACTATGTCAGTGGTGTTCTGACAGTGTTTTAACAAGGGGATCCACAAAACAGCTCTTTTCTAGCAGCAGTGAAACCTCTAGGGAAACTTGTGGGTATGTGTTTGCCAAGATGAGAGATAAAGCTTGAGATTCACAGTAAGAAAATTGTGAAGTTTGTAATATGTTTGTGGTACACTGCTATTGTTGCTTGGGTGATTAAAAAAACCAAACAACTTCTAACACAGGGCAATATAGTGGTTTGGAAAACAAATAAGCACTGATTTTTCTTTTTGGATTTGTTTCTTTTAATCAGAGGGACAAATTTGTCTGTGAACAGGTAGCAGAGATATAGGGAGACCCCCTCCGCTATGCAGTACTCTAGCATTTCCAAAACAAGCAAAGATTATGGGAAGACTTTGTATTTATGGGACACAGTTTAATGTCAGGACTACCACCACTGAGATGTAACTCAAAGGTCTGTGGCTGCAGTTTTTTTTACCCAGGACCTGAGCTGCATGGGGCCACATCTGCCCTGCTGGAGGTGCAGTCTTCGAGCCAACCCACCCAGCTGCTCGCAGCCTCAGTAATGCTGGTTTTGCCTAACCTTTTGATTTGTTTATATAAAGCACAGCTTAGAGAAACGAAGTTAATATACTTTCCTCACATATTTGATGTTAAGCCAATTAATGGGATGAGGACCAGAGAGGATTTTTCAGCGAGATTCAATAAAGGGCTTTGGGAGTTTCTTTTGCCTTTTCCTGGCAGCAGGAGATGCAGTCCTTGTCTCAGGTGTTCTGTCTCTCAGATTGCCTGAAACGCAATGTAATGTCCTTGGTCTTTCCTGCTGTGCTGCCGTGAGACACTGGGTTTGTAACCTTCACTTTTAAAGGTATTTGGAGGAGGACTTCATGGCTTGGGAAGGGGCTGTTCAGGAAATGCTTTGGAGTAAACATCTCTTGTGTAGTTGTGGTGATGAGGAATTAATTGATCTTGGTGATCCAGGTGTCTCTTCTGATTTTTTTTTTTCCATAGGTGTTTATTTTTAAAGAAAAGATGTCTCATAAAGAGACATCTCAAAGGGGGTAAATTTCTCTGTAATTTTTTCATTCTTCCTCAGGACAAAAAATACAGACATATGAACTCTTTGACCATTACTGAAACACATGGTCCTTCTCTTCAGTGGCAGCTAATTTTTTAAAACCCTTGAAGCTACCAATTAAGGGCGTTATATTCACACACATGGAAAATGAAAGAGGAAGAAAAGAAAATTGCCCCAGTGAGTTTCCCCATTTCATACCTCTGTTAGTCTTGTAAGAGGTCTTTTGATGTCATGGGAATAAAGCTACCAGGGATATTTTCCACCCACCCGTGAGACAGGCAGTCCAGCGTACAAGGATTACATTGCTTTCTTAAATACCCCAGTAATTACTTTATGATTTTGTTCTTATTAAAGCAAGAGGTTTGAATGCTTGTGAAGGCAGAAAGCCGACAAGAATAAATGGTCACAAGACACCAGAGAAGCTATGGCATTTCACAGCACTGTGTGCCCTCAGACACTGTGCTTTCCCCGTGCCTGTGAGGAGGCCCATGCCTGTGCTCACATCCATAGCTATTCTGGCGTCGGCTTCATCCCTGAAAATTCTGTTTGCTGAGACAAGCAGTAATAGGCGAAGAGGACCAGAGGGGCCCTAAGACATGTCTTGGAGGATCTTCTCCACCATGGAGTGGGAGCCACTTCTGTAGCAGAATGTCTGTGAGGGACTTAGATGGCTGCAAGCTGTTTCCAATCCAGGCTCTGCTGGAGAGCCACATTGCCTCCTCCTGCAACCTTAGGGTAAACTTGTGAGACTGCTCCAGTTTACCCAGCAGCACACTGCTGCAAAACAGAGCTGCCCTGCTTCTGTCCAAGTTTGCTACTGGTTCCCCAGCCACACACTCTTGGTGCTGGGCCATGGCGCTCATGGACCTCTGTGAAAAGTCAAGGAGCTGGCTGAGCAAGGAGGAGCAACATTTCCAGCAGCCAGGACCTGCAAGTACACCTAGTGAAAAGCAAAGTGTCTCTCGTGTTGTGGCGCTGGGTCCAGAGCCCTCTGACTGTGGGCAGTTGCCTGGGCCGTGGGGAGCCCCGGGGTGGTAGCGCAGCACTGCCAGGGGGACATGTGCCTTGGGGATGGGCACAGCTGCCCAGAGATGCCTGGCTCAGCCAAAAACATGAACTGGGTACAGGGAGAAATAACAAAAGGGAAGTAGACTGAAGAAAAGAATTGACTGTACATTTTTTCAGGAATCTTTTTGGAGTTCGTTAATTCTGAGATGAATTGTGAGCATTAGTCTGGCAAAGTGAGATCATCCTTGATATGAGTCTTTAACGGGGAATTATCTATCAGAAAGTGGATTGAAACTACTCAAACTTTCTATGAAGCTACCCGTTAAAGATCAGTGGGTTTCAGTCATGTAGATTAAGGCTGGAAGTGAATTTCTGATTCATAGGTAAAAGACTCATTGTCATCCTCTATGTTGGAAATTCTTTATACAATTTCTTTCCCATTTTTAAGTCATTTGCCTAAGCAGAGATCAGGACTGAGCTTGTAATTAAAGCACATGGCAGAAGCAAATCATGTGTGTTTGTGCTATTTTAGTCAGGTAATTTCCTCTTTCAGTATATTAATTTCTAAATATTAAATGTCGTGGTAATCTACACTGAGACCTTGCAAGTTCCATAGGAACATTCAAAACTATCAATGTGAATTTACTGGAGGGAAGGTACAAATGCTTAAATAATAAAAATATTAAAATAATATAAAAAATATTAAAATAAAATATATTTTATAAAAATATAAAATAATAGTTGCAAAATACTAGGTTGAAAGGGGAAGTTATATTTAGGTAACATTTTCTGCTGTAAACTAGTTCTTGCTGGATTGAACTTTGACAGTCCAGTTGCTTTGAGCATACCTGAATGTCATGCTCCATTTTTAAAGAATGTGGATTACAGCACTGTATTTCACTTAAAAAAAAATTACTTCCATACTGTCATTTGCTTTCATATTACCTAATACAGCTCAAAATCACATTACCTTGTATTTTTTTCTACTTAAAATACCTGCCATACTTGTGTTCTTGTGTTAGATCATCCTTTTCCTTATCTTTTTCTTTTCTTTTCCTTCTCTCTTTTCCCTTCCTCTCTCCTCTCCATTCCTCTCATCACTTTTGCCTTTTATTCCAAAAAACATATATGCAACAGTGAGATAAAATCTAATCATGTTTTTACAATGTGGTGGTTGTTTCCAGGAAAATAGCGTTCACTAATAATAGACTCTGTTCTTAATTTTTAATTTCCCTAACTGTGCTGGGTTGACCCTGGCTAACACAGGTGCCCACCACAGTCACTCCATCGCTCTCCTCCTCAGCTGGACTGGGGAGAGAAAATAGAACAAAAGGCTCATGGGTCGAGGTAAGGGCAGGGAGATCACTAAGCAATGACCGTCACAGGCACAACAGACTTGATTTGGGGAAATTGGTGTAATTTATTACCAATCACCAGAGCAGGGTAACGAGAAATAAAACTAACATCTTAAAACCAGCTTTCCCCACCCCTCCCTTCTTCCCAGGCTCAACTTTTCTCCCAATTTTCTCTCCCTCCTCCCCGCCAGCGGTGCAGGGGGACAGGGAACGGGCGCTGCGGTCAGCTCATCACACGTTGTCTCTGCCGCTCCCTCCTGCTCAGAGGGAGGGCTCCTCACTCTCCCCCTGCTCCAGCGTGGGGTCCCTCCCACGGGAGCCAGACCTCCAGGAACTTCTCGAAGGTGAATCCTTCCCATGGGCTGCACCTCTTCATGAACTTCTCCAGTGTGGGTCCCTCCCACAGGGTGATGTCCTTCAGGAACAGGCTGCTCCAGCCTGGGTCCCCCGCGGGGTCACGAGTCCTGCCAGGAGCCTGCTCCAGCCTGGGCTCCTCTCTCCATGGGTCCACTGGTCCTGCCAGGAGCCTTCCCATGGGGTCAGAGACTCCTTCGGGGATCCACCTGCGCTGGCGTGGGACCCTCCCCGGGCTGCAGGTGGGTACCTGCTCCCCGTGGGCTCCATGGGCTGGGGGCACAGCCTGCCTCACCGTGGGCTTCCCACGGGCTGCGGGGGGATCTGCTCTGGTGCCTGCAGCACCTCCTGCCCCTCCTTCTGCACTGACCTGGGGTCTGCAGAGTTGTTTCTCTTAGATATTCTCACTCTTCTCTTTGGCTGCAGTTCCTCTGATATTTGGGGTTTTTTCATCTCTTCTTAAACACATTCTCCCAGAGGCGCTACCACCGTCTCCGATGGGCTGGGCCTTGGCCAGCGGCGGGTCCGTCCTGGAGCCGGTGGGCACTGGCTCCATGGGACACAGGGGAAGCTGCTGGCAGCTTCTCACAGAAGCCACCCCTGTAGCCCCCCGCTACCAAAGCCTTGCCGTGCAAACCCAGTACACTAAGTTAGCGTTATGTTGCTGAGTAGTAGGAGAAAAAGCAGTGTGATGCAGAGACCAGTGTAACTCTTGGTATAGACTACTGTGTCCCCTTTTCAGGGTGGCCCAAAGCAAATTCATTTGTTCAGAACAGGTTCCTGATTTTTGTTATATCAATTCAATTTGCATTAGTTCTCTTGTTCTGAAGCTGGCCAAGCTTTCAGCTTGAACAGTTCTTCATTTCCCATAATCAGATTTTTTTTGTAAAAACCATTGGCAGGTTTGGTTTTGATATCATCTTATGTCATTGCGTACTTGCATTGGTCATATGGACTTTGCTGGCACACCAGAAGTGAGACTTGTAGTCACATTGGAAAATACATTAGTTGCCCAACTTGAATGTCACAAATACATTTGAAGTTTCTGGTTCCAGCAGTCTGATGCCAGCAGTAGTCTCAAAAATGTTAATGAAGTCTGGGTTTAATGCAAATATTCACAGAGTTCAAACAAACTGCAGTTTCTGTTTGGCTTCTTTGAAAATCACGGAGCTTTGAGAATTCAGGACCTGGTTTAAACACCCCAGATGACTCCTTGATAAAAAGGGCATGAACCGAGACCTAGATTTAAACACAAGAAAAGGTTGAACTTGGGTATAAAATGCAAACTGGAATGTATAAACTGTAGTCAATGTACCTGATTCAAGTCAAGCATTTCATACAATTTTATTTCTATTACCTTCAAAGCATTAGAGGTCCTGCTGAAACGCACTTGATGTAAGTAAGCATGAAGGGAACAAAAAGGGATAAGAGATTTGACGTAGTTGGGAATCTCAGAAATTCAGCAGTAAGTCTGGAGAATGACTCAGCTTATCTGTGATGAGAAGGGTGTGGAGGAGCGTGAGCAATGGGAACTAGCGGGTAAGGAAGGCACAGCTGGGACACTGCGGAGGAGAGAGGGTGGGGAGAGGGTGGGGGGGTTGGGGTAGAAGGCCAAGAGGGAATGATGCCAACCGTGGTCCGCAGTTGGTAGAGCAGGTTCTTGGCAGAAATAAAAGAGGGACTTGGGGCTTCTGGCGTTCAACCAGACTCCAATTCCAGCAAACAGAGATAAAACCCGTTACTCAAATGATGTGCCACATCTCATCCTACTCGCACAGATGATGGCCCTTGCTAGCTCTCACCGTGTCTGTCTTTACCTCATCTGTGGGAGTCCGAAGGCTCCTGATAACCTGTACAGTAGCAACATGACATGACACGGTGGGACTTCTGTATTTCCAGTTGGGTTTTGGGTTTTGTCAGTACTTGAAAAGTACTGACAGAAAAGCCACAAAAAAATTACTGAAATTGTAAGTCAGTTACTAAGATACGTGTAAAAACTCAAGAAAAAAAACTTCCATTAGAAGGATGGTGGTGTGGATATGGGATGGGATGAAGACCCAACACCCCTACAGCTGATGTAAGGGCTGCATAAGAAACTTGTAACAGAGCATCTGTGCTCTTTTGTCCAATCAGAAATTCTATTGAAAAAATAATCTTCATACTTTGATATTTTATTTTGCCAACAGCTAAGCACCCATTAGTATTTTTGAGGTATGTGCATTTATCTTTTCCTCCTATTTGGCAGCACCTGGAGTATGAAATTAAAATCATCCTTGTTTGTATTTAATCTCCACTGAGCGATCAGAAATTCTTTAATTCCTATTGCCAGTCACATCTGTAAAATACCAGGAATGAAATCCTGACCCAGTGAAATAAACACAAGTGTGTTTTGCATTCCGAGTTAAATACTCTGTTATTTAAATGGAGCAGAGCTATCACTTCAGTTCTTAAGCACCTAGAAACCATCAGCCAAATCCTGACTCCAAAACACTCAGTGTAAAGTCACCATTCATAGTTACAGGACTGTGTGTTTGCATGAAAAATATGTGACATGGGAATTGATTTGTTGATGTCCAATATGTGCTAGGATTTTACATCAAAGAAATGCATTAGGAATTGCTATCTGAAAATACCTCCTCAGAAAATGAAGAAAATCAGCTTCTTTATCATTATTTTTAATAGATGACACTGATTTTTCACATTGTGAGAGATTTTTCTGTGTAGAATGTTGTAATTAAAACTCTGAAGAGTCTGATCAGCTGGTTTAGCAGGACAAGATATGTACAAAATACTGGTGTAGTTAGATTAGCACGTGCTTAGTGCTTTAAGGATGCTGTGTCTTGAAGTTTATTTACATCGTCAGGAGAAGCTTGGGCTTCAGTGTTGATTTGAAATAATACTTAAGGGTTTTTTTTCTTATACAAAGTTTAGGTTTTCTGCTGAATTTTGAGTCTGGCCTTCAGACCCATTAAAAAGATAGAAATCCAATGCCACACAACCCTATTGCACTGGCAGGAGATAATGGCAACATGGTAGAATGGATTTCAGCACCGATGAGTTTCAGCACAGGAGTTTGCAGCAGAGCTCACAGGTTCTTTCCCTGACGTACAGAGCAATGAAGTTCACAGAGATGTGCTTACAGAGGCAGGTAAAACCCTTCTCCACCAGCTTGCGGGCAGGCACACTTCCCTTGCCAGATGACTTTTGAAGATACTACTCACTGAAATCACAGGTTTTCTGGTCTTTATATTTCACTGGATCAAACTACCGTCCTGTCACCAGCAAATGTGTATTCTTTATTCACTGGATCTAAAGATGTTGAAATTTCTTTCTTTCTTTCCATCCTTCAGCTGGTAGCTACATAGAGATACCCTTCAATCCATCAGCTAGCCCACTGTGGCAGCAGTATCCATGGCTCAGTTTTTCACGCTCTTGGGATATGATCTTCTACAGACCCGTTACTTCTGGCTCTGGAGATGATTTGGAAGTAGAGACACTGCTGACTCAAGTAAGAAAACCTGTCAAATTTCTCATACTTTTTACCATACAACCGAAATTTCTGTGTGTTTGTAAGGGACGTGGCAGGTATATCAGAGGCGGAACAGTTCAGGGTGAGAATTTAAAAGTTTCTTTGAGCTCTTCCTTTAGTTTGGAAGTTTGCATCGCCTGAACTTTATCAGATGTTATAGGGGAGGGGAAAATTTGTGTGTAAACATGTGTGTGCGTGCACGCATGTGTGTGCAAACCCACCAGTTCACTGATAAGTGTAACGACTGTGCTGCTCTTGATACTCATATGACAGCTATGACAGCTCACTTGCCCGTGACAATAAGGAGCCAGTTTCAGGCTTCTGGGTTTTGAGGTCAAGTTAGGTCTTACAGAGAGTTCGGGGGGAAGTACTGCAGCGAAGGCAGACTTACGTTTTCTTTGAAAGGCTTGCTATTTTATTACATAATAAAGAGAGCTCCACTTCTGACTCATTGTATTGTTTTATTTCCCCTAATATGTAAATGAAACCACAGAGTTGTTTTGACTGGAGCTGGGTATTACATCCCTAGATAACCAGTCAGCAACTGGAAGCTTTGCTAAAGCCAGCAATGCAAATTAGTGACAACTTACTCCACTTCTGGCTGCTCTCAGAAGGAAACAGCCAAGTTTTTAACGGAACAAAGCTGTCTTGGTATTTCAAAACTGAAAATTAGAACTGTTTGGGGAGAGGAGGAAAAAGGTCACTGTTTTGAAATAACATTCGGTACATTTACAATGACTTCAAATAACACACAGGTATTCCTGATGGCTGGTATTAATGCGCGGCTTTTTTATCTTGTGGGGTGAGGTGGACATGAGCAGCACAAGCCCATAAAGCCCATACTGTTCTCCTGGAGGAAATCGCAGTGAATACTCACGGTTGTCTCAATGGACAGAGATGCAGTGCACTGTGTGTTATTTCAAAATAGTGCCTTCTTTCTCATGCTGTGAAGGAGGCAGCTGTGGTCCCCACATGTTAGCTGGAGCATGTGGAGGATACCACCGGAGAAGTGGCACTGTCCTGCACCCTGCAGTGAATGCACATGGGACACCCACACCCAGCCAGCATTGCTACCTGCTTCTGCACTGGGCATCTCCTGAGACTTCTCTCTGATGGTTTTTTTGGGTTGTTTTTCTTTTTTCCTTTGACAGGCTTCAGCTCTGTTGGGCTTGACACAACTCTTTTTAAGGAAAGTATTTCCTTTACTTTCCAAGGCAGAGAAATTAGTCTGAGTGAAAATGGCCAATTTCTTGAAAGACAAGAGTTTCCAAGAAAGATAATACAAATCTGAGAACTAGCATCTCATATAGGCCCTTCTTTCATTGGAAAGCGTGGCATACTCTGCACTGTGAAAATGGCCAGTAAATGAGAAAAAAACATGGGGAAAAAAGGGAAAGTCTGAGGGCTTCTTCTGGGAATTCATTAAAAATATGTCAGCCAAAGTCATTGTTAGGCTATGCAAAAAGATCAGGAAAAAAAGTAAAATTGGTGCTTGCTCTGAGTAAACCAACAGGCCCGATGAGGAAGAAGCAGTGGCTGCTCCAGAACTTTTGTCTTGATGATTCCTGCCAAGAAATCCCAACCCCCTTACCAGGTCCGTAGGGATACAGGTGGGAAGACAAGCTCCTGCCTTTACATGATGGCAGCTGTGCTGGGGACTCCCGTGTGTTCTGCACTGCCAGTTCAGAAACAGGGAGGACTGAGTCCTGCTAGCGCGATGCCAGGAAGCACCGGGGAGAGCTGTGCTGATGGGGGGGGTCTTGCACAAAAAAATCCACGCTGCTGTGTACCACAGACCCCACGCGGGTCCCTCATGGTGGCTGGCCATCACTCACCCACGCTCCAGTCCCACCCTGCAGCTTTTGTGCAGCAACATGCATTTATCACTGCCACCTCTGACACTTTCAAACCATCGACATCGTTCAGCTGGTTCTTACGAAGAAAATGTCAGTTACCTGGGAAATGTCCTGCTACTGGCCTTCCGCTTTCCGTCTATGGTTTCTCCACAATACTGAAATCTTTAACAGGTTTGTACAAAAAAAGAAAAAAAAAGAAGTACTCCAAACAATTTTAGTAAACAAAAGGTTTCAATCTCAGACAGAGAAAATGTTACTAAAACTCAAAGTGGTTTCTTTCCAGTGAAATTGCGAAGGAAAATGGAATTGTCTTTTTTTTTACCAAATGTTCCATTACCTTAAAAAATCATCGGTATGGAAAAAAGGCTTCAAAAAACCTGGGAAGGGTTTTTAAGAAAGGCTGGAACCACAGACAAAATGGACTTAGAATGCTTTTTATTAGTATGTGGTTTGTTTTTTTTTAAAGCCCTAACACTAAGATTCCCAAGACTAGATTTTGAAATTTTACTTTAAATGCATCTGCTTTTCTTTCTGTTTCCTTGTTCATTTGATTTTGTTTGTTTCTTACTCTCTTCCATTTGTGCTCCCCGCCAACCTAACAAAACAACTTGAAGAGTGCCTTAAATTTTTCTAACAAGTATAGTAAGAATTTAAACTGATTCCAGAGAAATCTAAAGACCTTCTTATCTCTGCATGGCCATTTCAGCTGCCACAAGCTGCCCAAACCTAGACTGATTCAAACAAATGACAAATTCCAGCACCTTCTTCTTTTTTGCATAGCATGAACGTTTACAAAGAACAGCTTTCCCACTGGTGCAGGTTCATCCACCCTGCTGGTATCGACGGTTGCTAGAAACTTCCAAAACACAATCGCCTGAGCATCACTAGGGAGTTTAGACTATTTAATGGGATATTACCTATTCTTCTCTCCTTTCCACATTCTCAAGCCAGTGAGCAATAGCCATGAAATCCTACAGGGCTTTCAGGTCGGCTTCTCAGCCTGTGCCAGTCATGCTGGCTCAGCTCTGCTACGGCTGTGCCTGTTCATCTCATGGAAGATTCTGGTCTTTTGTTTGCTGCAAGTGGCAGTTTCTGCCAGCTGAGCTGACATGAGAGGAAGAGTCTTTGATTCATAACAACCAAGCAGCTACATCAATGAGTGGCAGTAGCACCGGCTGGGGTGGCTTTTGTCATGATTGAAGTCAACAAGAACTTGAAATTCTCTGCCAGGACTGGGTAGGAGGTTGTCTCTGGTCTGGGGCTGGTAGTAAAGGTCAAAGTCTAGCAGGTGTTACTGGCAGCACCTTGCACCATCTTGGGGTCCTGACATAGCCCAGATGCAGGAACCCTTCCACGTGATTGTGGGATGGGTCTAAGCCTCCAAATAAAAGGCAGTGACAGGGAAGGGGAGCTGCCAGATCTTCTAATGGCACACTGAGTGATGGACACAGGGCCTTTTCCTATAGAGAACATCTTTTATCACAATTCCCTAAGTTTAAGCAAAGGGGATTTTTATTTTTTTTTGCTTTAACTTTGACAAGGATTCCCCTTCCAACTTCTTTTAAGAGGAGTGGCTTTAAATTTTCCTTCCCAAATGCAGACATGCTGAAGTTGTTTATGAGGAACATTAAACTTTATTGCACTTTGCTGGATTTCAAGACTAGTAATGCTTTTTAATATAGGATGAGAAATGGAGATAGAGAGTCTCTAGGACAAACCCTCATGGCTTAGTATTTGAACGATGAATAGTGATAACAGATATAACCTATATACAAGTACACGCAGTGCTACCTCCTGATGCCTTGTCCACCATATGGTTTTATATGTGCTGTTAAAGGAAATGTACTTACATCTGTTCTACCACACTTCTGTCTTTCTTACTAGGAATTCTGATTCAAGTCGTATCAAAACCCTAAGCACTACTGAGCATGTTAAATGAGACCTTTCTCAACAAAGATATCTCTGGATCATCTCTGCATGCAGATGCAATGTACAACAGCAGTGCAGTGTGAGAGAATGTAACCTTCACTGTCTTGACAAAAATCAAGTCTGTTTAGTGGAATCTGTGTTTCTCTCCCCATCTTTCCTTTTCTGTAGATTTGTTATACGTAAATAAAGCTGCAGCACAAGTGAATTAAGTTCTGTCTCACCTGCTCAGTCACAGGCATTCACAAGAGACATTTGTGTGTAGGGTGGGATAATGTTTCTGGGGTTCTTTTCTCCTCATTTCTATTTCTTCCTTTTCATGAACAATTAACTGTAAGGAAAGGGCAACACAAATGTAGCCCTCTATAATGAAATGGTAATTATCATATTGACACAGTGGAAATTCATGACTGCTAGGGGTTTTAGCTCTGATGACTCTGTGCTCAAACCCATGGCTGTGCCCAGCCACCTCCCATCTAGCAGTCGTGAATAAACTTTGCCCTTGGTTATTTATAACTCTGCTGCAGATTGGAAGGTTCCTGTTTTCTTAAAATGACACACTCTGTTACAGAGCTGACTTCTGTGGAAAGCCGTGCGGTGACTCCAGGAATACGGCTGTCCGTACCACATCCTCTCTCTGGGGTGGTTCTGCCAGCTGGCTCGTGGAGTGGTGCCAAGCTCGTGATGCTGACCACAACCTGCAACGCAATTGGCCCTTTCAGCCAGCGTGAAGTTCCCTGCAGATCTGGATGGAAGTGTCCTTCCATGAGGATGCTCACGCTAGTTAAGTAGTGCGTTCATTAAGTTCAGCTGGTTGAGGGGAAAAGGGAAAAAAAAAAGCAGATGGTAGCAGTTCACATGTGAAGGGTACTCTTTGATATATATTTTCTACTGTAAAATTTCTATTTAATCTATTTACAACATTAAGCTACCTATATGGGACTGCGTTCTGTGATAAAAGGGGGTTTCTGCTGAGCTCCCGAAATATGACTGACATCTTGTTTGCTTTGGGCAAACAACAGTTCCTTTGACAAAGGGATTCATGTTATGATTGTCAGAATAAAGCTCTCTGAAGTGATTCTGACTCTCAGATGTTACTACAGGTGGAGGAATGAAATAGAACATCTAAAACTGATATTATTATTATTACATATACAAACATGTGTTGCACAGGAATATTAATGTTTAACTTCTGAGGTGGTCAGGCGTGTGCTTATGGAAGAGATTCCGCAATACAGGGCTTTCTCCTGCTGTTTCTCGCTTGCCTTAGAACTTCCATAACTGATTGTAAGATTGCACAGCTTTGCCTCAGCGTAGGAGAGGAATTGTCATTGTGGAAAGTCACAAATGCAAGCACACACTTTGCTCAAGTCAACAGAAGTCAGAGGAATAAACAGTGCGTGTTAGGTGGACTGTTTTCGTATGGTGTTCCTTGCAGCAGCTCTTACCGCGGGAAGGAAGTAATGTCGCCTGTGGCTGGAACCCACATTTGAGTGACTTTCTAGTGCCAGCGAAAGGGTTGGTGGAGGTACCAAGAAACTCCACGGTGCCTTCATTACGTCAATAGCTATTGTGCAACTTCATTTAGCTTCGCCCAGAGGAATTGAATTTTTATTTTGAGTACTCTGAGGAGTGTCCTAGGGGATTTTGCCTATAGAAAGAGGCAAGAGAAAAAGCCAATTAAAGATGTGAAGTTTAAAATGGAGCGATGCATTTTTGGCTCAGATTGCTTATAAATTAAGTGGAATTTGGGGGCCAGTCAATCTTTATGCTCTGCAGCTCTGCACTGTGGGGTTAGAGACTGTTTAATTTCCATCCTTTTCATTCATTCTTCAGCTAGGTAGAGTGAGGACCGTGCCCCCCGAGAGCACAGCTAACCTTCAGGGAAGAGCAGAGTTAAGAAGTGACACAGAAGAGTCAACGATCCCTGTGTGAAAGCTGCAGGGGTTACTTATTTACTTAACAGGATTGCTTCTCCCTGTAATCTAGAAGGTCCTGGTTTCATTACCTTCGTACTTTCTGCCTGTAATGACAGCAGAGCCCAGCAGAGACTCCTGGGACAGGACCAAATGAGCTCTCATATGTGCAAAAAGCAGTCAGTTTTAACTTGAACCGACTGTCAATAGTCTGCGCACAACTCTGATGAGCCCTGTGTATAGGATCACCTAAAAAAAGGCACTGGGTTATGCTTTCGGCAAAATAACCCCAAGTACAAATCCATAAACATTTTAGAAGTTAAACATTTCCTTTTCTTTTCTTTTCTTTTCTTTTTTTTTTTTTTCCCCCCCTGTGTCTCCTCAGGACACAGTTTCCTCCCTGTGTCAAGTCCAGGAATTTACTGACATTAGTCAACGATTTCATCTGGGTGACAGATGTTTTTTCTAGAGACCTGTTGTGGTTACTCAGGATGATGTCAGAGCCAAGGAAGGAGCAAGAGAGCACAATTCCCAATATGAGCAACTCCAGGCACATCCTCATACTCCATGGCATGACGGCAAGCAGAAACAAATGTGTGCACTCCATGCAAGCAGTTTCATCATTCTTTTGGGAAAGTACTTAGAGGAAGTTCCCTCATGCAAGGCTTTCTCCTCACTTTGACACCTACATTGTTTGCTGAATGACAGTTCTTTCCCGAGTATGGAACATAGGTGGATTCACACCCAAAATTTCAAAAGACACCCCATAAAGACATGTAAAGCTATGTGTCTGGTTTTGCTTTGCTCAAAAAGAAATGTAAGCAGTCACCTCCTTTCCTGTTTTGCCCTCTCTGTGCCCCAGTCGAATTACATTGCTGGCAGGGAGTAAGAACTGAAGGACAGCTATCACCCTGCTCCTCACCTTTCTGCAGCGTTGCACTCCAGGCAGTGGAGAACTGATTCTTGGATGAAGCAGCTTGATCTTAATGTCTTCGCTCTCCTGCTCTGTTCTTTGCATCTGAACATAGGGGCCGTACCAGCTGGCTCAGTGTAGCTCTTTGTTTGATGTTATGTCCCCTGAAAGCAGCTTTCTTCAGAAACTGCAGAACAATAGGGATAACAACCCCAGAGTACGTGACAATGTCTGTTAGTCCCATTGCTGTTAAGTCTTGAGACAAGGCATCGCAATGTGCTTTGATGTGTATTGTGTCATACCTAGTCACAAAGACACAGGACATTGCAGTGGAACTATCTCATTTTTATCACAGTGTTTACATTGAGGTAGATGTTCCGATCTTTCAAGAATAAATTCAGAAGTAAACCCCAGGATTTCTGAGAATTTCTAGAAGCAATACTAAAAAAAAAAAAACCACATTATATACTTTAAAAAAATAACATTCTTTGGTTTCTTTTTTTTCCAGTCACATTTCTATCATTCTAGCATCCGTGTATGTAAAGGCGTTCAGTATGATTCTGGCCAACATATGGATCAGTCACCAGCTAAATAAGAAAAAAATGCCCTTTGGGTACCAGTGAGTGCTTGGTCTTAACTAACCTAAAAGTCTTCCCTGTGCTCTCTGCTACTGTTAGAGATGGATATTGAGCTCAGCTGGTCTTTGCCCTGATCTGGGCCATGCGTTGTTATTCTTTGCTTCCTATTTTATGCACACGCGCGCGCGCGCACACACCCACACACACACACACCCACACACACACACACCCACACACACACCCCCCCCCTAAGGAGAAATCAGAAGTGTTAAACCATGAACTAGTTGTAAGAAAGTTGCACGATACAACAAAATCTATCAGCCAAAGAGTAACTGCTACAGGATCCAACACTGAGTCAGAAATCAAGTCTCTGTGTCCATATGCACTCAGACCCCTGCCACAACTGCATTCTCGTGATCACAGAGACGGTCCGTGTGCCTCTCCTCTGTAGTCTGTGTAACCTACGTGCAAATGAGGTGCTGAAGTGTTTGAGCACAAGACGAAATGAAAGCCACAGGCCATACAGTACGCGGTGGGGAAGAGAAGCGGAGCAGTGGCTACAACCAGCAACAGGGTTGCTTGCAGCCGGTAAAACCTGTCATTTAGTCGGGACGAACAGAAGCCAAGTATTCCTGCTGGGTGATGGGGCGGCCAGCACCGGGAAAGCTCAGGGCAGGGACTGCACCAGAGATGCAACTTCAGGTTGTCATTATTATTTCGTTCTTACAGCTGGCATATCAGCACCCGCACCTGCCCCTGTATCTTGAAGAAGCAGCTTTCTGCAAAGATTTCATTCAGAAATGTGTGGTGGCGAGAAACGGGGGTGCTGTGGTTACGTGTGAAACAATCAAATTCCCGTTAATCTTCTAACAGTCTGTGTGTCGATGCAGCTGGGAATGAGACAGACAAAATATACTTAAAAAACAAAGACACTTTCTTAGGTCTCTTTCCTCTGCCTGTTTAATTACTTTTGGCTGCAGAGACATCATACTAGTAGTAAAAGACATTTTTAGAAGACTTCCCCCTTTCAAATAAAACCAGGATAAATTCAGTTAAGTGATTTGTATCATAAACATTGTAACAACGCGGACTGTTTAGCAGTTTAAAAACTGAGGAAGAAAGCTGATACTGTTGAGAAGCAGAAAAAAACCCACATGGATCTCCTCTTTTACAGCTACAATTAATAACTGTAATAAAGGACGATTTTTCATGGATGATAATTTTAAAAAGTAGAAGAATTTAATGCAAAATTACAGCACAATGCAGTACTACAGAAAATGTGGGTTTGCACTGAAAGAAGAGACACTAAAAATTTTTTGGGCTTCCATTTTTTTAATTTACAAAGACATACTTTGAGAAATTATTGAAACATTTGTATACTCTTTATTAGAGTTCAAATCTACTCTGAACACCATTTTAATGGACAAAGTTAAGGAACATAAATTCTATTGAATATTTCCAACTTAAGCTCACGTGTTGCTGGTTTCCCTAGTGGTTTCCTGCATGATTAACAATATGAAACTAACTGCACATTAGTTTGCATATTAGTTTGCATATTAGTTTGCTATCCTAGAAGTTCCATGATAGATGACTCAAGTGGATATTGAAAACCTGGGTTTCATATTTCTTCAAATTTTCCAGTGGAATTTCAAATGTCTCTTAAGAATTTTAGACTACTGTGGTGAACTCATTCTTTTTGAAAGCTTGTTTGTAAGTATCTTGGAACAGTTTGCAAACCTCTGTTGCACAGAATATCTTTAAAAAAAACCCCTAACACATGCATTTATTCCCTAAATAAGCCAGAGGATAAACGTAGCCCTCCTGATCCACTCTTTGAGAAGGCAGGCAGCACACTTCAGGCCTGATCAGGATCCATTTAAAAACTGGAAGTTTTTCCTATGCCCAAGTCCAGTTGTTCACCCTGGTCAGATTCAGAGAAGACTGAAATAAGTTTTCCTGTCTAAGCATTGTAGCTTTTGTACCCAAGAGTTTTTTTCCTGAACACTGGTGCAAAAGCTGTTTGCACACGTCTACACTGAAACACCCATTATTATTAGAGGGAGAAGGATTAAGTTGGTACAGTTTTCTCCTGAAACATGGAACATTCCTTTTTCCACTGTCTAAACTCTGTATAAATTTGCATTAATACAAATTTGCCTTCTATCAGGAATAGAAAATAAAAGCCAAAAAAGGCTTTTCCTTCAGCTTTCTTTTTAGAGCGTGCTGCAAAGTTCCAGAAACTGCTCAGGTTACCTGAATTTTTGCAGTTAATTAACATTAAAGTTATGTGAAGTTTTGAAGTATACATTTTTAATTAGACCTAGACTAGTACCAAGCAACCTTGTTATTTCTCTAATTATAGTGTTAATAACTCTCAGAATTTTACAGGAACTCATCTTTTCTTAACATGACAGTTAATTTTAAGGCTTAGATTTACATGATAATGCACGAGACTGAATTCTCGGGTTATATTTTTTACTAAAATCAGCTTCTAGCTACTGTGGTTGCAAAGAACAGCTGATGAACTTATTTTGGCTCTACCCTGAATCCTAAATACAATACCAGCACAAGATAGAAAATGTTTAAAAAATAATTCCCTGGAGTAGGTAGTATCTGGTGACTGTGGAAGGCCAACAGGGCTGTAGCCCTTCCTGGGCACACTTGTTCTAAACGTTATCTGGTACACAGCAGCAGGGAGGATTCACCAGTCCAGAGTCCCTCACTTTTCCCCATTCTGCTGTGATTGCTAGAAGCCATCACATGTCAAATCTCCTGAATTTTTAGCACTTAGGGTTGGTAATACTGTAGTCCCACTTATTACAACATGGCTTCAGCAAAGCTAACATTCACAAAAGTTACAGAAGCAAATGTCATATCACGAAGCAACCACTGGAGTCATTTCAGAAATTTCCTTTGACTTTCAGAAGTTGAGGGATGCTTTGGTAGTTCATTTGTGAAACATCTTTGCTTTCCAAATAGGCCTTGTATGACCTCATTCATTAACAGTCATAGGAGGTGCTAAAGCTCTTATTACATAATGTAAAATATATTTTCACCACCTTCAGGAACCTGGAATTTTCTGACAGGTAAAACATGATGCAACAGATTGCCCAGATTGTGATTAGGCACTGAATCTTACTACCAACTCCTTGTATCCCTTATAAGATGGGGTCCCATTCTCAGTGTGAGTCTCTAGGTTTTAGCATAAAATAAAGATATACACATTAATAATTACATAGCAAAACAGTAAGTTGTCACAACTTCCCTTTTCTTCCAGGTATATCCCTGAGTACTTTAACTTATATCCATCTTCCCTTTCAAAAGAGCAATAAAAGCAGATAACAGACGTATTTTTCATAATTATTACACTGTGTACCGCCATACATGCACTAAGAGTATAGTTGAAATTCTGTCGATACACTGGGACGTGAGCTTGCTCTGCCGGCATCCTGAGATTGATCAGAAGTTGCATGGCACTAGTTAGCACAGTGCCAAGCCTGAACTACGTGCCCTCTTAGGAAAGGTGCAAATCCCCTTGTGAAATACCATGTAAATGTAGACTTATTCAATGGAACTACTAGCAGGAGTAATTTCTCTGCTCTACTTTGCCCTTCTCTCATTAATGCCGTGGTAACAGGCAGGTACCTGAGCAATGTGCACATATATAGCACAGATTGTTTTCACCAGAGGAGGAAGTGTGTGCACATCAGACGGGCAAGAAGGAGGGTTTGTTTGTTCTTTATAGGCACATTACCAGCAGGGTAAAAAAAAAAATAAAATAAAAAAAAATTGCATTTGGAGCAGAAGGCAGTGATGTTTTCTGACTTCCTGGAACATTTAATTCAGAAGCATTGGGCCATTTCTGGAGAAAGAAAGACCTGTTTTCTTCCCTTCTTCTCCCCTGAAGAAGTTTACCTAGCATTCATACTATTAAAAAGGGTGAGAATTTTTAACCGCTATCATCCTCCTAACACTCCAGGTGTTGTTTTGGATTTCCTCAGCCCAGCTCTGGTCAACTTTAAAAGAATGGCCACCAAAGTCCCGGATAAAGCTGGAAACTTATGCGAGCTTTTGCAATATGCTACCAAAAGGCTGGAGTGGTTCAAAATGTCTTTAAGTGCTTTTGACAATTTTCCCTTTCCCCCCAGAATGGGAGGAAATGAATAGCACCTTTTTCCCCCAGCTCTTCCCTTCACCAAAGCTGCAGATCTCTTAGCACGGCCTACGTTAGATGCTGCAAAAGCAGCAGTCCTTCGTCCAGCGTGTTCTCCATAAGGCCCTTGGGTACTGCATGCGGCCATAGGGATGCATGTATCAAGTTCATACTGCATTAAAGGAGGACAGTGCCTCATGTTGCCAACATCTCATTTGTTTCACCTCTGAGACATTAAAGGCACGTCGAGACTGCAAATCCAAATGCCGAAGTGAATTCTTATCGTTGCTGAAACAGAAAGATTAAAAAAAGGTAAACTGTCCTTCAAATACTGTGCTATTAAGTGATAGGTGAGTGGTTAAAAATAGAATATTCCATATAATTCCACAAAAAATGCAACATAATGACTCCTGAAACATAAAAGATCTGAAAATGGTGTTTTTATAACACCTCTCTCTCTGAGGCATGCTTAACCTTTGCAATTCTTTTCTGCTCTGCTTCTATTTTACTTAGTCACTCACTGAACACTTCAAGCGCACGTGTTAAAAACATGACACTAGCTGTACAAGACTGACGTGTGTCACAAAGTTGATTCTCACCTATCAATAAATACCTTTTGTAATGATATCTAATCAAACAGCTGTATTTCATATGAGAAAGTCTATTAATGTCTGAGAAAAGTATTTTAAGAATTTTAGATGATTAATACAATTCCAAAACCTGAGAGTAATTTCTCAATAACTTCTCTAACTGAATGTTAGCACAGACGTTATTTCTTCTCTTCAGTGTCATGCTATAGTTTTCCACTTTATCTTTCTCCTGCATTGGTCTTTCTTCAACTGTGGCCAAGGAATAACTATAAGAGCAGTATGAGTGCATCAAAGCATTTTCCAGACCATACAATAGATGCTTTCTACTAATTGTCCACACTGAAATGATTTTCCTACAATTACCTGATCCTAACGCCGACCAAGAAGTCTTATGTATTAACTGGCTTTTAGCAAAGAAAATACAGACTTCTCCAGGGCTATTCCTACAGCTTAGAGCACTGTGATGGACTACATTTGTTGTTGTCTCCTTTGTCACCTTCAAGTTTATGTAGGAAGACTACTGTTGTTTTTGCTGGATTTGTTGATCCCAGTCCAACAGTGTGATTCTGGTTTTTAAAAGACTGCCTGATCCCATCACACAAACATTGCTAACAGTCGCTGGCTCTAAACACTGTGACCAAACTACCCACCTACCTACCTACCGACCTTTCCCTGTCATGTCTTCAGTCTGCTGAAATTCCCATCAGTGTAATATGAATCACAAGTATGTCGTCAGGTTGTCTGCACAGATACTCAGCTACTGAATTTGTTGCCCAAGCATTTTATCCTTGCCTATTACTAACTTATTGTCAATACCTGAAAAAATGCTATATGCAATTTTAGAATTGCAAAAAAATCAAGTATCCAGCTTCTTTTCTATAGAAGTTGCCTGCCAAACAAAATAATGCTGCTTGAATTTAAGTCAGTAAGTTACTACTGGCTTTTTCCCTTTACTTTCAGTTTGATATGTTATTTCCCCCACCCCCAGCACTATATCCTGGACTAAGTAATGGTGACAGTGGATTTCAAATAGTTGCAACATCGCCCTCAAGAAGTTGGTGAACTTCGCGTAAAGTGAGTGACCTGCATCTAGATCCTCCAGCTGAGCGTAGTACGGTTGTATCAGATTTATCAAATGTAAACCACCAATTTATGATGGAAACAGCAGGCTGATGTAATAGGAAGCATTGCACTGCACTGCATCGCATTGCACTGAGAAAAAGGCAATGAGCCATCTTCACATGCATGCTCTGGGAGAGGAACTTTTGTGCTTCCCAAGTTAAGTATCTCTGGTATCTCTGTAGTTCCACATTGAATGTTACAGAGGTACCAGTTTCTTTTGTATCTCTGCCCCATATTTTCTGAGTGATTGTGAAGATTTCCCAAAGCATATCATAGACTTGGGTACCCAAATCCCAGTGACTCTCTGACATAATTTACTGTAGTAAATGTGATTTGGTTCTTAAAACATTTTTGAAATGTCATGCCTCTTTTTGCTTTTTATATCCTTATGCAGGATAGTACTCTCTCCTTCCTTGCATTCTTTCTTTTACTTCTAATATTGTCTCTAAATACAGGCTGTATGTATAACAGGGTCTATGTAGAGACACCCAATGCGCTATGAGGTACGCTGACTGGGCAGATGTGTATTTACTGGGGGAGAAGGGAGTAGGACTAAAAGACGAAACCCCCTTCTTTGCACTTCTCTAATTTAGCACCAGCTAGTGCTCTGCGTCTACATGCATTTTATATCCACATTCAGCTCTATGCTGAACAACAGTTAGCTGGAATCTGAAAGCTGAGGAGCAACATTAGCACAATACTGGCCGATTAATTAGGCCAGGTCACAGTAATAGTACTGCACAATTCTGGAGGTAGTCGATGCCCTACCAGCACAGAGCGCAAATGAGGTAAACCTTTTACTGTCCCCTCCATCTAAGGAGAGATACCCAAAGTCCTTCTCTTGGGTGGCTGCTATAGTTGTATCATAACGCAAATGAATCACTGTTGTATAAAGCTTAGATTTTTTAAATTTTTTGATAGAGGTGGGATGTATTTTTTCCCGCCTCTACTGTTTTGCGTTTCTCTCAAGGTTTGGTCTTGGTTCAGTGATTCCACATAGTAGCTTGTGATGGTAATTTTTTAGGAAAGTTAATTGATATGCTAATATTACACAGTATTTCCTGATGAAATAATATAAATCACTGTTTAGTTAATTACATATAAAGAACGGTGCTCCCTTCTCACTGCTACTACATTAATAATAACATTAATAAAACTTGATCTTTGGAATTAATCTCCAAAACAATTTCCATGCATAAGTAGCCTGATGTTGAAGGAAATTCCATATAAAGGAATCATACTGATTATACACTTTATATAAATCTTCCTTTTACTAAGGTTACACAGTTTTTTTTCCTGGATTATGGTGAAATAACTGTGTCATTCCACAAAGCAAAAATTATCTGTCCTTCAAAAGAGGGGAAAACTGTTTTCAAATGGGCAATTCTGCCAAAAAAAATGTTTCCATTGCATTAGGAGAAAGCAAAACATGGACATAGAGTTTCCACCATTCTCTTTCAGTGTCATAGGGGAAGTAGGATAAAATGATGGGAGAGAAGCTGCTCTCCAAATTTCCCCTTAAGAATATATGAGCTCATAATGGAAAACCAGAGTGTCATCAAAAGATGTTTTCACAATCTTTATGTTTTAATATTTAAAAATTCCTCTGATGGATCATAGCGAACTATCCCATCATGGAAGTTCCACACAGATGTGTCTGTGCTCCATAGCTGGCATGTAGCATTCTTGACTTGGTACTGTATTGCTCCATTTATCCTGTAACAAGAACTAAGCTGAGGCAATTATGTAGGCTTTATGCACATGTGTGCAAGCATACACTTTGAAAATGTGTGTTTACTTATATTAATCATTAACTATTCATGTTTCAGAACTAAGCAGGTATTCAAAGACTACATCAAGTTGGACAGATGCTTAAGCTATGCATTAGCGACCTTACAGTCAAAAAAGAAAAGCCACATTATGTGGTTGACATCAGCAAACAGGCAAGCTAAAATGGGTTGAGGAAGATGTAGGCAACACGTATGTAAAGTTACTTGTGCCCATATTTATCTGCTCAGCGACTGGATGCAGCTCTCAAGTTTTCTTGGTCATTGCTGGCTTGCTGTTAAACTGGTGTGTTATCTCAGAAGCGAATTTCAGAAATCTGAAATTGTCTTCAATGGGAACAAATTGTTGCCTAACCTTGATTCAGCCCAGGCTCTTTCTCATTTGTGAAAGGAGAGCTGCCCCCAGTGCTTCCCGAGGGCTGCAGCTGGAACAGGGTGGGCTGCAGGAGGGAAGGGCTGTCACTGTGCCCCGAGGCTTCCTCCCTGCCCTTGCTACGAGGTTTCTCCTGGGAGGAGAAGCAGCTGCATGGGAATGTGGTACACAGCCCAGCCTCCTCCTGACATACGTTTCAAAGGTAGTGAGGGGCTGGGATCAGAAGGAGACAATTTTGTCACCTGGAAGAATTTGGATACCTTTCACTTGCCTGTGCCCCAGCTGCTCCTGCCACACCTTTCCCAAAGGGCTTTCTCAGGCTGCCGTCCTCCTTCTGAACAGTGGAACAATGGCACAAGTGTCAGTGTCCTCATGCCCCCCCCCTTGGCAAAGTGGCCTGGGTAGGAGCTGTTAAGACAGGAGCATGAATATACACAGTGTATGTCAGTGGGGGACCCAAAACTGCCTGAGAAGACATTTGTCCCAAATGATCATGTAAGAGAGGAAGACGAGCATCAGCCATGTGCAAAGATGGCACATGTGCTTGTAACCCACACGTCCTCCCAACGTGTCTGTGTAAGACCGTCTGTATGTGTAGAAGGGGGAGATTAGAGCTCTTTGGGATAAATGCAGGGTAGAGATGTACAGGTGTTAATTACCATTTTGGAAGTGTCTAGTACTCTGGCTTATCTGTTTTATTATTGATACGGAATTCTCAGATGAATAGTTCACTGGTTGCTCATCAATTCTGTGTCAGAAATAAATCAATAAACCACTCTGATACAGATTCAGTACACAGTATGCGAAGGGGGCAGTTTTTCTCTGTGACAGAGGCGCCGTTTCAAACCAGCTTCGGAAAGCTGCGCTCACAGCCTGCAGCCCTCTCGCTCTGCTCTTACCCAGCTCTGGCCACCAGCTCCAGCAACGGGCAGCCTGGGCTGGTGTGTGACATACAGGCTGGGCACGCTGGCCTCAGCAGGGAGGTCGTTAGGCCCATTAGAGAATGCAATACTCTAATTTTGTGTTTTGCCACACGGGAAGGAGTTAAAGCTCAGCTGCCAAAGGTGTCTGTGATCCTACTCAAGCCGTGTTTCTTTAAAGAGGATGGCTAAGGAGAGAAAAGGATTCCATGGCAATCCTGTACATCTGTGTGAAGCTTTCAGCACCATTTATCCAGAATCCTGAAACTACCCCCTTTCAAATTAGAGCATGACACCCTGTCTGCTGTTTGCCCCCCAGATGGGTGACAATAAACAGGAACCCCATGCACTGGGAACTGCTGGGGGTCATAATAAGTTTATCTCTGCTAATTTGGGTTGTTCCTCCTTTTTTTTTTCCCAGGTTCTTGCTGTATTTGGGGGCACCAAATACGCAACATATTGCAGATGTTTGTGTTTCATCTGTGTGAAGGACTTCTGACAGACCATTGACTGTAAACATATTGCAGATGTTTGTGTTTCATCTGTGTGAAGGACTTCTGACAGACCATTGACTGTAGCAGGAGGGACAGACACCGTCTTTTCATTGCTGGATTACTACATTATCGCTTTGATCCCTGGGCTATGGGAATACTCCTGTCACTAGAGAGCACACAGGATACAATTGTGTCTCTTTATGAATTCCTAAAGTATGTCTAGGTTGAATTTCAAACCATATATTTTTTTTTTTTTTGCTTTTATAAGTAATGTATTTTTTCTTGCTTAAAACTTTTCAGTCGTCTTATTCAGGTTTGGAACAGGGCTAGAAGAACAATTCAGTTTTGGTTTGCCTGACAAATAAAGTGAATTGTTTTCTATCATTTCACAAATAATAAAAAAATCAACAGAAACGTTCTCCTCATTTTCAAAGCATATGTTATATATGGGGCTTTGCTTATGCTTGAGTACAGGTCTAAAAGGAACATCAGTTTATAAAGAAAAAACAATAGCTTGTATTTAAAAGCTGCAACATAAAATAATGCGACAATCTCAGGTTTTTATCTCTTAAGACAGAACTAATTGTTCATTTTTTGTTTGTCCTAAGTCTCCATTTTTAGAATAAACATAATTCTAAAACAGCAGCTAAAAATTAATTTCCCCTTTGCTTTACTTCTGATTGATGTGGTAGCTGGGATTTTATTTCATGTAATTATTGCTTTCGTGCTTACCAGGTAGAAGTAGATTTAGTTTATTTAACTTTCTCTTTCTGTCTTCATAATGTATTTCCCATCAGACAGTTTTGGTAGTTTATTTAGTCTGTATTTACTCTTCCCCAGATGATGAAGAGGCAGTATGAGAGAGACAGAAAATCAGGCAGGAAAGGAAATGCCTCTGGCATAGCATAAAGGTCATAGTACAATCTCATAATCTCATTTCCTCTTTAAAGTTTACCTGGGAGTCCCAAACTTTTTTTTTTTTTGCTTTAGCTCTGCCACTATGTAAAAAAGGAACTCAAGCCACGTGTTGCAATTCTGTGGTATTGCGGTAAAACGGAGCATCCCTTTCCTTTAGCAGTTTAGATTTATAAGCGAGCCAGCACTTTGCTTCCTTCAGATCACAAAACCAACCTGCCTGGCAACTTCAGCCAACAGGCACCGCAGCAAAAGGTGAGAATTCCTTTCTTCTCTAATACTGGGGCAACACATCTGGTACTAGCTTCTTCAGATGAAACCAGTGAAAGCTTAAAACTATTTATTTAAAAGGGTATTTAAATAGTTGTTGTGACATTTTTCTCAGGACAGTATTTATATCCTTACGTGCCTGAAGTTAGGCACATAATGTATATATGTTTATAGCTCAGAATTGTTATCTAACTAACAGAACAGCTAATGTTATAAAGTAATAATCTTTTGTATCTTACCAATATTCATGTTGCTGGGGTGTGTGCATCGACAAATAGATGTTGGTGGTCAGTCTGTTCTCTGTTTTAAAAAACACACACCACCATTGGCTTGGCCCTGCCTTGAGCTGGGACTGGTCCAGGTGACATCCAGAGGTCCTTTCTGGCATAAACTATAACTATTCTGTGAGTCTTCATGAAGGAATCTGTGCTGATTTACAGAAGCTTGTGCTCCAGATCACAGGGGACATATGATATTGCCATACCCTCCTCCCCTATGAAGTGCTTAGGCAAGTGCACTAACTAGTGATGTTCAGAAACTGAGTTTATTTCGGATTAATTTTTCACTAAAATTTTGAGATGGGGAGAGGGGGTGTTCCCCACCACCACCTCAAAAATTGAATAGTTTTCCATGAAAATTGTTAACTTTTTTCACCAAAAACCTGAACCGTGAAGCTTTTCCCTAAAACCAGAAGGAACTTTTTGGTTTCCAAGGTTTCAATTTTGATGAAAGGTTAGTACAAAAAAGAAGGCATGTTTTACACCCTTCTCCAAGTTTCAGTTGATATTTCAGATGCTGGTTTTATGAAGCTTAGTGATGAATGGCCACGTTACGATGAAAGAAATCAGCATCTTGATTTCTGCAAAATGTGTTTTTCTTTCACAAATTACAGATAATCCTGCTTGCAGTAGAAAATCATTAGGAGCTAAGAGTATTTGCCTTTTAATGAAGCGATATACTGCTGATAGGCTGCCTGATAGTATCTGGCATTTCACAGGCCTGTGCCTGCCTCTAAGTACAGATGCAGACACTCTCTGGATACTACACTAGTAGCTTTGGCTCCCATCAATAGCTGCTGTGCGGTGTACAAAATCAGAGGGCACGTTTTCTTGGCCTCAGTCCAGAGAGAGCTGACTTCTGATCAAGGTTTGCTAATAACAGCAGGAGCTACCAGTGAGTAACAGATTTGATGCACATACTCTCCCTCCATAAAACCAAATAAAAATGTTTCATAGCACATGAGAAGAAATCAGGAGCACTACTCGACTTTCCTTGGAAAAAAAGAAACTGTTTGGGAGGAAAAAAAAACAAACGCAAACCACTCAATTTTGTGTTTTTCATGTGCATTCAGATTCCCACTGTAGTCAGAACAGACTTTGAAAGATACATTCACCAATCTCTTTTTCTAAGTCATGTTCCTATTAATTTGGCTTAATCTCCAGTTGAAAAAGGTCTGAAAATGTATCTAAATAACTGTCATTAATGTTTTTTATGCAGCTGGTAGTTACTACAGCATTTGGCAACTATGTTTTGTGTTTCGTGGGAGCTCTAGCTGTATTTTGAATTCAGGACAAATATACATTTATATATTGTATATACAGCTATATACTTATATATTCTCAAGGGAGATATATGTGTATGTATCAAATGAACACAGCAACAATGGTACACATATCCAGCCATGTCTGCAAATATAGCTGTGGCACTGATTCCAATAGGATTTTTGCCTGAAATTGCCTACACAACTAATTAGACTATGCAGCCTCGGGTAGATACTAGAACTAGTACCAGTTAGACATGTGTCAATACTGATGCCAGCTTTACACTGCGTTATTGACACTGCTGTCGCTTGTTCTCACAGAGATGGTGAAGACTGCAGTCCAGCAAAACACTTCAGCAGGTCCTTAACTTTATTCACAATGCTTTGTTTTAATAGGACTACTGACATGCTTAAACCAAGGAACATACTTTTAAGCTTTGTATGAATATGAATGGAATTTAAATTCCATTGATCCTTTAGTCCAATGCCTTGTTCATGCAGCTAGCCTCACTGGCACCAGCAAGACTCTTCTTGTGTGAGGAATATTTAACTGAGGGTCCTGGGAATGCTTCTGAGCTCCTGATCATAAGACCTATGCACATAACAATTTCCTCTAAGTTCCATGATTTCTTCTCTAAACTGGTTTGCAGTGTGAATAACAAGCGGATCAAAATCTTGGCTTGAGCAATAGTACAAACCTGATATTCAACTTTTGTGTACTCTAAGAGTTCTTAGAATGGGACAATATTTCTTAGTTCACTGGAACTGACTCTATCTTATTATCCTGTCCAACCCTGAGCTCAATTTCAGTACACACTCAACAATCCTCAATGAAGTTTAGTAATTTATTTTTTCTCTACAGATGTCTCATCTACCATTTGCCTTACTTTCATTATTCTCCTTCGCTGCCCTTCTGGAAGCACAGTGGAAACTGAGGGAAAACGGTAAGCAGTCTTCATGTACTGAGACCCGCAGCTGACTGTAGGACACAAGGGTATTTCAGAATTATACTTGTTTCCACAAGCACAGAATTTGTTAACTATAGTATCCTAGGCCAAGGTTCTTCCCATTTGCTTGTGAATAACTAGCCGACTAATTGGTATTAATGGAAGAAATATTTTAAAGTCCTAAAATGTCAAACAACAGCCATTCTGAATATTTACATTAGAAACTGTCTTATTTCCTATTCCCTGTTCTCTTGTTTCAAAAGTTTTAGTCATGCAATCTAGAAGCAGAGATATTACCTTGTGACTTAGGCAACAGCCCACAAACAAGTGAGGAATTGTCAAAAACGGTATTTCACAGTAAAGCCTAAAACCTAGAAATAGTTTATCTCTGTTTTCTGGTTAATAACGTAAATGTAAATACATTTGTGAAAATATAGTGTCAGTAATAAACGAACAAATCTTTTGAATAACTTACCAGAAAACAGGACTAAATTCAGATAATCAAATTTGCTGTTCTTATTCACCCAGTGTAGCTCCATAACCCAGGCTGTCTTCAGTGTGATTATCCAAAAAGAAGGACCCTAATCAACATGAGAAAAGCATTGTCAATCTGATTGTGTTTTCCTTGTAACAAGTAATTCAATTACTTTTCCCCGTAACTTTACATTAAAAAATTATTGATCTTGTAGGTTTCCTAGGCAATGTTATGGTGCTGAAAACTGCAAATATGTTTTTCAGGATTGGGAATAATCTTTGTGTTTGAAGTCTGTAAGATTTACCTTGCTTGTGCTTCAAATACCCAGAGGCAGTTTGGGAAGCTTGTTGCTTGTTTTCTGCCATTTTAGATTCAGCATTTGACATGTACTTCTTAGAGTTTCTTCTTTGCGGTAAAGTCCTAAAGCTTTCATTCTGGTAGTGAAGTGCTCTGGTGGAAAGGTCTTAGATCTCACTGGAACTCTGATTTCCTGAGCTGGGTGCTTGCTGTGGTGCTGACTGAGAAACAAATTTTTTGCCATGTAGAAGCCTCTGGGGGCACTGAACATGGCTGGGGAGCCTGTGACAACAGCAGTGTATCTAAGCCACGACAAATATGAGAACTGTTGCCACACAGGAGCGTAAGTGAAGTTCTTCAGCCAACCACTGCAAAGAGACAAAAGACAGTTTACTTAACGGAATCGTTCCAAGTTACTTTGTTATGTGGCGTTACTTCAAATTTGGAAAAACCGGCAGGGCACTTCAGAGTTACAAGCTGGCATTTAGGAGACCACATCTCCCTGTTGCAGCCCGCTTAGCTCTGCTGTAGCTCAGCGATCCCCAGTCCCTTTGTAGTTGCTCCATGGGGACCAGGGTGATGGGAGTACAGACTGTTCCCTCTAGAAAATGGAAAGCAGCACCAGCTACAGGCAAATACAAACCACATACTCAGAGCTGCCCTCCTCCCCATCACTCACCTTTAATGATCTCAGGATTCACCATCATAGACCTTTGCTGCTGAAGAGGGCAAAGCATCATAGCTTTGCACCATAGCAAAGCACCATAGTACGGAGTGGTTTTACATGCCATTTTGTGAGCAAAGGCCACCAGCCACGTACAGGAGGAATACCTGGGCTTAGGGTGCACTTGAATCCTCACCTTTAAAGCAAAGGTATCTGCCTTCTTTCCATGGTTGTGAACCACTGTAAGATTCTCTGAGAACATGGGAAAAAAGCCACGTCGTCCCTATTGATCAGCAGGTTCTAGATGCACTGTAAATTTCTAAGTCAAACATCTTCTTGTAGTAAAGATTTCCAGGTGATGATGAGGCACTGGCAAGAAAGCCAGAGATTTGTTAGCAGTTTTCCCAGAGAGTAAAGCTGGAAAAAAGGGCTCAGTTCAAGCCTCACACTTAAGTATGAGGAGCTGCTAACACGTCTTTCTCTGCAATGTCCAGTGTATGTCATTGAATCAGAGTGGAATGATGAGACACCAGCTAAAAGAGTGAAGCTCACCTGCAATACCTCTGATGAAGCACTGCCAGTTTACTGGAAAAAGGACACCGAACTGAGGGGAACTGGAAAGACTCTGATTGCTGAAGTGAAAGAGTTCCCAGATGCTGGCAACTACACCTGTCTGACAGCTAATACCCATGAAATCATCAGCTATGATTTCTTCCTCATAACTAAAGTAGACTCCAATGGGCAAATGATAAGGTCGATTCTGAAAAGCTTTAAAGGTAGGGTCATAAGATGATGTGATGTATCTTGCTCAGCTTTCTGCACCAGAGCTTTGTGAGGGCCAGAGGGCTCTGGAGAAATGCATGAGAAATACCCACGTTAAAATAGGTCCCCCTCAAACGCTTTACTGACAGTGAAGGGCAAATGATTCCTTCTGTGGGTTTGCATAGGGTGCAGCTGATGAGCAGCGTAGGAACTGGTTGCTGTGGGTTGAATGTGGGACTCCCTAGACCTATAGGATGGAGTGGTGGTAGGAACAATTAGATCCAGGATAACATCAAGATCACACCACTGCTTTTCTGGTGGGGGAGCAATAGAGTGGCTTTGCCTCCATCTCACAGATCCAGCACTCAGGAGAGGGTTTGCAAAGCCAGGGCTACGTGATTTGACAGAACCAGGAACCAACCTAGATTTTGAGTGCTGTCATTTGGGCTTCTCCATTTCTGATTAACCCACTGGGACAAGCCTGTGTTGTTTAGCATTTTCTGCATGAACCTCGCTCATGCAGTCCCTCACTGTAGTGCCAAGAACTTAGGCATCTCCAAGGCTTTTTCCCTGGCTCCTGAACGCACATATCAGGTCCAGTAGGCTGGTCTGCCAGTCGGCTACATCCAGGGTACAACACAGAGTTGCAGATCTGCAGTGCTGGGCAGCAGAAACAAACCACACACCTACAATGAGGCCTCATTCATTTCTCACGCTGGAAACATTCCCCATCAAGGGCCCCGGTGTGTGAAGCCATGGGATTATCCACTGCGTGCGCCCTTGCAGGCTGGGGAACAAACAGCGAGTTTGCCAACTGAATAGATGCAACCTTTCCTTGTGAAAGGAACAATGGGTTTATCTATAAACATCTCTTTACTGACAGCTATCCAGCAGCTTGGGTATGCTCTAGCTCCTGCCGATAGCCACGTAGATGTGGTTGATGTGGCGCCACGTAAACCAGCCTTCAGCCACTAACTGTGGTTATATGGCTTTTTAGCTGCAGGTTGGCCGCCCCAGGGGCAGCATGCGACTGCATCTGCCTACGTGCCCACCCCCTGTCAAAGCAGATGGGAGTCTGTAGAATTACTGTTTCATCTCTGCTTTGACCATTTTGGCAAAAAGAGTAAATAAATCATGTTTTCTTTCTTTTTTTTTTTTTTCCATCTAGAGCCAAACAGGACATTTTTAAAATGTGAAGCAAAGAACTACTCTGGAATTTTCATATGTTCATGGATGACAGAAAATGAGAGTCCAAATGTGAAGTTCACAATCAGAAATCTAAAAGGGTAAAAGCTTGTACTTTCCTTAACAACCTCATAGTAAGGCTGGAAGAGCCCTCGTGTTACTGTGTGTAGGAGATTCTGGATTTTAGGCTATTGAGGGCACGTAGAAGGCAAGGAATCCTATTTCCAAAGCCTGAACTTCTGCAAAATGTTTAGAGACATCACTGGGACTAACTTAACTAATAAGCGTATGGAAGTTGCTCAGAAATTAATAAATACTTGAAAATGGAGCAACCCCCAGTGGATGTTACAGCTGCTACAGTACAGCCACAGAATAACTTAAGCAATAACAAAAACAGTTCGTGCAGGGGAGACAGAGGAAGTTGAGCCAAAAGCAGAAACAATCATAGCACTGAGTCCCTTCATAGCAGATCCAGTGGAATTAAGGGAGTGGGAGGCTGCACCCACTGCAGAAGCCACATGTCCACTCACAAGTCTCTGTTGAGGAACACTGCAGAAACCTGCGAGGGAAATATGTGAGGGGAACCTTGTGGGGATTTCCTACCTCCCACTACTCTGGGGGGTTTCTCCAAAACATGGAGTGCTGCAGCAAAGGTCACTTCAGTTTGTTAAAGAAGAAACAACTGCAAAGCGTTTTATTTTGCTGAATGCAAAAATAGAACCAGATTCAGGTAGTACTTTACAGATAGCTTTTATTATTTATTTCCCATTGGATACATTTTAGCCTTTCCTTGTTTCTTCCAGCAAGGTTTTGGAAAGGGCTAAGGAACAAAGTAAGATACTAGAGCTTGTCATGGGGCAGTGGTAATAGAAATGAGACATCCCGTTTTAGGTTTAAACACTAATTCCTTCTGCAAAGGCAGGGGAGCTTGTGTGATTTTACATTAATATGTAATACAGCACCGAAAACGTAAGAACTACCACTGAACTGTTCCTGCAGCTGATGAAGCGCAGCTGTAAAATAATACAGGCAACATCAAAATATTACCTTACCAACTACGTTTTCATTGTGGCAACAAATTCTCAGAACAAACCAGCATTTCCAGTACTTTTCTCTGTTCTGTATTCAGCTCTCAAGGAGACATAACCTGCAGCAGCCCTGTAGCTCACAGTGATAATTCCGTGACTGAATACACAGCCCAGTGCCAGAAAGAAAACTACTGTCCATTTGCTGAAGAGCACCAGCCAATTGAGATGTTCCTGGAGGTTATTGATGAGGTGGAATATGAGAACTACACTAGCAGCTTCTTCATCAGAGATATCAGTGAGTAGACCAGGAACCATGATTAATTCTTAGCGTTATTCTCACTGCTGATAGTGGAACTAACAACAGTATCTGATCAAACCAAGCTTGGGAATCCCTGCCCTATTCTACTGTAAATCTGTATCAAGCCCCAGTTACAGGAACAGGGGAAAACAAATCATAGCAGCAGTCCGGAAAAGGATGAGGAAGTGAAGAATCAACATCTCCCTAGCTTGTGACCTCCAACCCTCTCACCCCCACACCTCCCAGAAGTTTCTGTAGCATTCTCTATTAGATGGACATGGTTTGGAAGGGGTATGTGAGAGAAATCAGAGAATAACTAATAACCCATCAGGCTCTTCTCTGAGAACAGCAGATTTACTCAGATAATGATTAACACCATGTATGCTTCCCTCCTGATGCATTCTTACAGATGGGCATTGAGGGCAGATGAATAGAAAATGACAGGAAATAAGAGGACCAGTTGTGACCATGATGCCACAGGGCACAGAAAAATGAAGCAGCATCCTAAAGAAACAGATGTTTTGCTAAATACCCTAACAGTCAGCTGGGATATCCCTCTGTGTCCAACAGAGCCCTCTGCAACCTTCCAGGAAAAAAAAATAAATAAATAAATAAAAAAAAAAGGATCTTACCCAGAGAGACTCTGGGAGTGTTCTTGATTTTCAGTAAGAAGCAATCAAGGCAGTTCTTACACATCATGTCTACTCTCTTAATGTCAGGGAGGCTCCCAAAGCTGATTTCTATAAAATGATCAACAGTAATACACCAACACCTGCTATTATGCTGCTAATGTGAATTAATTACTTCTACATTTTCTCTTGCAGTAAAACCTGACCCACCCCAATGTCAGTATGTGGCCACAAATGGAACAGTGACCTGGACATATCCCAGAACATGGAGCACACCGAAGTCCTACTTCCCTTTGACTTTCAGGGTCCAAGTTGAAAGTACAGAGAAACACAAAACCCAGGTGGAGATACAACATTTGAAACACAATTTTCTTGCTTGAAAAGACAGTACAAATAATATAAGCTAACTATGCAAGAATCATGAACTAAAATAAAATTTTAAAAAAGGGTGCTGAGACCCAAATGTGGCAAGGTTCTGTCTTGGCAGAAAAAGATCTCCTTCCCAGTTCTATGAGCAGTAAGATCCAAGCAACACACTCTGGGGTGGATGCAACACTGATCTAACTGGGGAGATAAAATCGTGCCCAGCATTGTACAGCTGCGCTAGTGTGAAAGAAGTGTTTACTAACTCATTAGTAGGCTGTGTGGGTCCTAATGTGGGAAAATCCCAATTTCCAAATCAAGAAATCTAGGATCTGTTGCACTGTTTCCCTTGTATGTTGTTTGTACCTGCGTAGCTCAGGCCTTCTTTATAGGTGAATTGGCAAATAAGGAATCGGTGACTCATTTGGTAGCATTTCTGTGGAAAATGGTGAAGACTACAGTCTTTGCCACTCACTTCTCAGTTATTAGTTAATTGCTAACTAAACATTTCTACTCTGTATTAGCTTTAAATCACAAAATGGTTTTGCTTCTTTTGGTAATGCTAATGGATACACTAAAGGGTACACGACAGCAGTGTGGTGATTTGCCTAGGCTGGCAAAGAAATCAACAGCAGACACGGAAAGAAATACACAAACCAGCTGACCGCAGTGCAGGTCCTTAACTACAGTGCTGCTCCTCCCTGGTTCAGCAATTAGAAAAGTAAAAAAATGTAATGATCATTCCAGTTTGTCGACTGATTAAACCGAAGACACTAGAGGATGTCTTTTTCTACGCGAAAAAAAAATTAGCAAGCCTGTACCAGCAGATGGGGCCATGCCCCTGGTGCTGATTCCTTGATTTTGGTAGAGTTGTCTCGTACAATCCCTTAGGTAGAGAAACTGGTGAGTCTATGGAGTGCTTCTTGTATCAGCCGCAACTCCTCGGTGGGAATTTCAACGATACTGAAAAGCAGCAACTTCTGCCTTTTAGGGTTCCTGCTCTGGGGGAAGAAGAAAGCAGAGAAAAACCCAGATAAACAAATAAACCCTTTGCTTTAATGACGGTTTCAGTTTGGGGTTTGGAACACATTACAACACTAATTTCAGTGGGAACTGGGCTTTTTAGTTCTCACAAGTCCTGATGACTTTGGTATCTGTGGGTGAAGATACTGCTTTTGAAACAACAGACTACTAGTGGGCTTTGGACTACATGTGCTTATTGCAGTCTGTCTGGCCCTTCATGGTATGTTCTGCTTGACTTTTACAATCTGCTGATGGAGCTGTGCCCCGTTCTTCGTTCTTCGTAGGTGTATGATACTGATGAGCAGTCTATTCAGATTCCAGTGACTGGGCCAAAAGACAAGATCTCCGTCCAGGCCAGGGATCGCTATTACAACTCATCCTGGAGTGAGTGGTCTGCACTTTGCAGGTAAGACTTAAAGAACCTTTTTCTGGAGGAGCAGGGATGATTCCTTACTTAGGAGAGTAAGGAGTCTGTGAAATTTTGCTTCTTAAATATTCATTTATTTCACCTTTCATCATAACAATTTTTTGTCTCCTAAACATTTTTTCATGAAGTCAAGTACTTTTTTTTGAAGGGCTATAGCTGGGCAGGTGCCTGACTCTCATCAATTGAAGCTGAATCCCTAATCCCCATCAGACTTGGGACCATGGGAACTTCTGAGCCTTGCATTATGTGGTCCTGAGTCCTTCAGAGAAACTGAGTGCTGGCATTTCATTAGATGGCTCAGACCAGCAAAGCTTTATTGAGAAGTGAACTAAAAATCTAGGTCTGAGGAAAAAACACATAAATGTATTGGGCTGTCTAAACAATGATTCTCTTTAAAAATAATACTTGAGGAAACAATTAGAAACCATTTAAATCAGAGATGAAACAATGGATATAGGTCCATGGACATGGGCAGGTTTCTACCTAACTAGGCAATTATAAAATATTCTTTAAGAAATAGATGAGCAGTTGGCCATTGCCAGTGTAACTCATGCTGATTTTTATCCTTTCTGTTCATTAATAGCTTATGAGTCAATGTTAGGCATCTAAATACAGCAGACAATCCATATACAGCCAAGTTTTTCCAGAAAATGAGAAAGGGAGTGAGAGAGAGGATGTATTTGCTATTAGAAAGAAAAGCTATTAGCAGCTTCTGCTAGTCCTAGGAATGGCTGTTTTCCTATTCTATGAATTGATTAGGGTTCTCTGACAGCTCTAGATTACTCTCAGCCTAGCTATCCAGGTCAGAACGTATTTTTAAATATGGAAATAGCCTCCTTCAGATCAACACCAAAAAGAATTACGCAGATTATTTTTTTATCTTCTTCCTCTCTTCTGTTTTGTAATTTTGAGGTGGGTGGTTTTTTTCAATTAGATGTGGATGCAAATCTCTCTGACCTCCAAGCTTCCAGAGCCACACTGTTGAAAAGGTGTAAACTTTTATTTGAAACACTTGAAACACCTGAAACGAGATCACAACTGCTCTGTGAATCCAGTCCTCATTGGTACAGGGGCATCTATAGATACCACTGGGAACTGAAGGAATTTTTTTGAAGGGCTATAGCTGGGCAGGTGCCTGACCCTCATCAGTTGAAGCTGAATCCCTAATCCCCATCAGACTTGGGACCATGGGAACTTCTGAGCCTTGCATTATGTGGTCCTGAGTCCTTCAGAGAAACTGAGTGCTGGCATTTCATTAGATGGCTCAGACCAGCAAAGCTTTATTGAGAAGTGAACTAAAAATCTAGGTCTGAGGGAAATAAAGATAATTTTTATGTATATTTTCTTTCTCTTATTTTACAGATAGCCAGTAAGAGATTCTAGCAGAATGGCACAAAGCTCCTAAAGAAAGACAAGAATGAATTAGCGCAAGAACATAAGCATAATTAGAAGAAAAATCTGCATTTGAGTTATTAATAAGCCATACCATATCTTTCTTGCAATAGATTAATATTGTCCTGCTGCTGGCAGCTCTTTTAAGCTCCCCAGTTGAGTAACAACTTTAGCATACATCATGTTATATTAACATGTAGAGTATTTTGATATCTTACTGTCAGCTGTTATTGTAGGTTCTGCACGTTAATTATTTATTTATTTATTTATTTATTATTATTTATTTACTTGACATGACTTGCAATGCCAGATGATGGCAGTTGCTATTCAAACGGTTTCATATGTTAATTTATTTGGAAAGTAACTTGCTGAAAGAACTGGTTTAGTATTCCATTATTTAACTATTACATTATTTAATTATTTATTTTTATTTATTTTGTTGACATGTGTCAGCATATAAAGCCTTGGCTGCATGTATCATGTATCAGGGCCATCCTCATCATCCAATCTGATGGCAGATGTTTTAGTAAAAGAAGGAATTGCAAGTTCAGAGTCCTAGAAATGTTAGCTGCTGCATTTTGTCAGCTTTCTGTGCCTACATCATGTTGATGCCCAGCTGGTGAACACTGCAAATGAGAGACCAGCCACTCTCAAAGCCCCACACTTGCGGCTGAAGCCAGGCTGCAGTGGAAGCAATGGGATAGCTGGCACAGAGGCAGCTTTGAGGTGCTGTGGTTGAAACAGTCCTGTTGCCACCTCTCAGAAGGGAAATGGGAGCCGGTAGCTGAATAGAACACCTCCTAAGCAAAGCTCCCTTTCTTTCATACTTGTGATCGTTGGAGGCTTTATTCAGTCACTTTATTCAGTGACCCATGTGTAGCCAGCACATCCCTTGCAGTGGAGATTTCTGACAATAAAATTCATTCAGACCTGTCGTGCCACAGGCAAACCCACAGGGCACAAGTAGTCAGGAATCTGCAACTGAAACCAAGGCAGCTTAAATTACGTAAGTTTAATTGCAGTATATCTGATATTTCAGAAAGCAATTGTTTACTGGGTTTATGTGGATGTTAAGCATCTAATTAAAATTAGAGTTTTAGAACACAGATTTTTATATTTCATTTTGAAAGTATTTCCCTACTACTGCAACATGTGCTAGGTGTCTTCACAGAACCATAGGTAGGAAAAACACCCTCAGGTCCTGGTTCTAAATTGCTTACAGTGTAAGTCCCCAGGTCTGGAAAAAAGCAAAAGCATGTGTTGAAGCCTGTATGTTTTTGTCAAACCACCTAAATCCTGACTTTCAGGAGGGCAAAATAAAACATTAAAATATCTTTGAGGATTTAGGCCTCAAAGGATTTAATCCCCGATACAGAACCACTGAAATTAAAGAAAGACTTCCATTGTGACCATGCTTCCTTTTTTCCAGTCTTAGCAAAGGGTGGTTAATTTAAGATACTTAAACATTGAAATGTGGGAAGTATCAGATATTACAGAAAACTTGATAATCTAGCTACAAGTGCTGTTAGTATTTATTAATATTAAATGTACTCATTTCTGCTATAAATGCAATTCACTGTGCTTGTTTTACAAAGGAGCTTACAATAAATACATCTGAAAACAAGAACATTGGGTTTACTTGTGATGTTTTAAGAAGAATGGTTAATATCACTCTTCACTTTCCTACCAGAATATTAAACGCTACCTGTGAGGCACTGTTTGTAAGAAGAGGTATTATTACTGATTAATTTTACCAAATTCATGGCCTGTAAAACTGTACAGGACAACGCAGAAAAGTGAAGTCTGTTAGTCAGCATTCTCTTCTAAAGCTTCTTCTGCAGGCGGAGTGATTGTGTCATTCGCAGTCTCGCTGAAGTTCACTGGCCTTTGTGGTCGGGAGGTTTCCAACTGAAACCAGGCTGACATGTAGCTTGAGGTCTTTGAGGTTTCTCTCTAATACCGTTGGTACCGTGTTCAGAATTAGTAGGACCTTCCTGTTCTCCAGATATCTGGGCTGAAACCCTGGCACCGTTGAAACCAAACATTGAAACCTCTCATTAACTTCGTTTCAGCCTAGTTTTCACTCTCAGAAATACTCAGGCTAAATTTACAAGTATCCTGACGGAGATTGTTTTGATCTATTACCTTTAGAGGAACATGCCTTTCTGCCGTGATCCCTTAAGGTGAGTTAAACTTTCCTACATGAAGCTTTTCTGGCATAGATCATGAGGTAATGAGGAGTGGGTAGTAAAGAAAGTCACCAACATTTCAGCCAGTTTTTCACCCAGCGTACAGTGCACCCATCCCAGCCAGGAGCAGCCAGTTTCTCCAGGAGATGCTGTGGGAGATGGTGTCAAAGGCTTTACTAAGGTCCAGGTAGACAACACCCACAGCCTTTCCCTCATCCGTTACATCAACTTAATTGTAAAACAGCTGCTCTGTAAGATATAAAGTTCACTTCAATCCTTGATTATCTATTTCCTGGACCTTATATGGGTCCAAGTGCCTCTGAATATCTGCTCTAGAAATTGTCAGACTCTCCCATCCCCGAGGAACTCTCTAGATAGCATAAAAAGGTGTTAATGTCACAGTGGAAATATTCACTATGGTGGCTCCATACACTGGAGAAAATTTCCCAACATACTCCATCTAGTCAAGAAAATAATAGTTGATGTGTCAGTTAATCCTTGTACTTCTCTTTCTTAATTCCTCATCTCGCTGCACTGCAAATAATTTGGAAACCTTATAAACGTCATAATGTATAGACTAAATCAGGCTGCACAATGTACAAAATTGCCCCCAAAAAACTTTAGATTGCAAAATCAAAGCTTCTGAAATGAAATGATAGAACAGAGTTTATTCCTGAGGCCCCATGGTATAAGTCATTAATCTTATCGACACGCAATAGGTTTTCTGCTGGACCTCTGTCTTGCGCAGTGACCCAGCCTTCTCTGGGAAGGGGCAGCTCCTCCGGCTTTCTATTCATACTCGTCATTCAACACGTGGCTTTAGGTTTTGCCGACTGCACCTCCCTAAATCTGCACTGAACAGAGACCGATTCCAGGGCTTTTTGTGAGTGCTCCTCATCTTAAAGAATGCTTTACACATAGTTGGTGTACTTAATGACACACTGATAGATTGCAGCAGGAGCTTGCTATCCTCTTAAGTGCTTCAGCCATTACAGCTGGGTAAGTGCTTGCTAAAGGGGAAAAAAGGCTTGTGACTAGTTCGGGGTTCTGTGAGAGAACACAGATTTCAGGTCCAAATGCTTCACATCCACCCTTCCTTCCATGTTGACCTTCCTCCTGTCTCTCTTGTTCATAAGTTGTAGCTTCTCTTTTATAAAAGTTGTAATATTTTTAATAGAGGCAAAACCAATACATGTCTTCTAACCTTGTTCTGAGACATGAAAAAAAACTTAAAAGAAACCTTTCCTCAAATATGTCAGTCTGATTTACTTCAGTGTAACAGAACTTCAGAGTCCTAAACACCTGGAAAGGTGTTTCCACAAAATAGAAGGCAATTTAAAGTAAGTCATATTCAATGCTTGCTGTCCAATTCATTCAGTGATGAGAGTTAAGCTGTTCATGCCTGCTTTGCGTGTATCTGTGAAGAATCAAGTCATTCAGAAACATCAATGGTATGACATTAAGTAACTCAAAGGATTCACAAGCTAGTTGCACAATAGTAGGTATCACAGCCTTGTAATTGATCTTCAAGAGATCAGAAAATACAAATAAAAATAATAAAAATCAGCTCCAGCCTTTGCAGAAAGTCATGGTGTTGGGTTTTTTTAGTTTCTACAATAACGTATGAAACCTTCAGCTGGGATCTGTCCCAGCTTGACACCTGCAATTTTAAAGAAAGGCTCCTTTGATCTTTCTTAAGGTGTGGAAAATAAGAAATTCACCTTCCTTCAGGCAGATACCCAAATGTTTTGACACAGTTTGATGCCTTAAGAAATACATCACTTGGTTCTCAAATCTTCCATTGAGCAAGACTTTAAAAGTCTGATACAGTAATTGCACATGGGTGGACAACCGTAACCACCCACACACAATAAGATTGAAGGAGCCCGTGTACTGTGTTGTGTATAAACATGCACTGGAATCACTAAGAGGTCTGAATTCCCACTCGTGACCATATCAGTATCTGTCTTGGCTTGTACATTTTTCCCAGGTGCACATGGTGTGAGACTGTATTTTTCCTATTCCATGTGCCATTTTTTCAGCACTGTTGATGTCCTCAATGCGAGGCATTCCATCATATGAATGGGAACAAGCTACTGCGCATCAGTGCTTTCTGGAAAGCAGCCAGATAACATCCTCCCCTGCAGAATAAAGCAGGCACTTAACTAATGACGTGCTGCAGCAGAATATTTGGCATCACATTTGTGCTCCATTTGGGACTCCAAAAATAAAAGCAATATATCAATAATTGTGACAAACGTTCCCACTCTCAGAAAAATATGCACTAATATTTTATCAGATGTAACAGGCCCATTAAAGTGAATAAACATTTGTTCACCAAGTAATTGCTTTTTCTTCTTCAAAGTAACAACTTGGAGAGGTAAGAAGTTAGGAAAAGACAAGATATCATGATAAAAGTGGAAAACTACCAGAGACCCACAATTAACGTACCTGTGTTCAGACAGTACCTCCCAGCTCAATGGAAACCAGCATAAGTTTGCTGATGAGGCCAAAATTTCCCTCACAATTTTTCAATCCAAACAGATTATGTACCATAAATTTCAGAATTAGTTTTAGATATGGTGAAGAGGCCTTACACAGCTCTGGAAAGTAGGTATTACTAAACAGATCTGAACACTTGTTTGCCAACAAGCAACATTTTTTGCAAGTAGCTAAAATAAATCCAATGTGCTAGTCTATTGCCTGTGTCTGCTTTGTCATATCTAGAAATGTTAACTTATAAGGACAAATATAATGTGCCTCAAAGTCCCCAAGCAGCTGACTGCCAGCAACAGCTGGCGTTCACCTACGAGAATCACAGAGTCAGTTCAGGTTCGAATGGACCACTGGAGGTCACCTGGTCCCCCACATCCCCACCCCGCTACCAGACCATGGCCAGTTTAGAACAAAACCATTTTTTAATATATCAAATGATCTCTCTGGGCAAGTTGTTCCAATGCCTGACTACTTTCATTGCAAAATTTGTTTTCTTCACATTTAACTGGAATTTCTCTTGCTGCAATTTACGCTATTCTCTCTCACCTCAAAGGAGAGTCTGGCTCTTGTCTTCTCTGTACATCCCTCTAAAGTAACCAAAGACAACAATGAGGCTTTGCCTTCTCTCTTCAGAATTAAAAAAAAAACAAAACAACAACAACAACAAAAAAACTAAATCCCAACTCAAAAAGACCGAACAAACCACTTCTTTCAGTCTTTCCTCACATGACATGTACTTCATCCCTCTAAACATCTTGGTGGTCCTTCACTGGATTTGATCCGGTATTTCAGTGTGCTGGGGGACTCAGAACTGGACACAGAACTCCAGATGCAGCCTCACAAGTGCTGAACAAGTGGAAAACAATGGTTTATTTTTTTTACTTGATAATTACATCCTTACTAATACAGCCCAGTATGCAGAACTGGACTTGTACACTGTAGGGGCAAACCATTGACTCATGTTCAACTTGTCCAGTAACAGAAGAACTGCTCCCAGTCTGCTGCTGAATGTTCTCAAAGACAGCACTCTGACCTAGATGAGCCTTTGGCCTACCTGAAGATGACAAGTCTCAGGTTGTCAGACCAGCTCTGTATGAAGACTACCAGGGCAAACAGCAAGTCTCTGCAAGTTTGGACAGAAAGATGCCTCAGATGAAGCATTTTTTTTAAGTCAAAGTGACTGTTTTCTCCAGGTGGCTAATGTGAATTCTGCCCATTCTTAAAGCAAGACATATAGGTTCAGAGGTACTTCTATATCCTTTTAAACTGGAGTTGCAATAAATGCTTTGTGGCATTCCTTTTTACCAAATTTCATTTTGAGATTTTGCATACGAGTATTACCTCACTGCAGAAAGTAAAACAGACTGTTGCCTTCTGTGTATGGCATTTTTCTTCTCAAAGCTTCACAACAGCTTTGATACTTCGAAATGCAAAAACCTCCAGAATTTCAGCTGACCCCCTGCTGTGCCCTGCTTGTAGTGTAGCTGCTGTTTGCAGACCCTACACTATGTCACAGCTTCTCATCAGAACCACATACCCCCTATCCGAGTGGTCTGGGTAAGCCCTACAAAGCTTAAGGTCCACTGCTCAGAAAATGAATCTTTGATTCAAAAGCCCTAATCGAAACGCGTAAATATTACCACAAAGAAAACATTCACATCATGACTTTCCTGCTGTGTGGCGTAGAATAAGTATCAAGAGTCCTTTCAATAGCAGAGTAATTTTCAAATGCTACGAAAAATCTGATCCAAAATCTGCTTCCCTCACTAGCTTCCCCTCTAAAAAACATAATAATAAAAAAATCTCTGTTCCTTTCTACAATAGTCCCCAGAAAAAATTTCCTACATCAACTCACAAATTGCAAAAAGATGTTTATATTCTTCTGCTAGAGGGCTGGGATGGATACTGAGGTTGCATCAGACAGTACACGCTGCAGCACTGTATTAGGCAAGTGAGCATAAGCAAAGTGGCAAATTTCCTCATACCAGTGTCAAGGAACCTGCGTGTTCTGTCAAGTTCCAGCTTTACAGTTTCAAGAGATCCTCAAGACTCTTGTTTGCTCAAAACTATTCAGACTAGGAGTACCTTCTGGGTTGGTTTGGGTTTTGCTCTTCTTGCCTAGTGTCGGTAATTGTCCATCAACCAACCGACATGTCCTGAATATCGCCCGTGAGTTTATACACACTCTGTGCCAGGCTCTTCAGAAAAGTTTTGGGCTTTACAAAACAAAAATTTCACTGACATCCCAAAGCAGCAGAATCCAGACCAACCACAATTTAAACATGGCCTGTCTTTTGTGATCTCCACCTCACAGGAATATGCACAGATGTCCAAGTTAAGAACAAAGCAAAATTTAAAATGAAATCTCTGAAGTAAGGGTATTATTGAAAAGGTAACCTACAGGCCTGCAGCTCAAACCACATCTTTACCTATGCTGGAACAGGAGTTTGATGGCATTTTCCCCCTCCATTAAGTGATGAGAAATTAATCATTTATTCATTACCTATATTCTAAGGACAAGATGATGCATATCCCTCTTGGGATGAGTTAGTGGGGCCCAAGGACTACTTGACCTATTACAGCCTTTTCTGTAAGAACTTTCAGTCCTTCTTCTCTTAGTGAAATCATCATATATGACCCTAACTCCTGCACAGGGAGAAAGCCACCGGCTATCTTGCAAAGTAGGGAAGGTCATCACTGAAATACTGTGAATTGTAATGGTGTGCAGGGATCTTTCATATTGAGACAGTTTGCATATCTACATTGCAAATCACTAAAGAGAAGGGAATTTTGGAAGGATGGGCTAAAAGAAAACTATAGGCTCAACACACCACATTACCTTGAACTTTATGAAAAATTAAGACCCGTTTCCCATTGTAACCGTGCTCCTGGTCTCTATTATAAAAGCCAGGAAATGGTGCTTATTGATTGTCACTAACACACTTGTGTGCTGGATTTGTTTAAAGAATCCCCCATGCTACGACACCTATTGTCTGGAAATAGCAACAAAGGAGAAGATGGGCAAGCAGAGGAACCTTCTCCATATCTCCATGACAGCAAACCAGGCAGTCAGTCAGCAAGATGCACAATGGCTGTGAACTCAGCACTTCTCTTTCCTAGGCAGTGCAACGCAGTATCTTTGCTCCTTCTGTCACAACGCGTTGTTTCTGATCTGGTGTAACTTTAAAGGCTGAACAACACTGAAAGACTGGGAGATCTTCTGGGCTGTGGGTGAAGGTGGTGGTATTCACACGAAACACAGACTTTTCCGAGCAGTAACCACTACCACAGAGCAGTCTGAAAGGGCTCCGTGCATAGTCACATCAACCAGCATCACCTCTAACCACAGCTAGGGACAAGAGTCTCCAAAATTTCCAGAGAATGAAACATTTCAGCTCAGTTGAATCTTTTGGTTGAATCTTTTGGAACACACCCAGCAAGAATTACTTTTTCCCTGGGAATTATGTTTAGCTCTAAGGGTCACTATGGCAATAACAGAACAGCAACAAGTAACCACCTTACTGAGTCACTCCTTGAACTCGCTAATGGAGACAGAATAGCTAATTAGGCAAGGGGCTTAGCCAAAGCATAATGCATCTCCTTTATCAACACAATCCACGCTGTGACACTCATCTTTCCCTGTACTTATGACCTTCATATTGTACAGAAGACATTCTTACCGACACTACCCATGGGCAACACCTTCTTCTAATTACCTTCTCTACAAGGGGGATTTCATCATCAGGGTTCCTGCTCTTTGTGTGTGCATATATATATATATATCTGCTCTCACAGATGCATGAATAGACATTTAAGCTAAGTATACTGGAATACTTAGAGCACAGATTGGCTGTGAAACAGTTCAAGAACCCACGTGTGCCATGAAGATAACAGGCGCCTTTGTGCTCCTCATCCTGGCAGATCTTTGCTTATCAAGTGAGTAACCTTTTTTACCTCCTGATATATTATAGTTCTCATGTTCAAACACTGCAAGATTCTTACTGGGATAGTAAGCAATGGCTTCTGGACTTGGGTGGCAGAAAGCAAGTGAAATTTTATGCTTGTGCACTATGTAGCAAGCAATATTGCACCACTTTTACAGTTGCCAGCTTGAATAGATGAAACCTATTCCTTGACAGTGGTGTGAATCAGAGCTGCATCCTGCATCGTAATTAAAAAATGAACTGTAAAGCCTCAGAACTAAAGCAGGTTTTTACCTATTTTTTTTTCTTCCATCTGAGCAGGGAGCTTGGACTGATGAGGTCCTTCTCCTGCCAATCTGACCAAGCAGAAGATGGTTGATTATGCACAGGCCACATAATATGGCTGGGAATAACCTCTTTATGATGTTAATTTGCCAGGGTGGAGAGACTTTTGAGGTGCAGGTTGCTCTATGGTAAAATAGGGAGCTGGGAGGAATTTCTTGGACCTTCACTTGGCAATTTTGGTTTTAACAAAACATGAAATAATAATAATAAAAATATATAGAAAATAAGAACATTTAGAGTGACAGAAAGAAGAGAGCCCAAATCTTCTTTGCTAGTAGTATAGCAATTCAATAGAATTATGAATATAATATGAATATGAATAAAGAAGCAAACAAATGAAAATGTAAATACCAAAATTAAGAAACAAAATAATCTTTTTCCATTTTTAATAGCTCTGAAAAGTTTGCTTTCAAAATTGTCTCAAAATCAAAATTCTTATGAAAAATAAAATGGCATGCTTTCGATGGAAGCTGTTCTTTCAGTGTTTCATTAACTGCAGAAAAATACATATTGCTTTCATAAGAATTCCAGCAAATCCCTTCCTTGAACTTTGTAGTTTACCTTGTCTGCATTAAAACTTTATTGATCAATACTTTTTGAGCTAAATTTTTTTTTTTTTTTTTGCATTCACTGTCAAATACATAGTGGCTACTAGAAGATTACCAAAGAAAAAATAACATCTTAATGCTTTTGTGGAAGTGGGTTAAATCTGATCCAATTCCAGAATAATGAAAACTCAAGTCAAACTTCTGGTGACATAGACTGAAACTTGACATGGAGCATTACTTATGCTAGTTTTCTTTACCTTGGACAACTTTATTTGATGACATGATGTAAGCAGCTCCATGAAAGGAAGTTTCAGTGGAAAGCTTAATGGCTTTAAAGATCAAAAAAAAAGCTACATTTATTCAGAAAGAGGAGTGCTAGAGGGGTATTGCTACCATATGTTTTCTTCCTGCTCCTTCTGTGCAGAAACGTCTGCTTGATAACTTTTATCTCTTGGAAGCCACGGAATGATGATTATAGGACTGGAGAACAACAAAATACATTCCTAAAGAAAGTAACAAATGTGTCACCACAATGGACACATGCCAATTTTACTTGATTACTTTCAGAGAGGCGTAATTATCATTATTTTGAAGGAGCTTTTTGAAGCCCCACCTGAGAACTGGGTTCCATTATATTAGATGCCATATGTGTACAAAACAGAAGGCAATCCTTCTGCCAAATAGTTTAGAATCCATATCAGCCTGCAAGGGAAAACACTTTTAAAAGCAGTATTATGATCCAAATTGCATTATCATTATTATATATATTTAATATCATATTTTAATGAAGATATTATCCTCATTATTGACAGAAAATCAAAGTATAAGGAGACCACACGATACGCTTAGAGGCACATACAATTGTTTTTATAAACTTGGGAATTAAAACTCAGTCATGCTCAACTAGTTCATCCTAAACAGACTGGCTATTGAACATAATAATGACTCCTGGGTCTTCAATCTTTTTCTGTTGAAAATGGGAACAGTAGCTTCCATTCCCTCCCACAACAAAGGCTGTTCTAGTTGCTGACACAGATTTCTAAGGTAAACAATACAACAAGGTCCACTTGTTTAATAGGTTCTGACACCTGTATCTTATTAAACACTGAAAAATGATGTCAGCATTTACTTTCAAGGAGGTAAGAGACTTGGTGTTGCTGGAAGAGCTGGTACTAATGAAATAACCCCAGTTGCAAATTGAATGCTCATCAACAGTGTTTTTTATTTTATCTTTTGTGATTCTGTTTATGTTGCAGATGCTGCCGAAGAGACTGAAGTGAGTAATTTTCTCATATATTTCTGGATAAAAATACATAGTTTGTAACAACATGAGGTCAGAAAAACACTTACAAAATGTTAATTAAATGCTGCCAAAGTATTGAGATTTAAGAGAGAAATCCCTGAGTTTGTGATAAGTGGTTTCCATACAGTTGCCCTGAAAACTTCCAGATACTTTTACCTGTACTACATTCTGGGCAAGAAATTGGGCAAGGCCAAATTTAAAGTCAGAGAAATCAAGAATTTTTTTTTTAATATTTACATGGTGATGTCATTAGAAGGCTTTCTTGTGCATTTTAGAACCTAAATCTTGTACCTAGGATTTTAATTACTCTCTGACTATGCTGGAGCATGCATCTCGGGGTCAGCCTCTGAAAGAAATGAGGCACCAGCCAACAAAAATCCTTACTCAGATTAGCAGACAAGCCATTTGGGAGTCCAGTGGACAGTAACAGGGAGGGGAAATTCACACACGCACAGAGCTGGCCCCATACCAGCCCGACGTATACAGCCTCTGATGCCTAAAACTGCACCGAGATCTACACACTTTTTCGGGAAGAGCTTCTTCCACTCTTCCCACCAAACTACATGTCTTCCTTATTTTAGCAGCTGGACCAAATGAAGGAAAAACTTAGGTGAACTAACATCCCATATGCTTTTTTTTATTATGGGACGCTGCATTTAAGCCCATAATACCCAAAAGAGTGATTGGCTAATGACACTTTTTGCCAGTGGAGATCTCTCAGTCTGTGCTGAGCCATGGCACAGGCTGACACACACAGCTCCTGACTTCACTCACCTGCAGGCTCTGGGCAATGACTGGCATAAAATCAATCACAGTCTGTAATAAATTCCAGTGTTTGGCTGAAGTAATACTTCTGTCCTTCACTAGAATTGGAATGAAGCGGGGAAAAATCCGGCCATAACAAGGGAACATCAAGCTAGGTTCTGTTTTAAATATATACATTTGTAATACATATTTTGGCTAGATCTTCAGAAAGGAAAAGCTCCAGCCATAGTGTCCCTCCAAAGACTAATATGATTCAGTTGTCACTAGACTAGCAGCAAAAAGAGCTGAACTAACTTTAGTTACAACAGCACCTATAAGGACTTTCCTAGCAAGCAAACCCAAGGCTTTTGAGGATGACAAGCAGCACATTAAATAGAATATGTGCACTGCACAAGGAACTCCTTGCTTGTCAAGTACCAGGAATGAAAATCACTTGATAGGAGAAGACTGAGCTACAAAACCAGGACAGGAGCACCTGCAGTCACTTCTTTTATTAGCTCGTACTCCCGTTTACATATAGAAGTCTGTAATACCCCACTGTCAGATGAGGGCCTTCCAACAATTTTTTTCATGCTAATACTTAAATGGGACTTAATTCCGCTCGGGCAGAACCTTTCACCAGTATAAAAAAAGCATCAAGAGCTGATACTTGTGCAATATAGAGACAGAAACCCTTCACAACCTTGAGAACTAATCTCACCTGAACTTACTGACAATTGCAATCAGGTAGAAAAAAATATTGACTCAACTTTTCTGTAGATGGAAAAAGGGCTGCGTATTTTCCAGTGACTGTATTCTTATTCAGATAGACAGCAAAGTCCCTAAAGGTGCTCAGTACCTGACATGGGTAGCATTACGCACATCACTATTAGAAGGAACGTTTCTTTTTTGAGGCTTAGGCTCAGCTAATATAGATGGTGGAGCCTCACTGACTGTGCTGTTCTGGAACAGGTGACAAGCTTGTCCAAAAATTTCATATATTCATTATTTCTGTAGGTGAATGGAGAATGTGAGAAAGATGGTTTCAAAGAAAAATGATACTGTGTTTGCAGGTAGACTGCAGTGAATACAAGAGGTTAGAGAGAGGAAAACCTATTTACTGTGAAAGACTCTATCAACCTTTTTGTGGCTCTGACGGGAAAACATATAACAACAAATGCTCTTTCTGCAAAGCAGTCCTGTAAGTACAATGCTATGTAATTACTCCTGAATAAGCTAAAATCTGACATTAGCTGTTATCTGCTATTTCCATTCCACCTAAGTGTTATCATTTTTATAGACTAATTGCTTCTCCCAGCAATAAGGTACAATTGATCTAAACAAATCACCTTGATATTTGTGTGAGCAAGTTCCTATTCTAGCAGCAACTAGAAGACAGTGAAGAATCCGATAAGCAACACAGGGCTAACAAGGCACCTGGACCCAAATCAGGTTATGTAAGAATTCAAATGTACTGCAAATACCTTGCTTTTTATGGATAAAATATATTTTTTTAAAAAAGAAAAATGATCAGTTCCGCCTTCTCTGTTTATAGTGTCTTCTCTGTTAGCAAGTCATTAGCTGAGGACTTCAGAGAGATTTTAGTGCACATTGCTAAGCTTACTGTCTGCAATGCCTATGTCCTTCCTTTGCAGGAGAAGCCGAGGTGCCTTACACATGAAGCAAGCAGGGGCATGCTGAATGAATTCTGCATAACAGAGAAGAGTGCTGAGAACAGCTTTACACTGCCTTATCACGATCTCTTAATTTAATTTCATTTATCCTGCCTGTTTTGACAATGGTGTAAAAAGCACAAAGTAGGCTTTTCAGCTGTGCTCTGTCATTTGCTGCTTCCCTCTGCTCCAGGGCGTTGGGATTGACACTTCTGTCCCCCCTGCAAAACACTTCCTTGGGCGTCTCAGTAGCATTCCTGGTTCTGTAGCAAGTTGGTTTTCACGAGTCCTTCATCATGTATTTTCCTCCACAGTTAAATTTCAAATCTTCTGTAAATGCCACCTGATCTTAGTGAATGCAACAGTATAGGTAATGACTCCGTTGTCCTTGTTGAACTGTTTTCTTTCATTTATCCAGAAACTTTTGCAGATATTTTATTTTCAAAACTTTCAGCTTTCGTAGGCAATGTTTTGTAGCTATGCATTAAACGCTTGTTTTTCTTCTAACTTTGTACAATTCTAATTAACATAAGTTGTCTAGCTACTTAGTCTGCATGTTTATAAAAATAAACGTTGACTCTTTTTTTGTTGTCCATGGTGACCTTTCTAGACAATTTTTATTGCATCCACGATTCACAAATGAGATATTTCCCAAGTTACAGAAAATAATCATAGAGCAGAAGTTATGGCCAGAGGTAAACACCCAAAGCCTGGAAGACAAATGTTGTCTTCCACTAGATGGCCTCATGTTACTGGAATTTACCCTACAAACTGGCTCTTTTTTTTTTTTTTTTTTTTTTCCTTCAAATGAAACAAATCTGGTAAATCGTAAAATGGTATAAGCTTCATAGCAGTGTTTCTGTTAAATCCTGTCATTTCAATGTGATCATCAATGCCTCTGTTCACTTCTGATAAAATGGCAGCTTTCAGATCTGAAGAAATTTCTGTTCTGCTCTTACATCCTTACTATCTTCTTATTATCTTCATTATTAATCTAGTTTATGCCTTTTACATTTGAATAGTCAGTCAAAAGAATACGTATTCTTAGAATTAAAATGTATGAATGACCGACTTTAGTGGCCTTACACAGGAAGAAAATTTTGGAACTGGAATGTGGGTATCACTTCTGATCATTTCTGTCTGGTACTCTAGTTGGGCTGGAGTAAGACACACGCTTAAAAAGAATGGAAAATGGGGGAAGAAGCTCATGTCCCTGCCTTTGAGGGCAAGACTCCAAAAAGCTTAGCCATTCCAATGCTGGCTGAATGTAGCTGTAGCATCAGGCAGACTCCATTCTTTACTGGAAGGACCAAAAGGGTTTGTTTGTCCACAGAGTTAGTATGTGCTCTTTCTCCTGGCAAAGCTGAGAACATCACCCTCGTTCCCTGCAGAGGAGAAGAGACTGTTGCATTTTATGTGATACTGATCCACAACTAAAGAGAGAGTCTTTCACAGGTTACTTTTTTACCAAGAAATTAAACAGTGCCAGGAAACAGCTGTGCGCACTGGAACACCATCATCTTTACTTTGAAATTGTTGGCATGGCCCTGGCATGATCCTATCCTGTCTTGGATTGAAATTCTTCCCAACAGTTCTCAGGCACATCTTGGGAGTCTAGGGACCATTCCCGAATAGGAAACTGGATGAAGGTACCCTGTTTTGGAAGCTAAAATAATTTCATAGCAGAGACGTGACTAGAGTCAACGTGCTGGCCTCTGGATGAGAGAAGCTCTGTTTAATTTGCTAGCACACACTGATGTAACCCTAGTCTCTAGTTTGATTTATAATGTGAACTAGCTGAACTATTCTTGTGCTAACTGTCTATTAAACTCAGTACATCTGGAACATCTGGCAGAATGATAAAGCTGAAAACAACAAAAAAATAAAAGAAAAATCAAGGATTAATGAAATGCTAGATCAAGCATGTAAATGGAGCATTATTTTCCAACCAAGAAAACATCATAAAAAGTAAATGCTCTGCATTTCTATGTCAAATAACACTAAATAATGAGTGCATTTAACAAAGGACTTCTTTTTCCTAACTGTACAGTTCCCTGGTGCATTGCATTTCTGGGCAAAATAGCAGTAGCTACTGAATGTTATATAAATCTTGGCCAGATGGATTTCTTAACATTATTATGTGCTGTTCCCAGTCATTGGTGTGTCCCATGAAACCACAGATAGTAGAACAGGACCCTAGGGACTGTTTGTGGTGTGGGGTGGTGTTTACTCCCCACTGCAGGAGGCTTTGGACTCATTTGCAAGGGACAGTGGTTCTCTTAGTACACCAAAAACCTACTCAACACTCCAGATCATTCAAAGGCCACTGAAACTGATGGGAGGCTACTTGTGACCTTGGCTTTAACTCTTATCTTTCAGGAAGGAGAAAATGGGCATGTTTTCTAGGTGATGCATAAGCAGAAGATACTCACTTTGCTGTTCTATTGAGGTTATCAGTTTAAAACAGTATTGGCCAAGTGCCAGGATAACATTGGAAACTTAAACATTGAGACTAATGAAGATGGATGAAGAGTTTCCGCATAGACCACAGCCCCCTTCTCTTTGTAACTGAAGTCAGGATTAATTAGTGTCCTCATGTTTCAAAGGCCTGACTACTGTTCTGAATGCGAGATCACACAGTTATGTGAGGAACATAAAGCTCCTAGAGCCAGGAGTGTGGTCACTCTCTTCGTGGCACCTCCCAGACTGTGTTTCTGCTTGGTGTATTTCTCTCAGTAGACTCAGACTTTATGTATGGTGTGGGTGGGGAGAAGTGGTGGAGGGGCTCATCTTCAGGGGCCATGTTCTTCATGAAACAGAAAAAGCGGAGTTCATTAAAAGCAAGCTATATTTCCCTATGATTCCAACTTACCAATGTTATTCAAAAAAAGCTGTCAGAACAAATCTCATTTACATTCTTCTTGCTTGCATTTTGTTAACAAAGGCCATTTCCATGAAAACAAATGCTCATTTCATAGTTTAAAAAAAAAAAAAAAGAGAGAACCTCAACTGAGGTTCACGTATCATGCATATTTCTTTATTTAGTCCCTCCATGACTAATATTTTCTGATTATGGGAAGTTTACATTGCTATGACCAATGTTCTGATGGATACATTTAAAATAATTTTTTCATGACACTGTGCCAACTGCTGAAGCAAGTTATCAGAATGACACATTTTCAAATGTAATTTGTATTCATGGTTGCTTTGGAAAGCAGAGATTCTTTCTACATTAGTGAAGAATGGATGCAACGAGTCACAGGTGATGAAACTTGCCACGTTCAAGCATTTTCAGATGGTGGCAGTGACAGCACCACAGACAGATGGGTGAATATCAAGCAGAACCAATGGACCATGTTTTAAAATGATACAGGAATCTCCAAAACAGAAATCAACACATATAGAGTTTAATGCTGCATAAGATCTCTTGAATTTTGTTCACCTCTTCTACTCCAATAGCCTCCACCTCGACCCCTAAAAGAGAAAGGGAAGACAAAAGGTAGACAGACAATACTGGAGATTAATATAAAAATGCTGAGAAGCAATGGAATTAAGTCAAAGAGGATTATTTTTTATGGAAGGTAAAATACTTTATCACAACACGGGAAGCTAAAGGTGAAATATAACAAATACTACAAATCTTAGGAAAAATGAGAGGAAACCTTCAGGAGAAAAAAACTCAGGGAAGATTATAAAACAAGAACCTGCAGAGCACTTGTCCATTCCTTCTCCTTGTTATCTCTTCAGGTTTATCTTAATGCACAAATCAGAGCAATATAACCTTTGCCAATTTCTAAGGACACATCTGTTATCTGAAAAAATCTGTAGTGAAACACACATTGAACATACTGCCTGCTTTCTTTTCCCATGATTGCTTGGAGGAAGAGACTCCATGTATTCAGCTAAACCATGTACCCAAGAATCGTGCAAGCTGATGGAAACACTAATAAAGGGTTAGGTGCAGATGTCATCTTTTTCTCTTCTGTATGAAATACAAAGTCTGGAATTGTAGAGGAATTATAGAGGACTGTATGAAAAATTTATTTGTAAAAAGATTGTAATGATTGTTAAAAACATAAGGTATGAAATGTAAAAAAAAAGGGGGGGGAAGTGTAGAGGGATGAAGCTGGGTTAATTATCATTGATAATATACAGCTGTGGGCTGGCTTCAGGGCGGTGGGTCGGGCAATGTAGATGAGGTGCAGCTGTGGCTGGTTCTGTTAAGGGGTTGGGCAGCCAACGAAGAGAGGCAGCTGAGGGAGAAGCAGAGAGAAGAGAGGAGAGAGTGTGCCCTGGGTGAGGAGAAGGCAGCAGAGGGGCTGTATGAAGGGTATGCTGGTATGAGATGGTAAAAGACCTTGTTGCAGCTTGATAGTCTGGAGAGTGCTGCGACACTTGGTGCCCTGGGTGAGGCCCTTCAGATTATGAGACTGTGTAATGATAGTTTGGAGAGTGCTGTGACAGGCTGGGAATTCTTATAACTGTAACACAAAGTCACATGGGCTTTTTTAGTGGTTTATATGGTTGCCTTGCCATCTTTTTCAACCCAGTGTGAACTTCTGCGAATAAATGATGGAGAACACCAGAATGGTGGCATATATTATGAAAATACTGATATAAACTGACATCAGAGGCTTTCTTCCATTTTTTCTCTGGCCAAAGATAGGGCCATCACATACCATTGGAATATTTCCTAAAAAATCTTTGAGAGTCTAGTAAAGTTGCCATGTCTTGAAGTTGCAGGCAAGACATCTGACTAGGAAAGCATTACAATAAAAAAACCTCCATTGGGTCACCAGACTATTCAGGTACTTCCAAAGCATTTTGATTTTCTTCTTGAGCTAGACTGCTCACATTAGTACCTCCAGCATTAATTAGATATGTTGCTAGTAAAGAAACAATTTGTAAAGCTATGCTAAGGTAATAAGAAACTGTTCATTAGAGCCACAAGTGCTTGTGACCTCTAGCACAAGGACAGCAAGACTTAAGGGCTGTGTGCATGGTCTGGTGAAAGAGGCTAGTCAGATGGCTCTGACTATTATCTTTTGGATTGGGACACGTATAAAGCATGAGGGTGTCAGCGGGTACGGCAACTAAAGGTAAATGAGTGGCAAAAAAAAATCTGCCAGTATGAAATGTTACTGCTTGTCAGCTCAAGATCTTTACTGTTAAAAGAGACAAGCTGAGAAAAGCAAGGAACCTAATTCTCTTAGTATGGAATGAGGGGAATTAATGGAGGACATTGGCAGAAAATTCTTCTGTCTGTCCTAGGATGTAGACTAAAGCCACCACTATCATGAATTCTGTTTATCTGGAAACCAGGTCCCAGCAATTAGGCAGTAGGAATGCAAATGAGCAAGGTAATATTGTAGAAGATTCTCATAGCTCAAAGGCTCACAGGTCTGCACAGTTAACCTAAAAAGGTCCTCACAACAGGTCCTCTCGCCCTGAATGCGTCTTGACTGAGAAAGATCAAAATATCAAAATGAGAAAACAAAGCCAAACTCTGACGTTTCATCATGATGTCAGAAAATCAAGCAGACAATTTGGGGATATTTTCTGCTTTCTATCTTGCCTTGTTATAGCCTAAGGATAGTCACATCATCTGCTTTAGTATGTTGAGATATTTAATTGATCGTGTCTGTGGATGAAACTTAAGACACTGTTTCCTATGCAGCCAATGCATATCCACAAAGGTGATTCAAAGCCCTTTAAGTTAGAGATCTAAAACAATCCCCCACAGATCCCTGGGACTTACTTTGTTTCTGATAATTTCTGATATGAAAGAGTAGATGAGAGCTGCTGGAGAGCAATATTTTCCAACATGGAGTGTTCATGCTTTTTATCATCTCCTGCTAGCATCATATGCTGGCCCACAGCAGCAGATAACACTGAGACACATAGCAGCTTTTGCCACATACCAGAGCAAAGAACATGATTTGCAAATTGCTGTAAACAACATCTGAAGAAAATGCTGAAGTGGCTGGACAATCTGGACAGTCTAGTTTGTGTGATGGAGCAATGGCATAGAAATATGGGGAAGGAAGAAAGTACATAGCTTGAGTGAGCTGATGAAACATGCTCAGATCCTGCTTGCTAGAAAATAAAATTGAGGCAGCAAGATATTGACACTGAATAGAAGAGTAGAACGATCTCCTTGCACTCACTGAGGGTTAGAGTTTTCAAAACTATGCACTGAAAAGGTACTCGTATATCATTGATGTATCTAAATATGTGTGGAAGAGAAGGAAGGGTTTTCACAGTAAGGTCTTACAACATTTTCTTTTTCACTTCTGTGACAAGAGGTAGTGAAATACAGGCCTGAAAATCAGATAGGCTGGATTCCTGAAAAAGAAAATGCCAGTCCTATAATAAAGCTACATCATTTGTTCATAAAGCCCACACTGTATTTTCTGATATCGTTGTTACTGTTATTTTCCGGTACTGTTGTTACTGTCATTGTTCTAGCATGTAAGTACAACAAATGAAGAGCACTGCTGCTCCGTGTGCTCAATATAAGAGACCAACCCTGACCCTAAGACCTCAGAGATTGACCTGGAAAGCAAACTGTTGTGAGGGAAGGTGGCCACTTTGATCAAAGGTTCTTATATATCAGAGATATATAGGTGAGCCAGAACTGACATCCAGGTTTCCTGACTCCTACACTAGCATTACTTTCTTAAAGACATCAGGGGCACCATAAAAAGTTGCCAGCTGTGCTCTACAGCTGCTATTTCATAAATCATTCTTTAGATCAGACCAGAATCCCATGTCTCTGGATTGAAGGTAATACCAGGTGACTGACTGGTGAAGTATAATGCAATATAATTCACATTCAGCTGGCTTCATTGTAGTGTATCAGTGCTTGGTCATCCTGGAGAACTGCATTTTATCCATGCTCTAAACCCAGTGTGATACTGCTCAGACTGTTTACACTAAATAGCTCGAAGGTTATCTCATGCTTGTTGGGTGTTTCTAGTTACTACAGTTATTTTTCTGAATCTTTTAATAATAGTAAGTATTTGGAAAAAAAACAGGTCCTTACTGTCTCAACTTAGAGAATGTAAGCAGAAGACATTTTGAACTATTTGATCATAAGACTGTAATTTGTGGCTGCAAAGAGAACTGGTAAAAAAAAAGTGTCACCACCAAAATACCAGTGATGTTTTCAAAACTTGGCACTCTTTATTTCAGCCATTTGTTGAGGAGGACACATCTTAAAAGTTTAAATTTTTATTGAATTTTAATTTACATGGCAATCCCTTGCTTTGGAACATTCTTCAGCTGGCTCCAATATAAAAAAACAGATGGGAGAGGATCAAAATCAAGCCTTGAGCTAAAGGAATGGTTAAACAACCAGGATATGGTGCTAAATTACCTCTGATCCCATTAGTATGTAAGCTTAGCAAAAGACAGAAAAAAGGAACTTTTCCTACCAGGTTTGACGCCTTTAACAGTAAAGGAGACTGAAATTGCTATGACATTACTTCTGCACAAAGCATGCAGACTCCCACATGCTCTGTTTAAACAGATATGTTGCCCTCTCTCCCCAAAGTTTTAAAAATTACAATGCAGAACATCAGAGTACCAAAGCTGTGTACTTCCGTGATGTGCAACAGTCAACACACATAATATGTATTCAGCAAGGAGCAGGAAAAGAAACTGGTAACTGAGGAAACATTTTTTTTTTAAGAAAAAATGGTTATAGGATTCTACATATTCACTTAAAAGAGAGAGGGTCCTCTTCTGAGTTTAACAAGCCACATGGAGAAAATTATGTATCTGTCATGAAAAACAAAACAAACAAAAAGTCATGATGACCGCAAGAAATGGGAGAGACAGGCTTGCCTAGGAACCTTTCCCCAAAAGGCTATTCCAACCATTCTCTGTGCCATGAAGCTCATTAGTTCTGTTCTGTTCAGGCTTTCATACTTCATCTATCACTATGACAACTCTAATAATTGTCTTACTTTTCTTTCTCCAATCCAACGGAGGCCACCACCAGTGTAAAACAGAACAGACTAATACTAAAGTGAATTGAAATTAAATGAACGCTGATATTCTTCAGAGAATGTTATTCAAACTTACCACCTGGTAATAACCACCTGTGCTGGATTTGGCTGGGATAGAGTTATATTTGTTCACAGCCGTTAGTATGGGGCTGGTTCTGGATTTTTGCTGAAAACAGCCTTGATAATTCAGGGATGTTTTAGTTACTGCTAAGCAGTTCTTACACAAGAGTCAAAGCCCTTGCTGCCTCCCCTACCACCGCACCAGCGAGGAGGCTGGTGTGCACAAGAATTTGGGAGGGGACACAGCTGGGACAGCTGATCCCAACTGACCAGAGGGATATTCCACACCATATGACATCATGCTCAATGTATAAAGCTGGTGGAAGAAGGAAAGAAGGGACATTCCAAGTGATGGCGTTTGTCTTCCCAAGTAACCATGGTGTGTGATGGGAGTCCTGCTTTCCTGGAGATGGCTGAACACCTGCCTGCCCATGGGAGATAGTGTGTGAATTCCTTGCTTTTCTTTGCTTGAGTGTGCAGCTTTTGCTTTACCTATTAAACTGTATCTCAACCCACAAGTTCTCACTTTTCCGATTCTCTCCCCACCCCACTAGGTAGGAGTGAGTGAGCGGTGTTGTGATGCTTAGTTTCTCTGGGGTTAAACCATGACACCATCCTTACTTGTGATAATATACCTGATGACTTTAGGTTTTTGGACTAAAGTCTGAACAGATTCCATATATAGAATTTTGGTTGCTTTTCCCCCTTTTCTTCAGTTTCAAGTATTATAGATTTCCTTGCAAAAATCACTAAAGAAGCAAAAAATCCCCTCTGTTTTGCAGAAGATAAAGAGACCATAATCAAAACAACTACAGTCTGATAACAGTTGGGTTCTGGGATTCAGTTCCTCGAGGAACTGGGAAACTGAGGCAGTAACAATCTTCCTCAGGAATTACTCAGAAGGAGACATGATCAAATTCAGATAGCAATCCAAACTGTGCATCTATCTGTCCTTGGACAACTCATAAGCATGCAGCAAGGTTTTCAACTTCTATATTAAAGAATATAAATGCTTTGACAGTTTGGACAGTTTCTAGTAATGTAAAGCTTTGTATGCAAGTAATATACACTATTAATTACATGCGTTAACTCATCAACTGTCCATAAAGGGATATTTTTCCAATTTGTGGGTCATGAGGTGTATTAAACTATTGACACAAGCAAATACATGGAGATAGACATTTAAAATCTGAAAAACTGAAAAGATCTAAAAAGTGTTCTTTCCCTTCTTAACTGGGCTTTAAAATTCCAGCATGATATGGTCACAGGGATCACTAATTATGAAGCTTTCCCCCTGTTAGGCCTAGATATTTTCAGATACAGCAGGAAATCAGAATACATCAGCTACAAGCATGACAGCTCTAGTATCACATTCACAAAAGTTAATGATTCCTCAAAGAACAGCAGCCTCTCCTGACAGAGAAGTATGGCACATAAACCTTACGCTAATTTGTCCAAGCTGTGACCGTCTTCCTTCAGACCTCCCAGAAGCAGCACCTGAAGGTAGAGGAATGTGGGCATGGGGAAGGCTGTTCTCTCATCCATACCACTGAGGTGCCACCTCCTGGGAGAAGCACAGCACATCTGCAGCTGCTGGCCTCCCCCCAGCACAGCTCTGCCCTTTCTGAGCACAGCTGGAAAGACGATTTCATGTTACACAGAGCATAACAAAAGAAGGATGGGTTTGTTTCTGCTTCTGTATCCACTCTCGTGGCTGGTTTCCATTGAACAAGTCGATCACTGGAAGGACTGAAGCTGCATTCACTTCCATAGACTACACTTCAGTGCAACTTTACAGGAGGGCTTGAGGATTTTGGTAAGGAAGGAGTCACCCCCTCCTGAACAGGGAATGACAAAACAAGGAAGTTCCCTCCCTGTTGGGAAGTGTTGCATTATAGCTCACTGTGGCCCCAGCTCTCATCTGTCCCTGCCATGAGTAATACCCAGTGTAACTCCAGTCCTGAAGGCTCTCAGTTCCCTACCCCAATCCTAACCCTACCTAACCTGAAGCAGGGGCTGTGAAATTCTTTCCACCTCCCACGTCCAAATATACATTTAACTATAGCTCCCCTCTGAGTCCAATGCTTCCCGTAGCTTTCCTATCTGAGCAGGAAAAGAGATCAGAACCCCAAGGGAGGACACAGTTTCCTTTGTTCCCTTTGCAAATCTGTGAAATCACAAGGCCATCACCCCTGTACCTATTGCCTTTCACCCCATGCCTGCCTGAGGGAAAAGTGCAGACACTGAGACGCTATACTATTTGATTTTTTTGTTATATATCTTACTAGGTATTTATTGTATTTCTGGAAGCTGGTTTTTATTTTTAAATTCTGTCTTGCAGCACAGCCTCTTAGGGCTGTTGTTTTAACAGCCTCCACACCCTCTTGAAGGAGAGGAGAGGTGCATTTGGTGACTGTTAGCAGACCACACCTCGCAATGCCACCAGCACATTCTGCCACAAAGGACTCTGTAATCCTCCCACAAAACTGAGAAAAACTGATAGCCCTTGTCACTTGGGTGAAATTGAACAGCCAGTAGTTTATATGAATTTCTAAGCAACGCCTGCATGTTTTCAAGCAACCAAAGCACACTACATGGCTATTCTGAACGTGCTCGCTGGATAGCTGAACTGCCTTTTTCTCACTGGAGGAAACCACAATAGTTTCCATCAGCCAGGTCAACAGAAGACAGCCCTGGGTGGCTGATATTCAGGGAAGACCAGTGCAACCAGAACACCTTGGCAGCAGATGGACTTCCCATTTATGAAACTGTAAATATAATTCAGAAGGGTCCAAGTGCCACTAGAGAGGTAGTTTCTCCTGTGAATGAACTTACTTCAAGTTCACAGCACCAAGTTTTACAAATGCATGCATCATTTTTTCCATAAATCCTTCCATAATTAAAGAATTAGTGGGAAGTTGATTTCACGACTTCATTAACCTCAAGGACTTGCCAAGAGCACTATGCATCTGGTAACTTTTTAGTATTGCAAACAGGTATGTAATTGTCCAAGTTTAGACCACCTTCCCTAAAGGCAGGAGACATGTAATCCCAGAATCCTCTATATTTAAATTATGTCTCATGGCTGGTGCAGATACGAGTTGTAATATTTGTAACATACGGTGCCATTTCAGTGAAACAGTTGGACAAATTAGCAATAAGAAGTAAATATTTTTACAGTATCAGTGCTATGCTAATCCCAAAGTTTTTATAAAATGTTACTGAGCTTTTTCAGGGTGAAGAGGGACATGTGCGTATCAGAAAATAGAACTACTTTCCAAGTTTAACTGTGTTTAAAAAAAAGTATTTCTATGTAAAGAAGACACAAAAATGTAAGGCTAGATATTTAAACCTGGTGAAAATAGTACTGACATGTAAGAGGAACCCTGTATGTCAGAATCCCTGTGATTCACTTTTATCAGGTATCAGCTGTGGAGAGAACAGCTTCTAAGTACTGATTCAGTGATGCGGATGAGACACGTTAGGTGCCAATTTCTTACAAATACAGAGAGAAAGACTGTTCCTGGAAGAAAACAGTGATATGTTGTTTTTTAGGGTGTGTTAAGGTATTTTATTTTATTTTATTTTGTTTTGTTTTTAAGAGTTACATTGCTGGGGTAGGACTAGGTAGAAGAAAAGTGATACATAAATTGTTGATGAGGAGTTATAGTAAATGTGTTGGGTTTAGAAGATTTTCTCAGCGTGAGGTTTCTGCTTGGAGCTAGGTGGGTATTTAATAAGTTGTTCCTGTAGAAGCTTTTAAGTTCTGAAACATTGATGGGTTTTTGCTAGCTGCTACATATGTAGTTAGTGCCTAATTCTGTCATCAGCTAGGATGGAGAGCATTCATTTTCTCAGAAGATTAAAGCTTAGAAACACATCTTTGGCAGACTAGAAAGTATTGAGAGTCTGTAGGTTGTAGACTTTTTTTTTTTTTTCTTTCAAGCATAAAGGAATGCATTAACTTCCTCAAGTCTCTTATATTTGATTCAATAATACTTGTCTCACAGAAATAAGATTACTAAACCTCCCTAAAATGTGAACCTCTGGCACGTACGGCCAAATAGCTTCCACCAGCAATAAATGAGAGGTCTCAACACCCTGGATAAAAGCAAGTAAAGCCAATGCTCTACTGTTAGTTTAAGAAACACTGGTCTCTTTGTAGACTTCAGTAGCTTGCTATATGTAATGCAGCGTGCTATTTAATCTCAAATTTGATCAAGAACAGTATCGGTATTCAGGATCTCTGGTTTTTAATTGTTTTGCTTTTGGGTTTTAGTTTAGATATCCTTGAGTGCCTCAAACTCTAAACTTTCTCATATGTAGTAGTGGAGACAGAAAGAGCCATCAAACTACCATCAAGGATCCATGTATAACTGATCTATGTGAGAAGTTACTGGGTTTCTGTTAAGAGAAAAAAGAGGGTGGTTTTGGTTTCTGCCATCTATCTTGTAACCACCTAACCATTAACATACTTTGACTGTTTATATGTAAGTTTAAATGACAGTTAAACCAAACTGCCCTGCCCAAATCCCTTAATTCAATTTAGTCTCTTGTGTCCTGTTTGCAATTGCGTCTCCTCTGTTCTCTTTGCATGCCTTTGGCGGGGCGGGGGAGGGGGGCACCGACAAGCATCACTAGACTTGAATCCTGCTATTGAATGAATTACTATTTCTCTTGTTTTCTCTTCTCTCGTTTTATTTTCAGAGGAGGCCTCACTTGCCTACTTCCCCCATATTTTGGGGTCTAAATTTTTTTGGATGCTGCTGTTGACACATCTAAAATCCACACTGATTCTCAAGAACAGGGTCTAACCCTGTTTTGCACAGCTGTTACCAACTGTTCTAGGTTCAGTAATAGCATTGGTGGTACCAGTTCCTCTCCTTTAGCAATCCATCTTAAATTCAGACTATCCTGCATGTATTTATTTTACTGGGTCATTCTTTTCCTGCTGTATGTTGCTTTCTGCTTTTTTTTTTTTTTTTTGCTTTTTTTTTTTTCTCTGTACTGAAAGAATCTTACAGGAATTAAATGTGCCAGGTTCTGGGTAGATTGTATGAGGTATTAGCCACCAGATATTTCTGCTGTCTTTGCTGTTGGTAGCAGCAATGATGTGACAAGTTAGCTGAGAGATGAAGAGAAACAAGCTTTGGACAGAGCAGTTATTTGATTTTGCATTCATGAGAATTGCTTCTAGTAGTCCAGAGGAAAAGCTAAACAGGAACATTTCCTGAAGCTGTTTAACAGCTGAGGTTAAATAAGAGGAACATCAGGCTAAGTGTGAATACTACTGTATGCATTTGCTGTGTGATCCTTCAAAAGAGGTGGTCTCAACACGGGTTTTCCTAATAGCTTATCTGTGACTCACTCTGCTCATTCTGCAAAGTCAAACTAACAACTTATTTTGTTACTTCGTATTTCACTACAGTATGTTGTGGATCATTCTGGGATGATTGTTAGACCAGTAACTGACTTTGCATGTTGGCCTTCACAAAAAATAAGCCACAAATAGCCTGCTCAGTAATAAATGGGCTTTGTTACTCAGTTCCTTGGGGTTTGCATGAAATGTGCCTCCAAGGTATTTGGTAAACTGTGATTTCTACTGGGATTAATCCAAATGCACTGATTAAGAGATGGCCTAAATACAGGCCCACAAAATGCTGCAAACACACTTCAGCAACGGCAGCTAGCAAGATTCTTGCCTCTGCAGATAATGTATCACTATCACCTATCAGTTCATACAGAACTGTGGGTTGGGATATAATTGCTGTAAATTACATTCCTCTCCATATGCGTGCAAAGCAATCTCAAGAGAGTCACAGTGGCCTGTGAGTTGTTTCAACCCACAACACCTCAGGGTTACGCTGCCATGTATGTGTGGTTGCTGCTGTTGTGCTAGAACTCCCCACCAATCTTTCAGGGTTTCCTCAGTTCCTTCTCTTTCCAATCACCCAGTTTATGTCCCTGTATCTCAGCTGGCATTTAACATGCTCAGGGGCCTGGCCTGAAGATCTCCGCCCTGTCACCGGGCCTGCAGGCACACGTCCTGCCGCTATCGCGGGGCAAGGCCAGACCTGGCCGGGGCCCTTTCCGCGGGCTGCGAGGGGGCGGCCGCGGCGCCACCGACATGGCGGCCCCCTGGGCGACACACTCAAGATGGCGGAGGCGACGCCGCACCCAAGATGTCGGCAGTAAGGCCCCGCCCCTCGCTACCCTCAAGATGGCGGCGGGGCGTCCCGGCTCCCGCCCCCGGCCTGCGCCGGAAGTGGGGCCGGAAGTGCGGCGGCGCTGGCGGAAGGGGACGCGCAGGAAGCGGCTGCCGGGGTTAACCCTCCACCCGCGGCCACAACAACAGGGCGGCGCTGAGGGGCAGGTAAGGAGCTACGGGCCGGCAACGGAGGCCTGAGCCGGCGGCGGTACGGCGGGGCTCGGTGAGCCAAAGGCTGTCGCCCCCCGTGTTCTCTCGGCAGGTGGGCCCGGAGCGGCAGTGAGCTGCCGCTGTTCCCCTTGCCGGCTGGGGCTGTCGTTGTCCAGCACCGGGGCCTCGGGGCGGCCCGGCCTGGGGCTGGTGAGGGCCGTTCCCCGGAGTGACAGGCCCTTAGGAAAACTGTCCTCCCTGCTGCTGCGGCGGAGAGGGGGGAGCCCTGAAGATGCCGCGTTAGGGGCGGCTGCCGACACCGCCCCCCCGCTGAGGAAACAGCGGCGTGTGGGCTGGCTGCAGCGAGGAGGGCTGTGGGGAAACCTGCTTTTATATCGCTTATCTAAGCAAAAAATAAACGTGCGCTTCCCGTCCCCCCCGCCCCCCCAACCCCACATCTTCTCACCATAAGGAAACACCCCTCTTAAATTAGCACTTACCAGGCCGTGCCTAGCTGTTCTCTGCACTTCCCTGTAAAGCTGTCCTTTCTGCGGGGGGTGCGGGTCTCCCCGTGGCTTTGTAAGTTTTTTAAGTTCAGTGTAGTAGTTTCTAATCGAGGAGATACCATTTTGAGCCGTTGTTTCATACAAAGACTCTTGGGGAGCAAAAATCAGCTTTGTTAAATGCCTGAAGGTTTTTGGTTGTTCTGGGTTTTTTCTTTTGTGATTGTTTTGGGGTTTTTTTTTTTCTTTAAATGGGTCAGCTTCCTTGTGTAGAATGAGATTTTAAAGCTGCGTGCTTTAGCTCAAAATAGTATCAAGAAGAGTATGTATCTTACAGAAACTGCTGCCTCATAAGAGACATTTTCCCCTTTACTTAATGGCAGGAGACAAACTACACTGCAGTCGAAACTCAGAGGGCAGGTTGTGTGCATTGCATTTAAATCTTACAGGATTTTTTCAGACTTTCCCCCTATATGCTGGCCTGTTTGTTAATATCTTTTTCTCTTACCTTACATCACAGTCCTTTTAATGCTGTCCTTTAAATACTGCTGTATTGTACTCCATCATGTGTCTGCATCTATCTAGAAATTCTTACGTTGTATTCTGCCTGCTGTTCAAGTTGAGTCATCAGGTGACATTCACTGGGAATCCATGTAATACTTGTTTTCATTCAGATCCAGTATCTGAGTAGTTTGAAGTGAATTTTGGCCTTCATGAAGTTGAACAACATTACAATGCAGTATTACGAACATACTAAACCCTTCTACTGTGCACCAAAAAGAAAGGTAATATGGGTATGGGCAACAAACTCGGTGCCTGTAGCTTTGGCTGGAGAAGTTCCTGCTAATCCAAAGGAGCAGAGATATGTTTCATGCTAGTCACAGGCAGAAGGTGCCAATTTAGTTATTTTAATATCACCATTTTAAATAAAATCAATTATGACAACATACAGTTGTTAATTTGAGATGCATAAGAAAATGTGTGAAGGCACGTGTTTTTCAACAATTAGATCACAGTGAAACTATCAATATGTCAGATTTTGTGCCAGCATATAAATAATTTGTGTTGGAGAATGCAAAATTTTTCTTTTTGATTTCCATGAAGTACTTTGTTTTCCTTCTCAGTTGCCATATCCACATAATGTGAAGCAAACACTATGGTATATTTACATGACAGTGAATGCTGTAACAGATGCACCTCTAATGAGTTTTCCAAAATCTGCCTTTTTTTTTTTCTTTCTTAAAGTTGTTTCTCCTTATCCACCAAATTTTGGTATTCAGCCTGTTAAACAGGTTTACTGAGTTAATGTTGCTTTACCCTACTTACCAGAAAGCATTCCTCAGCTAAATAGCAGTAGTGAAGATGTTTCTCATGCTGTTCGTCTGTATGAGGTCTTAACTCAGTTCTTCTAATGTTGACATTGTTTGTATATTTTTTGAGTTGTTATTTGTTATTTCTTGTAATCAATTTGTATGTTTTTAAATGAAACATACATTGTTATTGCAGTCCTTCTGTGCCTGTATGTGTGCTGCAGGAACAATATAGACACAAACACAATTCAACAAAGTGAAAGAGGAGAGGGTATCCTGCATATTGCTGCTGAGGCAAGGTCTTTCAGTTTTGCTGTGGCTTTGATCTTTAACTAAGCAACCTAAATATTTTATTTGGTATTCTAACCTCTAAGAAGAGCTAGTTCGAGGACCTTTAATAGGGCATTTTTGGGGAATGACCAGTAGGAGGCCATTTTTTTCTAAAAGAAGACTTAATTTTCTGCTAGACAGAGGCTTTGGACTTTCTTTTTCACTGGAACATGTCTAGTTGGCATTTGCTTTGTAACTTCTGTGATGTCTGCACAGCTTTCCTGTGATTTATGTTGATCACAGGATGGTATCTTTGAAGACATCTTATTCATGCAAAAGAATTGATCTCTGATTAAACCTATGGTGATTTTCCTCTCTGTCAATTTCCTTTAGCTTAAAGGGATTTTGTAGTTTATCTAATAATCATCAAGTTATGTCTGAGATCTTATGTGTTAGGCAGACTATTAACTTGTTGGAATAATTTTTCTCTTCTTAGTTAACTTAATTTAGCTCTATTGGGGCTTGTCTTTATTGGCAGATTTTGCTGGTTTTTTTGGGGTAAACAAGGCTTAACTGGTGTGTCCCCCTCTACTCTCTGTCACTTTTCTCTTTCAGTTGCCCTGAATTTGCACAGCATTGTGAACGTTTCCTTTCATCAGAAATCATTGCAAATATGGGTCCCCGGCGGAAAAATGTAAAACCATGCTCAGTGAACAGGGAAGGCTCTGAGTCTACCAAAGCTGATGAGCCAAAAGATTACATGAACCAACTCTCTCATGAAGTGCTGTGCCACATCTTTAGGTGAGCAGCTTGTCAGAAATCAGTTTGGTTTTTATTATTACATTGTTTTCAACTTTTCCCCAATCTTACCTGCATTGATGTCACATATTCAGAAAGTGTAGATGTACCATGAGTGAACAGGTGGATATGAACTGGATTAAAAAGGGGTGATAAATGTTTTTTTCAGTCCTAGAATTCATTTGGATACTTTGAAAATTAATTTGTGTGAATATCATGAATGGTGGAATGAGAAGAAATAAGGGATTTAATTCCTTTCACCAGTGTGTGGTAACAAGTGTTTAAATACTGATTTCAGTGCAGAAATGTGTCTCACATAGCATGCAGTTGAGGTGCATGTTTTGAAATTGTTGCATCTGCTGCATAGTATGCAGAAGGGAACCTGGTTGAACATATAATCTTCCCTACAGCACAGTCCTTCTCCAGGATGTTCACTCATGCCTATTATATTCAAAACATAATGCCTTACCAACAAGTTCTTTAAAAACAGTAGCATTCCAAAATGTCTGCAAATTGAGCATGCTAGTGTGTACTAGAAAATGAAAGTACCTTTAATTAAACCATGTAGAAAGAAACTATTGTGAGAAATAGTTTGGTCAGTATTTATTAGAGGACTAAAGTATCTCTCCATTTTAATATTGTATTTCTACCTTAAATATCCTATATTCAGTGTCAGAAATCGGTGAGTCGTTCTGCTTAGCAAAATTTCACACTGTTATTAGAGTATGGCCTGAAAATTCTGTTTGAGTTAATGTTATTAGGTGTTAGAAGTATATGAATTCATGTAGTCATGCTTGGGATGTTCTTTAGTTTGGAAAAAGTCAAGAAGGATCCACCTTTGATAAATCAGAGGGGTGTTTTTTCCTCTCCCAAAGGTACCTTCCCTTGCAGGATATTATGTGCATGGAATGCCTGTCCCGGAAGCTGAAGGAAGCTGTTACTCTTTATCTGCGAGTAGTGAAGGTTGTGGATCTGTGTGCAGGCCGTTGGTGGGAGTACATGCCCACTGGTGAGTAGTGCACTCAAGATATGGCATTAAAGTGGTATTGAGCAGATCTGTCTGTACTATCCTGGTATTTATAATGACATATTCAGGTTAAATTTCCAAAGCAGTAAAAGGAGTTAGATGTTTAATTCCTTTTGACTTTTGTGAGATTTGGGTGGCTTCCTTGAGTATGTGGTTTGGAAAATTTATCTGTGTCTGTGTGTATATATATTTTGGATACTACTGTAGCAGAAATGGGGATTCCTTTGTAGCAATCTGTAAATACAATCTGTGTTTGTCTGATTATTGTAAGGGAGTTTATCCAAGGGTTAATCCAAGAAGAGGCTGTTTGCATGCAGGCAGGAAAAAATACAATGGAATGAGAGAGCAACTCATCTACCAACACTTAATGTAAGAATAAATAAGTTTTGATGTCACACCTCAAGCCATCTTCAGATCAATAGATAAATTTGGCAACCTAGGTCAACCCTGTGAGTATTAGGATTTCTGTTGGATTTAAATTACACTGCTGGGATTTGTTGGGGGAGAGAGCTACAATGAGTGAATTCTAAAAGTCAGATGATCTGCAAAGTTGGATTTAGTAGGGCTGATACGAGGTAGATGGTTAGGCCTAGCCTGAGATAGGTGTAAATACAGAATACAGGTAACTTACTAGTTTAAAGTACTTTTTATATGTTGTCTTATGTTAGAATAAAATAATCCTTTGCTTTAAGAAATTGTCGTCTTTGAGAACTTTGAGCTGGTATGAATAGCGATGAACTGCATACGACTGATCCAGCTGGGCATTTCTGAGCCATGTAGTTGATAAATGGAATTCCAGGAAAGACAGAGACAGGAAGCCTGACAGTCTGCAGAGGTGCGTCATCTGAGAAGGGAGAAAGTATAGTTAACCCTGTAGCCATGCAACTACGCTGAAGGAAACCTATAGAAAGCCTTCAAAATTCAAGGCAGAAGAGAGTATGTAGGTCATGGTTTCTAGAATCTCTAAGTAGAAGACAAGCTATTGCTTCACTGAGTACATCTTCCAACACTGTAGAATTTATATTACCGTACAAAAAGAACAACTTATTTGGCTTTCCCTTTACAGATAGGTGTCTGCTGTCACACAAATACCAAATCTCTTGTTGTCATCTTAGGTTTCACTGATTCCAGTTTCCTAACGCTGCTGAGGAAGATGCCAGACATTGAACAACTTTATGGTCTTCATCCCAGGTACCTTGAAAGGCGCAGAGTTCGTGGCCATGAAGCTTTCAGCATTCCTGGAGTTTTAGAGGCTTTGCAAGCCTGCCCAAATCTTCTGGTGAGTGGTTAGACTCAAGAAAGAACATCCTTTGGCAGCTGAGATGATGCATGTTAACAGAGCAGAAGAAATGTGGCAGGGACTCATTGCTTACAGGGCTTCATGTTCAGACCTGGGCTGCATATTCAGATCTGGCTGTACAGAATAGCAGTTAATTGTGACATATTTGCATATGAGTACTATTTTAGTTTCACCAGTGGGAATCACATGTGCTCTGAAGTTCAGAAATGAATTAAAATTCTGATCCCTCTGTTAAAAAGACAAGTCTTTCTACAAATTAAAAGTGAAATAACACATTGCATCATGTATAGTGTGTTATTGAGACGTTTATGTGGTTAAGAGGATATTGTTGCTTGAACTGGTGTTAGAGCATCTGCTTTGCTTCCTTTTATCCAGGGTGTTGAGACCTCTCATTTAGAGCTGGTGGAAGCTATTTGGACGTACATGCCACAAGTTCACATTTTAGGGAAGTTTCGTAATCGTAATGGTGCTTTTCCAATTCCTCCCGAGAACAAGCTGAAAATTCCTATAGGAGCTAAAATTCAGACTTTGCACTTAGTAGGTGAGTGTGGTAATGGTGAAGTAATTGGCTTAAACACAGGTGAATTTAAAGGCTTTGAAACTCTGCAAGGTTGTAATTCTTTTTAAGAGAGGGAATTTGGAATGTGGCATTTTTGAAATACTAGTTGCTATATATATGTTAGCAGTTCCAAAAAGCAAATTCTAAAAAAATTGCGTTGACAAACTGAGGTGAGGAACTTGTGTTTTATAATGGTTACAGCTTTTCTCACATGCCACATAGCAAAGAAAAGATTTCCGTTTAAAAGCCAGAATGTTAATCCAAAGAAATTTATCCCAGGGTTTATAGTTTAAAGCTTGCTTAAAATGTTTGTTTTGTTTGTGTATTGTTAGGGGTGAATGTCCCTGAGATTCCTTGTATCCCAATGCTGAGGCACCTTTATTTGAAGTGGGTGAGACTCACCAAACCACAGCCTTTTAAAGATTTCCTTTGTATCAGCTTACGTGCTTTTGTCATGAGGAACTGTGCCGGTAAGAAGGATTCATATATAGAGGGGATGGTTTAGCATGTAGGAAATCTAATTCTGTTAAAGCTCAATAGGCAACAAATGGGAATGGAAATCTTGAAATAGAAAATTCTGAAATGAGTCTTTGTTTTATTGATGGTGTTGGGTAAAAATGTACACCTCTCCTGTACGTTATTTGGTGCTACATGGTTCTATTGACTTCCTGATCTAGATGGATGTATGTGAACATTTTAAAATTCTTTTAACATGAGATATTTGCTGTTAAGTGAACAACCTTCTTCGTCTGTATTGGTTTGTTCTATGTAGGACCCACAAATTCTCTGAAGTATGTTCCCCTAGTGACGGGCCTGGCTTCTGCTCGAAATTTGGAGCATTTAGAACTGGTTCGTGTTCCATTTCTTGGAGGACTTATCCAGCATGTAGTAGAAGATAGCTGGAGATCAGGTATGAAACTTCTTATCCCTCAGACTTCAAGTGAACAAAGAAATAAATAAAAATATTGGCAAATAACTGGAGACGTGAAGCTTAGCTAGTCTGTAGCGTATCCTTTCTTGATCATTATTTTAAAGGTATCAAGTTTGGAACTATGGTTATGGTGCTAAATATAGCTCTGTTCTGAGAAATGTTTTGACCTTTTAACTGTAATTAACTCTTGACTGATAAGCTAACCTTTCAGTTGCATTTGTTGGTGAGTAGAACTAGCAGAATTGGAGGGAGTTGGGTGCAAATAAGTGTTTTATTGATTTTCTAAAAAAAGATGCATTTTGCTAATTCAGTTGTCAAGACAATACTGTTGGAAATTTATAAGTCTTAAGGTTGTGATCTGTGATGGAAGTGTGAAAGAATGTTTTTTTTATTTATCAGGTGGTTTTAGGAATTTGCACACTATAGTTCTGGGAGCTTGCAAGAATGCACTTGAAGTGGATCTTGGCTACCTCATCATAACAGCTGCACGAAGGTATGTCCTTCAGATCTTTCTTTTCTTCCTTTTCCTTTTTCAAAATAAGCGTGTTAGTAATGAAGTCCAAGAATGTGAAGAAGCAGAGCAGCCTTCAAAATTTTAAGGAATATACATTTAAACTTTATGTAACAGGAGTGTTCTGCAGTTAAAGTAACTGGTGTTATGTCTGTTCCTGCATCACTTTGTGTCATAAGCTGCCGCCTTAGACCTATATCTGAACAGTGTGGTCCTGTTAGTCTCACAACTATATTGATATGCAACTGCCAAATACTGCTATAAAGATACAACAAATATCGTCTTAATCCTGCCATTGTTGAAAGAATATTTTCATTTTATTGTGAAAGAGCAACTTGAGTAGTTTCTATGGCAATTGTGTTTTGGCATGCCTTTTAATAGTAACAATTCTTAATTGCATTCAGGTTGCATGAAGTGCGGATCCAGCCTTCCTTGACCAAAGACGGTGTTTTTTCTGCTTTGAAGATGGCTGAACTGGAATTTCCACAGTTTGAAACTCTTCATCTAGGATATGTTGATGAGTTTTTACTACAGTGTATGACATCTTTTATATACATAAATAATTTGCAAAATATAAGTGTTAAACAAGTTTCTGTGTTTTCAGTCATGTTCTAAGAGTGATTAAAAATAATATTAATGTACCCATATTGAGGCTGGTGACCTCATACTGCCAAATATGTTTTTCTTCACTCCCTGAAAGTCTTACTGAAGTTGTGAAAGTCTCGGCTTTATTAAGCTGAAGTAATAATCTGATCCATTTTGTAAAATTGGACTAAAATAGGGAGTTAGACAATCATGCTATAAAAGGCACATTTCTGAAATTTACTGCTGAGTTTGCTACGATCTTTTTCATAGGTAAAATGACGAATGGAGACTTGGTGAAGTATGGCTTGGCTGATGTGGTTGAAAATCCAGGAATTATTACCGATATTGGTATGAAAGCTGTAAATGAAGTTTTTTCTTGCATCAAATATCTGGTCATTTACAACTGCCCACATCTACATAACCCAAATAATTGGATCACAGGTATTGCACACCTTTGAAATTTTAGAGATATTATATGAATTGCTGTGATATTAAAAGAGAATTTTTCTGCTTGTAGTACCATTTGTTCTATTTCTTAGTAAGTACAGTAGATGATGCTTGGTTTGGAACCATAATGATGCTGCTAACAGTCAGAATGGAGGTACAGAAAATGCCTGCTCTCAAATTTGAAAAGGATATAATGAAAAGTGAGACAGGAATCCTTCAGGAAATGCATCTCTTCTTTTCCATAGATCATTCAAGGTGGACCCGACTGGTTGACCTCACCCTGGTGCGATGCCATGCAATAAAGCTAGATTCTTTTAGTCAGTTCATTGAGTTATTGCCAAGCTTAGAATTTATTTCTCTGGACCAGATGTTCCGTGAACCTCCTAAGGTGAGTCTTTCAGGGAATGGTTTTACTTTTTGTTGTTGCCAGCTCATTGGAAATATGGTGAGCTCCACCTGTTAGGCATTCTTTTAGAAGTTGTAATTAATTAAATAGCTTGGTAAGTAAAGGACTTTGGTTTGCAGTTGCTATTATCATATGTTAGGGAGAATGCTACTTTTTCCGCAGATTGGAGCAGTGGCAAGGTATGATCTTGTATGAATATGTGACCAGGAAATAAGACTTATATTGATTCTGTGTTTCTGTTGAAGTCTCTGCTGCTACTTCATTTTGCGTCTGCTTTCTATATGATATTTCTCATGCTGAGAGTTGGTTTACAATGCTAAGGGTTTTTTATGATTTTGTAGTGGGGGAAATGGGAGTGCTGTTCACCTGTTGGAGTGCTTTCAAAGCTTAGGAATTTTATTTCTTCATGTTGTCCCCTCTCCCACACTTGTAACACAAATCATTTTAACAGCTGTTGTAACATAAAACTGCCTATGTAAAAAAACTGCTTTCTTTGATCATTAATTCTATCTTGAGGCTACTGTGTTCTGGGAAGACCATGTAATCTGCTATTTGTGTTGCTCTAATATGATCTCATAGCAAATGAAATGCAACTCAATAATGTAAGGCTATATGCTTTGTGGAGTTCCCTTTCATTAGACGTTTAGCGGAGTGTAAGTTTTCTTGGTTGCCATACTTAAGATGGGGCTCTGCAGTGTGTAGCATGAGGAATTATTAGGGACAACTTCCACATTCTTCATGTGCATATTGTCCTGCTATCCCAGGTACTAATGACAGAATGCTTTTTCTGTTGGCGTTGGGATATGTTATTGATAAAATGTGTCTGTATTTTCAAATCTTAATAGTTGCTCTTTGTCTTCAGGGTTGTGCTCGTGTGGGCCTAAGTGCAGGCACAGGAATTGGCGTCTCATCTGCTCTAGTCAGCAATCAGAACTCTAACAATGACAATGACAACAACAATAACCACCAGAATAACAATAATCCAAACATCCACCACAACAATCACCAACACCCAAATGACCAGAATGAGGAGAATGACCTGCGGCAAGATGGTCAAGCTGAAGAGCAGCAGATTGCAGCTGAGGGTAATCTCCGACCTTCGGGAACCTTTGTAGGGAGGGATTTTATTTGCGTTGCCACTTAGGTAGGGTCCTAGGGGAGATATATGTTGAAAGCTTGTTACTCTTTCAGTTCCTGTTATGTAACCAATCTTTTCTGAAGGCTGTTTGCACATTCTCTGATACCTGTGTGATACAAACTATCTGTGTATTGTATCTAGTAGCTGTTACAGGCACCTTACAGTTCAATGATACATGTTAGTATGGATGTTAGCTATGTGGAGTTTCATGTGATACTCTCTGTGAAAGTGTCAAGTGTTTTGTAGGCTGCTCTGGTCAGAGCTGGGAGTACATCAGTGTCAGATGGTATATTTTTAAACTTCTCCAGCAAAGGCAGATGTCTCTTGGAGGGAATGAACGTGTAAATCCTAGTTATGCTGCTCACTGCAGTAGAATAAGACTTCTGAGAAGATGTGGAAAATCTGGGAGAAGAAACCCCCAGAGCTTAGGCTGGTGGCTTGGCTAAAGAGATGTAAAACAAATCTGTAAGAGACTTGTGCAACCTAGTGACTCACTGAAGAAATCAAGGCAGCTATTACTTCTTAATGATTCTCTGACTCTCTGTGGGTACCAGTTGAATTCCTTCTGTGCTTAGGGGCTCTGTTCCTTCTGTTTCCTCTTTTTGACCTCATCTTAATCTTTTCAGCACTGAATGAGATGGAGGAGGTGGCACAGGAAGAAGGGGTGGCCGCTGGGCAGGGCCAGAATGAGCTCCCAGGTCATAGCCAGGCTGTTGTTCCTATGGAGGTGGACGAAGAGCAAGCAGGTAACTGTTTGTTGAAAGAAATTACCTTTGGGTATCCCCTTCTTGAGGGGTTAAATTTTTCAGTATAAGTCTGGTTTTGGATGATTTCCTTCAGCTGTGTTCTCTAGTGTGTGTGGAATAATGATGCTAGCACAGCTTATTGCTGTGAAGAAATCTGTTGTTTTAAATTCTGTTTTAGAGTTCTGAGTTTTCTTCTACATACGGAGTAAAATACCTTGATTGTAAAGCCTTATTTTTGAGCCCAGTATAATAAAAGACTCAAAGGGCCTGAATGAGCTTGTCATGTTTCCTGTTGGTGTTAATGGCCTCACTTCTTTCACTGCAACATATGGATTCTTTTTTGCCTTTTTTTTTTTTTCAAGCCAGAAAAACTTGTTCCAGTGTTAATTTGTATTAGTGACATCATTAGTGACACACATTAGTCACATAAGGCAGTCTTTGCTGGACAAAGTAATTTTCTACTAAATATACCAGCATCATGAAGTAACATACATCTGTGCTGGATCTGTTCACTTTTTCAAGATAACTCCTGAAAACATTATTTAACTTCATGTTTATTTCTTATGTTATTCACAGGCATATATGTCATTGTGATTGGCTATCGTTAGTAGCCAAGAGAGGTTACTAACAAAGCACACTTATACAGAAGCTTGATAATTCATGCTTCTCCTTCCTGCTTCCAGTGGTGGGATTTAGAAGGATAATTGCAGATCTTCTGACTGACATTTCTGTCTTTGTGTTGGAGGTTTCAGGGACTGCTTAGAATATATAGTTGTGCAGTTACTCATCCTATGGTGGAAGAATCTTTAAGCTGTTCTGAAGCAGAAAAAAGATTACAGAAAACCTCTGTCTTGTTTTACATTGTGATACTCTTCCCCTTCCAAACTAGAATGCTTTAATGCTGAAATGCAGTGTTTTGCCCTTCTTGTATTTGCATTTTAATGAGGGAGCCACAGAATGGGTGGCCAAATTGAATCAAATTAATCTCCTGTAGTTTTTTGAAGCAGGTCTAAAAGTTCTTCAGCCCTTTAATCTGTGCTTGGCTTATTTTTACATGAACTGTTGGCATTCTACTGTTTTTAGGGCCAAGTGGCATTCAGCCTGTTGTAAAAGCAGCGCCTATTACTGTCCATGATTCAGACAGTGAGGATGAGGAAGAAAACATGGGGACTTCAAGAGCCTGCATCTCTAACACCATTGCACAGAATTACTCAGATGGAGAAGAAAAAAACAGAGATCCAGTGGAAACGAGAGAACCTTCAGGTGTGGAACAGATGGGTCCCTAGGCGCTGTTAAGCAAAACTTATTCTCAAGCTTCAGTCTTTCAGTCTTGTTCAGGTTTATTTCTAGCTTTGTAATATGCATGCTTGTTCGTTTGCCCCCTACTCTTTTCTTCCTGTTATAAATCTAGAATGAAGGTGTAAGGACGTATCTTTCTGAGCTTAAATCACATAGTCGCTGTACAGAAATGTAGAAATAGTGGTGCTGCGCTGCTTTGCATGCAGAAACCTGCAGCTTCTCTTTTGAATTTCCAAGTGCACAGAATTTATCATGTCTGTGAAGCCAAATTTGCAGCTATGTTGTCTATATGATTGTCATGGTTTAACCCCGCAGCCACCCACTCACTTCCCCCTCACCCAGAGGGGTGGGGGGGAGAGTTGGAAAGGAATGTAAAACTAGAGGGTTGAGATAAAAACAATTTAATAATTGAAATAGAATAAATGAAAGAACAATAATAACAATGATGACAATAACAGTTATAATGAAAAGGGGAAGAGAAAGAATAAAACCCAGAGAGAAAGCGAGAAAGACACGTGGTGCACAACGTGTCTGCTCACCACCCATCCACCGATGCCCCGCCAGTCCCTGAGCCACGATCTGCCCATCCCAGCCAACCCTCCAGGTATAGATACCAGGCATGCCATCCCATGGTGTGGAATACCGCTTTGGCCAGTTTGGGTCAGCTGGCCTGGAGCTGTCCCCCCTCCCCATTCCTTGTGCCCCTCCAGCCTTTTCCCTACCAAGGCCTGAGCAACTGAGAAGTCTCACATCAAAACCAAAACACAGCACTGTACTAGCTCTTAAGAAGATAATTAACTCCATCCTAGATGAAACCAGCATAATGTTTCATCTGTCAAACGGTTGCTGCTGAAACAAAATGTGACCTTTGGGGCAAATGCATGAGAGTTGCAGCTGTCTTTTGGTTTATGGGCTCCCTGTGGGAGTGTCCTGAAGGAGACTCTTTAAGATCAACTTTACTTTGGTGAGAGGTTTGGAGGTTAGTTAGAATTCTCAGGGTGATGTTCAGTATGGTCACTTTCTCTTCTGAACAACACTTACTATTACAGCATGTGTATATGTGTGTGTATGTATTATTAGTAGTATCAGGTTATGTGTTACTACAACTCAGAGTTAAAGGCCTAGAACTTCATGGTAGTATGACAACTACAGAGAGACATAGAAAAGGACATTTCCTGTCTTTTGAGTTTACAGCTACAAGCTGCACATCTGTGGCATGAAGTCAGAGTCCTGGGTCCAGTGCCATGTGATGTACAGTCTTTCCAGAAACAGAGATGATGTGGTATTCCCTGTAGTTTGTATTCTAAGTGAAGTAGTTCTATACATACACAGGAAAGGAGGAAGTTGAATTGTAATCTACAAGTAATTGATAGATGAAGTGCCTACAGTATTAAGCTTTAATGAATATTTAGCTAAGCAGTTAACATAAAAATCCTGCATTGTGAAGAACTGAGAAACTGGTCTGGTACTGGTTTAATTTCTGCAAAACCTGGGACATATCAAAGCTGTAATAGATTAAGTATCTTCCTGTTGTAACTAGCATAGTCTGTACACATCAGTCCCCCTGTCATTTTAGTACATTTCAACAGGGCTGGTAGTTTCAACTTGGAAATCTGTAGAGTGCAGTGCTTGTAGTGTAGATGTTAGTTCTGGTTTGAGGGTTGAAATAACCTGTGTTTGGAGACAATTTGCATAAACTTCTGTAGTGCGAGTAATGTTTTTTCGGGCTTGATTTAGTATAATTAGCTGAGAGGATTAAGACATTAGACATTAAATTCCAATTGTGATTTGTACACTATTTGCTAGGGTTTTTTTATTCGTCTGTAAACTGAAAGTACTGTTGCCGATGTACACTTTTCCTACCCAGGAGGGGGAGCTAAGGATTGCTGTTGAAAGCATAAGCTTTTGTCCTACCTATGTTACTACTTTGTCAGATTTATTCCTCATATTTGAGAAAACAGAAGTCTGTTATTCATGTGGTTTTCATCTTTTTGTGCTTTGGCCTTTTTAACCAGTTAGCTGCTTTGTGAAAATATTAGCCTCTCTGGCAAATATCTGTCTCATTTACTGACAAATACCACAGCATATCACTGCAAAAATAGCTGCAAGACATTACAGAGATTCAGCAACTGCTAGAAATCTTATTAATTCCCATAACATGTGAATAGCAGCATGGTCTTGACAAGATTTGTCATTAGCCTCTGGGCTGCCTTCTGTTTTAAGTAATCTCTAACAGAGTAGTACTAAGCATTTATTTAAGCTGTGTATTGGTTGTCTCATTGTCCTCTCTTGCTTAACTCTTGCAGTGAGCGGTAAAGGCAAGACACCACTGCGGAAGAGATGCAGTGCCAACCAAGTGGGACAGACAAAGCAGTTCCGTACTGAGGAAAGCAGCTGTGAAAAAGGTTGTCAAGTAACAAGCGAGCAGATTAAAGCAGACATGAAAGCAGCAAGTGACATGCCTGAAAGGAACAAAAGCAAAGATTCTTACCCAGGTTGCAGTAATGCTACAGGATCAACGGGAACATCCAGCTCCTGCAGTGCTGTTTCTCCTAGCCCTGACTCTGCACAGACAGCTAATAGCCACTCTGCTGGCAACAGTCCAGCAATTGGAGATGAATCCAGGCAGTGTGTCTGCTCGCCTTGTAAAAGTGAAGGTTCCAGTGAGAGAGAGACTGAGGAGAGCTCTGTTTGTTCTAGGTGTTCCTGCTACAAGCCACAGAACACACAACAGAGGACTAGTGGGTGTTGCGATGGGGAATGCCCATCCACGAGTGGAGCCTGCAGGAATGGACCAAACAGCGCTGGGTCAGATTTTGCACTTAGGACTCTGCCAAACTGTGGGCCTTCGGGAGAGACAGGTGATGAGAGGACTAGTGGGAGTGCCTGTGGGCCTGCCAGTGAGGAGGAGAGCACAGGCTCGCAGCGAAGGAGCTGTGAGATTGAGTATAAAGAAGAGTATCCTCGCCGACCACTAACAAGAGCTAGAAGCAAGCTGTCCCATGTCCCTCTGGTGTCAGAGTCAGGTATGACTTATGTGCATATATTAATTACTGAGTAACCTACTGTGCTGGCATGAGACAGTATTGAAAAACTGCAACACCCACAGATAATACTGAAGTTAAACGTGAAGTTATTGGTCAATAATTTTAAACTAAGTGATCAAAGGGTCATAATATTGATGGAACAGAAATGCCTGACTTCGCTGCCACAGCTAGGTAAAATAACCAATCTCTCTGAAAGAGTGCCAGTTACTTTTTTTTTTTTCTCCATGCAAGTATTTCTGTATGTGTTATCCATACATACTAAACGGTGTTTGATTTACTCATCTGAAAACCAAATGCAACTTCTTTTGACAGCTTCTGTCTTCCTGTGAAGGCTGTTATTCATTGAAACATAAGACTGTCTCCCCCATTAAAATTCTCCCTTTAAAAGGAAGAAGACAGCAGGTATGCTCAGATCTTATCAAGAAGGCAAAAGTTAATAACTGATACTTTATCAACCAATAAAGCAAGGCATAATTACAATTGAGCCAAGCTTGTGCACCTGCATATTGGATTCTACTTCCAAGTGTATAAGGCATGGTGATCAAACTTGTTGAAAATTGTCTTTTTATTAGTTTCATGCTTCACATCATGTAAAACAAACAAAACAATAAAATAAAATAAAAACAAAATTCTGAAGGGCTGGAATGAAGCCATAAATTTTGGGGGAAATTTGAAAGGGGAACTTGCCATTTCCTCGAAGTATACTTTCCAAAATAATGATTTTAGTTGGACATAGCACACTTTATAATTATCTCATATATCCAGGATTCTTTGCTGGGAATGTCTGGCAAGTAAAGTGAAACCAAAAAATGAAATATGCTGGTTACAGAGCTGCATTTGTTGGAGGCAGAAAAGATTAACAACAAATTCGTATCTCTTATACACGGAATGGTTCAAACATGGTGTCCTGGTGTCTTTCCAGTTTATCTTAATGTTCCCAAGTGTTAGCAAAACCAGAATCACCTAGGATATTGTAGTCAGATGTATCTCAGATTGGAGAAATGATCTTGGTGTTAAATGTCTGTTTTCTACTTTGCCCCATTGTGACTAGTAATTAGTTTACAAAAATCAAAAGAAAATACTCTCTATCCTCATCCATTACAAAAACATAAAGTGAAGTCAGTCAGATCTAAGTATTAAATTAGATTGTCTTTCTGAAAGATACCCTCTGCTTTCATATTTCAGTTGTTAGTCAGGAAAAAGATATGTTCTGCTTGTGGAAAAAAATGTCTGTATTTCTTATATTTAGCCTACACAAGCCAGAACTGTTTTCCCAACTTCATACGGTTAATGCGTATGTCTTTATGCACTTATTTTCCTCTTTGAAGCGTCAGATATTAGCTGATGCTTGAGGCAGAGTATGAGACTTCATGTGTCGTTTTTATCTTTTAAATCTGTGTTCAATGCGTAGGACAGTGAGGCGTCTTCTGCCTGGCTGTTACAGTGCTTTTCTTCACTAGGATGGGATATACAACGCGTTAGAGTATAACCTGAAAACTTTTTGTTACAGAGTTGAAAATGTTTTTTCTATAAATCGTCTAAAAATTTGCCTTGAATATGACTGGTTTCTCGTACTCTAGAATAAATGACAAAATGTCATTGTGGTTTTTGGCTTCTGTAACAATCCTATGTTTGATAGTGGAAGTATGGTGGTTTTTTTTTTCCTCCTAAATTATTTACTTATATTAAACAGTGTAACAAGTAAAATATTAAAGATAATGAAATTTTAAAAGCATTATCACCACAGACAGACCAGCTCGTTGAAGGACTACTCAAGTGTGTAATTCTGATTTTTACTTCAGCAAAAATGTAAGCCACAGTATTTCTTATAATAAAGAGGGTTTTTAAAACTTTCATTGTTTGCATTTGTGGTGAAGCAAGCTTTTCACATTTTAAAATGCATGTTATGTTAAACCTTCTGTAAAGATTTCTTGGCCTTGAGCTGTACCTTGAACAGTTCAACGCAAACTTGGAAAACTTTCCCTATAAATATAGCTAGGAAGTATTTTGCTATCTGTAAATACTCTAGGAAATGTCAAAAAAGTGTTACCTGGGGATGATGATCTGTGGGTGCCACAAGTTGAGTACTTAGACATTAAATCTTTAAACCTGTGGATCCCCTAAAGCCATAGCCTGAATTCTGGAGCTCAGAAGGCCCCTGAATGTCACATGTTAATTAATAGTTTACATGTATTGGTAGAATATGATGATGTTAAGTAGGAAAAGAGATGGTTTTTAATGTTAATGATACTATAGCATGGAAAAGTTCATAGGTCTCTAATATTTTGCACCTCTTATCTTGATTGTGAATCTTTGTGAACACGGCATGTGTTTTAACAAAAAAGTCAAAGGAAGCTTAATTTTAGTAAAATGTGTTGTTTTGATCTGCTAATCACAGAAAATTAATTCTAGGGTATTTTTTTTTCCCTTACTGTAGGAAGTAAAGGGTGGTCATCTATCATAATTTCTTCTCAAAGCTTCATCTTAAATCAAGCAGGAATTTTGTCACTGGTACATGAAATGGAGTAAGAAGCAGCTTGGGAATATCAGAGTATTTTATATCTGGACATCCTTTTTAATAGTAGGAAAAACTTAGTGTAGTGACAGTTATAAAGAGCAGACTTCCAAGCAATTTGAGATTATTTCTACTATTTAAAACATTAAAGCTATTTTGGTTCTTATATTTGTCAGGAATGCTCTGTTTGCTGCAGAGAACCAAGTGTATAACTTAACAAATCATCTTTAGTTCTTTTCTTGGCTTCACATTTTTCTGCGATACTGAAACTGTAGGTTCATCATTCCTATGTCTTTATCAAGAGCCCACCCCCCTGCCCCAAGTTATTTAGGTTACAGTTATATATTAGTTATGAATAATTCTGAGCAACAAACCTGGAAGTGGTTTTTGTGCAAGGAAGAGAGATACAGTTGTCTTCAAACCAAGCATGTATTTTGAGCTGCTTATATATCTTGTTAGATGTTTTCAGCTAGGGAATGCCTGTATTGTTATCCTGAAATGTAAACAGAGGAAAGATTTTTCTGGTTTTCTTTTTGCAGAGGTGGCTAAGCCAAAGCCACGGCAAACCACAAAGCGGAAAAGGACAGCTGACAAGTCCACAAGTACAAGTGACCCGGTTATTGAAGATGATCATGTTCAAGTAAGGTCTTTTTCTTCACTTGCTACAGGTTTATCAGCTGGAGATGCTCATGAACAATGATGTAATTATACAAGCTTGTCTTCCATGTAGAGCTAGACAAGTACTAACTGATCTGACTGATCTCTTTGGTCATAACCCTGTACGTGTTAGGTGCAGTGATACTCTAACTGGCCTGAGAAGAGCAAAGCATAAGCTAAAGCTAAACTTGGAAGTTTGTGACATGCTCATGGCTAATAGTGCTGCATGATGTCCTGCCTTCCCACAGTGTCCTCCTTGCTGTGCAGGGCGAAAAATTATTCTCTGGCATTTAGTTTTCAATGACAGCATAGGCTACTGCTGTTAAAAGAAGCATGGGATATATAATTACCTCTGGACATAGCAGCTCAGGTGTTACCTTGCAGGCTCGATGTTCTTTTAGTATGTAAGTAACATGAGTTAATTCTTCTCCGGTGAAGATTAGTCATGGGAGGAGCAATTGCAAGGTCTAGTTTTGCTGTATTGAGGCTGTTTACCCAAGGCTCATGTTCTAGCCACGCATGAGATTGCTTCAGAAGATGACTCTAAACATCTAACTTAAGCGTGTCTTCTGAGTTATGCTGTAGAGGAACCTGCCTGTGTTTATATTGCACAATCTCAGAAGAACTTGGCCTCACTGATTTAAGACAGTTATTGTGAATGTGTCCCATAATATTTTTTCTGGTTACTAGGATACATTACAGCTTTTGTAATTAGCATAAAAGCTATTTTGGGGTACATGATTTTTTTTTTTTCTTAAAACACACCATTTTGAAAAAACAGTATTGTGAGGTTTTAATCCTTTTTTTTTTTTAACTATCTGTGGCTACAGAAATAGCTTAAATTGCTGGAACTGAAAGAACCTGTTGCAGAATGCTTATATTTTCTCTTTATATGTGTTTACTTTCTTTTACTAGAACTCTTTAGTCGTCTTTGTGTAATTGGCCAGCTTCGTCCTTGGGCTGCTAAATTTTACTAGTTTTTTTAGTGAAAAACATTAGAAAATTCAGATAAAAACCCCAAAAGATCCTTTCTTACTACATTCTCCCTATGTCCATACTATTGGAAATTATTCTGCTTGAGCTTGATGTGTGCTTTATTCTTCTAACACTATAATGGACATAGAAGATTAAATAGGTTATGTATGTAATTTCGAACCTGCCACGTGAGGTTTTCCTCTGAGATAGCGTTGATAAAATACATTGGCATGGGAAGTTCAAACAATGATTCTCTGCCATACCATCTTTCTGTGTTTAAACAAGTGTCACTCTCCAGAATTGCTATTTTTTTTCATCATGGTTACAAAGTAGAAATGGAATAGTAGAGAATTTGAAGTTTCTGAGAGATGATGCTCAGGTTTTCTGATAGAGATTGTGCTTTCTGGTATGACTCCCCTTTTAATCTTGTGAAGATGTTCTTTGGCATGTTGTGACGTTGCTGATCAGCAGGAAGCCTTTTTTTTTTTTTTTTTTCTCATTGCTATCAGTAGCTTAGTCATTTCAAATAGAAGCTGTATTATATTGTTTAGTATCCAGTTAATATCCTTCTGTACAGAAGCTATATTATATTGATTAGTATCCGGTTACTATCCTTCTGTGTCTGGCAGCATCTTTTAAAATCCAGTGTATTTTAGTTTTTCTTTGTTTTTACTCTGTTATAGATTGATCATTTTTTAAAAAAAATTTCACCAGGTACTGACTTTGAAGTCCAAAAACCTCGTTGGAATCACCTTGACCAATTGTGGAATAACAGATTTGGTACTGAAAGACTGCCCCAAAATGATGTTCATACATGGTATGTAGTTAATGTCATGCATGCCTCCTCCATCTGGCATTATTAAAAATTTCTGAAAGAGTTAAATTCAGTCCACTGCTTATTTTGTTTTCATCAGCTGCTTTGCTACATGTCAGACTGATGCTTGGAACACTAAATAATAGTGCTTTTCAGTTTGAATGCTTCTTTCCTTATATGTTGTTAACAGGTTTAATAAAGATTAATATCTGAAACAACAGATGAAATTATATGACAGTTAGGAAGGTGAGAGGTTTATTGAAGAGTGATAATACAATAATTGGAGTTTGATGAAATGAGTTGGAGTACCCTGATTTTTTTCTTTGATTTCTTCCTGCTTCCATAGTTCATTCAGCTGACATAATGATACTTTCCTCCTTGATATGATAAAAATCTGTTTTAAATGATGGCACTTAAGCTGCATTAAATGCACATGCCAAGGTGTGTGACCAGTCCTGTATTGAAGCATTGGGTCACTTATTGTTTTCTGGAACATCTACACTGAACATCTTTTTTTTTCTGAAATTAGGTACCTCTACTTAGCTGAGGATTAAGACATTCTTTATTCCAGAATACTTCTCAGAACATACATTAATTTTGAACTAAATTTTGATTACATGAGCAGTGTTACTGGAAAGGAAATAGCTTTATTTCACATTGTGTGGCTTCACAATACTCTATATTTGATCAGATTTTTAAGTCAGTGGTTTTCAATTGTGGCAGTCCACAGACCATTTCAGGGGCCTATGCAAAAGGAAACAAAGGGAGAAAAAGGTTATTGTTAGATTAAAATTGACATAGCCTTTTGAAAGGACTCTTCTTACAAGTTCTCAAACTAGAAGTTTGATCTTAATGTGGAGGAAATAAACAACTTGTCTATTTCTTCAATATACTTAAGTTGCCAGCTATCCAAACTCCATCAGTAAATGTCTGTTACTACATTACTTGTTTGCCTTCTTTTGAAACAGTTGGCTTTGAAAATCTCTGACAGAAGGTTCCTAGGGACTTTTCAGTATTTTATTTCTTCTCTTAATAATTCTGCTTGCTGATTTATAGCTACAAGGTGCCGTGTATTGAAACACTTAAAAGTAGAAAATGCACCAGTTGTCAATCGGTTTGACTATGCCCAGTGCAAGAAGTTAAACATGGATCAGGTTCTGGATCAGATTCTAAGGATGCCACCAGAAAGAAACCGGATCATTTATCTTCGTCCAATGCAGCAGGTACACAACCAACTTACATTTAATCACAAACAGATCTGAAGTTCTGCCTGTATTCTTTTAGCACTCTTGACTTCATGTCTTTTAAATTAATACAAAAAATGTAAACGTTACAATAACATCTCTGAGAAACTTGCTTATTAAAACTTCAGCTTGTCAGGGCTTTTATTGCAGAATCTGGAACTTGGACGATACAGAATTTTAAGACTTAATGTTACCATCTCCAATATTCATTGTGTTAGAAGATATTGTAAAAAATCACGATGCATTTAATTCATTCCAAACTGAAGAACTAAAAATATCTGTAAGAATCTAGATGCTACTAAGTCAGCTTGTAATTATATATAAGCAGAAGTGTGACATAACCATAGGTATCTGAAATCTTGAACCCATGTCCTCCTAGATTTAGTAACAGCAGTTAGTGTTTTGAATACTGCTTTGCTGAAAGCTGCATCCTCTTTTGATGCTAAACAGTGTTGCAAGACAGTTGTGGTACTGGGAGCCACCCTTTCCCCAGACTACATGTAGGAGATGTAAGCACTGATATTTAGTGAGTTGTTGAGGTCGTTTGACAAGTAATTAAGAAGGCTTAATTTTAAGGTTCAGAATGTTTTTTTGACTTTCAGCAGAGCGTTCTGTATTAGACTGTGATGCTGCTTCTGTCATGCAAAGTAATGCTTTTTCTGGTTTGGTTTGCCTGACCAAATAGGGGAGGCTGATTTCATATAAAAGCCAGCTTTTCTTTGAAACCAAGCTATTGAAGGACAGTGGTAAGACAACTGCGGGGAAAAAAACCCCAAAAATAAACCCCAAAACACAATCCCTCCGCTAAGCCAGAGACAAATTCTGAGTAAATGAATGTAGTTTAGACCATTACGTAGTTTTATGAAAGTTTACTTACATACTGGAGTTGTGAAACCAGAAAACAGATGTTTCCCATCAAATTCCACTACCTGAGAATATTTGTTGGCAAAGCTGCGCTAAGGAAGTTTTACTCTGCTTAATCATGTATTTATGTATGCTGTTAAAATTTCATTTCACTGGACCCAGAATTTGGGGGATTTGGTAGGTGGTTTATTTCCCTTGTTTACAAGACTTTGTTTGCTGCCTTTCACAGGTTGACACGTTGACTCTTGAGCAAAAGATATTTAGTGGCCCTTATCCATACCACATTTGCATAATTCATGAATTCAGTAATCCACCTAATGTCCGCAATAAGGTGCGCATTCGGAGCTGGATGGACACTATAGCAAATATCAATCAGTGAGTACTTGCCCTTCAGTAACTTTACAGAAAAGGTGTTCAATCCTGATTTAGCAGCTACAGCTTCAGTCAAGCTGTAGACTTGCTATATTCTGTTAGTCAAATGAAAAAAAAAAAAAAAGGTTTGTTGACTAGGGAAGGTTGAATTTATAGTGCAATGTAGAATTTCAGTGTCAGGATCTAATACAAAATGTGGATTAAATAAACTTTCATAAGTATATGAAAAATACTGTTAGAATTCACCAGTTCTATTCCATCCAGCAGTAATGTGGTTAAACATTGAAGTAGTCAGAATGGCTGAGGAATATCTTCAAATCTGAAACCAAGTTTCTTTTATTACAAAAGGGAAAGACTGATCTATTCCAAGAAATAATGTTAGTTTCTGGGGAAGGTGATGTGCAATCAACATCAGCTTCTGACTGAGGAGCAAAAATTCCCTGCAGCAGAGAAGTGTATACAGTGGCTGTCATCCAGCTGTTTTAAACCAGTATTATTGTTGTCCTCATTTTTCACCAAAATGGCTAAGAGAACACATTAACTTTTGAAGTTTTGTTTAGTTGCAGCCACGTTGGATTGTTCCTTACAGATAGAAAGCTATGCTTGAAAGGTAGCTTAATTGGTTTCTCATCTAAACTGTACATATTCTCTCTGATTTACTCTCAGAATTGGAGGGATTGCATACTGAGTTTGTGTGAGGGTCTTAGAGGGTTGTTTCTCTGGGTTCAGGTTCGTTAAAGGAAAGGCAGTGTGGCAGGATTTCCCATTTGGTTTTTCTCCCTCACACTTTCACATTTCCTATCACTACTGTCTGTAATCTCTTCCTCCTCCTCTCTAGAGAGCTTATTAAATATGAGTTCTTCCCTGAAGCTACACGAACTGACGAAGACCTGAAGAAATACACTAAGTACCCTTGGGGACGAGATATTTACACTCTAGAAGGTGAGTGTTTATAGAGAGCTGAAAGCTGATGCTCAGTCTCTTGCTAAGATAAGTCACTTTGCATTAAGTTACAAGAGACATGAATAATAACTCTTGTGAGGCAAGCGGGGGATCTTCAGCACAGAGTGGGGGAACTGAAATGAGGAGGTGCTTTTCCTGTGTTAAGAGTGACCAATCTATGTGATACCAGCGAAGTTTACTTGATGAAGGGTGCTGATGCTGCAGGAGGGACATTGTCCTCTTCGTGTCCTCATCCTGTCTGTCTTCTAGGCATTGTGGATGGTGCCCCTTACTCCATGATTACTGACTTCCCATGGTTAAGATCACTGAGAACAGCAGAGCCAAACAGCTATGCTAGATATGACTTTGAGGATGATGAGAGAAGTGAGTAATTGTTTTTGATGCATTCAAAGAATTTTAACTTGCTGCTTGGTCCCAAGATGGCAATGCATTCCTTTATTTTTCAGTTTTCTAATTCTTATGCTGTTTTGGGTAGACTATAAATAACTACTTGTAGCAGTGTTAGAAACTGGATGAGGAGGGGGTCCAGCGGAGGAGAGGGCCATAGTACTATAACAGTGTATCAGCCAGCTGGAGACCCCTAATACTGCCACAAATCAGAGAGCCAGTCTCGTGCTTAGCCTAAAAATGTGATGCATTTGTGATATCCAGAAGAATGAGAGCATTTAAACCACAGAAAACCCATGTTGGGATGTGTAGTCCCAGCAATTCTTGTTCTGTGGAGTTTACTGGGACTCAGCTGGACTGCTGCCTCTGGCATTGCTTTATGAAAGGTTGTTAAGGCAAGCTGAACAGATCCAGCAAAGACAATTGAGACTCGTAGAAACTTGGGAGAAAAGAGGAAAGAGCTGGACTTGAAAACTCTGGAATAGAGATGATGTGGGTGAGAGTTTAGGATGCATATGCCTCTTTCTATTCAGGAGCTTGTCTTATAAAATGCTATAGTAGGCAGTTCCTAGGGCTCAATTAAGAAACTTGCTTGGTAGCAGAAGAAAAAGATGTTCTTCCACTACTTAATTAGGAAAATCTTGGAATCTCCTTTGTTAGAGGTATTTTTAATTGACGTAATTTTGGATATTCTTATCTAACTCAGTTCAAGGGGATGAAGGGATCATCAAAGGATGAGGAAGAAATCTTGCTTGGCCATACCCTTCTCTGATTTATGTATTTTATTTGAAATTGATTCATAGACTTCAGTGCTTATAGTTCAGTATGTACTCTGAATTATAAAAAATTGATATGTCTTTGATTTAAAAGAGTAATTAGATTAAACATTAAAGCCAAACAAAATAAATAAAAAACTGCTGCTTTATTCTTAATTGCTCTTGTTTATAAAACATTTAAGTGATCACTGAAATGGATAACCTGAAAGCACGTCAGATAAGTCTCAGGGGAAGGCGTTTATGCACTGGGATTCCCTTCACTCTCAGACATACGGACTTTGTGTACATTAAATGAGTATTGGAGCTGTCAAAAGGTTTAAATACAGGGAAGGCAGAATACTATTTCTGCTTGATTATTATCCCTTAACTGTGGTTGCTCAATGAAGATTTCTGTGTTTGTTTTCCAAGACATTTAATGCAAAAAAGATTTGCTTGTGAATTTCTTTATAGGAAAGATTATCTAGTTGTTATTCTTATGTGCCTTCCACAGCTACTATTTATGCGCCCCGAAGGAAAGGACAATTGTCTGCAGACATCTGTATGGAAACAATAGGGGAAGAGATCTCTGAACTGCGCCAGATGAAAAAAGGTGTATTCCAACGTGTGGTGGCTATCTTCATCCATTACTGCGATGTCAACGGTGAACCGGTAGAGGATGATTACATTTGAGTGGATACTCACCCTAACCCATCATCTCTTCTAAATTCTGATTGGCACTGCTAGCCAAGAAAGCAGGTGGATTTTTTCCAAATGCAAAGCATTTTCTTGAAACACATACTTTGCAGTTGCTGTCACACAGTTTGGAAAAGAGTATGTAGTAAATGTATAATGAAAAGTAAAAATTGTATACTAAGATTTGTACATAGAGGAAACAAAAGAAAAACTTCCTAATACTGAGACTTTATTTCATATGTTTATACAATTTAATTTAAATTCCATTTTAATGAAGGCCAATAATTAGAAATGGAGAAGAATATTTGAATTTTCAGCCCATACAATTCATAGCAGTATTTTTTTTTCTTATAAACAAAATCCCATTTGCCGTGTTCAAAAGAGTCATCAGAATCTTTAATCTGTGCCTTTTTCTTGAGCATTTAAGAGTCCAGTCTGAGTAAACCTGTTGAGCACAATCTTTGTGTCTTGTGTGCATTTTTCAAAGGGAGAGAATTATCCTACAGCTGTTACAAAGGCAGCCAAGAGCAGGAAAAAAAGTAGCGAAGTTGGTGATCTGTGGTAGTTTCTAGAGTTCATTAAAAATGTTTGAGAAAGAAAAAAACCCCACACCTAGCACCTTAGAAACAAGATAACCATTAGGGTTCATGTTAATAGTGTATTTGACTGTGTAACATGAAAAATAAGTTGCTAATTGCTGGTTCCACTCTCTTTAACATAAATCTGCACACGCTAACTGGCTGAAAGCTGAATTTTCTCTTGAGACAGGCAGGAAAAGGGATATGTAATTGCTTAGTTATACCTGTGTCAGTACAGGATCCCTCTGACTCAGCCAGTGAGCTTTCAGGCTGCTTCATGCTCACTCACAAATAGAGATTTTCCATGCAGTCAGTAAATACTGCTGTTCTTTGCCCCTGAATACTTGGTTTTTATTGTATATAGAAAATGTCTCTGTGTCCCACAGTATCCCTAGGTATTTTCTGTATATGTCCAGATTTTGCTGCAAGTCCAGTATATAAGTATAAAAATACACAAGTTAGTATTAAACTAGTTGGCTTGTTAGTGCTGTGCCCTGCAGGGGTGGGAGACCTCTTAAAGGCTGATTTGCTGTTCTGTGAAACAGTGTCTGCATGCGCACACGGCTGTGACTGCACAAATGGACCTTTAGCCGTGCCATACGATCAACTATGGCTTGATTTATCATTTTATGTTTTTTTTAAAGTTGCAGTTACCAGCCTAACAAATGAGTTTGCTAACTTACTGTGGTAAAAGCCATAGAGTACATCCATTTATACCATTATACAATTTTACACGTCATTGTTAATGATTTAAAGTCTTTGAACTTTGGTATAAATGTGACTAGTGAGGATTTCTATGATGTTTAGCTCTGTGGAATTGAAGAGGCAAAATGTTGAACGCAGCAAAGCCAGTGTTAGTTTTCTCTGCATCTGTACCTCTGGAAATTCTTGAGGTAGTGGAACTGAAAATGTAATATCTAAGAGGAAGAGAGTGGTGCCTAATGGAAGAAGCAAGAGATTTGGTACCGTAGCGTTTTCTCACATGCGCTCTCTCTACCTCTTACCTGGAGGTGGAATGCTAAATACCAGATAATGGTGTGAATGCGGTTAAATTTGCTTTAATGCAAGATCAAAGTTAATGGTTTAGTTGTAACAAATGTATTTAAACATAGATAATATATTCAGTGATATTCAGACAAAACGTAATTGTGACCCTTCCTAGAAGTGTTTCCAGTAATTTGAGTCAACGATTTCAGTCATGTTTACCATTTTAATACGGCATGTACAGGAAAATGTTACTGCTGGAGTATTGCACCAGATCTCCATCTGGTATCTCTAACTTTAGCCTTTTGAAGAAGTATTTATACAAATAATGTACTTATTTATAGTCAACATTTCATTCTGTAAGCAACTGAACCTTGCAGTAGCTTTAACCTCTGAAAGATTACACTCATTTTACACATAGTGGTAACCTAATGACTAAGTTCATTGTGTCCATCTCGTGAGAGCTCTGGGTGATTTGAGATTGTATCTGGGATCTGGCTGGGAAGCCTGCTCTCTTTGCTCAGTTCAGTATCTGAAATTGAGGAAAGGAGCAAAGCAGATGACAATTATTTTGCTGCTCAACCCTCATTAGTTTAAAAAATAAATAAGTATTACTAGTACATGAACGGGTATAGTTTGTGTCAGCAGGAACTGCTGTACAAACAATAATTTGCTTGCCGGTCTCTGGCTTCAGCGGTGCTCTGCTAGTGGTGGGCACACGCACTCAGTACTCTCTGTACTCTCCCAACTGTAAGGGCTGAAAATGTCTCTTTTCCACAGTGAAGAACAAAAAGCTGCAGCTTTCATCTGGGATTTCTGATTTCTTCGTCTGTAGAACCTTGAGTCACTGCACTAGGGGCTGTGTGCTTAAAGAGTGCTCTGACATCAGCCCAGATTTGCAGATGGGGTGTGCAGTAGTCATGAGTATTTTCTTTTGCAAACTGTTTTGGGGTTTTGTCAGCTGGAGAGGGTTAACCACATCAAGCAGCTACTGGGAGAGCAAGGGGACTGGAACCTGGTAACCAGTGTGAGCTGGATGCGTGTATCCCTCATCCACGCACTGAGCCACCGCTGAGATTTCTGTGTTGCACTAAACATTTTCCCACGTGGCTTACTTCTCCTTTGCGAGATTTCAGACCTACACGCTATTTGTATTTGAGCTATTTTGAATTTTGAAGATCGTTTGCCCGTGTAACGTAGCTGAAATAGTCAGAGCGGCTTCACGCTCTGCAGCACGGCAGGGGGCGCTGTGCGGGCTGGGGGCGCTGTGCGGGCTGGGGCGCTGGCCGGCAGGGGGCGCTGTGCGGGCGGGCTCGGTACTGCCCGCTCGTCTCTGTATAACCGAGCCCGGGAGGCGGGTTCGTGCGCACAGGCGGGCGCGCTGTCTGTATAAAGCAGTATCTCTTGCAAAGCGTCAGATACTTTAGTTTTACGGCATTCTAGCATCACGTTTTTGACCGCTTAAGGGAAGCGAAGGGTTAGAACGGAGTCATTTACAGTCAAGTATTATTCTCTTATTTTTACTTTAAATGGAACTTGACTTTCTTCTTTCTTTCAGAAACACTTTTGACTTCCTTGTGTGAGGTGCAAGTCCTTTTCATGATACGGGTTCATAACCTCCTCTTCAGCTAAGATCAGCAAAGAACAGCTGATATAAATAAATAAATACTCTTCTATCAGAGCTCTAGGTAAACTAAGTAGAAATCAATCGCTTCCTTTCCTTTTTTTGGTGCTTAAGAACTTGATTCTGGGAGGTCACTAATGATACGGTAGAGTATATTTAGACATTTAAAAATATTGGGTATTGTACCATGCCAAATCCCTTGTGTGCTACAGTGTTTTGACAATCTCTTTTAGGAGAGTTTGATGTAGTACCTAGAAAAAGTACCTAGTGATTCTTTATATCCATTTCATTTTCTTAAGTCCTACATATATCTCCAAAAGATCCTATATACCATTCAGAAAACTGTTACCACATTTATAGAAGCAGATGTAGAGATACTAATCTTGAGAAATTCTGGTTTGTGTATTCCAGGTTGCAAAGGGATATGATCTTTTGCGTCTGAGCTTTCCCCTGTCTTTCCATTCTGTTTCTGTTTTGCTTCATTTTGGGGCAGTCTGTTATTCAATTGCCATGTCAAGCCACGGAGGGCGAGAAAGGTTTCCATCGGTCTGTAGGTGTTGAGCTTTCCTCAGGAAGCAGCCCAGATGCTTTCTGTCTGTATATGACAGGCTTCCCTTTTCACGCTGAAGTCCAGTCTGACACCTCGGTTTTGGTCTCTGACAGGAGGAGCAGGCTGCTGTCATTGCAAATGAGATGGCCGAGTGATCCTGCGCTGTTCATCTTTCTGCAAGAGACAACTCCAGCTGGGACTTTTAGCTTTACTGTGCTCATCTGTGGCAGCTTCGGATTGAACTATGAAATCCGTTTACAGCCCACTTAACAAACAGTGATGTTTACATCTGGGTATCAAAGCAAGCTGTTTGCTGGAGTTCAAAGGCAGCTTTACAAGCACTAAATCTGATAGGTGAGGAAAACGTCCCCTGCTTCCTTCAGGTGCTTTGTATGTGTGTGTCTTCAGGGACAGAATTAAGCAGGAAGGGTTATCTTCCCTGGCTTAGCTCTGACTTAGCAGTCCTTGGTCAACAATATGCTTCCTGGGTGGGTTCTGCCATTGTCAGAACTATATGCCTTGTATATAGATCTATATGCCTTGTCAGATCTATATGCCTTGTTGTATGCAAGGGCATTAGTCAGAGGGGTCTCCTCTTGCAGACAGGGAAGAGAAATAAGTGCTCCCAGGGCTTTCCCCAGCTGCCCAAAGGCAGGTATTGACTAGCTGCTAATTAAAAAGTGGGTCTGAGGTGACTTGTGCCACTGCAGGCAAGTGCTGGAACGAACCACTTTGGGCTTCTTTTCCCCCCCAGCACATAGGGGTAACAGATCTTCCTGAAGGAGGGTGCGGTGGCCGTGGCTGGGAGTGGCTCCAGTGCCTGAGAAATGCCGTCTAAACAGAGAGTACATAGGGTAAACAGATCCAGCAGGAGGCATGCTTTGGGGTGTGAGCACTGTGGAGAGGGGAGCATAAAACATCGTATCTCAGACAGGCAGTATGCCGGTGCTTGGGTTTTTCTCTGATTTGGGAGAAAGATGAAATCAGTGTCTGGGTTTTGAAAAGAAAAAGATGTTGAAGATATTTTTTTATTTGAGGAAGAGCTATAAGGAGTTGATGGAGATTTTTGCTTCTGCCTCACGCTAGTCTCTAAGCTTTCCAGTGTGTTAGAAGCAGCTGCATACTCCTGCTCTTGCCCACAGTGTCTACTCCCGAGTTACTAGTTCAAGCAATTCAAATTTAATCCATTGTGGGGGGAAGATGGGGCATTTGTTTGTACGCGTAGGCACGGTGTGTGATAATAACACAGTCAAAACTAGTGCACCATCAACTGGAGAGATTCCATTAGCTTATTAGCAGTCATTAGGTGTTGCGATGAGATAAGCTTTCTCTATTGCAGACTTCTTACAGAGCAAAACCACCAGCTTTGTGTTTGCAGGGAAGAACTTCTGCTTCCTGTGGTACGATGCCTCCAAAGGGGTCATCTAAGCTGGAAACATGCCATTTAGTATGAGAGTGTGAGATACATACGAATGCATAGGTGTGCATTGTTTGTGACTGGGGGAAGGAGACATCTCAGTGTTGGGATACCCAGCCTGACCTGTGGATGCTGGCCTTGGTTTAGCTGATCCAGCTGTATCACACCCTTCCAAAGAAGGGTGAGGCAGGGACATGAAACATGTTAGCAAAGCCGCACAAGAAGTGCTGAACTTTTCTGGAGGTATCACCCCAAAACCTGGCTTCATCTCAGAAAACAAGCTTTGGCTGGGAGCTTTCACTACAATGACTCATTGTTTTGAAGTGCTTCATTTATGAAGACCCCCAGCAAACACCAGCTTTCAGGAACAGGCCGTTCTTAAGAAAAGCTGCCTGAGACATGGAGGTATGTCTGGTAAGGAAGGTGCTTGCAGATCTGTCATTTGCGAGAAAATGTTCAGGATTATGACAGGACAAGCTGTTAAAAAATGTCCTCGATTCCACAGGACAGATGTCTGAGAAGCAGGGGATAGGTCAGCTTTTTCCTTCAGCAAATATTTTCCATGATGGTCCGCAGTTTAAATGTGAGCCTTCACATATGGAGCTGTAAAGGACAGATGAGAGGCTGTGTATCGGAGCTGTGGTGCAGAAGAGGGGGTGGCAGGGTTTATCTGCTGCATGTAACGTGCTCTGTGGACAAGCTACCAGATCTGTGGCTGAACTGGAGGTCTGCAGACAAGAGGCTGAGGGTAATGGTGAGAGAGCATAATGACAGTCCCGCTTTGGCTGCTGCTGTTTGTTTGTGGAGGGAGGGCAGGGATCATCTTTTAGGGTTTATTAGATGAGGGCCACACTTCTGCCATAAAAATAAGCAGCAAAATTTTCAGTCAGTTTTCAAAACATAAGTCGTGTTTCTCGGTGGTCTACGCTGGCTGGATCCGTAACTAAGGTGGATTTCTGCTTGAGAATATTTCCAATGTAGTTTAATCTTCTTTTCTTTCTCTCAACCTCTTTCCTCTTCCAGGAGCAAAGACAAAAATCACAGATTTTATGTTAAAGTTGGACTCTGTCTTTGCTGCACTCATCTTTCCAACTCGTTGGCTGAGCAAGGAAGGGAGCAAGCAAGGAGAGGTTAGGGGTGCAAACGTGCTTGGTCTAGCAAAGGGCAAAAAATCTGGCCGTTTGCAATGGCAAATGAGTTGTGCTCTCAGGTGAGGCTGTCCACGGGGAGCCAGCGCTGCCGACGTGGAACTCTGTGTCGGCTCCCAGGGGGAGACAACTCCTCTTTTGGCTGCTCTAAGCTTATGCAAGAGGAGCACAGATGTTCACAGCTTGAATTTCTGTGTAAATATGATTACCAATAATGATCTTGGGACTGCCATTGAGGGCTGTAAAGGTGGTGGCAAGTGAATTGGCTCTTTCACAGAGAGTAATGATGGAGTGTAATAGTGGGGCACAGTCATGGAAACTAGTATGGAGTAAACATATCTGTGTTAATCTATATAGTCATTAAAGTAACCCCTGGATTAATAGCTGTTGTTCAGCCACTGGCAGTAGTTATTGCAATAATGCTCTATACTCTCCTTTGTGTTTTCTGTTTTCTACAGATAGAGGGATGCCCTTAAGTAGGGTTGGATTTAGAGATTAGTGATACAAAGATGACCGTTGATAAAATCTGACAGCCCTTTCAGACACTTGTTATGTCAAGAGCCCTGTTTGGTGGGTGGGATTCATCTGTCAGGAATATGAAAACAGATTCATTACTGAGGCTGCTGGAAAAGGATTTAGTTCTGATACTCTGTCTGGATCACTGCCTGGCTCAAACACACCCCATGACAGCTGGAGGTCCTCCTCATTTGGGGCCTCCCTAATCTTGGTGTGGAAGAAAGCTTCAAGGAAGCCAAATGTGCTACTTACTCTGCAAGGAAATAAATTTTCCTCTTGTCCCCAAGGACTGAGAAGCCCCCTTCACAATACCGCTTAGAGAGTACAGACCTTGGCCCTACAGCTGTTGTGTGAGGAACATCAGCTAGCATTGCATTCCCGTTCCATTGTGGTCCAGAGGAGATATTTAGGGTCTCTCTGGGTTTTTTTACTGATTAATTTCAAGAACTTCAGAAGAGCAATTAAAATAATTTAAAAATGGCAGAATTCTGTAAAGTGTCAAATAATGTATACTAAGCTCTTCTGCCAAATCCTTGGAATACTTTAAGTAATAATCATATATTTGACAAGAAATCTACTAGATCTCCTAATAACATGGGCAATTTCAGTTCAGTTTAACAGGAAGCAGTGGAACTCAGGTACTGGATAAATTCTAGTTAAATTATTTCTTTTTTTTTTCAACTAAATGAGAAGGTTCCTGTGATAAGGTAAGTCTTTCAGATGCTGATTGAATATGTGACTATTTCAGATTCAGAAAGGCTTAATCTATATAAAAACTGAAAGAACTAAAAGCTTTTGATATTTTTATTGGGTTCATATTAGTAGAAAAAACGTTTTTATTGCCTTTTGGCAGGATAGTACTCAGAGATGGCTCAGGAAATCTAATGCAGAGAAAAAGATTGGATCCAAACCTAGTGAAGGATTTACAGTTGACAGTTACAGAATGAAAATGCTCTCCTTGGCTTTAGCGTTTACAAAGATGGGTGAGGAAAACTCAAGAATGACTCAGAGTCTGCCGCATGTGGGCTGCCTGCTCCAAGAAACTATCATTTTGCTGGCATTGTTACGTATTTTTCATCTGTGCTAGGAATTAAATGGACATAATTTGGACCCAACTGGTTAGTTCCGTTGCACACTATTAAGTCAGGCTGACGTCAGTAAATACCTTACATACCTTTTGATTCTTCCTCATCTTTGCTGAGCAGAGCCGTTTCTGAATGTATTCCATTCTAAAAGCCACAATCCTTTGGGCAGATGATCTTCAGGTTGAGGTTATTTAGTTAGTAACACCTAAATTGAGAGGTATTTTGAGATGCACAAAAGCATTTAAGTACAACTAATACACTGTTACTGATTATTCACAGAGCTCTTGATCCCATTTAGATGACAGGAGAAGGCAGGGTAAAATAAAAGCCATTTTGAAGTGCACTGAAATCAAAGGCAAGGCATCATTTGACTCTCTCAGCTCTGACTCATATTCAAGTTTTCGGTGGTTACCAAACACATTTCTAATACACATTCTCCCTGATGTGTCCTTTGTTATAACAGACCCACAGAGGACCAGAGTTTGGAAACAGAAAGAGACTCTCTGGAGCCAGGGATTCGTACTACTCAAAATCACGATGACCCTAGTACTGGTTTTCATTGCTCATGTGAGTCCTTTTGGATTGCGCTCATTCTGCAAGCTAGACCAGCATCACAGTGACCCTCGAACGTGAGCTCCCTCAGGCAGATGTGCTAGGCCAACGTGCGGGCTCCTATGACTGCAAGTAAATTGTAACCAGCAATGAATTAAGCTTATTAATATGACAGTATCTCCGTAAGCAAACAGCGGTTGCTTGTGCCCCGCTGTCTGCTTGTGGCTAGAAACATGCAGCAAACAGAGCACTGAGGCAGGTTTTCAGTGGGCTGGGTTTATTTTCCCCACTCAGGTCCCCTGCATGGGCATACTGTGTGCACAGCCTCTCCCTGAAGCGTACATCTCTCTTTGAGAGCGGGACGGGGGGGATTTTAAGCCTTCAAACAAGCTGAATGTGGAAACGATATAGATTGGAACCAGGCACTATGTGTGAGTAAGAGCTTCCCACGCATCCTTACAAATACCCCTCAGCTCCAACACTGTCAGTCCCTCTGTTTCCACCGTGAGCAATTTCCTAGCTCTGCTGATACCCCACAGCTGGAGTGGAGGCACAGGCAGTGTGCTGTGGTGTGATGCAAGTGGAAGTTGTTGTCTTCATTTTTAAGACACGGTGGTAAATGTTTTCATTTCTCACTTTGCTTAGGCATAAGATCCTGCAGTAGGAGCAAGTCATGTATTACATTTCTGAAGTAAATGGAAAGGGTTTTGAGAATGTATTGAAAGCATTTTTCTAATTGTTCTGCTGAGACACTGTTTGTCCTTTTTTTTTTTTTTTTTTTTTCATTGCCCTCTCCAAGACTGAAAACAGAAAACATAGTTAGTGTTGAAAGAAGTGTGAAGGATAAATGTGGAAGGGACATTTCCCCATAAGGATTAATCTGTCTGCATGGTGTTTATGAGCATGACCTGTTAGTACACTTGGGCTGCAGCCATATCTCCATACATCTCCCTCAGTAATGCAGCTGCTGACTGCCTCGAGCACTGACATTTACAGAGCGTGTATCATCCAGTTATTGCTTCACATCCCTCCAGACAGTCTTGATCATCAGCTAATTAAAGTCTTTTGCTGCTTCTGCACTCTTCCTTGGAGCTTCTGTTTTGCGAACACAGCTTCCCATTGGTGATGTGTTCATTATGTCTCCAAATTTTACTTTGCAGCATGACCATGACTTAGTTTATGAGTAAACTGAGTATCAGAGGCGTGGAAAGCTGCTCAGTGGAAAGGGTGGCTCACCCCATGGTGCTGTGCACCCTGACACTGTCTAGGGCCCACTTAAAGTGAGCTGCCCCAAGTTTTAGTGTTGGGCTGTTTTCAACCTGGCTCTGGAAGTAGGCAGCCTGTTGCTCTGCTTCCTTCAGCACAAGTAACCTCAGTGCATCTTTGGATTTGCTTGTCTGGGCACATGCCCTACTATCAATTGTCGTGCAAGATCTCAGAAATGCTTCTGGAGCCTAGAAAAATACAGAAATATGGAAATATAACTGTGTTGACAGATCAGCCTCCCAAAGACAGTTTAGCAAAGCCCCAGCCAGACGATTTCTTGTTAGCTAGCTGTTCTGCTAGCACATTACCTCTGGCGTGGAAAAATGTAATCGGTTGTAATCCAAGCTACAGCAGGCATCATGCTTAACACTTCTGATGCTTATTGCATTCAAAAAAGTGTTCCCAGACCATAAATGTGGTGGTATGATAATTTGCTGATGAGTACTAGTATATTTATGTGAAGGAATAAACGTATGGTTATTGGAGTGAATCTGTGAGAGATGTCAGGAAAAAGATGGAAAGGAAGGAAGAAAGGAGCATCCTTTTTCAGTCAGATTCACTGGGAAGCTTGGAGAAACAGAGCTGCACAAAATTAAATCTGACTCCCCCTTTGCAAATGCCTGTCTTGAGCGTGATGCCCATGGCAGTGCCATCTCTTGGTGTAGATAGAGATGAGGTGGGCACAGAACAGGTGAGGGAGAAGGAGGGCTCAGTAATGATCTAAGCGAAGGTGTGGGGAGGAAGAGAGCCAGTGCACGAGCACTGGGTGCAGCAGGCAGGGTTGTTCTGGTAGATAAACATTAGGAACTTGTATTATAACCCAAGAGCTCCTTGGTATTTTCAAAGCAATGGGGGTTACAAACCGTAACCTTGCTGTTACAGTTGTTTGAGCATATCGTAAGGCAAGTATTACTTGTTAGCATTGTATGTTTTGAGCAAAAACAGTACAAGAAATGAGTATGAGCCTGAGTTTACTGCAATGTACATAGAGGATTTTTTTATTATTATTATTTTTAGAAACAGCCAATGCGTTACATGTTATTCAGCACAGGCAAAGACTCTGACACTGCTAGCCAAAATGGTCAATGGGAAGATGAACTCAGAGGCTACAGGAGCAGCTACCTTTAGCAAAGGTCCTTTCCATGAGACAGCTTCTTTTCCACAGAAGTTCTGACATTATTGATGGTGGACAATGCCATTTTCTGGGTTCACAGAAGCATTGCTGAAATTACAGACTCACCGATAAAGCAGGAGCTGCCAAGTGGTTCGTGACAGGTTTATTTAGTCCAACAAGCAAATAGCCAGAGGTGACACAGAACATGGACATTTGTTGTTTGGTATTTCATTCAAATACGGTGTTTGGAATTAGAGCCTTTTTTCCAATCTGAACCGTTGACCATTTTGGCTAGTGAGCTACTGATCCCATTGATAGAGCCTTCTGAACATTGCCTGTGAGTAAAATGCAGCATTGAGAAGTTAATTTAAAATTAAGAAGAGAGATATTATTAAAGCACATTAAAATATAGGAGAAAACAACACTTCAAGGACAACAGCGGAAACAAAGAACACCATCACTATAGCATCCCCATGCTGCTGGTTCCATATCACTCCAAGAAATTTCACACCAACCTTTTGACGCCCTTTAATGGGGACAAAGAAATGCTTTTCTGGAATTTCTTTAAGCAATTTAATACCCGAGGTGAAACCAAGACAACCTATTCTGCAGTCTTTTATACCAAATCCAGATAAAACCCCAAGCAAGCAGTTCCACAGAGCTGTAGATCATAGGACTGAAGCTGCCCTGGATGGATTTTTTCCAAACTTTCACCCATTGCTCCGTTTTTGTGTCAACAATAGAGTTGAACAGATAATGAGTTCTTTTGGAAACACTACCCTGTAAAAACAGGTCATTGCTGAACTGTTGTTAATGATGAACCAGGAATTGGTTCAAACTATCTCACCCTCTCTTTTCAAACAGCTCTTGTTCTTCCTATCAGCACCTATCGCCACAAACAACCATAGTTTGTCTCTTTCTAACTGCTAGCGGTTTTCTATGTTGGTAAGTGTCTGGCATCTTCTAATTAGGGCTGTTTCTGCCCACTGTCCTTTTGAATCCTAAAGGAAAAAGATGTGAAGCTTTATCAGTGACTTTTATGTGGAAGAAGTATTTAAAGAAGTCAGACACTATGGCAAGGAAGCCAGTTGTTCTTATCATGCACAATTTCTTTTCCCCAACCGAGCAACATTTTTGTTTGTTCAAAGCAGGATTTGTTTGTTTCAGTAAATACCTGTCACATAGCAACAGAAATATTACTAAATAATAATACATATAATGTTAAGCTCCTGGGTCTAGAAGCTTTTAATGAAAAAAAAAACACGTTCCTGATAAAAAATAATAAATAATGTCACCTTTTCTTTTTACATTAAAAATATCTGTACATGATTACACAATACAACTAAGTACAACTTTATTTTCTAGGCTCGGGGTGGCATCTCTGGGTTAGATCTTCATCTAAAAGAGTAGAGCCTCATAGTCTTGATCCTGCATATTTCCCACTTTATGAAAATCATTTTCCCAAAGTTGCGAAGTCTGTAGCCTTGCTTATCCTTTCCATGCAATGTGGAAGCAGCTCACAAGGAACACAGCAACATCTACATGCAGGAAGCAGCGAAGGACTGAGATCTTTGCAAACAGAGATGCGCATATGGTGATAATTGGAAGTCTCGGAACTTCTTGTCTCAACTGGAAGAGAACAGAAACAAATAGAAAAATAAAGATGGAAAATGTAAGTAGAAGTCTGTCTTCCTAATGTAGCTAGAAAAGTTTTTTTAGATGGTATATTTTTCAAGATGGCACTTAGTGATCTATAACAGACTGACTCTGTCTTTTAGCCAACCTTTCTTCTTGGTAAGAATGCCCGAAGTTTGCTCAGATGACAACGGCACTGGCAGCTTGCCTGGAGTTTGAGAGCCACGTCCCATCCGTTGGCCTCCGAATGGCAGAGGATGGCCACTGTCTTTTAGCAGTTGGCCTGGTTTGAAGTGGTGCTTGCAGGGCCTTCTGCTAGCAGTGAAACGTCTCTGTAGCTCCCACTCCAGCTTGTCAGGCACTGTGTGCACCCCATGAGTCTTCTACCAGTGAACTTGGCCAGGAAACACAATAAAAGCATTCACAAAGCAAGCTCTGCAGGGCAGGGTGAACCAGCAGCTCGTGCTGACCTCTCACCAGTAACTAATCGAAAAGCAAACATTTCCTCTTACTTTGCTAAAGACGACAGCGCTGTTTGTCTCCTGACAGCATCTGGTCACTACTGGGCAGCATCTTGCGCAGGTGAAGCAGGCTTTTAGTCTCACATCATGCTAGGGCTGAAGCCAGAGCTTGTGATGTTTAAGATCATGATTATCACAGAACAGAGAGGTGGCTTGTACACAGGTGGCAGCCGGAAAGGAATAATAGAACTCCTTGCACTGGGTGGTCTGTATCCGTGTTGTTTCCTTACATTGACGGAAATCAGCTCGCTCCTGGAGTAAGGCTCTGATGCAGTCATACAGTCCAGCTGTCCTTGCAGATACAGGAAAGTCCTCAGCTCTCCTGCTCATGTACCTTCCCATGCCCCCACCAATCTACACATGTGCAGCTGGACATTCATTTGAAGTCAGTGCAAAAAGCATCATGACAATGCAGATGAATGAGTTTCCATAAAGTTCTGCTGTCCATGAATCCTTTGGGTATCCTGACAGGCATCTGTTCCTTCAGCTGGGCCACTCCTCTTCTAGGACCATGACTAGAAGCAGGACTCTTGGGATTCAGGGTCATTGTGGATGGGAAGCTTCTCATGTTCCTGATGATGCCCATTACGTAGAACAGTGTACCTAGGAATGGAAAAACATAAAGGAAGATCTGGTAGCACCAGTTAAAAGGACAAGTTTATGTAAAATGAGTTCTTGAAAACACTGAAGTATATCTTAAGACAATACATCTTCCAAATATCCAGATCCCACATGAAGCAAATGTGAATCCCTACTTTTCTTCATGACAGGAAACCAAATCTTCAGTATGATGCGGTCAAGGCAGTCCCTGAAAACCAAGAACCTGTTGGTTTTCATGTATCTAAGGTGCAGCTGGTAACGAGAGGAAACCAGACCAAAGAACTAAGAAACACCGATCATCTGTGGGTGGACTAGGCTGAAGGCGCTTCAGCTAATGTCTTTGATGTGAGTGTTTAAAGAATCATTTGAGACTACCTTGGGACGTGAATGCTGTGTAAGATGAAACCAAGACCAACATTTCAGCTGTAAGGAATCACACATTATCTCTTACATGTTCCTCATCTTGCTGCCCATCTCAATGTGACTTTCTGAACATAACTGTTGGTTTAGTTTGCTAATGACGTGCAGCTCTTCTTCCTAAGTGGAGCGCAGTGCTTAGTAGGAACCAGCAGATCTGAGGTGATAGCAAAAATGTTGGCTAACTGGAATAAAACTGATATAGCACATCTTTCTAGAATGTCACATCTAATCATTCTTGCTTGCAAACCCCCTGAAGGGTACAGAGCAAGCCAGGTATCTTCCCTTGGCAATCCCTTTCATTTAAACTAAAGCTGAACCACACCATCCCTCGAGTCAGCCCAAAAGTAGGAAGCTGCAAAAATAACTGTAAAAGCATATTTTTCCCCTAGTCCAAATGCATATCAGGGAAATCAGGTATCTGATTTCTTCTGAATACTTTCTTCTGCTGAGTCTTTAGAGATTATAGCTATATTATTTCTCTTAGTAACAAATATACAAGACATACCTGAAATATCCACATCCCAATAAAGATTAAAAGAAGAAAAAAGCCTAAGAAAAGATCAGTTCTCCTGCTGTTAGCAGAGGGAAAAGAAGCACTATCAGCCTCCAGATTTGTTTGAATAACCATTAGAAAAAGGGTCAGGAACTCCACATCGTCTACATATTCAAAAACTGATACTATGACATCAATTTACTTGGCATTATTAATCTGGATGCATCTCTTTCTCCACTGAGTATACTTGGGACTTAGGCTCCTAATTAAGGTGCTTATAATGCCACTGAGATGTCTGAAGTAGATGATCTGAATATCCTACAAATGACGTGTCCGTTAGTTCCAGTAAAACTCAAAATGAAAGCCAGGGTATAAACTGTACTGCCTGTCTGAATTTGCCGTGGTGAGTATTCCTGGAGGAATTTACCCTCTAGTGTACTAGATGCTTGTTGTCAACATGGTCAGGCTTGGTTGCCTTAATACAGGTCACTCTACGTGCAGATACATGTATCCATCAAACACACCTCCTTCGTACTCCATCACTTTAAATAATTATTGTAAATTTCAAAAAATGTGATCATTCTTCCAACAAGATACAGACTTGATGTAAGAAACAAGAAAAGACATTTTGCATCTAACACTGAACAGGCACTCCGATTAGATGATCATGAAGCATACAAGTCGTAACAGAATTTTTATTTTTTTATACCAAGTCAGACATGGCACATGATGTGAGGCGACCCACCAGCGAGACCTCCAGCGCAGCAGAGGCTCTGCTACAAATGGTGACACAGAGGATGAGAGCCAGGAGAGCCCCTGCGCTGCGGACGTGGCTGACACAGCGCAGAGCAGCTCAGGACTGGCTCGGAAGCACAACAGACAGGCACCCAAAGCTGACTTGGTACAGGATATCCAAAGAGCCAAACCTTGCTGCTGCTTCTTCTGCGGTAGTCAGAAAACAGTAGTGCAAGATCAGCAATTTAGCAGGTGATGCCGTTTGTTACAAAGATGCATTAAGCTTTAAAGAGAAGTCATTAAGGTGTCCCAGGGTCTCTTGTGGCACAAAGTGGCTGTCTGAAGCCTCTGGCAGTTACCTCAACACTTCAGCTGTTTACCCTGTGGGGAAAGAGGACCGGTAGGAGAGGAGGAAAGAGCATTCACATGCAGGGTGCCAAAGCTGCACTGCAGGGGCGATGGCTTGCTCTGCTAGCGGCACATCATTCCTAAAAGTCTTACCAGCATCTCCAGGAAACTGTTAAAGAAGTCCTCTGCTGGCAGGATTTTTGTTACCAGGATTGTTTTCACATTTTTTTTTCCCTTTACATGAAAGTTCAGAGCTACCTGTAACTTACAGGGCACCAATTTAATGTCAGATAAAAGACACAATTACAACATCCCTGCTTTTTTTTCACACCGCCATGTCTTAACTGATCTGCTCTTTGAGCATACAATGAATTTTTCAGGTATCAGCATCTACGGGAAGCAAGATTAAGAGAGAAAGCACAGCTGCACCTGAAACTCATTTTTTGCCTCACCTACAGGAGCACACACCTACCGTGCCTCGGCTGTCACCCAGCTCGGGAGTCAAACACTGCAGCATTTCCCTTCCCAACCACAAGAAGAAAACAAGACTCGGACCCTGCATGTGTGGGCTGAATGTTTCAAGAGAAATTTATCAAGTAGGTTTGAGTAATGAACACATCTGAGGAAGCCATAATATGTGAACAGGAAAAAAATTTAAAATAATTAAATGCATTAAATAAATTATCTGCAGCAAATTAGTTGCTTAGCTTTCCTGCCCGTAATGAGTTCCTTCCATGGGATTTGGACACGCTGTCACGTTAAGCTACCAAGCTCAGTTACAAATGGCATCCCAGGCTGCTCCTGCAGCTGGCTCCTCCCCAGACTGGGGACCAGTGATACTGTCAGCTCACCTGACAGCTTCACTCGGATCACCACCACCGCCACCCAGCAATGAAGCCCAGCGATGGAAAGGAATTACCTCCTATAAAGGGACCCTGCTGCAGGCTACTCACGTACTTGCCAAATGGAACTTTAATTGTGATGATGACCAATTTGGAGATAATTGCTTCTGCATCTCCTGCTGTTTCTGACAGTCCAGTGGGCTCTCTAATTAACTGCTTGGATTAGCTCTCAGCACAGCAGAGGGGAGCTGTGTAGCTTTAACCTCTGTAGGCCCACAAGTACAACAGGGAGCCGCAACATTATTCTGGGAAATCGGCAAGAGCTGGGGAGGAGACACCAAGGGGATGCAGTGGCTGTTTGTGATCTTTCCGCTTTCGTTCTCCCACGCCAGATTGTACAATTTATTAAGGAAGCAAAGCCAACAAATTGTTGGGCTCTGGCCTCTGCAAGCATGATGAAAAACAGTCACTATTTGCATGGAGCCTGAGGTCCCTGCTTACTTCTCTCCTGATGAGCAAACCCCTAGCATCCAGTTCTGTCCCCCAGGTTCGTACCTGTCTTGCTGAAAAGCAGAAAGCAATGTAATTTTGGGGCAGGGCTGCTGGGTCTGAACACAAAAGCTAACTGCATCCATTTCTGCGGCAGAACATGACCCAGCAGGAGGGGAGGCAACATCCTGATGGTGTGTGTGCCACTCCTCTGTTGGAGCTCGCAGCCACCGATCCAGTTTCCAGAAGGGAGCCTTTTCCTGGAGTTGATGCCTGGGCTCCTTTGGACAGGGGGAACAGACGAGAATTGGAAAGTATCTTCCCAAAAATGCCTTCTACCCAACGCTTCACGCTTGCAGTATCCGTGTAACGCTGCCTATACTGCTTACACATACCTATGGCTCCTCTGTACCAGCAGAAGCGCCTGGGCAGCTCAGCAGTTCTGCAGCTGTTTTACCTGTGAATTACTCCCCTGGTTTTTAACCGCAGTCCTTGCTCAGATCGCTCGTATCCATCCTTCTTCCCTAAGCTCCCTGCAAACTCCAGTTCATCAGCCCACAGGCAGTTAATCCTGGTGGCTGCTGCAAAGGGCAAGGGGCCCCTTACAGGTACAGAAGCTGCAAGGGCTTGGATGACGGTGGTAGAGACTGCTCATTAACAACAGACTGACAAAATGAGAGCAAAGGCAGCCTTTCCCAGCTACAGCTGCATCACTAATGGGCTAAAGGACTTGTGGGGCAGCATCTCCTGTGCTTCCCAGAGCCTCTGAACAAACATGGGCCTTAGTGTTCCCTCAGCAGCTTCTGTCCCTTTAACCCTGGCAGGAGAAATAATGTTACCTAAAGGGTCACAATCATAGCAAAGAAAAAATAAAAGAAAATAAATGCCCACGACTGCCCAAGCACGGGAAAGCTTTCAGCTGGGCTGGCACGGGGGAAGCCACAGCCATCCCAAACCCGCCGCAAGTGCGCAGCTGTCTCTGCTCTCTGCTCAGCAATCCCTTCCTCACACACCTGATCACGTTATTAATTGCTTCCGTTTTTGAACTGACAGAAGGTGGTTCCTGTCACCCTGACATTCTCTGGGACCAAGGTGAGGCTTTGCAGCTCTCGCTGGGAAGGGTTTGCTTTTGGGGGGGCTGGTACTGGAGCTGCTAACTCTGCTCCCCAGGACTTTTGCCACCTAAATCCACTCCCCCTCTGCCTGGAAAAAGAAGGACACATTGTCACTGGGTAGCAAAGAACTTTGCACACGCATTCAGATGCCAAGAGGTCAATGTTGCTGCAGAAGCAGGTGAGTGGTGCGTTTATGGGTACGTCTGTTACTGGTTCTGCTGGGATAGCCCGGGTCCCAGGTGGGTACACAAAAGGCCACAAAGTCTGGGAAAATTTAGACGTGAACTGTACAAAAAGCTGATAAGCCCCAAGTTTCTTTGTATTTGCAAATCTTTTTGATAATCTTTACATTATAAATGCAGAATACTTACTGCCAGAGTTTCTAAATACGCTCTGTAATGCAAGAATAGAAGATAAAAACCTTGTATCAAACGCTGTGAAATCAGCGCTGTTCTTAGATGTTCACATTAAATTGTTTGAAGCCTGTAATATACTCTGCCGCTGGCTGCAGCAGTGACCTTACAGGTGTGCTGGGCTGTGAGTCTGCCGTTGAACCCACACTCACACGATTCAGGAAAATGACCCCTAACTGAAAGCAGACTGTGGTCCTCGGCCACCCCTGTACTGGGATTTGGGGGGTGTTGCTGGCAGTTCATTAGTGACTCCCTCCTGGACTGATGGAGGAAGCTCAGGCATGGCAGTCAGGCAAGGGGCAAGTTCTAACTGTGATACTCTTAAAAATCTGAAATAATAAGAAAAAAAAAAAGTGAAGATTTTGTGGCACTGAAAGTTTTCCTGAGTCTGTGCCAATTTCTATGACTTTTTTCTTTAAAAATAAAATCAAAAAGCAATAATTCTGTAAAAGTTACAAGTGAAATCTTTCATTTAAAGGTATTGTAATTAGTTGTTGTTGTTGTTGTTTTGGAGATGTGTCCATTATTGATATTGTTGTTTTAACTTTTTTGTTGTTGTTGTAAATTGCTTGTGTTTCAAATGAAAGATTTCAAATTAAACTGAACATTAGATTTCAATAAAACCAAAAATCTGAGAAGTCTAAATCTATTAATGTTTTCCTGACAGTAGCACACTGTAGTCCAGACTAAAGCAGAAATCTTTGTGCTGAGCTCTTGCAAGCTCCTTTTAAAGACAAAGCATGCCCTGAAAAAATGCGCAGGCTAATTTAGTAGGTTGAATGTTTAAGGAAGGTCAGAGCATCTGAGAAACATGCAATTATAAAGACTTACTTGCTAGGTCAGAAATAATGAGTTTCAAGCTAAAATCAAAGTGGTATAGAATATGTTTTTTCCCATTCTCTGGAAGTTTTCACAATTTCAAATATTTTCCCCATTTCTGATCTGGACTAAGGCTACAACTTCTCATGAGACAGAGAAGGGAAGGAAAGAAAAAAAGAGCAGACTCCAATTCATGTTCAAGGTCTTTTTCTGCCTTTTATCAAGCTGACTGATCTAACCACTGTGATAGTGGCAATTTTGTATGTGAGCACTCATCTGCCCGTCTCTTTCATTTTCTCCCTTTTCCAGTTGTTGATGGCCGGCATGCCAAATGAAACATGTAGAATATATTTCTTCCTTCACACACAACTAGAAACATCCTCCAGGATCCTGGAAAATGTCTCAGTAATAAGCTTTTGCACAGCCAATTCGCATCTTTGAATGTTGTGACAATGATTGTAGAGGGAAGCCAGAAAACACAACTATTTCTGGTTATTCTTAGTGAACAAAATCAACTTTTCCACTGCTCTCCCATTCCTCCTACCTTGGTTCTGCTCCCGGCAGGCTCAGACAAGCAGACAGGAGTCCTGCACCTTTGCATCTTGTTCTCCACTGTTCCCTCTGAGTTTTGCCTGCAGGATTCTGATGACCCCGTGGCTGTGCCACAGCTGTGGGGTACAAGTGATGCCAATTGCCTCGGTGCAGAAAAGCAAAGCTTTCAGCATAAGAGAGCTGTAAACTGTGTTTCTGAGCAGCTCACCAGCAACACAGTCCTCAGGCAGCTCAATGGGTGAAGATCTGCTGCAAGTGGCATCTTGAGGTAGCCTGGGTAGGACATACCACAAGGAGATGTGAGGGCCAGGAATTACAGCCTGGATAATGGCTAGAACTGCAGAAAATGACACTCCTTCAATCTCAACAACGAAACCTTGACAGAGTGTCTCTGCTTCCATCTGTGTTTAGAGCAGATCCTGAAGTCCTGATGTGAAAATAGTGGGGCAGGACATCTCAGAAATAAAATACTGCAAAAGAGTTGAAGCGCAAAGAATTGTCTCCAGAATCCATTACGTCTTGCAAGATAATGGAGCTGGTAAAGTGAAGCTGGTGCAATAAAATCTCCAAAAAGGAAGGCAAATAGGTGGCGATCGCTCCGTGTCACATCACAAAACCTCTTGTTATTTGCAGAAGCACCCAGTAAACACTTGTTGGGACTAGAGGAAGACAAGACGTTTCTATGTAAGATGTGATAAACTGTGAAGATTTACTTTTTGCTTGAGCAAAGAGTCCCATTTTTAATAATGGGATTTAATAATAATACCGTTATTGTGCTCAGCTACCGAAGACAGCAGAGCATAGAAAGAATTTGCACATAGGCAGAAGCTGACTGGAGTGTCTTTTAAGCAGCTTTCAAAATTGAATAAAGAGCTTCCAAATTGAATACAGAATTGGAACTTTTCTCAGATTTGAAAACCGTGTTGGTCCACAATTTACCTTTCCCTGCGTTTTTCTTTCTCTCACGGCTGGAACCCTCTTCAGCGGTTTCCGTCTGGAATATACACAACATCACTGTTGTAGCTTCACGCTCAATACGGTGCTCATTTCTCAAAGCTCCATTTTGTTCAGATGGACTTAGAAAGAATAAATAACTCTCTTCAATATCAAATTGGGATTACAGCTAACAATCACTTGGCAGACCAGGGTAGGTTATTTTAATGAACACATCATTCTGGTATAAGCCTTCCACCATCTGTTCAGTCCCATAATTATAAATGCAAACAACATAATTCATAAATGCACTATAAAAGAGAGGGAAAGAGAGAACAGCTTAGGATGACTGTTTGTTAGTTATTCCAGGCAGTGATGAATCTGCTTACTTTGTTCCTGTTTCAGGAGCAGGTAGAACACAGCCTTAATTCTGTATTTTATGGCAGTCACTAACCCACGGTACGTGATTGCCTGTAGATGATAGAGATGCTGTTAAGTGTGGTACAGTTTCCAGTTGACACCGTTTAGCCGTGTCTATGATGGAAGCACCCAAGAAAGATCACACAAGACCAATCTGAATCATGGGTCAGGGATAAACTTTTGAGCGTGTTTTTCAGAACAGCAGGAAAGAGCCTGCAGCACTGGAGTACTCTGCCGTGTTACAGGAGCTGAGGGCAAAGAGGGCAATGCTATTGCCTCCCTGAAAAGAAGCTTTTAACATTTTGGAAAAACTGAGGAATCTTGGGAAACACTCAGAAAGTTGAGAAGAGTGTAAACATAAAATCCAAAAAATCTCTGGAATTTGCTGTTCTAGTCTATGACATTTTTCATTTTGAAAGAGGCAATTTTTATTTTTTTTTAACCTGAAATACACAAGATGTCAAAATGAAATGTGAACAAAGTATGTTGTTTCATTCCAATTTTCTGTTAAAAAAATAAATATACATAATCCAAATTAAATGTATTTTCATGACACATTTGATTTTAATACAGCTGCATATTTAATTTTCAAAAGGTCACTGCAGAATTGTCCCTCTCTCACAATTACCAGGCTCATAGACCCCATAAAATTAAAAGCTTTCTAGTAACTCTGTAATCTCTGGGCTGAATGACTCACGCTTCCAGCCACTAAAGTGAACTTCCACACGTGGCCATCAGTAGAAAATCATTATAGCAGGGTGAGAAGGACACCCTCTACATACTCAGCCCAATTCCTGGGGTAAAATGGAGCCAGAAATCACAAGCCTGTTCTTTTTGTTGCAATGGATCAACATTGCAGAACAACGCAGATCGATTTCATATTCAACGCTGCAAAACTAGCAATATATCTAATATCTCTAGGATGAATAGCTCCTGTTGTTTCTTTGTGGGTTTCTCATTTCTGCCTGTTTCCGAGGTGAGCAAGACACTTGCCAGGTTTCCTCGCAATAAGGTTTAAATCGTCCTTGTGCTGCACCTGATTGACCTGCAGCCCAGAGAAGACCAGCGTGTTATCTAAGGTGAGTTTACTAAAGGCAGGTCTTTCACTGCACCTGTGCATGACTACTTGTGATCTGCTTCGTCCAATACAAGCCAATCCAGAGTGAATTTATCTTCTAAATGTATGGGAAACCCATGAATATAAGAAGCATGCATGAAGTCAGAAAACGCCATGAGAACTGCTCCAAGAGAACTCCCTCAAATGTCACATATATTCCTTTAACGCTGTAGAGATACATTTAGTGTTTGTGACTCGTGCGGGGCTCCCACCCCAGCGGGCTGGAGGAAGCTCGATGCCAAACCAGACAAACCCCGGCATGGGGATGGTGAAGCCGTCATTACAGCCGGCTGCTGCTTCTGCCTCTGCCGGGGAGCTGGGTTAGTCTGAACGGCAGACAAGTGTCTCCATCCCCTCCTCCCATGGCGATTTCTCTTCATTGCAAGCTGACAGCCTGCAGAGCCCATAAAGATATGGCATGATCATCTGAGTAAAGTGGCTGGGGTACGTGATTTGCTAAATGGCCTATTGGAGCTCTGGTGGAGAAACAACTGACCAGGCATGGTCGGTATCTCTGTCCCTTTGCAGCCAGGCCCAGGAAAGCACAGTAATATGGGAAAGAAAATGAAATCCATCCTCTGCAGCGAGCCTTACAACAGGGACCTTCCTTTGCCTTCAGTGTCTTTTACTCCCACATTGGGGAGGGATCATCATTTATCTGTGTGCAAAACCAACCTAGTCAGTGGACTTGGTGTCTCAAGCAGCATCATCACCAAAGAGAGAATATTCCTAAATTCTTAAAATGTCCTAGCCAAATTGGAAGTCCGTCCTAGTCTTACTACTTATTTTTTTAGGTTTTTTTTTTTAATAAAGAGGAGCAAATATCAGTGGACAATTCCTCCTTAGAGAGGATGTAGTCCTTTGGGAAAACATGGGTAAAATCAACAGAAATACAATAAAACGTTCAATTTTCCCATTGCAGCTGAATGGTGAAAATCCAGATCTCAGGAGAATATTTGGATTGTTAAATTATTTATATGGATACGACAGCGATGTTGATTTTAAAGTCCTTTGTCGTCAAATTTAAATAGAAATTTGTCTCTATTTCACGATGAGTGTTTATTTTTCCCCACTTTTGAGCAGTTCTGCTGAATATCTTAATCATTTTTAAATCAAATAATGCTGTTCAGACCTTGTGAGCTAGAATTAAGCACTCATCAATCTTTACTAAATTTCAGTTACAGGTTTTAGAAACAGCTGTCTCCAGTCCCAGTCCACATAATCCAGCCTTCAGTGCATGTTGCAAGTTTTCTACATGCCTCCTCAGATTTAAAATGAGCAGACAGTTCTCCAAGCAAGTGAAGGCCTCGACTGAGAGAAACATTGCTGGGGAAAAAAAAATAAAATCTACTTTCTTTGTATCTGACAAGTCACAGAAAACAAAGCAAGCATCTATCAATACATTTGTTTATCTCCTTTATTTTTCCATTGTTCCATCATCCCTGCAGGATGTTTTCCTCAGCTGGAGGTCACCTGTTCTCTCACTCTCGCAAGCCAGCTCTGGCTGCTGCTTGCTCTAATGACCTGCAGCCCCAGGACACGTTCCCAGATGGTCTCAGTCAGACATGGGCCAAGGCACCCCCGCACAGCACAAGGCAAGTCGCTGCAGCAACACGAGGGATGTGCCCATCTCCAAAAGCAGAGGTGCGCACGCAGTGCCTAGCGGTTACGTGACCGCACTGACACACAGGCACTACTGCTTTAGGCTGATGTGCAATAGAAAAGTTTCATATTTTTTCTGGCAAAACAAGACCAAAATCCCCTCCAGTTCATGTATTTCTGTGTTTACAGTATATCTTTTTTAAGGAGGCTGTTTAACCCCTTTTAAAAGTGCAGGCAAAAAATAAACTGAAATATGATTTTGAAAGAAAATGTCATAACACTTCAGCATTTTGTTTCCTTTTTGTTTTCTCCTGCTGAAAACACATACTGAATTTCACAGAATCACAGACTGGTCAGGGTTGGAAGGGACCTCTGGAGATCATCCAGTCCAACCCCCTGCTCAAGCAGGGTCACCTAGGGCAGGTTGCACAGTCTCATCCAGGTGGGTTTTGGATGTCTCTGGAGAAGGAGACCCCACAGCCTCCCTGGGCAGCCTGTTCCTGTGCTCTGTCACCCTCAAGGTAAAGAAGTTCTTCCCTCAGATTCAGAAGGAACTTCTTGTGTTGCACTGTGTGCCCATTGCCCCTGGTCCTGTCACTGGGCACCACTGTAAAGAGCCTGGCTCCGTCCTCCTGGCACTCGCCCTGAAGATATTTGTAGCCCTTGGTAAGATCCCCTCTCAGTCTGCTCTTCTCCAGGCTACACAGGCCCAGCTCTCCCAGCCTTTCCCCACAAGGGAGATGCTCCAGTCCCCTGATCATCCTTGTAGCCTCCGCTGGCCCCTCTCCAGCAGTTCCCTGACGACCTTTTCCTCCACAAGCTTCAAGACTACCCCCAGGATGAGCTGTCAGTTTGTCCAATCAATTTGTTTCCCTGGAACTGCAACTGTTCATTACATCTTCCATTTTTTTATTCTTTTTATTGCCAGGCTCTATTAATGAATTTGGTCTACAAAAATTTACAGGAACCCATTTGAGCTATTTCAACTTCACTAGCTAATGCCAGCACACTGCTCCTTTGCTCAGAAGCCTCTTGTTCCATGAATGGAGGAAAACCACATTGGTCTCTCCGGTAAAGCGCCGGACACAGCCCTTCACTTGGCACAAGAAATAGATTGGACAGAGTTTGATTAATAAAGATAACTAATTAGAAGCCTGGCCTGAGTCAGCCAAGGCATTTCATATAGATCAGCAAAGAAGCAAAGAGTTGAATTCAATAAAAAATTGGGCTGAAGGAACACAATTTTATATGTCATTGTCTCTGGGTACTGGCTAAAACCTCTTGCATGATGTTATAACAATGATCTTAAAGGTCTTTTCCAACCTAAATGATCTATGATTCTATAAAGACATCTCGTTGTATTGAATAATAACCTCTTAAGATGATAATAACATCCTTGACAGACATCAAAAATTAAAAACAGGAACATGACTACAGATATTTTAATGCTAAGCAAACAGATAAATGGTAAACATATGCTAACAACAAAGATCAGCTAAGTTCTTCAGTGAGCTATTTTAAGAAATTGTTGATGGAAGATTAAAGGGACTCAGGACACCTCAAGATTGCAGAAGTGGCTTTTCCAAGAATTCCTGTTTGATTGTGGGCAAACCATGCCATTTCTCTGGGCCTTCTTTCATTGTGGATAAAATAGAGGCAATAAGACTTCCTTTGTATGCCTTGTCTTTAGATTTTAGCCTCTTCAGAATAAGCATCGTGCCATTTCATAAAGATACACGTCTGGCACAACTAAATTGTAGCTTGGTTCAGCGCTGTGGTGCTCCAGCAGCAGCAATTAGTCACTTAAATAAAACTAGATGGTTTTGATTTCAAAATGTTGGAAATGCTTTCTAGGACAGAACAACCTACAGCTGCAGGAAAGGTGGTTTAATTATTGAAGAACTTCTTTCTGACACTAAATCCTTTATACTCTCAGAAGCTGGGAATATCCTGCCTCTGGGTCACTGACCGTAAGGATACTCTCAGGCTGGCGAACTAGTAATGGGGCGATGACTGCATTTGGTTTGTACCTTCTGTTTCTCATTGCACAGTCACAATAATTAGACTGCGCCTTTCCTCCGGTTCTTTTAGCCATGCTTACTGAAAAGGCTGAAGGCTCCTGGCTGTGACTGTCACGCTGCAGCTCTGCAGCGGTGTGCTTGTGATGCTGAGCTGGCGGCGGGACGGGACGCCCCCTCTGCACCCACCGGCACCTGTGCTCTCTCCTGCTGACCGTGTAATGCTGCTGTCTTGTTTGAAACTTCAGCATCTGGGTTTCACCTGACATAATTTCAGGCAAGGGGAATGGCTGAGACTAGCCAGGCACTGTGCCTGTTGGCGCTGACCCACACTGGACAAGTTTATTTTCCATTGCCTCCAGTGGAGATTGTTCTGAACGTCCGCCTCATATTTGTCACTCTTGGCCCCTTATTAATTATAACATGGATGTTGCTAAGATATGCCTGAGATTTTTAATAACTTTTTAAGTAAGGACAGCAAACAATCTCCGAGTGGGGCCCCTGGAAGAGGTGAGAAATACAGGACGTGATCCCTTGAGCATGTGTGTTTGTGACTGTGTTTGTGTACCTTCCTGCCTGTCCCCGTCCAAACTCTTGTCTTATGAAACCAAACCTTCAGCAGCACGCAGTTCAACAGGCTAAATTTTTTCAGCATTAAGCAGTGTCACCATTGAGAAAGTTAATACTTTGGGAGATGGTTACCAGATCTCCTCTGTGCGCCAGAATCACTGAGCTGCTGGTGGCTCGGTGGCTTTTCAGACATGAGCCAACAGGGCTCAACTAGACCTGATACAAACCAAATAACCACATACCCAAAACATGCCGTCACTGTTGTCAAAGTTGTTCTCTGCTGTCAGCCTGACCCAAGCAGCAATGCTCAACAGAGAATGAAGGTTCTGTTTCTCAGGGAGCTGATAAAATCTCGTTGCTGTTGCCCCTGTGCTCCTGTGGCCTGACTGCATTTTCCATTTCATGCTCAAGCAGGTGCCTGTGCCTTCCAGAGCTGTCAAACATGGCAGATTTCAAACAGTGAAACTCAATTTAAAAATTATCAGTCTCATATCTGCTGATACTGGGCTGAACCAGTTGCCATTACTTTATCCATCCTAATTTTGGCCATTGGAAGGGTGCCTCTGCATGGCTCCCTCAAGAGACTATTTCATGCGCTAACAGATGTCAGCATTGACTAGCTTTGCTGACAGTCATCTGAATTATGCTTGTCTGATGTCCCAGCCTGAGGTTTTCACTTTTCCCAGTCTCCTTACACTTCTCTTTCAGCTGCTTGACCTGAATGACATTTATAAGTTTCCCTATTTTCCACTGCAGGAAGATCTGCTCAACTTTAGTAAAAGGCCATGGACTTTGGATATTATGAACATAGATGTGACAATGCCTGCTGATGAAAAACGTGGGATCCACATAGCAACCACGATGATGGAGTCAGTCCAGAGATGCTGACTTCTTCCGTCACAGATCTGCAGAGTGTTCTTGTTATAATAGTTGATGTTTCCACAAAAGAAACAGAAACTTGGGCACTGGAGGACAGAAACTAAGCTAACTTTAAAATCAGCAAAGGAGCCATTTGTTTTCAGTAACCTAAATCTATTTGCTAATTATAAACACCAGGGTAAATAAGTAAGCAAATGAGTGAGGCCATTCAATGCCATGCTGCAGAAGGTGGGCATTTCCCCCTTTTTCTTACATTAACTCTGTATTCCCATTTCTCTCTCATTAATGTTAGCCTTGGCACTACATTATATGCTCTAATTACCTGCAGATTTTGGCCTACAGTTCATTTTTGCACTATAATTAGTACAACATTCATAAGAGGCCCAAAGCTGATGATTAGGAGAGTGCTTGGAAGTGCTTGCTTACATTAGAAATGCACAGCATCACATTAAGAGTGGTTTATAACCACCCACAGATGGGATAGCTCATAATAGACATTGTTTTTTAAGTAAGGTGTTTCAATCACCAAAGTACAAGCAGGATCAATTAAGGATATTCAGATGGAAGATAATGAATGTTTTTTTTTTATAAATGGAGGTCTCACAACTGGCATAATTAGATCTTTCATCTGCTAGGAAAAAAACACAAGTCATTTGTCAAAGCTGTGGAATGAAATAGTGGCAAAAACATTTGGAGCTGTTTCCTTGTGCAATGGAGACACCACAACTTCCAACTGTATTGCAGCCCAGCAGCCACAAGCCCCAGTGACTTTTGCTCATCAGGCTTCAAGCACGTGCTGCAGTGTTAGAATTGCAGCTATCTGGGGAACGGGTGGCTTTGCTGCGGCAAAATATCCTGTGAAAATCGACAACTGCACTTTGTTGAAATCTTCTGGCAAAAAATTCTTCATCATTTCATGTGTCTACAAAGCAAAACTTCTTTGTATCAAAACAAAACTTTCTATAAAGAATTAGGTGCTTTATAATGGAAGTCTAGCATATGCACATTGTTAATATCAGTCACTAGTTTCAGTTCCTTTCGGAATAGCAAACTATCACAAACTCCCTCACAGCATCTGGGGCTCACTCATGTTCCTTCCTACACTGCAGCCTGCTGCTAAGTTTTCTGGTCACCAGGGTACGTACCACGCTTTCCTGCCTTTTGTAGGGCCAGTTCACACACATGCCCATGCAATGCCTATGGCTTTGTATCCTGGTAACTTCTGGGTATTCTTGACAGTGGTGGTGTGAAGCTGGACACGTCTTAAGGCACCTAATGGTAGGATCTGGAATTTGTATTTTCTGGTAATGGAACCATGGCACAAAATTTAAAACCCCAAAAACAGTATTAAGATCAAAATTAATAATAAAGATCCATGTTGGTGCCTTTAACATCTCAACTACTGTCTACGTTGGTTTAGGTTAAGTTGTAGTAACTCTTACTAACTTAATGTAAAGCTTCTTTGGCTCCAGTAGCTGCTGCCTTCTCTCAGCTATCCATCCTGGCCCTGGGGAAGGACAGGTCGGACAGCAAACACCACCTTTCACCATGTTGTATTGAATGGGAGTTGCCACTCCTCTTTCCTTCTTCCTTAAGGTTTTCCAATCAATATTTCTATGATAGGCATTTACTAGCACGCTCCTGAGTTCAGACCATTTCTCTCTTACAGCCCACTGGGTATGAATTTGTAGAAGTTTATACGTCGTATTATGAAAAATATTAACATGGCAAACTTTTAAGCTGTGCTCATAACTAGTCCTATTTTGTAAGCATTTTATTAGGATTAAATGTCATACTACAGATGGTGACATTGGAAGTCGGTGCTTAATTTGAGTAAAATCTCCGTGTTCCTCTCCGTACAGCCTTGGTTTGGTGAACGCACACCACATTTTCCATCAGTGCGCTGAGGGCAGCAGCCGACCCTCCGTTCTCCCCATCCTACTGTGTCCTCCCATATGTCCCCCACTTGCAAACATTAATTCCCTGCATCACTTTCATAGAGTTGCTCCTCGTTTTTAGCTTGGCTAAAGCCGACACCAAAATAAGCCAATAAGTACATATTGCTTGGTGGCTGTGTTTTCATTTCCCTGTTCTCCAGGAAGGATGATGCTTCCTTTGCTCATCCGCCTCCCCTGCCAAGAGCTATTTCACAGCTAGGTTAGATCGTCTTCAGGAGTGTGCTGGGGAGGACAGGAGGTGCCTTTGACAGCTTCTTCATTTCAATATGATTCAGAGGTTGCTAAGTCCCCATTTTTTGTTAGCTATATCCCCAAACATCCTGTGATGGTAGCCTGTTATGTGACTTCAGCATTTCCAATCTCAACAGGAGTAGTTCCTGGACATCTGCTAGCGAGGATCTCACACAAGTGATGCCAGTTACGGCTCCATCCCCCAGGCTCAGGCACCCTCTGAGCTTCTCTGTGCAAGAAAGACCTAGGGAAAAAATTTTCTCGTCTGAGCATCATAGCGAGCAGAACCTTGCCTCTTCTGAAGATGTCCAAAAGAAAAAAGTTAAGCTCAATCTGCCCATTTGAATACACTATATCCAAGGATGCTTCTCCAAGTGTCAGTAGAGGCAAAAACCTGAAGAACAAAGCATAGCTGCAAACATTTTCTAATTTGGAGAGTTTGAGGGAAATCTGAGAAACTAGGGTGCAGAATCAAAGCAGATATTTATTCTCTGCTGGGTTTCATAAAGTGAAAGGAGCCCTAGGGCATCCCTTTTGAGACCTTCTGTTACACAAATGCCTTGTAGAATGGAACATGACATTGAAAAGCTGTGTTGATCAATGTATTGATTTTGATCATAGGAGGAGGTAACTAGTACAGTCAAAATATCTGGCAATCAGCTGGGAGAAAGGTACACAATAATCGCTCATAAAGTCATATTCCTTCCCCTGCTGAAACAATTAAGTTTTCAGTTTCCTTGCAGAAATACAAGGTGAGGAAACGGGGAAATTAAGCTTCATGTCAAACTAAGCATTTATTCTACTTGATGTAAAGTGAAATGCTGGCAGAAAACAATCCAAAAATGTTTTTTATGAATCTTAAGTCTTTGGATTGACTCAGCCAAGTTTGAGCCCTTTAAGCATATGTGAAGCTCTGGAGTTTGTTGGAATGGGTCTATGGAATAAATATTTTCATTGGCATTCAAGTCACATATCATAGTTACACCTGCAAATGACAGAGAATCACCGTAACAGTATGTGGTACCTAAATCTGAATGCTAACTGTCAAGACAGATCATAAATATACTTGTCATTGGCATAAATATACTTGTCATTGGTGCTGCGGCAATAGTCATTGCAAGTTTTAAACACGTTACAGATTCAGAATCAGAGACTGATTTGCTTCAGATGGAACAGATAAGCCCAAAGTCACCACATCTTGTGGGAAATTCTGTTCTGCAAGATCAGCTTTTTCCAAGTCTCATCACTTCTTTGCGCAGGTACACCCATTCTGCGCAGCACAAGCAGCTCAGAGCACACAGGGCCCCCAGCACAGGTGCCTGGGAAGAAGAGTGGATGGTCCCAGCAAACCTCAGGTGCAAAGTCTCCCTTCGATCCACAAATGGAACTTGTGTCTACATGAGGATGATTATTAGCTTACTGAAGGAATTACTTCATAGTCTACCCAGCACAAGAAATATCAATATCTTATTTAAACAAAGAATGTTTAAAATGTAAAACCAAAACCAGACATAAAGTAAGCAAAACCCCATCTGTGGTTTTCCTCAGTTTATGCTGGTTTAGGTCCTTCAGCCTGAGCCAAGGAGGTTGTATCGGTCAGGTTTCCAGGGTGGGACCTTGTCCATGTCCCATGTCCTTGCAGCGTTTTCCCTGAAGGCTCCTGCTTACCTGGCTCTGCTCTGCCCCGTCTTTGTCACTAAGGGCACCTCAGAGGCTGCTACTGCCCGAGGGATTGCCAGACAGAAGGAGGATGTTTCAAGAGAAAACGCTGTGCTGGCAGTTAAACATAGCTATGAAAACATGCTGGAACATTCAGATAAGGACTTAAACTTTTTCCGAGAGATCAGATTCTGCCTTTTTGCACTTTTTGCTGCCACAGTGAGAATATCTGCACGTGCTGCCTTGGAGGTTGATTCCTTCAGGCAGAGCTGTTTTTCCTGAGCCAGGCTAACCACAGAGATGATTTCTTTCCCCTCGCACAGAATTAACCTCTTACTGGTGGCCCCAGCCCTTCAGCCCACGGACCTGACATTCAGAGCACCCCAGTCCTATGCTGTACAGCAGCTCAGAAGCATCACTGAACCCACCGCACTGCAGCTTTTCTGAGCCTCGGCATAAGCTGGTGGAACACCACCCTCTGTGCCTCTGTGTTTGTATCTGTCTGTAAGTACTTTATTTGCATATACCTGCTGTTAACACCAGGCGACTTTTGCTATTTTGTGATTTCTTTTAGTCCTTCTGTAGATATGAGTATCTATCAGGGCTCACAAAACTGGCAGACCCTATCCATCCATTGCTTTATACATTGGCTCCAGATTTAAAGGGAAGAAACAAACAAGTTCAGACTTCTGAAGGTTGTGATATCCCCTTCCTCTGTTGCTCCTGGGCCTCTGTATTTTCTGCTTCAGAGGAGATGACAGAGTCTATAAATCTTTGCCCCTTAGCCTCTGCTTTGGTAAACAAATGTTGCTCAGATTTATGTTTGTTGCCCTTCTTGAGGAAAAGCAAAGCAATGATACATGTAGCAAATGGAACAGAAAATTGCTTTTTAGCCAGCAAGTTTCAAATGTGACTGACTTAAGTTCCGGCTCAAGTACAGCAACCACCGGTCCATTCTCTTATGAAATAAACCCAGATTTGTACCTACAATTCTTGGTGTTACAGTGAGGCAGTCTGAGATGCACTTTGCCCAGTAATTTAGCAAAAGATCACACACCTGCATGATTAGCATGATGCTTGCTACAGGTATAAAATGCAACAAGGTTTTGCCCTCTTTTAATGTAAACTCATTTCTGTTTCCTTAAAAATGTGAAGGTGTATTAGCCCTTACAAGAGAAATAACAAGAGGTGTGCTGGACTTTGCAGACATTTATTATTTTATCAGTGCTTATCCTAAATCCTTTGCTTGCACTTCTTAGAATGGTCTGACAGTACTAATTATTTTTAAAAGTGAAATTATTTATTCTAGAGCAGAGATTTCTGACTTGGCCACAGTGTATGGTTCTGCATGCTGCACCTCTAAGCCCTTTGCTTGTGCTAGTGATCACTTGTGATTTATAAGTGAGCAAAAACAAATACTTACCTTTGGGTGTCTAAATTGTGGCACTGGTTTCCATCCAGAACTGTGCTATCTTAAAACTAATGCCTGAGAACAGTATTGTCTGGGGAGGACATTGCCACACCTTTGGCTTATGAGCACATTTGAGTAGTGTGATTTCAGCGATACGGAGCAATGAAACTAAAAGTTTCCAAACATCCCTTGTGATACTGAGAATATCAACGCCGAGCTCCTGGTGAAATGTTCCTGTTTCAAAGCGAGGTGTGGCCCTGACAGCTCTGAGTTTCTACACCGGCTGCTCACACTAAAAGAAAAGAACAGAACAGGACAGGACGGAAGATTTTCCCTTCCAATTGAAAATTAGTCTAGTCTAGCCTATTATTTTAGTGTGAAAGATGAAAGGGAGGCATGAGACTGCAAGTGATTGCAGTGTGAGAGAGGGGGAGAGGAAATATTTTGGTTAGATTTGAACATAGGATTAACACAGAGAAAATAAAACCTCATTATTACTCTACAGAGCAAGATAATAAAGGAATATGTACGGTTTTGGAGACACTAATAAAATACAGAGCAGAGAGTTACGTGTGCTAATGCTGACCTGAAGGAGGAGATGCACCCAGCCTATCCCTCTCCATGTTCTACTATTCTCTAAACAAAAATAGACAAATGCAATTAAACTGCCAAGAGAGAAGGGACCTTGGGGCTTGGAGGGTTTGAGAGACAGCATGACGAGAGCTGAATATACCTGTCACAGAGGTCAGTACACCTATTTTCACAATGTATGTCTTGTTGACTCTTAAGCTTGCAGCTGGATGAGCTGACTTGAAACCTCTGGGCAGAGTACGCAGCAGTAAAATAAGGGTAAAACAAATGAAAGAGCCTCAGAGCTCGCTGCTGTGTCTCCCTTACAATTCACCGACATGGAAAGGCAGAAGACTGTGAGGGACTTGGGATGCTGAAGACACTGGCCATAGATGGCAGCTCCTCCTGCCACCTTGTCAAACCAGCCAACCTGGACTTTCTCGTTTCCTCTGGAAGCCACGGAGCAACCAGCCCCCAGGATGCCTCAGTAACTACTTGCATGGTGATGGGAAGGATTAGAAGGAGACAGATGATCACAAAACTCACAGTTTTCAGTGGAAAGCCACACCAATTATGTCAGGGAAATACAAGATTTTTAGGATCAGACACCCTAAAATGACAAGCAATTTTTTCGATCACGGTCATTCACGTAACAAGCAGCTCACCTCCTCGGTTCACCCCAGACCATTTGCTATTGCAACATCACGATCTCCACACTGAGCTTGCAGCCAGACCTCTCAGTGTTTCCCCTAACAGTGTAGCAGAGGAGTCTAGGATGGGTTACCTGGAAAAGAAGCCTTATTTAGCAAGCACAGACGGCGATCGTGCTGACCCTGAGCAGTCAGGAAATTACTTTCAAACAGGCTGACAGAGCTGGTGGCTCCAGGTAGACTCATCACCCCATATACCACCTGAAAAAGCAATCCAGTTACCAACATGAAAGTAATTTCAGCTGACTATATTGGTGCAAAGAGTGTTTTTCTTGCTAAGCTTTACAGCTCTGGAGTGATTGAAAAGCACTAAGCAAGATCTTACAGCGATTAATAACAGTCTGAAAAACATGGTTTCAGCTACACAGCTTGGTAATATACTGCCACTTAACTCTGGTGGGAATTCCCAAACTGGCTGTGAGCACGCCACGAGGACACAAACCCAGGACATTGCAGTACTGAGAGCTCAGACTATTTAGGAGGATGCATGGCCCAACAAAAGAGCCATTTTAAAAAAATGAGGCTGTCATGGCTGAGAAATAAAATATGGAGAGAGGCTGTCTATTGAGATCATCTAGCATATAGGCATTAGGTTTGCAAAAACTGAAGCTGAGAAAAAAAATGTATCGTGAGACCCCAAAATAGATGCAGATTTCTGCCTGGGATATGGGCATGCCCTGAGTACACGTATAGCAAGAGAACATCGCAGCCGAGGCACAATAACATGTGACACTTGTAATAAGTTAAATGGGGATTTCTGGGCGGGGATTCCCCAGTTCTTGTAAAAAAAAAAATCTCTATCTTGCTTTTTTTTATTATTATTTTTAATTTGTCCCAGACCAACTAAGCTTCTGGCTTTCTTTTTATGGGAGAGGCAACGCAAGATTTCTCTCCTGCAGTAAGAACTGATGACACCGATTACCAGAATTATCCTTTCATTCTGAATAGGCTAAGAAATGCTAATTTCTCCCAGCCATTTCATACAGCTGCTGTGCCTGGAGTGTGATAATTCTGTTACACAGATAAAACTGTGTTGCTATCAGAGTAAAAGATCAGAGAAATTAAGAACACACTAATCTAGTTGCTGTCTCAGAGAGGCTTTAGGAAGTCTTCCGTGTATTTTGGCAGAGCTTTATCTGCGCTACTGAGTCTCCAACTGCCAAGGTCTGAACTCCTAGCTGTTCAACAGGCTTTCCTGTGTTTGGCCAAAACAAAGGGTGTGTTCCAGGGGCTAAACACAACCTCATTAAATAAACTTGGGCGGTGAGGCTGCCGTGGCAGCATTACTGAACGTGTTCCCAGTATGCGCCTTCATGAATTCAGCATGTCACAGCCGCTTTGTCTAGCCAGTTCTGAATTGCTCGGTTTCATCTTCTCCAGCTGTAAATCATGTTGCTTAATTAGTCTTAATTAAGTGTTGTGGGCATCTCTTGAGCTCAGTTATCTCTTTATTTAATTACAGTAACACACCATATAATGTTCTCTGTTTGATGGGATGTTTTGCACAATAGTTTAATCCAAAAACTGAAAGAAATAATTAGTTCTGAGAATACGTCTCTAAACGGATGGCCAAGTAAACTGCATGTTTGTCACAAATGTCTGGACTTGTTAGTCATCGTAATCTATTGCTCATATTATATACACAGAATCAGCGCGTTGCCTGGTTCCACGGCGCTCAGATCTCTGTAGGTTCTTCTGACGTAGGAATCAGACTAATGTTAAATAGAGATATCTGGCATGTGTCAGTTGAAAGGCTTGGCCACAGCCCAGGAGATTTACAGGTTCACTCTTGTTCCATAAACATTTACTCCCCTCTCCACATCCCCAGCCATGGTCTGTGGCCCGAGCCCTCTCTCAGAAGGGACTGATTATCCAGGGAAATCTGGGACACCAGCATGAACTCGTGCTGGAGCAGAACCAGTGCAATGAAGGACCACTGCTCCTGGAAAAGCATCCCAGTGTTTGCAATGGCTTCAGGGCAACAGGACATTTCCTTCCCTACCCCTGCCTGTGGACCTTTACAGGGCCATACCAGTTTCTTTTCTCGACAGAGCCCAGAGCTGCTGACCTCCCCCTTTTCTTTGCCAAAGAGAAGCTGGGTCAGCAAAGAAATGAATATCACAGCAAAACTCTTGCAGCCAGGACAAAGGTGACCAAAGGCAGGGGACTCCCCTGGGCAGACTGTAGCCCCTGAGCTCCCGGGGCACTGTGGCCCTGACGCTGCTGCTCTGCTGGGCTCTGCTCTGCTCGTCAATGTGACCTGTGGCACCCTTTGCCGTCATGCTTTTCGTTCTTCGCTGCGCATTGCTGTCATTCCTTCAGCAATACAAATGGAGGGGACCACAGCGTGAGCTGCACGGGCAAGCAGGCAAGGTATGCAACCCCTGAGCACTGATGGTTTAAGACGAGCACTTTCTCTCCATCCACCCACCCACCCAGACATATACACTCCGTCAAATACACTTTACCGTTAAAGTACAATACTTGCTAACGAAAAGCATGCAGAGCCTGACTGGTTTGCTATCAAAATCTCCATGAACTTTCTGCTTCTTCTTGAACCAAGCAGGGAGGTTTAGGTGCATCAGCAATCTCTCCACGTGCAGGACACTTGGGTTTTGCAGATTAGGAGGCTGATGAGAATGTGATGATCCTTGGAGACTCAGAAATAAGTACTGAGGGGGAATTACTCCAAAGCAGCATGCAGCTTTCATTCATACTTCAGGAATCGGCTTCATCCAAAGGGGGACAAAATCCAGCTGGCCCAAGGCCCTTACAAGCATAAAAGCTGGTTTTCCGGTACATATGGCAGTACCATTCAAAGAGCTATGACAATGATACTGTTTATAGCTCTGAAAATGGCGCTGCCATCTGCACCATGGTGCAGCGGCTCTCATCCCCAGGACGTGACTCTGCAGCAGGACCCATCCTGTGCCCTGCTCTTCTATGGGCTCAAGTGTCCTGCTAAAACACATAGAATCATAGAATCACCGAATCGTTTAGGTTGGAAAAGACCTTTAAGATCATCAAGTCCAACTGTAAACCTAACACTGCCAAGTCCACCAAACCAGCGCAACTCCTGGGTCGTTAGTGGAAATAAATGAGAATGGAGACATGATTTCAGTTGAGAAATCCCTGCCATCTTTATGAAAAGCACCCTTGGAGTTCCCGTTGTAGTCGTCTGGAGGAAAAGCCAAGGAGGTGCTGGCTGCACAGTCTTCTGCTGCTGTTGCTACAGTTGGCAGTCGGGGAAGCAGCAGCCCCCTGCACGCTATTCCCTGCGAATTCTAAGGAGGCTGGTGCAGTGGTCAAGTGGAATACAGCGACAAGCACATGTGCACACACACACACACATGCAGTTTCCTCTTTTACCCTGCAGTTTAACAGGAAAAAAAAGGGAAAGCCTTCCTCTCTCTCCTGATTCCTTCCATAAAGTGGCATATTTTCTTTCCTTCGCTTTTGATTAAAGTCAAGACGTTGTGGTGGAAGTGTACTGCACCCCCCTCCCGAAGCAGTTAGTAAATGTTGCACAGCATTGGATGTTAATTTCTCCTGGAGAACAAGCACATGACATTCACAGGGCATGATGTGCATGCTGCACCTACCGAGCAAATTGCCAGATATCCACTTTCCAATTAATCCCAGTGCGCCGCTTGCAATGAAGCATTGATAATTATGATTGCCCTTTCCAGCTTGAAGCCAGTTCTAGGCTGGGTATTTCTAGTTGCTCTTTGACAGCAGTCTTCAAAATTGAAGGGTTTATGCTTTGAAAAATTGTGCAGTCCCTCATTTGTGTTGCTGAAACATCTTTCTAAGACCACTGTTGTGTGACTACAGCCATAACTCCCACCAGAGATTATCCTTATCACACTAATGCACTGTTAAAGTAGGAAGAAAGAGAAAAAGGAGCTTTTCCTTCTCCTTGGCAGTGGCATCCTACCTGCAGTCTCCAAGGATGGTTGTGGGAAAAGGTTTGTGTTACAAGTTGAAAATACTTTTTCTGATATCTAGCGTTTAAATCAGCTGTGTTCCTACGACGGGCGCTGACAGCTTTCCTCTCGGTGCTTTTAAGCCTCAGAAAAAAAGAAAAAAAACCACCAAAAAACCCAAACCAGCAGGATCTCAAATAACTTTTCTGCAGCCTCACTGGGTATCTCATCAATAACAACAGTGACACAATCAACTGGGCGACAGAAACAAGGACAAAAAGAGAAGCACAAGAACAAGAGGCAGTTTTATCCCCCAGTTCCATCACTAGCCCAGGCTGAACGGGCCCAGAGCTGATAGCTGATACAACCCGTATCAGGGGGTGACAGTGGCTCATAGGGTTGGCCCGAGGACCACTGCCACGCTCTGACAGGTCTCCCTGTGCCATGGCCATGAGGAGGAAAGCCAAAGTGCTCGCCAGCTGGGACAGCCCTCTGGATATTGGCTTGGGCTTTCAGGCCGGCTGGGATGGACATGATGCTCCAGCACAGCTCTGAGGCCGGTCCTACGTCAGCCCTGGGGACTGACCAGAGGACCCCACGGCCTCATTCATTGCAGCAGCAGCAGCTGCTTGCCCTCCCTAAGCTCGGCGTCCTCACCCAGACAGCACAGCCCCACCAGTACATTGTTTACCTTCACTTTAAAAATTCAGGGTGGCATCATCAGTAACTTAGGCTTTTTGAACAAGGTTAATGCAAGGGCTACAATAGCATTTAGGGAGTCCATTTATCTTACAGAAATATAGACAACTTAATTTTCTATTCATGTTATAATACAAAGGGCTCTAAAGGACAACACTATCTCAGAGAAAACATCTGCATAGGTTTGAGCATGGATTTTCTAAGTGGTAATTTGATTTTAAAGACTTGGCAATGCTTTGAATTTCCTTGGCCCATAAAGGGAATACACTTAAGCAAGGTGCTGTATTGTTTTATGAAATCATTGTTCAGAAGCTCAGCCAGCCCTCCTTTTCGACTACAATTTTTTAGGGGCTATGGATCTGCTTTCTTTAGTATTTTAGGAAATGTATGCTGTGAAAACTTTGTAAAGAATTGTGTAGGGGACCAGGAATGTAGGAGTGTGTTTGTGTTGCTTTGGCTCTGTAGGTAATCATCAAAGCTCAGCAACAGCTTAATGAATCTGTTGGAAAACTTCTCCCTTTGACCACTTCTGTTGAGTTCCATTTGGAGATCCCATAAAGTGTAGCTTTGTGCCCAAAGGAGAAACAAGGGGGTTTTTAACAGCAATTACTTGTACCAAAATATTGTAGTACAGGTTCATTTTGCCCCAATGCTCCAGCTCTCTGCTCTAATTCACAAAGTGAACCTCTCATTATCTTTCACCTCCAACACCGAGCCAGAGTCACCCACCTTCTTAACAAAAGAAATGGAGTAATCCACATTAAACGGAGAGGCAGCCTCAATCAAAATACTGTTCTTAACTAACTCTATCATTGCAGCCTGCCAGGGCTTCTCATTTCTTCATAATTCTATATTTTTGAACAGCTAAATTCACTTCTGAATGCATCATGTGGTTCAGCCTTGGCAGCCTGCAGGGGTTTTTTTTGTGGACCCTAATCAAAGTAGTGGTGACTTTAAAGACTGTGATAAATAAGGACTAGTCTTACCAACATCAGATTGTGAAATAAAGCTCTGCACATCTCACAACCAGGATAGAATCATAGAATCATACATTAATTTAGGTTGGAAAAGACCTTTAAGATCATCCAGCCTGTGAAGGAGCCTGCCAAGCTATGGGGTCGGATGCCCCGTTGCTGCTAGTTAGGGAGAGCAGTGTAAGAGGCAACGGGCTGTGCTGATTTACGCAAGGATAAACCAGCATGTGCCAACAGCATTTTGCTTTTTTTGTCCTTGCTCCTTGTTGCTTTCCAAAACAGAGTTACTTTCGCTGTTGTCCTGACCTCTAGGGAGGTATTTTTTCCCTTTGATCAGAAAAATGTAAAATCCTACCAGGCCAGATTGGTAAGGTTTTGTAACTGCTTAGCATAGATACAATTGACTATACCACAGAAAATCAAGATTTTCCTCTCTGTGACTAACAGAGCAAGTGGAGAGGTGTTATGTTCAAGTGTTAGTGGGTCACAGGATTTGGCAGCGCCTCAGTTAGCTTGGATTGTTCCAGGCAGTTAATTACTTCACCGTAAAGCAGAGATAGCAGCATGGAGACTGTAGATCACAGACTGACAGACTGGTCAGGGTTGGAAGGGACCTCTGGAGGTCAACTAGTCCAACCCCCTGCACAAGCAGGGTCACCTAGGGCAGGCTGCACAGAGCCATGTCCAGGTGGGGTTTGAATGTCCCCAGAGAAGGAGACCCCACAGCCTCCCTGGGCAGTTTGCTCCCTTCAGCTGACCTTTTTGGAAGAACTGCAGCCAAGACAGATGACAATTCAGGGATGGACATGCCGAGCAATGTTTTTGTAGGGATAAGAGCATGTGGCCATACGATGGGAAATGACACTAGAGAAATTGCCAGAGGGAGGAAAGCAGACACAAAAACTCACATGAGGACATTTCACAAACACCTGACACAAAGAACTGAAGAAATAACAAACACCTTGGACATCTAAGGCTGAAATTCAGACTTTTGAACACTGTTCAACCTCCATCTAATTATGAGTGTGCAGTAAAGGCCCTTAGATCCCTCAATGTGAAGAACCCAGAAGAGCTATGAACCTGCCTCATGCAAAATCTGCAGGAACCTCCTAACCTCGGTCTGAGTGAGCCTCAGCTTTCCAGCACCATCCTGTCAGCTCAGACAGGCTGGCAACGCAGACAGCAGCTTAGTGAGCAGAAAGGGATTTAGAGTTCAGCCTTCAGGTTTCTTTTTTCCCAGAGAATCAAGTTCATTTCTCCCCCATCCTCCAGTGACCCACAACCTCTGGACTAGTAACTGCCTTTGGGTACTGATTCTTGCTCGTGTTTTCTGTTGGGGATTTTCCATTCTGCACAAGTATTTACAAATGCACTCAGTGCCCGATGACTTTTTAACTTCTGTGACTAATGACCCTGCTTAGGAGAAGGAAGATGGAGTGCCATCTCCTAAGCCACCGGCTGCATAAATACAGCACATCAGCAACTAAGAACCAGGATGACCTGCCCTCTGCACCTCCTTCTGAAAAAAAATCTCAAGGGAGTCTGACCAGCAGAGTGCGAGCCTTCTTTCACCCCACCTCACTCTTGTTGCCCTGTGGGCCAGCACAGCTCATGTCCCCCCCCATGAAGGAGCCCAGGGGCCTTGCAGAAGGCGACAGGACATGGTGAAAGGGTCTGACGGCCTGAGAATGCACTTGCACTACCTGCATGCTTATTGAGCGACGTTCAGAAATAAGTTGAAGAAGACAGCCAGCTGGTCCTAGGCAGTGGCTTAGGTAAAGGAGCAAATTGCAAAATCATAATCCTCAGTGAGAGAGCCCGCAGGCAATGGAGCTCTCCCTGAACGGAGATGTTGCCTGTTTAGTGTCCTTCAATACTGCAGAACAGTGTCTTTCTGATAGCTGAAATGGGGCTGCAGGGTGCCTGTGTACAGAGTCTGGCCAGGGGAGGGTTACCAGGCACAGCTGTCCCTGCTGAGCAGGGTGATGAGGAGGGCAGCAGGAAGCCGAAGGAGCCTCATTAGCACCAAGTGCCTTGTTGGAGAGGAGGAAATAAAAGAGCAAGGGTGGGAGAGCAGCACTTCTGGGTGCTGGAGTGGGAGCAGTGATTAAAGGAGCTCTATTAGCGCTTGGTTATCCTGGAGAGCATTGAAAAGGTGAGGGAAAGATATTATAGCTATGACAAGGAGTGAGGGTTGTGCTAATCCTGTTCTCACTGACATTTATTTCAGCTTTGGGGGTTGGAAGTTATGGAGTTTGTACCTGGGCTCTTCCAAGTGCTTCTCTTTGCCTCTCCTCTCTCCAGGGTAAGTGCTTCTCTGCCTGTCCATCTGTAAATGGTTGCAGTGGCTGTGAGGCTGGGGAAGGACCTGAATGTTGCTGCAAGCCAGAGCTGCTTGTCATGGCATCTCAGGCACAGGAACCGAGCCTGCTGGGGATGAAATGGTGTGGGGGGATGCTGCTCTCCCTGCCCTGGACACTGCAAAGGGTAAGAAGATACCTCCTTTGAGGAGCTCTGTTTCATGGGTGCTTTTGTACCTGCAAGTGTGTCCAGGGGGTAGTCCAACCAGCTCTGAAACACCCCAGAGTCTCCTCCTAATCCTTCGGGTTTGAGTGATGGCCAGGAACTGGAGGATGCTGGAAGTTACTGAGGCTTCTCTTCTGGTAACGTGCTCTCTGAGAAGTGCTCAGCATTCACTTTCTGTTTAGCCAGGGATGCTCTTTCTGCGCCTGAGGTCCCTACTTCATGTTAGCCTACCTTAAATCAGCAGCTTTCACTGGCTGCTTTCAAACAGGCATTCTGGCAACCTCTTGCTGCTGAGGCGTGTCCCTTGTTTCTTAGAGTCTTTGAAAGGACGATGCCAGTTCCCCATCAGTGGCTGGGAGTTCTGCAGTGCAAAACTTCAAAAGCAGGTTGAGCACCAATGCAGGGAGCAGACTGTAGCCTGCTCACAGCTCTGACTCTGCATATGCTGTGTCCTATCCAGGGAACCTGGCTACGGAAAGTCACAGATGGCAGAAACAGAAGCTGTGTTCTCCATGTTGAATTCTGCTGTCTGAAAGCTACTGTTGAAATCTGTTGCCTCTCCTCAATATCTGAGTGTCATGATGAGGAATAAACAAAAGCATTGAAAGGGGAAAAAAAGAGAGAAACGCCCTACCTGCCACAAATCTGTCAGGATAATTGAAAGTGCTGTGGGTACTGGGAGGTGTGATCTCCCCAGGGTTTGCAGCTTTACTGGCTGGATGCAGAGAGCATGGTCTGGAGAGCAGGTGGGAGGGATCGGTAACATTGAGATGCTGGAGCAGTTGTGGGGGTGGGACACTGAAGGGCCAGGTATATTCTGTGTGTCTCCTGACGGAAGACACAAAAGGCTGGTCGAGTATCAGTTCTTGTGACTTGTCATACCAGTTTCAAGGTAGGGAGATTATCATCGACCACCAGGACTTTCTTAGTCCTGAAATGAGTTCTGATCCTTTTCCCTACCCTCTTTACAGAAACATGAGCAGGAAGTAATTTTCCCACTTATACCCTCTTTTTTTTTTCCTTCTTTTTTTTTTTTAATTAATGTTGAGCTAACTGGAGCTGTGTGTCTGGAAGCGCCTGGCCCCTGGAGCATTCCCATGATGCTTGTCCACTGTGGCAGGAACCCAGCTGGAACCCTACACACCATCTGAGGGAGGAGGAAGCCTCAGAGAAGTTTCAACTGACTTAAGACAGGTACTAGGCTTTTCCACATCATTATAACAGCCTCTCATGTCTGTATCAAAACTCTGGGAATTATTAAAAGACCTGCATACTTTATGCATCGGTCAGGCTTGGTCCAGCCAAGGGCCACAGAGAGCTCTTCTGTCCTGAGCACAGTCTGTGATATATGGTGTGGTCCAGCTCTAATGTGAAATCAATCCTAGCTTGTTAACTGCCCTCTGCACCTTGTTCCGCTCTTTGGTGTGGTACCTACTGGTAGACCCTTCACTATTGTAACAGTCCTTGGAGGGAGAACAACCATCACCGACAGGCAGCACTCCTGCACGCTGTGCACAGGCTCGGGCAGCCAGCAGCCACCTCCAGTGTCCTGGGGTGACACCATCCCCATTCAGCCAGGCTTTCTGCCTCTACCCCACAAATCTTAAGCTCTACATCAAATGAGGCTTTAAGTTGTGTTAAAATAAACACTGAACAGACACACACACACAGAGCAGCAGTAATAAAAGAAAGGACTTACAGAGCATGTTCATGGTTAGACAGGAGCTGGTCTACTGCAGAAGAGCAGGAGCAGCTTGGAGACAGAGGAACAGCCACTTTTAGTGCGGAAAGGAGGAAAGACAGAAACAATGAGGTAGTAAGGGGAGAAAGGAAAAAACAGAGACTGTTAATAGGAAAAGGCTTTCCTGCTGGCCCGACATTAAACACCAAGAAGTTATATTCCACTAGTGTCAAAGTCAGAGCTACATATCCAAACCTCCCCTACTACCACTTACAGTACTGGTGGTAACTGGCTTAGACCTGCATGAGCCATCAGGTGGGTTTCTTCTTCCATAAACGCTTTTGGAAATCCTTCAGTTTTTCAAGAATATCCTTTCTTGTCTCTGATAGGATTTTAGCTTCTGCTGAGGCCACTTTCCAAAAGCATTTCCTTACTGTTCTAGGAGCAGATTTGTTAGCGATGTGTTGTCTTCCTCCTGCCAATTTCATGAGTACTGCTAGCCCATTTGGCCTGATGAGGATCCTCTATTAAGAAAGCCACCTGTATCTCTTAAAAGTCAAGGGAGTAGTGACTAGGTCCCTTAACTTCTATCATGATAACTGACACGTTTACTGCTAAGAAATTTGATTTATGGAGGCAATGCAGATCTGCCATAATTCCCTGGCTGGTGATCCTCGAGCCTTTTGGCAGCTCTAGCATGCTGGAAATGTCAGTCCGCTTTTTCAAGTGCAAACAGGGGAGTAATATTTGAGCTCCTTGATCTTGTCAGACTGCAGTGCAGGCATATAGCAGTTACTATTTAATTTTTAGTAAAGTTATAACTATACCTGGCTGCTAGCCAGCACCTGGTACTAACTTTAAAATATGCTGCTGTTAGCTGTGAACAAGGTACTACTGGTCCCTCACCAACCCTCTGAAGTGTAACTGATAATTACCAGCGCTGCTTAATGCACCGAACAGCTGTAACTCCCATTCCTAGTCTGGCACTTTTCTCCTGACCAGCTGACAAGGACCTGATGAAGTGCAAATGGAGCAGGAAAATTTCCTATATAAACAGCAGCAGTTCTGATGTGGAGAAGTTGAGAGCTTCTTAGATCATTTCATAAAAGGGGATTTCCTGGGATTTGAGGGATTTGTTTGGGGTTTTTCCCAATTGGCGAGGTGCCTGGAGGTTTGCAGGCAGGCCCTGGTCCCTGCTGTAGATTCTGATGTCAATTTTGATGTCACTGTTTTCTTCACCTGGGCTGCCCTAGGGATAACAACCCACCCTATTCCCTGTGCACAGTGCAGGACTTTGCTAAATGTTTCAACCAGTTGTAACCTCGCGGGGGAAATCTTCAGCTTCTTAAGATGTAACCAAAAGAAAAGCCACACTACAGTTGATGACTTCGTTGAATAACTACCCTCACTGTTGGAAATCCGCACTTTATTTTCAATACAAATGTTCTAGTTTCAGCTCTCAGTCACAGGGTCGTCTTCTCACTGGCTTTTATACTAAAGGTTGTCTTTGATTGTCCAGCTTCTCCTCTAAGCACCAGGTAAGAGATCATCTGTGAATTTCTCACTGTAAGGCAGGCTTTCAGCTACTTCAGTTCCTTTGTGCTTCATTCCCCCTAAATTTTCTGATTATTTTTTTTCCATGTTCCTGAGCTGGGCACATCAGAACGGGCTACAGCGCAACCTGTGACCACACCATGTCAAACAGGTCATTTTATTTCTACTTGATATAGTTTTGATTTCTTCATTTGTGGACTGAAGAGAACCTTTTTCCCTCCTGACCCATGGGGTGCTCAGCTGCCTGTCCTTGCTTACAAGTCTCATCCCCTGCAGACCTGTCCCTTCCCCTTACACACCCCCACTTACAAACAACTTATGGGAATCAGAAAAGGGGACTCTGATCCTCCAACACCTGCCCAGAAAGGGAGTTTTGGGGAATTAAGAGAAACAGGGAGCTGAAATATAGCTGTAGTGGCGTGAAGGCTACATAAATTTGCCTTTTCAGCCTTGGGGGATTATCTCTACCTGTATATTCAGGTCATTCCAGGTACGCTTCCAAGAACCTGAGCAGAAAGTCATGGGATGAGAAGGTGAGGTTTTATCCCATACTTATTAAAAAATGTGAGCATCAGCTGCAGCCTTTATTTTTCTGAGGTGCAGCAGATCAAGACTTTATGCTGCAACAATTATAAAAAAAAAACCCAATGAGAAATAAAGGAGTATGTATGCGAACAGCAGTGTGCAGTCAAAGCTATTTGCCAAACAGAAAAGAAACAAATAAAGAAACAGTCAGTACTCTGCAGGTTTGAAGAAGCATTCAGAAACCGTGGAAGACGCAGAGGTTAGTGTAAACCACAAGTGACTTAGCAGCTCCACTGAATGATGAGGAAAAGAATTACACATCAGGGCAAACTGAGAAGAAGGAAAAGGTTTGCACAAACCATTAACAGACCAGGCTTATTTTCTGCATTTGCTTACATCTGCAGTTTAATAACAGCTCCTTTTAGTCCGACAATACCCTTACACTTCTGCAACTGTCAAGTATTTTAAGAGTGTCATACCAGGAGTTGCATGATCTTTCGATCAGGATTTTATTCTCCTTCTGCTGACTTAAAAAGGGGGGTTGGGGGGGAAGGCTTTGCAACACCTGTGTGATATGCCTGATTGCCGAGGTGGAATAGCTACGGAGCCTCATTCAGGCATTTGGTACTCTGGGTTTCCTCCCTGGATGAGCTTGTCTGTCTTCACTGAGTTCTCTGGAGCAAGAGGGACATCCCAGTTTAGGCCTGTAACTGGGGTGGTGGGACTACCCACTGCAGGTAACAGCAGGCTTGTAGCTACTATCTCAGACCTCTACCTGCCTCTGCAGAAGAGACTTGTTTCTGACAACCAGACACTTGGATTTTGCTCGACTGGCCTGTTTCTCCTCCCCTAAAAGCCACTGAATTGGCTTAGGAGGCTGCAGTAGTGGTGTTAAGTAGCATCAGTGGAAATGACATCAGCAGCTGAAAATTATTGTTGTGATTGGGCAGGAAAGCTTTGTAAGGCTAATTTAACCACAAGGAATGTCTCTCTGAGCTTGTCATCTGTGTCATAGTTTGACAAAAACTGTGGCAACAACAGCTGAGAACTTGGATTGGTGAGGAAACCAGATTTCAGGCATCTGAAAAGTCATCTGAGGTAGATGGCTTTCCTTAAGTCATGGGAGTATAATTTAGAGTTGTCCCTTAATACAAGTCTGATGTTTTTGAGCAATATTCCAAAGACCAGTCTGTCCAGCTACCTCCCTGCTGCTTCCTAATACATGTTTGCTTGTTTTTACTTAAAGGCATATACGGATTTTGCAGATCATGAGGAACTAATTGTCTCTGAAATGCTCAGCACTCAGGTCTGTACTAGAAGCCAACAGAAGCATTGCTGAAAATCAAAGCCCTTTTGTTGAGTCTGGGGTGCTCTGAAATATTTGCTTGTAAAACTCTCTCTGTGTGTGCACGTGCATGTGCCTGCTGACTTCAAACAAGATGTGTATGTGAGGTAGAACAGCTCCAGAAGAGCACAGCAGTCTGTACTGCTCAACCATTAATTAAGCTGACAATAAAAATCCCAAGGTAAGCACATGCCATTTTACAGCTGAATTTTCCAAGGCAAACCCATGTGAACCCATGCATAGAGGAAAGAGATTTTTAAGGAAATTAATTTAGCCTACAGCTTATTTTAAAGGATTTTCATGGTCTTGTTTTAAAACTTAAGAACAAAGATTCTTTCAAAAACAGAAAAAGAAATGGTGTGTAACTGAAGTGCATCGCTCCCCTAAGCTCTTTGAGCTGTTTTTTCGTGGACTCCTCCTGTATCATATGATCACAGAGGCTGAACGGGGCTGTGTCTAAGGAGGGAGCTCCAGGGATGCTGAGGCACTGCAGAAGGTGCATCTCCTGGGTGGGGAGGTGGCTGTGACACTCCTGTGCTGGGGTGGAGCTCAACAAATGTTCCCATCTTCTGTGCTGACAGCCCTATGCCATTGCCGGGTGCTGTGTTGTTGATGGTATGAAACTGAGCTCTTTGAAGATCTCTTGGTAACGCTTCTTGAAGTGTCATTCATAATTGCTCCTCGCCTATGAAGTAGTTGCTTTGTGCAGTTCTTGTCTCAAATATTGTATCAAAGTGTTATAAAGTGCTTTCATTGCTAATAAATACTAACTACAGTGCTATAAAAACTTGTCAAAAAAACGCACCATAGGGCATGAATCTCACTGAAAAAAATTATATGTGCCTTTAATATATTAATGTAAACTGTTACTGTCTGTGCACTACCAGGCAGATGACAGATCAATCAATTATAAAATTATTCATACATAATATTAACATAAGACTTGACTGCCTTCTTGATTTTTCTTTCCTTTGGTACTAATACTCAAGTTAGCCTGTTTGGCTACACTCTGTTTCATGCAGCAACACTGCATCCTTCCAAAGTGACACATCCATAATGCTTCCTTCACTTTTTCTTTTTAAAAAAAAAAGGCATATTACTGTAGTTTGCACTTAAACAGTTGCTACACGTCTTTCCAGAGGTGGCTTCACTTCAGTGGTGGAAAAAGTGCTGCGAGGACAGGACTCAGACCTTTGGAGACTTTGAGGCTAAAGGAATTTCTATACTTCATTCTGAGAGAGGTAAGGATCTCAAGGCAGTATCATCCTCCTGTGAGGATGTCACATTATATAATGTGTGACATAATAGCAAAACAAAGCATAAAAATGGAGAAAAAATATGATGGGATGTAAGTAGATGTGAACTACCTTTTTGTTTTTCCCTTCATACAAGTGGAGGTACATGAAGATGAGCTAAATTCAGTCTAATGTTTGCATATTTGTGTTGGATGATTTGGAATGCAGTCTAGAAAGGGCTTTTCCTTACAGCAGTGCTTCCCAAGCCATTTTGGCCTGCCTTCTTCCAGGGGAGTGCAAAGTGCATGCTGATGTCCTTCCAAATGCCATGCCAATGCTTGGCTGATGCTATGGGCCACATGATTACCTGCCTCTTTCCAGGTAGACAAGCTAATGCTTGGTTAGTGACCAATGGGTCAGCGGTCCTTTGCAACACTGAATCCTCCTGGGACCGAACCAACTCACTAACAAATCCTCTTATTAGCTTCAAAAGGATCAACGACTGACCTGGAAGAGCACCTTTTTGAATGAGGCCAAAGTTAATGATCTTGAAAGCAAATGCATCCAGTTGCACTTGGATTCACAGTAAAGGTAGCAGCATTTGCAGGTGATCCAACTGCCTGCATGTGTCTCAGAGTGTCCTCACTGTGCTGGTGCAATTGATGTCAGTAAGGAGGCTGCTGCAGGCAGCAATGGCTTCTACAACAACATCTAACAAATACTGGCTCATACCTACCATTCTTCCTGGTAATATAGCACTTACAGAAAAAGCTAAATGCTCTTTAGTACCATGTGCATCTTCAGTTACTGACTGACATACTGTTTGATGGGCCTATGGAATAACACAAATCAACAGCCTAATTAACATCCCTCCTGTTAAGTCTGCAGGAGCATCTCTTCAAAGACTGTTAGTGACAGTGACACTTAACAAGTGTCAGATAGAATCAACACACTTCCTTGAGGGACACGATTAACTTTGAAATGACTGGCTCAGTCACTGCCAAGAAAGGTTTAACAAAGCAAGATGGTTATTTTGACTTCTATGAGAGAAAGCTGCATGGAAAGCAGTGTGGCCAGCAGGTTAAAGGTGATTCTCCCCCTACTCTGCTCTTGTTAGACCCCACCTGCAGTGCTGTGTGCAGCTCTGGGGGCCCAGCACAAGGACATGGACCTGTTGGAGCAAGTCCAGAGGAGGCCAGGAGGATGCTCAGAGGACCGGAGCACCTCTCCCGTGCAGACAGGCTGAGAGAGTTGGGGTTGTTCAGCCTGGAGAAGGATCCAGGGAGACCTTACAGCGGCCTGCCAGTGTCTAAAGGGGGCTTATGAGAAAGATGGGGACTGTTTTTACAAGGGCCTGTAGTGATAGGACAAGGAGGAATGGTTTTAAACTAAGGGAGTAGATTTAGATTAGGTATTAGGAAGAAATTTTTCACTGTGAGGGTGGTGAGGCTGCCCAGAGCAGCTGTGGATGCCCCATCCCTGGGATGCTCAGGGCCAGGCTGGATGGGCCTCTGAGCACCCTGCCCTGGTGGAAGGTGTCCCTGCCCATGGCAGGGGGTGGGAACTAGATAATCTTTAAGATCCCTTCCAACCCATTCTATGATCAGAGAAAAGGAAGAATGCAGGATGGACCACAGCAATGTTTCTCCTTTCCAGCACAGTACTGTTCAAGCAAGGAAAGAAAAAAATGCAGCTCAGCTGTGTCCTAAGGATTGCTGTTGTGCAAAACTTGCTTCAAAGCCTGTGCCTGTAATGTGTCTGTGTCTTCAGCTGGAATTAAAGTCCATCTGAAGACCCCATGGAAGGTGTCCCTGATTCTGCTATATGTGGAAGCAAACAAAGCTAAACTGAGCTTCTTTTAGAGCTAACATGTCTTCCTCACGGATAAAAGAAAAAAAGGAAAAATATCAGCTAGTCCATCTGCTAGTTAACTCCTCCCTCACTAACAGGATAACTTTCCATTCTGCAGGAAGAAGGGGAAACTGTTGGAGCTGTTCTCTCAAAAATTCCATTTTCTGCAGTGAAAGTATGAGATTGAGGCAATTTCAGCCAGTTCTGCATCTGAATGTGCCTACGCCATTTTTCCTCCAGGGTCAGAATGGCTCTGTGCTTGAGAGTTAATTTATAAACAAGAAAATGCTGAAGCTCATTTTGAACCAAGTATATGACATCTGTGGAGGAAGTAGCCTGCCTCTTTATGACCAGATGTAAACATGTTATCACTCCCTCAAAATGATCTTTCAGGAAAAAAATGTACTTTTTTCTACAGACAGTGATGGCTGAGTCCCCCTGTGGATTTATCAGTTACCATTGACATCAGGGAAACCAGCACAGAGCTCTTCAGCTTCCAGAAGATATTATTTCTTCTCATCCAAACAAACTGGTCCAAACAAATTGGTCCACCCACAAACTTCTTTGCTGGTGGTCTGGAGCCCTGCAGCAGGCTCCTGCCAGGGCACGGTTACAGCCTCGTAGCGTCGCTCAGGAAAGCTCTGACTTTTAATGCAGATTAGCACATCGGTAAAGTTCAAATACTCTTCACAGTTGGATCTATTATGCTGTGCCTGCTCACCTATTGCCTCTGGTCTGTAAAAAGTTAAATTCATACAAAATAGCAGACTTTACTAGTAAAGTTCACTCTAGCTGCACACAGGTTATGGCCAGTCTTCCCTCCTCCTGGCATTGCACAGTGCAATTAATTACATTTAATGTGGAGTGTGCTAGTAACATTTTCTATGCTTCAGTGATGTCTTGGGAAGTTCATAGGTTATGAATTTGAAGTAGTTTATAGAATCTGAGACTCATTTAGGCTGGAAAAGACCTTTAAAACCATAGAGTCCAACCGTTAACCCAGCACTGCCAAGCCCACCACTAAACCATGTCCCTAAGTGCCACATCTACATGTCTTTTAAATGTCTCCAGGGATGGTGACTCAACCGCCTCCCTGGGCAGGTTCCAATGCTTGACCACCCTTTTGGTGAAGAAACTTTCCTAATATCCAATCTAAACCTCCCCTGGTGCAACTGGAGGTTGTTTCTTCTTGTCTGGTTGCTTGGAAGATGAGACCGACTCCCCCCTGCCTACAGCCCCTGTCAGGCAGCTGTGGGGAGCGATAAGGTCCCCCCAGAGCCCCCTACTCTCCAGACTAACCCCCCCAGTTCCCCCCGCCGCCCATCCCAGCACTTGTGCCCCAGCCCCTTCCCCAGCCCCGTGCCCGGCTCTGGACACGCTCCAGCCCCTCCATGTCCCTCTGGCCGTGAGGGGCCCAAACCCGAACCCAGGGTTCGAGGGGCGGCCTCACCAGTGCCGAGCACAGGGGGACGGGCACTGCCCTGGCCCTGCTGGCCACAGGTTAAATTCAAATATGAATTTGTAAAATAGAAGGTGATTAATTTGCTTTGTACTAACTACTTATGTAGACTTTGGGTATAAGATGGCATGGATAAGAGCATCAAGAGAGAGGAATTTTTAGTAAATGAATTAACTGGATGTAACAGGAGAAATTAAAGAGTCGTTTTCAAAGAAGCAACAGAACTTAAAAACCTCTGATAGTGAAAGCTATTAGAAAATATGAAAGTGTTCCTTACAAAGGGTGAGGAATCTGCTCTGTCTCTAGAAATTTGAAAACAGATTTGGGACTCTGACACGTGTCAGTCACAGGTTCCCTCAGCCAGGAGTTACTAATCTTGCATGTTAAGATATGACTATTCTTCTGATTACAACACCTGCAAAATATGAAAGCTCATAGTGAAACTAGTCTTCAGATTATAGGATTTAGATGGTTTAACATCAGTAGTAAGAAAATACACGTACACTTATCCTTGCAATGCAAGAAAAAATAATTCAGGTATTAAGGAGCTTGTACATCTCAAAGGAGAGGACAACACTTACTTTCTTCAGTAAGAGAAAGGCAACATGTGTGGTTCAATAAGCTCTTTAAGCAAGAGAATTTGTGTAATTTAATTAGCTTACAAGGGAGACACAGCATCAAAAGGAGAATCCAGAAAAATCACCTGTTGATAAGGTTGCAATCAATGAAGGCATCATATGGCAGGTATACATCTCATTGATAAAGATGCAACCATAAAGAACAACATTATAACAAGAACAAAGATAAGTTCCAAAACTGCCTCCTAAATATAGCTACCTAAATTTTAAAAATGCTGTCTTCTGTGATGGATGACAGTAACACTGAAGTAGCCTGTGGTAGCCAAAGAACAGAAAGAGTAATGCAAAAGTAAGGACTGGAAATCATCAGCTAATGCAGGAATAGCCTTACTCAGCCATATGTAATGACTGATGTAGTATTTGCAAGATATTACATACTCCCAAAGGCATACATAAAGAAATATTGCATCTTCAGTGGTAGCAAAACCAAGAAGAAAAACACATCTATATCAATTCACAGGTCAGGTCATGTATTCAAGATGCAAATGGATACAGAGCAGCAGATGTTAGCAGCTATAATCTTTGCTATGACAAATAAATAAACCCAAAAACCTCAAAATGGCCAATTTACTGTTTCAAAATGTGCAGTTTAAGATGGAAAGATGCTTACAGCTGACTAAGCACTGAAACCACGGGCAGATGAGCACTGCAGGCAGGCTCATAGCAGGCCTAGCAGGTTCCTGAATTTGATTAAACACGTGGAAGAGGCAGGCTGGCCCTAGCAGCCAGCCAGTGGTCAGAAATACAGGCAATGGTTAAGGCTCCAAAAAGTGGCAAAATGGCAAAAGGCAATCAAATCACAGCAGATGTACTGAAAGTCCTTAACACCTTCCTGGAAATACCAAAGAGCTGGCCAAAATGTCTTGAAAATAACAGGGCTCTTCTCTCCCACAGACACACCAAAAGCCTCAGAAGCAGTTTGAACTACAGCAATGGGGAAGCTTTGCCACAGCATGAGTTGAGGTGGTGCGTATAATGCTTAAATAAATTCTCCTACAGCAATCAGAAAGGAAGAGGGTTATTGAAAAATGAAAAAGAAAAAAAGAAGTTAAACTAAAATTAAAATGCACTTAAACAATTAGCCCTGAGTTTGAGAGATGTCTGCTGCCACAATCAATAATAGCATATAACAGTAATTGCTTAGATTTATACAGCATTTCTAGCCCTAAGGCACACGGAGCTCTTTGCAAACGCTGATATACATTGTCTAAAAACACTTCAACTGATAAAACTTATTAATCTCTGGAGAGGAGGGAAACAGCCCACTTGGTTGGGAGCTATGCAGTTGAAACAGAAGGGAAGCAGGTAGATAGTAAATGCCTATCCATAATGGAATTTATTCAGGTACCAAAATTAGTGTTAAAGCCTCTTTTGGCCCTCTGGAATGAATGGAGAGAGTCCCAAAGGACTTGGAAACCAATTCAGTATGTCAGTATGTATTATGAGGGATGTATATATTTACCTAAATGTAATTGTTTAAGTTGCGTTCAATTATTTAAGTGATATGTTTTTAACAGGTCTGGGCTTTGCCATGTGCGGCAGGAGATGTCAAGCAGCCCAGCTGCAGGGACCATAGTGCTATGGCCAGCAGTGTTCCTCTCTGGGCAATGTGTCCCAGCTCCTGGTGCGACAGCCGATGGACTCCTAAATACAGCTGGAAGGCAGATCATCTTTGTCCATCCCAACCACCATTCCCTGCACTAGCTCTTCAGCTGACCCTGTTTTCCCAACACAGGATACATTGCTGCTGAGAAGCTCAGCTAAATACCACTACGTGAGAGAGAATTCATTTTTCAGCAGCAGCTTTCCTCTTTAGGTGTATAAACCTGAATAAGACTTTAGCATTATGTCATTGATTCAGGATGCAGAGCTGGGATTAAATTAGGCAGTCCAATAATGTTGCTCCATATCGGTAAGGACTCAAGCGAAATCAGATTAGAGCTTTTCTCAACAGCTAATGCCCTGCTTTTTCACGAAGGCCTCCAAACCAATTAAAATTACCATTCAAATCACTTTGCGCAGATCAGGAGCTGCTTGCTTGTACTGGTAGGGACCTAGAAGGATGAAGTAATGTGTGGGAAAACTAGCCCATCTTTACTGAGTGAGTCCCACCAGACAGACGACTTTCCTATTTTGTCATGCACTCCCTTGCCGTTGCCCTGCACTATCATTTGCAGGAGAGGGGAAAGGAAACTTCGAGGAAAGCTGCAGATGCTGGGCAGGAGGGAAGCAGATGGGAGAACGGCAGTAGATACCAAGGCTTTGCAGCGAGGGAAGGGTTTCTGAAGCCCTTGGGAGAGCACAGGCAGAGCTTGCCAGGGCTCCCGGTGGAAATTGTGTTCCTGTTCCAGGCCAGTGATTGCAAAATTCTGGGGGCACGCTGTTCATTATGCAAACTGGCTGCACAAAGCGGAGAGAAATAAGAAACAGTCATGCATGTCAAAGACCAGAGAGATTTAATTGGAAAAGACAACAATTAATGTAAGTTACTTAAAGTTTCCATTTGAATAAGAGAGACAGTGAAATGAAACCAAATAATTGCACAGAGAAGAAATGTTGACCTGCAGCAGCACTAGCCATCCTTGTGGCTTCTTTCCCTCTTCTGCTTTTCCTGATGGCACCTTCCTTCCAGCACCATCCTCCGACAGCACTGGAGGGGCTACCGTCAGCCGGACCGTCGCAGATCGCTGTAAGCCAGACTGCTTTCCGCTTTTCAGAAACAAGAAAAAGATTAAGAGAAGCTTTGCAGAGAGCAGCAGGGCTGAGCCAGGGGTTTGGTGACGTAGGTTTTGCTGGTGATGCATACGAAGACTGAGCAGGACGCAGGGTGGCACGGGCCAGCAGGCAGGTCTGGGGTTACTGGACTGAGCCCAGCTTCCCGGGATGGCCCACAGAGTAGATCCCCACTCTTTCCTGCAGAAAGGGCTCTCCCAGAAAGCGCCAAATCATATGGGTCATACTGCCACAGGGAGGTACCGAACCAGGGGCGAGGCATTCCCTGGGCAGATATCAACCAGGCCAACAAGCAGCAAAACTCAGACCAGAAAAGAAGCCTTAACTGGGATCCTACCCCACCAGAACACATTAATTGCTTTTGTTACGCAAAGCACCAGTCATGCAATTAAAAATAAACAAAAATGAGTTTTTTCAAAAATGCAAAAATTATATTTCAGTCACTTCCAAGCTCAAGGTGCCCTTTGGTGCCTTGGCTTCCCTACCAGAAACAAACCGATGCAGAAGTTCTGATCTTGAATCTTGTATTAGGCCAAATAACAAAAAGGGGTTTATCTTGGCTCTAATCTCCTTTTCCAATATACAGACATATTGAAAGAGATTACCTTACTAAAACTGAAGGAAACTGTGGTATTTTAAAACCCTAATCCCCTCTTTCCTCTGCAGGAAATAAGATAAATATCTTGATTTCACTCTGTACAATTACCAGAAGCTTTTCTCTTATCAAAAGTTCTCTTGGTGAGGCATTTTTTGAGCTGTGTACCAGGCTTCAGCAGGGTCCTGAGCACGGGCAAGCCACGTGCTTTTTGGGTAGAGGAAGGTACCAGCCTCCTGCGTCACAGGCTGCAGCGCAGGTGCCAGCATCAGGCTGGCAGGAGTGGAGTGGTCTGAGGGCAGGAGTCCCTGTAGGAGCTGGTTTGTACTGGGACAGGCAGACTGCTCCGGAGCTCAGCTGGCGGGTGGGACTGGTGTGCAGTCAAGGAGGAGCAGGGAAGGGGCGATGTGCCCATGTGCTGCCCCGCAGAGCCCAATGTGATGCCAGCAGCGCTTCGCCATCCCAGGGAGCCCGTGTGATGTTGAGCAGAGGAGGGGAGCCAAGGTCACCCCGTGCCCTTTCCCTAGACTTTAACCTTTTTGCAGAAGAATTGTGAAGTGTCAAAAGACACAAAAAAAACCCTTAAAACTGTTTAGCTTTAAGTTTAGCACAAATCCCTAGGAAAGAAAAAGCAGGGAAGGGGTGGGAGGAGGAACCTTACCCGAGGCTTCACAGATGACAGATGAGAGAAAAGAAATTAGTGTCTTGACTTCCTACCCTGGGGATAACCCAACCTCAATAAAAAGCTTATTGCATTTACTAATACAAGGAGAGGCTTCAGCAATAACTTTAGAAAACACCCATAATAAAAAATAAGTCCGCCCCCGTGCAAGCTGGAGACACGCTGCATGTGGTGGTGCTGGTGGCTGCTTCAGCAAGCACAGACATGCTCTGCCTTCCCAAACCGCAACAGGGGCCGAGCAGGGGCTGTATTTAGGCAGCGAGCACAGCTTCGGAGAAGCTCCTGACTACCACGTCTTGCCATTAGCTCCCACCCACACACAGCTTTTCCAGCTTCAATTAATGGTGCAAATCCTGCTCTTTATTTTCCAGACTGTGCTGGATTCTCTCTTCCCCTTTTGCAGCTCTTGGCCTTTGGGATTCTTTCTTCTGACGTTTGGATTTTCAATGACGCGGGAAGCAGCTGGTGCCCGTGATCACGGCGCTGCCTGCCCAGGGTGTTTGTGCAGCAGGAGCCCAAAGGCAACACCGTGCCAAGGAGCCGGCAGCTCCTACTCCGTCCCCTCAGGGTGACGTTACAGCACCACAGAGAAAGCCTGGAGATGTGACACTGTTAAGTAAAAGGGGCCCAAACCTCTGCTGGCACCAGCTCCTGCTGATGCACAACTACAAGCGTGGTGCATTTTTCACCAGCTGAAGCAATCAGCCAGGCTGTAACACTCGCCCTGGCTCTCTACCCTTTCCCCACCCCCCACCCCCCACCCCCCCTTTTCCTTTTTAACCCTTGTACTTCAACAGCGAGAAGAAAGCTGCTGGAGAATTGCTGAGAAGGTCAAGTGGCCCAAGGCTTGGCGATGGGAGCACCAGTGCAATGTGGGCGCAGGTGACTGGCATGGGAAATAGCAGGAAGGGGTGGGATGGGGTGGGATGGGAAGGGGAAGGGGCCCTTGCTGCACCTTCGCACCAGGCTGGCTGCGGCTGCTTTGCCGCCTGTACATCCCCGTGCATGCTGCCATGCTGGATGTATGTCCTGACCCTTGCAAATGCTTTTGCCCAGGGTGGATTCAGCCTCTGTGGCAGCACATCAGCCACCTGGAGCAGCCCTGTGTGCCACCAGCTGCCACATGTGCCCTGTGCAGTCACCTCCTTGTAGAAGTCAGGAGATACAGAAATGCACACATCTTTCTTCAGATGAGGGAGAGGGGAAAGGAAGGACAAGACAGTTGTGCAGATGATGATGTTCCATCTTTTAGTTTGTAGGTGGTTTAATGCTGCATAGAACAACACACAGCCAAGCCCTTTGCCATTTGTGCAACTCTATTTTTATGTACGGTGATAACTTCTGCTGTTGTGGAATGGCTAAACTCCCAGACCTAAGGGCTTCTCTGCTCTTGCATCCTTCATAGCAAACTGTGCAATCTCACCCTGCTCTTCCTGACTCAGCCGTATCTCCTGCTTGAGCTATCATGTACCTCCTGGTATTTATAGCTCTCTGTACCCTGCTCATGATCCTTCACAACTCCCAGTCACACTATTTGTGAATGCTACACTAGAAGGCTGTTACTGTGAAGAAGACTGATGCCAAGTTGTAAAATCATGCCAAGGAAGTTGAAACATAAGTTTGATTGTAAATATTGGCAAAGCTTCATTAAAAAATACAGGAAAGCTCCTCCAAGAAATGACAAAACTCTTTTTTTAGTTATTATTGAGTCTAATGATCTCCTGTATTTTTATAGAATACCTTTTCAGGTTTGCAGCTAATGAAATGTAAGTGAAACCAAATTATCTCTTGACTAAGATTAACAACATTAGCAAAGGAGAAGTCCTAGTAAGTGCTCTTCTCTAATTCCCCAGTCTGAGCCTTTTCCCTGGGACATGATTGTCCTCTGTACTATTTTTAACTACTTTGTCCAGTCTAGCTTTAAATGGCAGAATGAGATGAGATGTCTGTATGTACTGTACATGCTATCACACACCCACTCTGAAGAAGAAACTGGGAAATAAGAGCAAAGGCACAAAAGAAACATGATAAGCGAAGTAATGGAGGTTATTTCAAGGTCACTGAGAGCCCTTGTGCTGAATCGAATGCAAACCAATACACTCGTGCTCCCTCTGCTAATATTTCAGGCACAGAGGTGGAAGCTGTTTTCTCCTTTCTTGCACTCATCGCCCCACACCAATCTGTAACAGAACACTCTGGTTACTTACGGGGCCACACGCTGCTGAGAGGTGATGGGCTTAGACCTTGGTCCAGCCTGCCAGCTCAGTGCCACGCAGTGTCCCTCTGCTCCCCACCTGCCACCGCCTGCCCCTCGCTCATCCTAGGCACGGCTGCTGGCGGTTCTGGCTGCTTTCCCCTCGGAAAGTGTGTGGCACTCGGCAAAACGGTGAACGTGCCCCTGGCTGGGTGCCCTCAAGTGCTAGTACAACAAAGCAATGGATTGAAAGCCAAGGGGCTGAGGGCACCTTCATCCTGGAGACCAGGTCAGTCGACCAGCAGAGGCTCTTGTCATCACCCAGTATGTCCTGGATGACACAGGCTGCAGGTCTTCCCTGAACTCACTCTTGTGTCAGTATCCGTTCTCGAACTAGAGAGGTTATTACAAAGCCAGCCAGTCTTAAATCTCAAATACCTAGTGGTGGAAAGCTGCTCGTGATAACTACTTGTGATGGCTTACAATTTTCACTTTTAAAAATGAACACCGTGTGTCTAACGCAAGCTCGTGCACTTTAAACTTCCAGGTCTCTCCCTTGCTACACATCTGTGCGTTCGACGTCTGTACCACAGATGGACACTGTCTCTCTACCTTCTCTAGTACATGATAAACAGATCCTGTGCCAGGACTGCTTTGCTACTGCCTCTCTTTGGGACCCTCAACTACATGCCATTTTTCCCAGCCCCCTTCCAGAGCGCAGCACCCCACTGCCAGCCCTGCCGCGGCTGGGTACACGGGCAGCACCGGCTCCTGCCACCCTTCAGGCTCAGGATCAAGTGGGAGCTGCTGTTCAGCGTCGAAGCCTCTTTCACACTGGCTGTTTATTAGATTAGCCTGCGGTCTGTGCTCAAGCACGCCAAGAGGCACAGCTATAAAGGACCATGGTTCTATAACTCTGTGGAAACATTTTGCTTGTGCTCAGTTAACCAAATAATTCACAGTGCAGGGCAGCCCTGTGCTGCTCACTCTTACTGCTATTAGTCTTCTAATCTTGTGCTATCTGCGTATGTTATTAGCAATTATTTGTTTTTCTCTAGAGAGGAAATTAAAAGTAAACAGCTTATGGCCAAGACCTATTCCTTAAGAGTCCTAACCATCCACTAGAAGATGGTAATTTTATTACGATTTACAAACTATGGGGGTGATCTAGTTAGTACGTGCCATGCTGATATAGGTACCATGTCAAACATGTCACACCTTGCAAATTGCAACCTCATAAAATAAAATTAGTTTGGAGAATTGCGAGCTGCTTTTCATAACCTCATGTTTACCAGTGGTACAGACATTACTCTGTCTTTTCAGATTTTTTTATATTTATATTTCTAGATCAAACAGTCTGAACACTATCACATAAGAACCATGTCCTTCCTTCCTGTTGTCCTTCCTTTGTATTTATCTGTGGGTGCAATTCTGTGCCAAACCTGGATCCTGGGAATGAGACTTCTGGATAACAAACTGCTGATCCATAGGGATACCGTCTGAAAAGCCCATTTCCCAGCCAGTGGGTAATGCTGCACTGCGGCCACAGCCCAGAGGGGAACAGTGAGGTGGGAAGCACGGGAACCCAGACCATGAGGTCCTTTGGGAAACTGGCACAACTTCTGTTTCTCTCAATATTCCCTGGTGGATGCAAAATGAGCAGGATGAGGGAGAAAGCTGCACTTTACATAGGCAGTGTGGTCAGGTAGCAACAAGACTTAAAGTGGTTCAGATCTACTTCTGGTTTCCACAGGGGTCAGAATTAAGGCAGAAGTGGGGCTTTGTGTGGTCCTGAGGCAGTTCCCTGCTGTCACAGTCATACCATATAATGAGATTAATTTTGTAAATTCATCAAGCTACAGCTTGTTAAAGATTAGATGGGTTTTTTCCCCACCAGTCTTACTAAGAGGTTGTTTCAAACTGTCACTGCCATGATGCCTGGAAACTTTTGTCTAATTCCATGCTTAAATTTATTCCTGGCTGCTTTATACCCATTTGTTCTTGTGACAGCATTACTCCTTAGCTTAAATAATGCTCTCCCTTCACAGTCTTTACCCGCCTCATGTATCTACAGGCAGCAATCAGATCTCCTCCTAGCCTCCATTTTGCCAGACAAAACGAGCCAGCCGTGCTCGGGCTGTAGTACAGAGCCATGCAGGGATGCTCCTGCCGGCATGGGGAACTGATACTTGAACAGAAACTATTGGAGTAAAAACCACATCTTGAGCAATCTCTGTCTGCGCTGCCCAAAGGGATCAGCCCTGGGGCTGTGCCAAAATGAAGGAAATAGTCTTTGCCACCTCTGAAGTCACTGGTTTAAAATGTTTTGGTTGATAAAATATTTCATGCCTTGGGATGAAGAGCTCTCATGGGTTTCTCTCCTTGCTGTGGCTCTGTACAAGGCGCAAAGAACAGCCTCCAGGGTGACCCATGGAGCCACCAGCTCGATACCCTCCCAGCAGCGCTCATGCGGCGTGGGTGTAGTAGCATAGGGATGTGGCGATGTGGAAGATCACATGTTGTGATGGAAACATAGGAACTAAGTAGAAAACCGCCCACGAAGGGGCTGGCTCTGTTACTAGTATATAAGTGCCTGTGTCTTTCAATAAACTGCCATTTTGCCTTCCTCTCCATGAGAGTCTGAGAGCTGATGGTCCCTCAGGTGCTGCGCTGAGGTTTGGACACATCATAAGCTACAACACGTGGGCTATGCTTCTGGCCATGCCATGTGCTCTGCTTGCAGGCTCGTGATGGGGAAAGCGTGCAAGACTGATGCAAAGGGCTGCCTGACAGCAGTTGAGGATGTCACCATTGCTCGTTCAGGCACGTGCAGCTGATGAAAATTTACACTGCTGCAATTAAAGTCAAGTCTACCAAGATTTATGACTATTAAATGAAAAATTTCATTAGCTTATCTTGTGCCTCTTTCCAAGCACAGGAGGGTCCCTAAGGACAGAGCCGTTCCAGGCAGAGATGAGGACGTCCCTTCAGGTCCTCCAGCCACTGCTGAGGATGCGGTAATGCACCTGCAGGGTACCATCAGCTGAGGGTGGCTGCCCACAGGCCCGCTAATCAGAGTAATTTAATCACAGGAGCACGATGGTTTGCATGCAAACACAACATTTGCATCTATTTGCTAAGATGAAGCAAAATAATTCCCTGACATCAAGGACAAAAATCAAAATCCCAGCCCAAACAGCTACAAAGATATTAGCTGCACCCTAACAGTATTTCAGCAGCTTCTCTGAAAACAAAAATTATTTGTGTCTCTCAACAGGGGTTTTTCACTAAAATCCTGTGAAAAAGAGTCATTACATTAAAAAAAAGCAAAATTTGCAGGGGATGGAGATGTCAGGGGATGTCATCATTTGTTGTGTTTCTCAAGCTTTTGCTCAGAAACTTCCTAAAAAGAGCTTAGTGGGGATGTGCTTTATCAGCACACTCACAAAGGGGTGACGTTCCTGCCTATTGGTCCCATTAATAAGGCAACTGCTGGGGAAATTACAACACACATCCTAAAGCTTAGCAGCCTGTAATTGCTCCAAGTCTCACAACCACAGCAAAAAAAAAAAAACAAAACCAAAAAAACCCACTGCTTACATTGTGCCTCCAAAATGACCTATGGAAATCCAGTGTGAAACAGGAAGCAATGAGGCAAGGAAGGAAAGGGCAGACCAAGTCTGAATGATCCCTCTTGGGGCTAACAAACTTGCCGTGAAGAAGATGAAGGAGATGAAGAAGACATGTCAAGCTCTGATCCATCCTGCAGGATCACTGAAATTCCCAGGCAGTTGCTGCCAGTCAGAAATTTTAACTCTAACGTCCTGATTTTGTTCTAAATAACTGTATAGCTTTGGACAGTAGAATTCTTTACAGAACGGAATTCTTTTCCAGATGATATGTTAGTGATAAGAAAAAGATCACAAAACATCTAGAGAAAAATCTGTCAAGTTTGTGTAAAGGGGAAAAAAAATTTTAGAAGGGTATTCATGTTGTAGTTAGTGCTAAAATAACAATAATAATAATAATAATAAAATAAATCAAAGGCGTGCATCCTTTGTGTTTAAAAACTAAGTCACAATGAAGATTCACTTCCACATCAATTTCAAATTTGGTCAAACCAAGTTAAAATAGCACGTTTGTATTGATATCTTTTGTTCCCTTGCAAGGTCTGTCCGTGAGTTTCGTGCACCCAGGTGCTACCTACTGCTTGCCTATTTCTCCTTAAGAGCAAAACCAACCGACTTTCAGAAACTCTGGAAGAACCAATAAATAATGGATTTTTACCCTTCAGTAAATTTGATAATTTGGTGGAGCCTCCAGGCAGCCTGGCAAAGTGGATGAGGAATGCAAATAGCGAGCTTCGGAGCTGAGGGCAGTCAGGACACCCGGAGTTTGAACCCAAACCTTAATCTTTCACTTCTGGGCCACCTGAAGAACAGCGCCTTTTGCGAGTTTGTCCAAGAGAAGTTGGGCATGTACTGAAATATCTCATTTTCTTTCTTTTGTTGTTGTTTTTTTTTATAAAGCAGTACTGAAGCCCTTCCTCACCCAGCCTGGCTGGTTGGAGCTGAATAGCAGGTTCTCGCTGCAGCCCTTGCGCACTGCACTCTTCCCGACATCCCAAACAGAGCAGGGTGTAACACCTCCCTGATCACACCACCTGTAAGCATCTCCTGTCCAGAAGTAACTTCCCTCTAGGTTTCATAATTAGTCATTTCCATGAATGTGTGCATGTGCATGAGAGAAAAACACAAGAGGACACAAATATTTAGCATCACATAGCAGCAGCAGACCAAGGCTCAGATCCCTCTTCTGCTACCGAAAGGATTTTTAGAGACTTCAGCAGGGAGGGCTGAGATATTGTCCTGTGCCCGACCTGTCCCCTCGCACTGTGCCACGGTCCCTCCTTCCTCCATAACACTTCTGTCCGTGCCAGCAGCCACCACGCTGTCCCACGGGAAAGTGCGATAACGAAGGCGCGTGTCCCCCTCTTCTGAGGCTAAATGCACCTTTGCCGACAGAGCACCCATGTTGTGAGAGCTTTCAGCTTGCCAGACACCAAGGGATGGCTCTGCCTCGGGCGAGCTGGAGAAGAGGCACGGAGCAGAGGACAGGGAGGCTGCGCTAGTCGGGCTGGAGGCTGGACTGGGCTGGACTGGGAAAGCCCCACTGCTGGTGCCAGCCCAGGCTGCTTCTGCGGAGCGGTGGGAGCTGCTGGGGCTTTCTGACCCCCGGCAGCAAGTGTGTTATTCTGCCTCAGGAAGCTCTGCGGTCTCTGCTGTCTTAGTGCCTAAGGAAGGATGAGAGATAAGAGGAACAGAAGGAGGCAGAACAGGGGGAGGTATTTTACTTGTAAACCCAGATCCTTGAACGAGACCTGCCAGTACCACAAGACAGCAGCTCTGACTAACTCATCTCTCTGTTTTCTGAGTCAAGCTGCAACTGCAGCCCATGAAATCCCACCATCGCAGGCAAGACAGGATTGCTGCTCCATCCATGCCCTGTGAACGTAAGTGAAATGACCCACGCCGGGCACTGAACCTGCTGCATCATTCAGCCCATACTCACTGCCTGGATGCACAGGAAAACCACAGCACTCTTTAACCCAGCTCGTGAAGCCATTTCTGAGCCTGGGTGCTCAGGAACAACCAGAGGATTTGTAATGCCACAGCCACCAAATGTGCCCGTTGCCCTGAAGGTAACTCCACAGAAGGGGATGGTGCATGGTGGCACAGGGACATCTGGCCCGCTAGGATTTGTCCTGTGAGGAGGTGACTGAGCACTGATGGAGTTAACGACCTTGTGGAATTAAATCTGTTGAAAAGCCATGGCCATTCAAAATCATCTTTAAAAAGGCGCAGATTGCTTTGCTTCCACAGCAGCGGGCATCTGGGCATCCTGATATGTGTTTGCTGCAGGTGGCACCCAGGATGCCGCTCAGGCAGGGGGGTGCTCCGCATTGGGGTGTTGGGGAGAACCCAGGAGCATGGGGACATGGGGCTCTGAGCTGGCAGCCTTGCAAACCCAGGGAGGTTTCAGGATGGCTGCTCGTCTTTGTGAAAAGCTACCTTGTAAACAGAGGGGTAAAGTCTCTTTAGCTTACTCATTGCTTTAAAGCTGCACAAAGTCATGCAATGCCTTCCACCCATCCACCCTGCCTGTACATAGTGGCCTCTAGCCCAAAGGCTCCTCTGCTCCTGGCCACGAAAAGGCAAGGAGAAAGGAAGAGCTCCTACCTGCGCCTTTACAGCCTGGCAATAGCAACAGAAAGCTAAACCCCGGCGCAAATTTGCCCTCAAGCCCCAATCCTTCTGCCAACCCCACACATCAAAACCCCTGCAACAGGCGGGTCTGGCTGCGCTCAGCAGGGCAGCGGGTGCCCAGGGCACCCGTGGAGCTCCCTGCGCTGTGCCCACGCCGCCAGCGCCGCGATGGGTCTCCCCTCAGACCACAGCAGGCGTTTCACAGTATGCACGTGCCAGGGGGGCACCCAGCATCCAGCTCCGCAGGAGGGATGTCAGGGATCGAGCCATGGGGCAGGACCCAAGCCAGCTGCTGCATCACCTGCTCCACCAGCAGCCAGGAAGCACTGGGGCTCACCGCCGTTCTGCAGATTTACTGGCACAATTACTCATCTTCCCTGCAGGGACCAGTAAGACTCCACAGTGGTGCTGGCAGTGTTGCGCACCATGATTTACTGCGTGCTTCTCCCCACCTTTGGTGCACCTTCAGAGTGCTAACATGAGTACGGGCTGATTTAATTTTGTATTTATGAAGACTTTGAGCCCCCAAGGTGCATGCTTTTTTTTTTTTTTTTTGCTTTTTTTTTTCCCCTACTTTGTTGCACTTGGCTCTTCTAAAACAAAAATCGGGATGTGTTTTACTTTGGAGAAATAAATTGGCATCAGCCCTGTCTGAGAAGACCTCTCTCTACAACGGAAAATGAGTAAATAAACCACTCACTAGCTTTCCCTGAAGAGATTAATACACTGCACTGTGCTAAACAGTGCACTTCTGAGGAAGTGGGGAATATACCAAAGTGACCTCCTTGACCCAAACATTCCACAGTTTGTCTACTCTGATCATTGCTCAAATAATATATTTTACCCAAAGCCATCTTCGCTGTGGCAAAATTTTGGAACTTGTTTTATCCAAGAACCCAAGCAATGCTGACCCGGGTTCCCATCCACTCATGCAGTACAAGAGTTTAATGATTCATGAAAGCATGAGCTTCTTGTTTTGTGTTTAATAAATATCTATGCATGACAAAAGATATGCAAGCAATATGTTTAAAGGGGAAGACAGCACTTCTCAGATGATTTTGGCATTTTGCTTTCAGTCTCATGGTACACAGAACTCCTGAACACATGCTATAGCCATCCAGAAACCCATATCTATTGCAGTTAATTATTGTACTAATTTTTACCATACGTTAGTTGAGTGCTCATTGTAAATTCTCCTATCCACTCATTTTCAGAATGATTCCCAAGCCCTTTCAATGAATGATATTCCAAACCATACATTATTAAAACTATGAATTGCAAATATTTATAATGAATTACACAATTTGTGCTGCAGCCAGAGAAGCAAACCTTTGTATATGACATGTGAGTTGCAATCTCAGCCATTGAAAAATGAATAGGGTATGAATTTCAGATTGTAGCCACACCTGCAGATTTCAATTCACCATTTCCATGTGTCCTGCCTGGATTTTGCAGTGGATGGTACACATCAGAATTGAAATAGGTGAATATCCAGGGGTAAAAAAGGGGGTTCTGGCAATTCCTACACTTTGCAGAAAGCAAACCTAGAAAACAGGCAAATGAAATTTTCCTTTCAAAGCTGAATATTTAATTTTAATCTCACATATAGACCAAGCTCTAACTCCAGCTCTAACCAAACCCTATCTCCTGGCTGCTCACAACATCTCCAAAACACATTTTGCGTCACTTTTTACTCTGCCCAAGGAACAGGTGTCTCCCGCACCAGCTGATGGACAGTTCAAGAACAAAATGGGTGCCAGGAAATCCTTTCCTCATCTTCTGGTTGTAATTTAAGGATAAAAGTGGGTTTGTTGCCAGGGGATTAAGAAAGCTGTGGTTACCCTCATTCCACCCCATCGCCACTGTGGCCTCAGGTGAGCTGTAAAAAGCCTCTCCCTGCCTGGGTCCCCCAGAGCACCACAGCCTTCACAAATCACTTGAAAAATAAATTTTAAAAAAAAGAAGGAATGAGAACTGTCTCCCAAGCAGTCTCTCAGTCTGCATGGGGTGAGGGCGTCTGCCTCTTCTCACTGTCGTGTTTTATTGCATTCTGCTCCTCCTTCTTCTTTTTTTCCCATTCCTAATATAAATGTGAAAAATCCCAAAATGAAAATGTCAGAACATTTTGACACTAAAGTTATCAGAAGAAAAAAAGAAGAAAAGCCTTCCCTCCCTGGAAGGTACTCTCACAGGTCCGACACATCCAAGAGCAAGAGCCTGAATTTTAATAGTGACAAACATATTCTTGCTCTTGCAAGTGCACCGATGAGACGATTGTGAGCAAGGACAGAAAGGTTTGGACAGGTAGAGCTGAAGGAAAGTTCAGATCTTCTCAAGACTGGAAATGGAGAGGAGTTAGAAATCCCAGACCTACTGTCTACCCCTCCTGACTCCCTTTGAAGCCAAATGACTCACCGCAGTTTGACACAACGTTGCAAATCCCTGCGGGTTTTTGGAGTGGAAGTCTGCCCTAGATTCAGCGCAAGGTCTGCCCTTCTCTTCATTGCTCTCCCTGCCAGGGTGCAAAAAGCAGCTGTAAAATCCCACTTGCACAACTTCCCCATTTGCAGAAGCTCTTGGTCTGGAAGAAACAACTCTGAGGTTGGAAAAGAAGTGTGTGAGCCAGGTCCAGCCCCTACGCAGCTTCCAGTTCAGGTGGTGTGAAGCCAGCCCATACAGGAAGCCTTCAGTATTTCAGCTGCTGGGCACAAACCCCTTGCACTTCCAAGCTAGTAAAGAAACGTACGTTGCATCTTGAGGGAACCTCACTAAATCTCTCTTCCATCCATGCTGGTCCAACCTTTTTTGCACTTAAGAGAGAAGCAATGAAGAAACAAAAATTCCTCGAGTGAGATTAACTATCCAAAGACTACAGTTAGTTGGTTTTGCTTTAATCCCCACACCTCTATCATCATCAGTGCGTAATCTGCACCAGGGAAAGAAATGATGCTTTTCTTATCAGTTACAAAGCTGAGGAGAACAGAAAATAATTTCCCTCTGAAGTGCTGATGTGCAGAGCCGCATCCCTCCAGCATGCAGAGGGAGGAGGGGATGCAGCAGTGGGAAGCAAGTGCCTTCTGCAGAGCTACGGCAATATGGCAAGGCAGGAGATGATCTGACTTGTACATGTAGCATGTTAGAGTGGCAACGCACTCTTATCCATAAAAGTACTCATAAAAGCTAGAAGTGGAGAAGATGCCCTGTGCAGGTTTGGTTCTTACAGAGCCTTTTGCAACGGCTGTCACACTTAGACCGACAGGGTTGTTACACATTTCCATGGCTAATTTCTATGTGGGATGTAGTACAAGTGGGAGGGAGAAGCTGGAAATGAGGAAAGCCTGGTCTCAGCTCCATGGTGGGAGTCACCATTTATTGCAGCCCACCAGAGCCTCCCCAGCTGGCCAGGGCAGCCAAGGCCATGGCCACCTCTAGCTTTGGGGGAGAAACGACTCTTCGCATTTGCTTTGGCTACCATAGGGTCATCGGTGCCTTTAAAAAGAGTCTTAAAACGGGAGTTGTCAGCACCTCAGGGACACTCGGCAGAGAATGAAGGCAACCACCAGCAGGCCAGCCCTCCTGGAGGTGTGCAGAGCCTCCTCGGCTGCTCGCTTGGGAGCCCGTCTCCACTGCTCAGCATCCCCAGGGCAGTGCTGGCCTGAGCCTGCCTGCCCCACAGCACACAGGCAGGACGGTGATGTCTCAGAGAGAGAACTTAGTGCAAAAGCAGCGAGACAACCTGGAGACATGGGGAGTCACCGGCATTGCGCTCTGCAACACCTGGAGGTCAAATGTCCACACAGACCAAAGCAATTTGCCTTCAGGGCTGATGTGCTCCCTTGCCCTCTGCAGCTCCAGCCCACACCTAAGAGGCTTCCTGTCGTCTCTCTGCCTTGTGTACTTAACAAAAAGCATTTTGTTGCTGTGCTTAATGGCTAGAGCAGACACCACTCTCTCTTTCTTTGTGCTGAGGCCACCAGGCTGGCCCCTGCACCGGCTGGGCACAGTTGTGTGAGGGCAGAGCCACCGTGGCTGAGCAGGGACAGCAGCCAGCTCTCCCACCCCACGCAGGGATGCGTTTCTAGCGTTCACCCCTGCAGCTCCCCAGCCAGACACGGCTCACCAGCTGCGGGATGGAGAGCTGTGCCCAGCAAGGGCTGCTCCCTGCGGCAAACCAGCAGATCAGGCTCAGCTGGGAAGTGCTCAGTGTCTGATATAGTCTCCGTGTGGGTCCAGCTCTGAACACAAACGTGGTTACAGAGTCCATATCTGCATGTGAAGCACCACGAATACCTCTACCAAAAGAACCACATCTCCTCTAGACGGCTGCATAGAAACACCCATGGTTTTACTCAGACTGCGGTTTGTGCAGATACTACAGGAGATGACTGTTCTCCCTGCCTGCCTCCCACTGCTCTGTGTGGTGAGAAAACAGCAGAGGGTGTCTCATAGCACAGAGCCCTCCGAACCGCACAGCCCACACGCTCTCCTCTTGTGTGGTACTCGGTGAAGGGTGGGCTGTGTGTGGACCCTCTGGGACGCCAAACCACCCATGCCCTGCAGGCCCTGCGACGCACGCTCACCCCCAGAGCTCCTGCACAGCAGGGTGCCGCTGCCCTGCGCAGGGGCAGGCTTTGACCAGGTTACAGTAAAAGGCAGGCACCCCAGCATCTTCTGGGCTGCTGAAACAAGATGGCAAGCAGCCCTCCTCTCAGAGAGCCACTGAGGCGCCCCAGCGGGGTCAGCATGATGGGGGGAGTTCATCCTTTGCCTTTCACCAGCTCAGAAGATGCAGCTGGTGTGCCTACAAAAGCAGAACATGATAAGGGGCAATGGAGGGGTATCATGATGCTTTTCCGAGAAAAAATAGAGCAGGCAGCCTACCCCAAGGTGCCCTCCTGACCCTGTGGGGTCCAGCTGTTCCCCTCAGACCGAACAGCAGGACTTCCCAAAACATACACACAACTTCTGCATTCTCCCAGCTCTTGCCTCAACACACCTCTGGAGAAACTGCACATGCCAACACGTATCTGTCATCTACAAACCCAGGTCTGTCTGAGCACCCTGAGGATTTCTGGGTGCTCCTCTTGCTCTCTCCCTTTTAAATATTTAATCAGTCAGATATTTCAAATGCAAAGCAAAACCAACCCTTTATGAAAACTCTAGAGAAGTACTCTCTCGAGTGATCCCAGGCATGTTGCAGCGTCTGAGAAACACTCACCTCAGTACATGAGTTGATCCATTTATTGTGGTTGTGGAACAGGGAACCGTCTGCCCCAAGATGGAAGGCCTTCGGTATCGTTCATCACCACAACACAGGATGATGAGGAAGGCACGTCTGAAAGACTTGTTCAGGAAGGCGTAGAGGAAAGGGTTCAACCCTGAATTGATGTAGCCCAGCCACAGGAAAGCTGTCCACAGCTTCCCCGGCACCGTGTAGTTTATGAAAGGGTCCACTATGTTTGTGATAAAGAAGGGGGCCCAGCACAGGCAGAAGCACCCCATGATGATGCACAGGGTTTTGGCAGCTTTGGTCTCAGTCTTCATGCGGTGCGTGCTGTGCTGGTCGGGGTGGTGCTGCCGGCCATCGGTGGGGGCCCCCGCACGCTGCAGCACCCGGATCTGGCGGGCATGCTCCCTGGCCGTGACGTAGATGCGGTAGTAGGCCAGCACCATCAGGAAGAAGGGAATGTAGAAGGCCACCACGGAGCAGGTAATGGCGTATGGCTTGTTGACCATGAATATGCAGTAGGTGGAGTTGGAAGCCTTGTTGAACTGCCTTTGCTGAATCTGGGGCGAGGGAAGGAAGGACAGGGGCAAAGAAGAAGGAGAAAAGTTCAGCACTTCTCCTCCAATACCAGCAGTGGGTTTTCCAGGACACCTCACCACCATTTTCTGATTCTCCCTCCTCCCTCCCATCCGCGGTACCTGCTTTACCCACCGCTGCCACTCCTGCCTGTGCTCACACCATGGGCTCTCTAGCCCTGCTGGACCAGCCCATGTTGCAGCTCTGGCATCCCAGAGCATGCCTCAACCTGGCCAGTGGAATCAGCTCAGCTCCCCAGTTCAGACACAGCAGCGTAACCTCACTCTGCGCCATGCTTTTTTGCAGTGCTCACTGCTCTGCTCATCAGGGTGTAGTTTTACCCCAAGGATGTCCCAAATTTCACCCAGCCGAGTCCCACAGGAACACTAAGGAAGGAGCAGATGGACAGGTAAGGGATGGGGCTGCAGCAGCTGGAGGGCAGCTCCAGACTGGGGTGCAACATTGAGCTGTGGCTCACGCAGGGGCTGTGGGCAGCAGCCTGGGCAGGAGGCGTCTGCAGGTTGAGATCTGGTCAATGACTTGTGACAGAGGCAGACAGCAGATGAAGAAAGGGGTCTTGCATGTGAGTTTGGGGAGCAGGCGGCAGAACTGGGACAGACGGGATTTCTCTGAGGCTCTTCTTGCTACAAAACAACGTCACTGCAGGTGCACTGCAGGCTTATAATTTCTGGTGCTTATTTCAACACCAGAATAACACCATCTCCTATTTAAAACTCTAATATCAAAATTATTTGATTGGGCATGTAAGGACGTTTAAACTAAACTATGAAGCATTTTCAGTAGGTGATGTTTGAACCCTGCACCACCTCTCAGCATGCAGCTACTGAAATCTGCACGGTGAATGTCACAGCAAGTTACAAGGAAGGGCAGGGCTTGCACCAGTGTTTGGAAAAGCTGGGTGCCGAGTCTTTTCTGAAAAGGTGGCGGCGGCAAGGAATCAGTGGAAGAAATCAGATAACTGACACGGTTTGTTAAACAAATAAAATGCACCTCCCCTTTCTACCAGCTGCATGTCCTGAAGGTGCTGGTCTGGAAGCAATTTTGGCTTTATCGCCTTGTTCAGAGGCTTGGCAGCTTGCACCTGTTATTCTCCATGAGCCAAAAAGTATTCATAGCTCCTTGACTGAGACTTGGCATAGAAGATGTCACATCTCTTTAAACAAGCTTTACTAAATAAGGTGTTTTCACAGTTTGCCATTTTTAATTCCTGCCTCTCTACACTGGAAGGGGAGCAGATCTGCAGCTCTGAACTCCTTCCCCTGTAGATGGGATCCTGCAAGTGAAGCCAGTCTGCGGTGGGGAACATTGACACCTGCTGCAATGACTCACACAGGGTAATTTCACCTTCTCCCCGCCTTCAAGGCTCACACCAAGACAGGGGATACAGATGGAACTGGCCCAAAGCACCATCCCTTTTGGAGAAGTCTGGGCTTCCTAGCTCTCCAAAGATTGCTAGCACGGCAAGGAGGGACCCTCGGGCTGAGCCGGCAGTGGTCAGCATGGCCCCAAGAGCTGCAGAGGCCAAGGGGAACCAGGGATTCCCAAGGTGCCCATCGGGAGCCAGCTGGGGCTTGGATAGTTTCCAAAGGACTACTCACTGAACTGATCAGTAGACGGGGGTAAAATCCTCTCCCAGAGCCACCACTCTCTTTGTGTCAGTTCTTCCACGAGAGACATTTCAACCCCCCTTAAAGACATCCTCCAGAAATTCAGCAGCCCCTCTGCATCGATAACAAGAAGTTTCTCCTTCAGCCTCTCTTGCCCTCTTTTCTCTGAATATTGCTTTTTAAAGAGGAATATACAGCACCAAATATACTTGATACCAGGTCGGTGTACCGCCTTAGCTACTCACCAGATCAATGATGCCAATGCTATTCCAGCCTTGCATGATAGGAAGGAAAGAAATAAATGTTGGGATTACCCAGCACCCTCCAAGCATTACAGCAATGCGCAATGGAGTCATCTTGTTCCTGTAAACCAGAGGTTGGCAGCAGATAGCATAGTACCTGCAAGGAGAAAAGCGAGAACAGCCATCATCAAAGGAGACTTCCAACTCTTCTAAAAATAAAACTGTAAAGCATTTTCTCCAGCTTGTTTCTCCTGCCTTTCAAAATAAGAGAAAAAAAAAAATGAGCCTACAGCCTATTTCCACTGACTGCCTCTCACACAAGGAACTCGGGATATTTTCACAGCATGAGTAAACAAGGTTTCATAGTGCCTGGCAGGGGAAAGCCAGTATTTTCTCTTTTCCAGCTAGGGAAAATGAGGCATAGCTTAATGCTGCGGTTTGTCTGAGGTCGCAGAGCAAGGGAGTGACTTCACACTCAGCCTTCCTCTCCCTCCTTACTTAGTCACAAAGCTGTCTGCACCCTCCTTACCGTGATGAATGAGTACACCTTCCTTCCATTTAGCCATAACTGAGTAAATATTGGGGTTTTCCTAACTGCAATGGACATTTATTTTGACAAGACTGCAAAAGCTGTTATTGCAAATTAACAAAGTGCTTCAAAGCTGTGAAAATATCAGTAAAATGAAGTGTGTTTTTCCGTAACCAAGCTCCTTTTCTACCTCTCAGGAATCAGCCTCTTCTCTGGCTGGGCTTGAAACTTCTGCCACAAAGACAGGGCAAATGTCTGCATGGGGCTTCTCGTCTTTTCATCATCAAGGGGACTTGCCCTGCACGCTCCTTTCTCCTCCTGATCCATCCAACATATTCATAGTACAACAGGTCCCCGCTCTTAAAACAACAACTAGTTCTGAACTAGAAATTTCTTCTCAAAACGATAAAAAATCGGATCTCCCGTTTGTCTGGTCCCTGTGCTACCCACCTGCTAGCAGATTTCTACATCAGGAAGCTGTATCGAACCTAAACCTGGAAATCTCATTGCTCTGAAATTAATATATGCCCATAAGCATAGCAGATGAGCAACCATATCATCCTGGTGCAGATTTTTGGTGGTCCTGACCTGAAAGTCTCTTTCAGGTTCCAAATTAATTATTTGTGACCCTTAGATTTTTGGATTTCAGCTCAGTGTGTAGGAACAGGCCAGTACTGATGCTCCCAGAACTGCAACAGGGAACCAAGGTCCAGAGACACAAGAGCCCATAAATTCTCAGGTCTTCTAAATAACCAACTCTATCATTCAGTTATGTGCCTGATTAATACATTTTCTTAGTGAATGAATAATGATCAGCTGGCAGATGTCATTTCCAGATGGGGTAAGCACAGAAATGATGCTGTACGGCGCCCCATAGGAGATGAGCACTGCATTGAACAAGTGGCCGCAGTTCCAATAATTATTTATAAAGGGAACGAATGAACTCCTGACAGGGATTTTTTTGAGTCAAGCCCCAACATCAAGGTATGATGTGTACGTAGAGAGAGCCTCACTGCTGAATGCCAGCAAAAGTCGATTTTATGAGGTTAGCAGAAGCTTGAATTAGAAACATTAAATTAGCAAACACAACTACCGCTGGACCACTAAACTGAGATGCCCATCAGAATTTCTAAGTGCCAGCAGCACATTAGACATATGTGAATGCACACATGCACATGTTTTATTCGTATGTATTAGAAAGACGTCCTTGAGGTGCACAATTTAATTCACCAAGATTTGAGTGGGAACCAACAGTTTCATGCTAAACAGGCACAAAAATCTAAGGATTTATGAATTTTTTTAAGACCTTTTTTTTAAAGTCATGTGGCGTCAACTGAATTGCTATATTTTGATAAAATCAGATGATATATTCCACACAAAGGGTTGAAATAATATCAAAGTGTCAAAAGAAAACATTTTTTACAAGTCTCTTTGAAACAAGATTCAAAATGTCACAGGGGGAAAATGTTGAAACAAGCATTCAACTATTTCAATTTCATTATTTCTACGTTCTCTTCTGGTTTCGTGAGTGCATGAAAATCAGCCTGTTCCTCTGAACAGTTTCACTTGCAAAGAAATGGCATATTTGACAGTAACTGTTCCTTCAGAGCACAGGGCTGATGTCCCTCCCGCCCAGCCATGGCAGTCCGTGGGTCTGGCTCCTGTCCCCCCCACCACGGCCCTCCCAGCCCGCCCACAGCGGGGAAGGAGAAGCTGGATAGTTTACAGGAACAGGGTTTACTTAGTTGTGGAGCTTGCCGTCTTTGGGTCATGACTTCAACGAGCGAGGGTATCCAGCCTCGAAGATACGCAAAACCCAACCGGGTAAGGCCCTGAGTGACCTAACCAAAGCAAGACAGATTTAAGCTTGAGTTGGCCCCTGGTTTGAGGGGAGGGCTGGATCAGAGACCTCCAGAGGTCCCTTCCACCCTACATTTTTCTGAGTCTATCAGACAATGAGGACCATCGTGGTCAGATGTCAGCATCTTAATGATTTCAGAGGATAGAATAAATATTTTCTTTGTTCCTAGGATAACTACCCTCCTTGTGACAACTACAATATGTTTGTGTAACCTTGTCCCGTGTTGCTGCAGCTTATTGCTTTTGGATTTCCCCCTGCTCTCCAGATTTCCTTCCCCTAGGAAACAAACTGACCTTTGAATTCAAACAGGTATTTTCGGTGATGTTTTTGACTGCTTATTAGGACAGATGGTGCTTCTCTTGCATTACCTGCAACTGCTCTTCAACTCCAAACACAAGGGAGATATAATCCGGCATATTTAACTGTTTACTGCCTGAGAGACACCTACTAGTAAGTGCCACCCAGTGCTGGACATCAAAGGATTCCTGTGACATGCCTGATGGCAAGTTACGGCAAGTCACAAGAGACGACATTTATTTGCAGAAAGGGCAAAAGAAGAAATTCAATAAATAAACAGAAAAGAACAACCAAGAAACCAGCTACCATTTCACAAGCTGAATAAGCAAACAGAAAAGGAAAACCACGATGCTGTGCTAATTAACTGCAGCAGGAAAACAATTCTTCCAAGCAGTTTGAGTTATTACATTTCTGTACTTCTATCTCTCTGCAGCTGACAGCATTACACTGACTTGTACATGCTATTAAAGGCCATTAGAGTAAAAATTATGCCTGTAAAAATGACATCTTAAGCTCTCATATTTCTTCCTTCCCAGTGATTCAGCAGCAATTTTCCTCCACTTACATGTCAAAAGATTATTATTTTTTTTTTTTTAATTTTTCTTTTTTTGCTAACTGCTGCTACTGTGATTTCCCTTGTGTTCAGAAAGCTGAGCTGCATTCCTCTTGCCCTACACTGTTATCAGCAACAAGGTTCTGCAATCAGAGTGCGGGTGACAGTTTTGCTAATGGCAAAGGAGGCAGCAAAGCCCACCGTCCACTTTTCCAAAGCTCAGCAGGATTTTCATTCAATGGCCCTGACAGTCAGATAATTGAAATCTCTGTATGCTAACAGAAGTCATTGAAGTCACACCAATTTTTGCAGTAGCTGGTGATTTGATGTATGTGATGGTTGAGGCATTTAAGCAGCTATTTATTCACTGAGAAGAAAAGTAATTATATCTCTAGGATTATCAATAGTTTTAGTCAAAAGCTGAAATAAAGGCATTTTTTTATTTTGCTTCTCTGCTTCCTTTAAAGCTAAAGCTGTTTTCCTCTGCTCATAAAGAATATCTATTATTTACTGGTATGACAGTGTGATGGATGAATATAAAGTGTAATACATACACATGATTAATATGATGTCCAACTTTAATTAAATAATAATTCTTACTACTCTCAGCCAAGACCCATGTTTCTGCAGTTCCTTGAAAATGTCCCTGTTACCTACAGCAGAGCAGATGACACGAAACACACCCTCCCCTCCACCTCTGTTATGACATTCTTTGCTGAAGGGGAAATACAAGAATCCCTTCCTGGAGCTGTAGATCTTCCAACTAGCTCCATAAAGCAAAGGTTATTATAATACTTTTCCTTTCCCATATTACACATTTGCCACATGAATGAATCAAGCGCTAACAGTTTAAAAGATGGCTCAAAAGAAGAAATCCATAGCTCCTATGGTCTTCCTTACAGCTCTTATGGCCACTGCAGATATGTCTGCCTACTGAGGGTTTGTGACCTGCCCAGCATCACTTGGTGGCTCTGTGACACAGTGCAGTGGCCCGACTCTGTCTCAAGGAACATAAATGTGATGCTCCCTGGTCTTCCAGTAGAAGTTCCAGCAATATAGGTGTAGAGGGGAACTGATTAGGGCCACGTGGATCAGTTCCCAAAAGCAGAGCCCTTGCGTTACAAACACTCTCCCAGCACCTCCAAGGGGATGCGGGTACACTCCTAACTGGTTCACAAAAGCTATAAAAACCGCGCAGATTCGGTGAGTCAGTGCCCCAGTCTGCGGGGTGATCTCCTCCACGCTCCTACAGGCATCACCAGCAGGAGCTGCTGCAGTCACTCCTATACACAGCGTTCAGGAGCTGTAAGATCCAAATGTTTTATCCTTTCCCAACAGGACTGGCGCTTTGCCTGCCGCCAAGCTCCTCTTTACAGTCAGTGCTATGCGTAAAACCAGAAAGCAGATATAAACGCTTGGTGAACTGTACATCAGCAACACATTTGTACCTAACAGCCTTCAGCACTTTGGGTGGAGAAGACATAATATCACATTCCTCGGCAGCAGGATCATGGACAGCTTGCCTAATGTTAAACTTGTGTATATGTGACGACAGGAGATGGCAGATAAGAGGGAAGCTGTGAAGCCAAAGAGAAAATAGACAGAAAATGAACCTCAGTTATAGTCTTGCCTTGTATAACTGAACGCTGAATCCGCTGTGTCAGCCCAAGGCTTTCATGGAAATGTAAGTGTTGTAAGTCACGGGTGTTTGTTGTTGCCATTTTGCCTGTATGAAAAATCCTACACATACATGCACACACATGCATGCACACTCCCTGTATCATGCCCTGCCTTTCCTCCAAGAAAAAAAATAGGAAAGAAAGATTCTTGGAAAGCACATCAACTTTTAAATGATAACACCTGTAGTTATTACAAGTTTATAGCTTCTGGGTTCTTGTAAACAAAAAGAGAAGACTAAGACTGAGGAACAGCATTGCATCCCAACACACTGGTGACCTAGATCTGACAGCAGCACGGTTTAGCTGTGGTCCATGGCAAGGATGGCTATTTGCGGTAGTGATGCATACTCATCAAACACGGACACGATGCTGGTGACCATTTGTGACCGGAATCTGTGGTCAAGACTGAAATCAAAGGTCCAAGATAACAAGCTGGGCCAATAACATTAACATACATCAGTTTCTGTGGTTAGCAAGAAGCAAGCGGTGATACAGCAGCCAGCACATCTGGCCACCCATCAGCCTGGACATCCAAGCGGCTCCTCAGGCCCATGGCAAAGGGAAAAGCTGCCCCGGCACATGTCCAGAGAGCAGTCCTGGAGTCAGGGATGCTCCAACCACACCACTGCTCTTTCCTTGCCTTCTGGGCATTATAGAAATATAATTACTTAGCTGCATTAGATAATTCCTTGCCCTTGGAGAAAAATTAAAGTACCTCCCCGGTGTGCAATACAATTTTTCTTGAGCTATGGGTACGTAGACGCTAGCCTGCAAGAAGCTCCTTAGATATCACCGACAGACAAATACATACCCAGTCTTTACTAAACAGACTGGTTCTGTGGGTGGCCCACATTTAAAACCATTTGGTGTCATGTGCATGTATAAAATTATTTACATACCATATGTTTTATCATCACTGGGGCCAAAACGAGCCTAGGAAAATTTACTCAATGCTCATACTGAGTAATTTTTTAAACCCCCTTAAACAATCTAGAAAAGAGAAGACGAGAGGGTGGGAAAACCGTGGGTGCTGTTAGCTCTCTCCCGAAGTCAGGGTGCAACAGCCATGCCTGTACCGGCTCGGTGCCTCTGTGCGTCTGCTGAACCACATCTTAAACACCAAAGTGGGAATGATTTGTCAGTGAGTTCCAAAGGCAAGAGAGGCCAAAACGTGCCATCAGAAGACAGCCAGCCTTGGCCAGCTGCCACCACAGGGGACACCTGAGCCGACAGCCGGGGGGAGGCTGAGCCCGGCAGAGGGGCTCCAGGGGCTGCTCCCCCCCGGCAGCCAGCTCCGATGCTGAAGGCGCTGAACTGCACTGATGGAAAACTCTTGCAGGCGACAGGGACATTTATTTCAGAAGAAAAACACCGCTTCTCCTAGCAGGACACAAGTTATACATAAGAATTGGGCTAGTTTGGAAAATCCCCATCCTTGCCATTTCAGAGCTCTGCTCTGGCGCGCTCCACAAAGCCCAAACCTGAGCGTGGGTTTGCTCACTCCTGCACTCCCTCCGCGAATCCAGACTGGGCCAGAGTCTTCAGCTGAACCCTGACCAAGTGGTGAACTTAAGGAGCTAGGGTCTCAGCTGACTTGTCCATGTGTGAAATTAAAACAGCACTACTGGTTTTGCTGATATTTCAGTGAAACCAGATTCTGGCCTCTGCATAACCAGATTTTTACTTTTTCTTTATTTATTTTTTTTTTTAGAGAGAGATGGAGAGAGAACAGCTTTTTTTCTTTTCCCTTTTCCCACCGAGCAAATAAGCTATGGCGTCTAAGTGTGCCAAATAAAACAAAGTTATGCATCGCTGGTCCAGAAAGAAAAAATGTCCTAAAATGATTACATCTAACAAAATTAAATTCTTATTAGAAAAAACAACGGCCTGCTGGTGTTGAGATAATTACACTGAGAAAAATGCTAAAGAGAGCAGTTAATTGGAACTGGATAAATTTAGCTAGTAATACAAACAAACGTATGTTGCCAAACAGAGATAGAGGACTCCTTCACGGTCCCCATGTGGGTCAGTGTGTGTGGAGGGTTATTGGCAGCAACAGTGGTGAAATAAATTACCATATTTCTAGAGGGTTTGTAAAGATTAATAAAGGACAGTGCATCCCTCCGGCTGTGCCACGGCCATCTGCTCTGTTATTTTTCTTAATGCTCTCGGACCTGAATTCTGCAAATCCCACGTTAGTTTTCTTGCCGAGCTGAACAACGACAGGGATAACTCCGCAGCTACGTGTCACGTCGTGCAGCCCTTGCGGACAGTCTCTGTTTGCTCTTGCTCAGCCCCTTCCCGCGCTGCCTCTCTGTTCCTCCACCTGGGAACTGTACCAGATCAGATGCCTTTCTAGCTGAAAAGGGCATGGGGGCTTTATGGCCTGGTTCAAAACTATAGCTGGAATTTGTGTCATATAATCAGATTGCTGACTGCCTAATCTTTACTTACTGATAGCTATTTAAAACCTAATAAGTCTCCCCACTAATAAGCTCCCCCCGCCCCTGGCCAGCCAGCAGATGTTTCACAGAGCACTGTTTGGCTCAGCTGCTTTCTTCCCGTCCTTGAGGAAGACATCACACTCTGGACCTTGAGCCCTTTGGTGAGCCAGTCGATCCTGCCGTGCCCCAGCTGGGACACCGTGCAAAAGAGACGAGCACGGGGAGCGATGTGATGCAGCACTGGAGGCAGCAGGCAGGGTGGGCAGAGCCAGCGACCACCCCAACCTCGCCGCTCCTCTGCCTCCCACACGTGCCCTCCCACCCGGCACAGGGAGAGGGCTACCTCTCCAGATGGGCTGCCACGGCAGAGCACCGGGCTTTGGGAGTCTCGAAAACATCATCTCTCTCAAGGGATCGTGCTAATTTGATGTCTGAACAGTACATTAATGTTAATTAATGTTTGTAAATGGCGCAACGAGCATCTGCCACTCTGGTGCTCCAACACTCTTTGGATACATCTGCTTTGCTTTAGCCTTTATTTAGCAGTGATTATGGGGTATGTTTGAATCCCAGTAAGATTAGCGTTGAATAAACAGACAGTTAGGTCCATTTTGTTGTGTGTTATACAGCACATTGCAAATGTTTCGCACACGCCAGGCAAACAGTGTACCTAGTGCCCAGCAGAGACACAGACTTGGAGGAAAGCTTCCCGGGCTGGGACACGGCCAGGAGAGCTGGAGGAGGCAGAGACAGGGTGCAGGATGCTTTGGTTGCATGAAAACCAGAGGTGCCAGATGTGCACCTAAGCCCAGAAATACAGACATTTAGGACCTATTCGTTTCTCTGTTGTTTTGGGTTTTTTTTCCCCAAAGACTTTGAGAAGTAATTGTACTGCAAATTCTACTGCAAATATTAGAGAAGAAAATTACCTTTCCTGACAGGTTAACTCTATTTGGAGACTGTATCATAGCTTCTTGGTCTATTTATAGGCAGTGCAATTATTTTTATTGCATAAGGACAAAGAATGGATAAGTATGCATAAAACGTGCAATAAATAAATAATTCAAGGCTAAATATTTCTTTCATATTAGAATACCAAAGAGATTATGAAAAAGCATAACGCAGTGACAGCAAAATTCAGATTCAGTGAGTCCTGAGCTATCTCTGACACCTTGGACAAAAACTTTTTCAGATGAGACTGAGAGTGTCTCTAAGTCTCTGAAGTTCTTTGCTCCCTGTGTCTGACCAGTACAATCAATTTACCCTGTGGTGATTTCTCCAGATTTTCTCAAATGCCTTTGAGAATTAAAGCCTGAATGCCTTCTTTCTTTCTTTCTTTCTTTTTCAGAGGTCATAATGGAAATGGATACAAGATATTATCAGATAAAAGTCTTTTCAAGCAACATTTTCTGAAAGTGTTGAAAAGAATGACTTCCCAAACTAAGTCCTGAGGGTTAGATTAACCACCCAGTTTTCTTAAAAAAAAACCCCACAGTTGTATGCCCTGAAATAAAACAGAAGGCAGCAAATACATGAATCACAGAAAAAACACCAGCTAGAAGCAGCATACTCCCGTAAAGGCTAAATGAACACAGAGCAACAGCTAGCAAAAACTAAATAAAATACTGGGAAGGAAGCAGTGCTGTCAGTGCTCCGCCAAGCCAGCTGCCAGGATCGGAGAGGCCGTGGGGATGGAGAACAGGTCGACGATGGGCTGAGTCACCCTTCCCTGCACAGAAACCCAGGCATCCATCTACCTGCTCTGACATTTCAGGGATATCCACCACTACCTCCTCACCTACTCTGTCCTCTTAACACTGTTTAAGAGTCAGTTCTCACCGTGGGGAAAAAAAAAAAAAAAAGAAAAAAAAATCACCCCAAAACAAGCAAAAATGGTCACAGAAATTCAAGTTTCTGCCAGAAACCTTTAAAACCTAGGTCTGAGACTGCAGACAAAAGGAGGAAAGACATATTGCTCTTGCTCATATCAGAGTGAATATTTTGAGCTGACCTGAAAGTTGCTTGAAGATGACTGCAGAATACTGCAACAATTAAACTGGCTGGAAGTCTTTTCAAATCTCAGTTAATATTTGCACAGGACAAGGGAAAGGTATACCTTGAAAGCCTGTAGCTCAAGTCCCAAATGGAAAATTTGGTGCAAGCAGCTAGAAATGAGGAGACTGTGCTAGTGTGTTAAATCCTAGCTGTGAACAGTACATGTTGAGTACACCGCTCATCTGGGTTAGGGGATGGTTACTCCATCGAGTCATTAATCACTATCAGGCTGCTCCATCAGGTACCCACATTTTAACTAATATGCACCAGGAACAGCACAACTTTTTGAGTTCAGTCTGCAAAAGGAAAAGGATTTTAAAAACTGGCAAAGTGCTCAAGAAATAGGTGCAATTTAGTAGTTTTTTGTAGTTGTTATGTATTCAAACATGACTAAAGTGTGGATATTTTTACTTTTTTTCATCTCTAGCACTGACATGAAGTGAGATTAAGATTTTCTCCTTGCCCTTCTCAGGATGGTCACAGACGAAAACACACCTGGAGATGAGTGCTCCCAGGACAGTCCCAGCAAGGGGCTGGTACATCAGGGAAGGAGAAAAAAGGTGGATTTAAAAGGTGGGGTATAGCTTTCTTTCAGTATGGAAAATGGATCTATTATTCTGTATCCACCACTCCCATCCAAGCTGTGCTGAAAATCCCTGTTGTCCTGCTTGCTGAGCAGGTTTGGAACAGCAGCCAAATTCATGGCAGCAAAAGTGAATTAATCTCTGCGAAAAGGACACAGGAGTAAAGTGGGACTGTCACTGGCTCTAGGTGACCTGCAGCATGACATGGCACAACAGTAATACCCCCCTCAATGTAGCAAGGAGGAGACCATGGGACAACCTTAAGGACATGGTAAGAGCCAGAATCAAAATGTCTATGTTTTCCCTGTCTTTTTCCATCAAAATGCCTCCTCTGAGAGATGGAGGGAAAGACCCATGTTCACTTCAATCAGAAAAGTTATTAGACAAGCACGGTAGGAAAAATATTTAATGTCCTTGGTCTTTGTGAATGTTTAGACCTGATAGTGTTGCTAGGTGTGAGGGGTATCAGAGTTTGGAACTGCAGGCATCGAGGTCTGCTGCTTTATGGTAGAAAGCAACTTCTTCTATACAACATGTTTTCTGACCATGCCATTGAGCAAGCACTGCAGAAATGTAAAATACATGGCTAATTCAGGAGAAGTCTTCTAATAGACTGTTTGGGACATGAAAGAGCTCATGAATGAGCATAGAAATTCCTGGTCAGGTTAGGACTGTTTCTGTGCTCAAGGATGATGTCCAGGTGGATGTTAAACAACTTCAGCGATGGCTACAGTACCCTACTGGTGTCCTACTAAGCCATATTTTGAAAATCACATAAATCAGTCAGTCAATCAGAGAAAGAAATACTGCTTTAAGAGAGGAAGATGACTAGGGACAGACCCACCTCCATAATATTTTTGTTTACAACGGTTCAGGACAGCTAGTCCAGGAGGCACCTTGGTCTGTTTTGAGCACCGTGGTGGGTAGTCTGAACTTGACGTTTGGTCCTGGAGAACCAGAAGCCTGGAGTCTTGGGACTCAATCAGATTCATACACGGTGTCTGATCAAACAGAGAGTGATGAGAGCCACACTTGGGATTCTCTTCTTCACATGAGACAGAGAGATCTTGGGCTTTCTCTTTCAGCTGACACTGTCAGCAAACACAGACTTAATTGTGCCTTCTTGTACTGGGAGAAGAAACATGCATTTTGAAACATCTGAGATGAAATCTTGGCTTTTTTCATGCCAGTGGCAAAGTTCCAAATGATTACCCATGGAGTCAAAATACCATCCAAGGTGAGCTTCTACAGCAAGACTGAATGGCTAGGACAGCTACATATGCCCTGCAAAGATTAGAAGACAGATAAAAGTTTCTGTGGAAAATCCTCCTTTGGAGAGGAGCAGCCTGTCTTGGGGATGTTGCTGTTAGTGCTCAGCTGACGGTGTTGTGTGTGGTGGTCACTGCTCTAACAAGCACTTAATAAAGTAATTTTGAGAAGAGAAACAAGAAAAACACAGTACCAGAGATTACCTAAAATTTAGCTCAGCTCTACAGCTAGTCTGCAGAGGCATCATTCTTCAGTGTGAAGGCAGCAAACGATAAAGGCTGCGATAATTATCCATGTCAGGCTGCATCCAGACACCCGCTTGGGGAACCTTTCCTATCTCTCTGCCTGGGAGCAAAGAACAGCACATGTATGGTCAACACATGCGAAAGAGAAAGAGCATTTGTGTGTCCTGAAATAAATCCCAGACATCTGGCAATTTCAGGTTGCTCAGTTGTCAAAAATTGCTGCTGTGTTTCTGTATCCCAGATAACACAGCTCCGCTCCCTCACCCCTGAACTTGCAGAGCTTTTCAGCACACGCATCACTCAATTAATTAATTCATCCTTGGCTTATTTTCAAGTAATTTGAACTACTGCCTAGTCTAATATGGCTCATGTTAGGGGGGACTGCAAATATTGAGGGATCCCTCTCTGTCAGTGTATTCATAGGGAAAAAGTTTGCAGGCATTCTGGGGAAGATTTTTCTTTTGCTGTAACACTTAAGATGATCTCAGCTTTTGGGACCTTCAAATTCAGAGCTCTAAGCACTTTTTTTCAATCAATTTGGCACCAAGATTGGTGGATGTGGGTGGGTTTTTTAGCCAGCGTGTGTGTCAATTTTTAATTCTACTGTAAAGAATCTTTTTAATCCTGAAGAAATAGGAAGAGTGTTTCTGTTGCAGCAATTGCCTCAAATGCACACTCAGTAAGCAGAAATCTTTAAAAGCAGGATAATTTTATCACAGAAGGACGAGGCACTTCAATGGAGCAAGGCTGATGTGGGAGTCGTTCAAGCACAGCGTCCATCACCTTCAGATGCCAGGGCAGGGGGTGCTGCACCTTCCCAAAACCTTCTCAGAACACATGTGGAACAAACCTAGAGAATTAGTTTCTTCCAAAACACAGTTCCAACCCCTGCTTTCTTTCAAGACAGCTGTTCTCCTCTTCTGTGTAGTAGTCTAGTGATTAAAGCATTGGCTTGGGATGGGGGGGGTGAAGTGGGAATCCCCAGACTCAGCTCCCCATTTCTCTCTGTCCAAAAGAAGGGGAATCACCTATGTGTTACTGTAAGCAGTGATGCTCACCCATTGCTACAGCAACTCTGCATCTGGTGGAGAGAATTCATGACTCTGGACAGAGAATAAAAGAGCATAGAGGGACCAGCAGAGCTCCTGGTGTTTACATTCTGATCCGAATGTTTCATTTAGTACAGAATAATCTAATCCATCTCATCTTAGGGCTTTCTTTGGTTGGGTTATTTTTTACATTTCCAGCTCCTTCTACTGAGCTGGGTGTTTGCAAACTCTGCCTCAGATCTGTTTACAAAGAAAATTTTCCTTATAAAACCGTAATCTCTGTTCTGTATCCCTAATACATTAACTCTGAGCCACACATTTCAACAGTCATAGAGCCCAGGGTGCCCCAACCCCTTCCCCACCCCCAGACAAGGCTGTCCCAGGAACATGGGGACCGATGGGCACAGGCAGCAGCAGCAAGAGCCCATGACACAGCAGGGGTCTGCATGAGGGTGGCATATGCAGGAGAAAGGGGGGAGTTTCCCTTCTGTGGACCCCACACGAGGTACCTCATCCCTTGCAGGTGCCAGAGATGAGGGTGTGCAGGGGAGGGGGGAAAATAATATTTTCCCCTCATGTCTCCTTGTCTACACAACCCACCACGTTTAACGAAGAGCCCGGAGAATCGAACTCCAACATTTTATATAACAAGGCCACATCCAGAGTGCAGTGCCTAACATCTGCTTTACTGGTAATTGGCTCAAAGTGGCAATTTGTCAACGTTTTTAAGATAATGAGCTTCCTATTTGTGTTCCAGCCATCTGAACTTCCAGATAAGGAAACGTGCTGTAGCTATTGCACATCAGCTTCTCTCTGGATACAATACGGCATGTGCCGGTGCCCCTCTCTCCCACAACAAAGGAGCGCTGCCCATCAATAGAGAAGTTAATCAAGTATCTTTTGAAGTCTGACTGCATACAGACTCCGGACGAAAGATGCTATTTGAATACCAGTTGTCATGATGATGAGTATGATTATGGTTATTTTGGCCATATTATTACTAATAAGTAATAGTATTTTTAAAGGTATTGAAATCTCTGCACAGAGCTCAAATAAAAGCTCTAAATATTGCTTATTAGAATAGACGGTCAAAATTATTTCTTCTAAGTATTTACCTAGTAAAAAATTCTTGATATTCTGTATGAAAAGTTCTGCCATTTACCCTGAAAAACTGCAGACAACAGTAAAACAGAATTGTTTGCCATAAGTTATTTAGGATATTGGCCTCATTTTAATTTTTCAAGAAAAGTTTGAAAGAAAAGAAAGTTTTTAGGATCTCCCACAAAGCCTACGCACCCATTTCACCAGCTTTATTTACCTCCTTGTTAGCCTTCACTAGCAGAGATGCACAAATGGATGCCTTAGAAAAATATCCCATAACGTTTAGGGGGGGGGCTGCTCTTTTAGCTCTTTCTCCATATAATCTAGTAATATAAAGCACAACGTGTCACTTAGTAATATTGGTTTTCATCTACCTATATGGCTGCTAATAGCAGGAACTGTAGTTTTGATAGCACTTGTAAGACATGTCCAATATTTTTTGGACAAGAGAGAGAAAGGCAAGTAATTTAGCATTTCAGTCCCTGGGAAGGTGGGGGTCAGCACCACACATCGAGCTGTTCACCAGCCAAGCCCCCTCTGCAGCCCCTGGCAGGGAGCAACGTCCCTGCCAAAAGGATGCACCTCCGCAATGCAGGATGCACCTCCAGCTGTGACAGCTGCAGGTCTTCCCTTCGGGTACATCTTTGAGGTGTCTTTTCTGCACTTTAAAGAAGAAACTTCTTACGTCTGATCAGTAATGTAAACAGAGCTCTGCCACAAAGCAGCTGAGAACCTGGCTTGCTCTTTTCGTACAAATCTCATTCCTTTTAAAGTTTTTCTGCACTCCTGAGGATTCAGAGAACTCTCTCCAAAACCAGCTACTGAGAGAGATTTATTGCTCTGTGGTACTCAGCAGGTTCATATTTGTCCTTTGGCTACCGCTGGACGAGCAACAACACTGAAGAAATTGAAAGCAACTGTAATTATTCTCAATGCCCTTCTGTTCATACCTGTCCAGAGAGATACAGCACAGGTGCAGGATTGACGCTGTGGTGAGTAGGACATCGAGGGACGTTCGGACCAGGCAGAACATGTCTCCATAGATCCAGTTGTCCTGAACCAACTCAATGGCTCCAAACGGCATCACCAGCACTGACACCAGCAGGTCAGCAAAGGCAAGGGAGACAATGAAATAATTGGTCTTGATTTTCCTGCAGACAAGATCACAAAATCAGGGTGGAATAGTTTCAGTGCAGCATCCTCTACATGTAGACAGACATTTCAGCTTGTGTTTGCGCCTAATTTGCTCCATCACACTAAAAGGTTCTCTATAATGTGTTCCTCCCATTATAGGGTCATCCCTAGCTTGTTCCTGGTTTTACAGCTTAATATCCACCACATTCCCTGCACAAACACATCTTTCTGCTCACATAAAAGAGGCAAATAGATGCTCACAGGCCTCTGCATGTGGCTCAGCCTCACAGCTTGCATTGGAGAGTTTGGGGTGGAGAAGGGGGATTTTATTTTAACTTGCAAATTGAGAAAATCCTTCCAGAAAGCACTGAGAAGAATCTAGACTGAAACTGTAATTTTAACTTGAAGAGTACTTTTTAAATCATAACAATAAAATAGAATTAAATCCATTAAAAATCCCACGCAGAACATGAATAGAGGCTCTTGAATATCTCACTCTGCTCTTGCAGCTGGTCTGACAGCTCCCAGGGGTAGCAGCAAGCCTTGAGACAGGAGTTTTGCCTGTGCCCCCTGCCCACCCCCCACCCCCCCCCAAATCACTGGCAGCATCTGCCAAGCTGCAGCAATGCAGCACAACTTTAACAGGACCTTGATCTGTGTGGTTTTCCGATGTTAGGATTGTTCAGAAATTTGAGACAGAAAAGGGATAGAGGCCAACCCGCTTCTCCAAGGAGGTGCTGCTTAGCTCTGCTTTTCAGTGATTTACCTGGGTGTTTTACACTGAGTGCGCTAAAAATGTAGAGGATGGATAATACATGATCCCACTGCCGCAGTGTAAACCCGAGTGGGGACGCACTGAGGCCAGTGCAAGAGCCTGACATCGCCACGGTGCGACGCATGGCCAGGGGCACCCTTCACCACAGCAGTTTGTGCCCTCAGCTGTGGGAATGGGGGGGTTTAGGTGGGGATTTCCCCCTGCGCCTCCACATGGAAGGGCAGGTGGTGCCCGGCTGGGTGGGCTCACCTGAGCTGCCTGTCCCGGCACACAGCCACCATCACCAGCAGGTTCCCCAGGATGGCCATCAGTATCACGGTGGAGATGAAGGTGAGCAGCACGATCTTCTCCGCTATGCCAAAGCCCTCACTCGAACTGGGGAGCACAAAGAAACAAAAGAGAAAAGAAAAGAAGCTGCAGCAGCACTAGGAGGGTGTCACAGCACTCTCCAAACTATCAAGCTGCAACAAGGTCTTTTACCACCTCATACCAGCATACCCTTCATACAGTCCCTCTGCTGCCTTCTCCTCGTCTCACCTCATCCGGAGCACGTGTTCTCTCTCCTCTTGCTTCTGCCTCTCTCACCTTCTCTCCCTCGGCTGCCTCTCTTCATTGGCTCTCAACCTCTTAGCAGGAACCAGCCACAGCTGCACCTCATCTACATCGCCCAACCCACCGCCCTGAAGCCAGCCCACAGCTGTATATTATCAATGATAATTAACCCAGCTTCATCCCTCTACAGGAGGGGATGGTCCAGGGAGGTGCCAGGCACAGGCACTCCTCTGGGCGGGCATCAGAGCAGCATCCCCACGCCTGCCACAGCAAGGCAGCCTTCCCACCCAGACCAGCAACAACGAGCATTTCATATTTATGGGGAAATCCGAGGCTTGTGCTCATCAGCAGAAAGGCTACAGGCAAAGGATGTCCACAACGCCCGTGGCCACCCAGGTCTCCCCATGGTGGATAAGCCGACGCACACAGTGGAGGAGCCCATTCCCAAGAGCTGGAGTGAACCATGCCTGACTTCTGAAAGTCCCTTCCAATTCAGAGCCTCTGGACAAAAATGTTTTCATTCTCTTTTCACCCCAATAAATAATGTTATTTTCTATGCAGTTTTTGTTTTCTTTCCTTTCAGTTTTCCTTTGTTTTCCCCAAGGTTTTCCTCAAGATGCGCACTTTACAACTTGAATGTTGAAACCCTCTGTGTAATCTTTTCCCTTGTTCTCTCTTCCCTTTACCAGGTGCCACAGAACAAGAGGCATTGTGGCGTGCTTTTTTTTTTTCCCATTTGATAACTTTTCCAGAATTAAGAAAAATAAAATAAATATTCTATTAATATTTTTAAATATTTTATTATTTTGTAATATTTTAATTATTTTTTAAAGGAAGTGCCCAATTTCCTCCTCCCTGACATCCACAATCTCTTTCAGTTAATGAAGAGAAAGAAATCAAAAAGGAAGGATAACACGACAACACAACATTGGAGATATTTGGAGTCTGCATTTCTACAAGTATGATGTTAAAAGCTTCAAAAACTGTTGTTGGGGCTTTTTTTGGAGCCTGCAAAGGTCATACAAAACTTGCAATTAATAGTGTTCTGTTCCTCATAAAACTGGTTTCATTGCAAACTTTTGAGCCACTTTTCCTTTAAAGCTATTTCTAATTACGTATCCAGAACAAAATGCATCCTAAACCTTCACCTGCTTGGGTAACTTTCCCTCTTACATTAGATGGGTGAGAACAGGAGTGTGTTTGTGTTATCGAGGGTGGCTAGAAATAAACTGGCATTACGAGCAGCACTTGACACTAATTCAGCAGGGAAATTTCTTCACAGCGTACGGAGCTGGTATTCAGCACCAGGATTAATGTTGTGAGATTGTTCCGTTAACTGAAAAAAATGAACTGTGACTCTGTTTTATGACTTCCTCTGGGGTCGCTTATTATTTACTAAATGCATTTCAGACTTTTACACTTTATCTCACTGAATTCTCCTGATTCTGGCAAAGCTAAAAAAGGCAAGAAGCTGCTGAAGTCCTGCCTCCACTACCTGTGCCATGTTAATAAGCTTCTAGCAACTGCCTTCACCCTGAGCCTGCACGTGGCACAACCACCTAATCCCAGCCTCCGTTTTTGTCCCTAACAGCAATGCTGCTCTCAGTATGACTTTTTTGTCCACTGCCAGCTGCACCAGAGGGTCAGATCGCAGCCTGCTGAAGTTGGACTCTTCATATTGAGTACGAACAGTATCTTAGGAATTCTTCAATTTCCAGTGTTTTACAAGGAAATACATCACCAGCTATAAGCTCATCCAGATGGGTGAGGATGTTTATGAGTAATTGAAGAGGAAAGGAGATGCCCTGGCCTCACACTACTTTTGTAGGAGAAAACAGCACCAGGCAGATCTATGCAGGCTCAAAACAAGTGCAATTATATGGCTATAACAAGAAAGAGGTCCAAGGCAACTGCACATCCTGGCTTCATAAATCTGTGTCCCTGTGCCAAGCAGTGCTTTCTCACCTGTGCGAGCACAGATCACTTTTAATTCCAGATAATCTCCTGTGTTAAAACGAAGAGATTGATAAAATGTCATGTAGAGTGAACAGTTGGGTGTATCCCACCTCTCCACCAGGTGTTCAGGCAAAAAAATCCCTGAGCAGTGCCAGGCAGGCATCCTTCTGGAGGTGCTGGGGTACCAGTGTACCAGGAGAGGGGTGGCTCAGGGTGAAGGGTACCCGGTAAGGAAGAGGGGGTTGTCCTGTGTTGGAATGAATGATCCCAGCCCAGAGGCAAAGGCATGACTGCTTCTTTTGCCCTGCCAGTTTTAAGTGCTAATAGTAAATCCACTCCTGCTCAATGCAGGACAGTCCTTGGGGTTCTGCTGAAGGGGTCAGACATAACCATGGGTTTGCATCCAGCGAGACACTTTTGTTCAAGCCAACTATAGATGCTAAAATAGGAGAAAGGCAAAGTCAAGATGTGTTTTTACTTAGCCTCTGAAGGAGTTTGCACTTAGCACAACTTCAATGAGGACAATTAAGGCTCCAAAAAGCCGGTAGCTCTGGACAAATCCTTTGGTACATTCATAAATGTTGACAAGGCTCTGTCTGAACTAAATGTGGCTTTACCAGCTTTTACTGGAAAGCATTTCTTCCTGACACCTTGGGTCATTAGTTCTTGGACAACTTTTGCAATGAGTGGATTTTGTGTTTGCAGTTCTTGCAATTACATTACACTGCAATTGCTGCCTGCAATTTGCCTACACTGGTCCAGTCATACTTCCTCACATTTAACAGAAGAAAATAGATCAAAAGGATCTGCTTCATCCATCATTCTGTCTGACAGTGGCCAGTAGGAGATGAAATGCCTACATGCATATAGCAGTGCCTCTTTTGCATGCTCTCTCATGCCACAAACATCTGTGTCACCACGGGCTTGTGTTTAACAGCTCTTAGTGGATTCCTTTGCCTTCCTCTTTCTGGTCTGTCTTTCAAACTCTCAGTACGTGGTGAACACTCTCTCTGGGCAGCTTTCCTCCTTGTCTTGTAGTAACAAGCTAAACATAAATTCAAGCAAATGGCATCAGTTTCTGTGCTGCTTAATCACCAGTGACCACTCCAAATTGTATACAAAGATTCTTTCCTCAAAACTGAAGGTAACTGACATCTAACTCCTTATCCTAACACTAAAATCGCAAGCCACCCTACAGAACTGGTCACTGGCCACATGGCTGCTCCTAGAATAGGATGTCACTCCTCCCATCCCCGCCAGAAATAACTTTCCCTCTTTCCCATCCATCCCCACATACATCAGATCTGACAGATCTCATTTTTCCTCAGAAGCAAAGTCCTGCATTGGAGATTTTGGTAGGAAGGGAGCTGGGAGCTGCTGACACATGAACCTGCACTGCAGCAAAGCCCTTCGGAAAAGGATGAGCAGCCGGGAGCGGGTCCTTCACCACGGACACCCTGCACAGCGGGATGCACAAGGCGACTCTCCTCTGCTGGAGCCACACAGACCTCTCTGGGTGCCCCCACTTGCCCTCCTCCTGCAGATAGCTGCTGCAGAGCTGGGAAAGGTCAGACACTTGCCAAGCATCAGTATTTTGAGCACAACTGAATGCCAGAGCCTTCATTAATAATGTTCATCAGCAGAAGAAGACACCATGAAAATTAAAGGGATGATCTTAAAGGTCTTTTCCAACCTAAAAGATTCTATGAATCTACAAAATGGAAAAGAAACAACTTCAAAGGCAGGTCTCAGCCACGTGCCTTCTAGCTGGGTACCCGGTGGGATGAAAAGCCTCAGAAACAATGCGGATACTGGGATCAAAGGCACCTTCACTGCCAAGCTGTAATTGTACCTGTCTAAATAAGCCTTCACAATAGGCTACATTGCTCCGTGGCTGCATCTGTGGAACAAAATGTCAAACCACACTGAATAGCACCATACAAAAGATGTTCCTTTTCCTCCCGAGTGAGCATGGCAGCACATACATGCTGGCACAGTGGTAAAGAGGATGATGATGGTTTAGTTTATACAGAGCCAGGCTGAGTTAGATTTATATTTTGTCTTATCTTAGCTTCACCCGTCCTTCTGCTGTTCCTAAGCAATTCTCATCACTGCGTTATTTGAGCACCTTGCATCTGCACTCTGCATGTACAGAGGGGGAGAGACACCTCCCTCATCCCCGAGCCTTGCTGGGGGGGTGAACTGGCCATCAGCCATGGATGAGGTTTCTCAATTCCCCCTGCAGTGCCTTGGGAGGGGGGCAGGAGACTGAGCCCACTGGCTCTTTTTTAGGGGAAGCCTTAGGGTTGTGAGGCTGCCTGCTGAGAGACCCCTGTCCCCCCACCACAGCAGGGACACTGGCTCTCAGGCTGGCAGCTGTGCTTGGTGTCAAGGATGCCCTGGGGCCTCGTCCCACGGAGGGAGGTAGAGAGAGGGAGTGAAACATTTGGATTTGACCTGTTCCTTGAATTGTTCTGATCCTAAAGGCAATGGGCTTGCACTCGGACATAAACATTTCACAGTAATCAATACAACGTGTAGTAAACGCACGGGTGAACTGAACCACCCACTCATCTCACACTGGAAAGAGCTGTGCCTATACAGCAAGCCTTGACAAACACCCAGGCTGCCACCTGCTATTGTCCCCAGAAGGATGCCCTGTCCCCCAGCACCAGGATAAGCTCTTCATACCACATCAGCTGCTGCCTCCCCAGTGGTGGCAGCATCCACCTACCGCACAGCTGGGTGAGGCAGCGCAGCAGGGGCAAGCTGGGCACCCCGACGTGCTGCTGACCCCTCACAGTGCACACTGCTTCCCTCAGGACGGTTCTGTGCGACTGAGGGGAGGAGGGGGCTGGAGGGATGCCAGAGAAAAGGGCTCTGGAGGTGGAGAGGAATGATTATTTTCGCCATGCAGCTAGGACTGAAATAGCTGCAGACACCTCGATGCTCTTCCTCAGCAGCACGATTTTCTGCATTGAAGAGAAAACTCCTACAGCTGCAAGGAAGTTGTAACCGGCCAGGTTTGGCGTGGAAGACCGACACTGAATTTCGGTTGGGTATTGCTAAGCAATGACACCCAGAGTGCAGGGTTGTGGTTTTGGGTGGAAGGGAGATTTGTTCTTGCTAGGCAGGTAGAGGTCGTCTCCTTCTGTAAGAATCCCAGACATTTTCCTCTCATTTGGGCTCCTGAAGAAGGATAGGGACCATAATAGCAGGCACAGACTTAGATCTGCTCTGTGCTCCCAGGCATCTTCCTCCGCGAACAAGCTTATTGCCCATTACAGACCTCCATCCCTTCCAGCCTCATCAGCTGCAGAGAGATGTGCAAGTCAACAAACACAAAACGAACCACCCACCTCAGGTCCTTGGTGCACAGAGATTTTGAGTTTTACTCATCAAAACGATCTCTGGAAGTGCCAGAGGAGGCCAGCACCGGGCCACGTCTCACCAGGTGTTGCCCTGGTTGAAGACTGAGGGGTGCTTCAGCCAAGAAGCAGGGCAATGTTTTAAGCCCACATTTCCCACCCAGTGTACACAGGCAACCCTGCCCTGACAGTACTGGCATCCTGGTCTGCATCATTTAACTTGGCTGGCCACAGCCCAGGGCTCTGAACAGGCACCAGCAGGTCAGAAACACACACTGGCACACTTGTCTATGGAGCATTTGCTGTGATAATCGTTTCGGAAGCATTTGGGAGATCTCTCCAAAGAGCATTTCCCTCGTGCCATGCTGCATTGCTCCCCTGGGGAACATTAAATAGGCATATGCATCACTGGGGGGGCAGGAAGGATGTTCATCTGGGCTATGTTTCTGTAAATCTGCCTTTTTAATAACCTATCATCCAGTAGGAATATTTGTTAATTATTCAGTCTCAGTAATTCAAAGCTGTTAATAATGGAAGAAGTGGATATTGCTGTAAATTAAAATCAATGGTTTGCCTAACATGTTTGATCAAATCTGAGTGCTCTGGCTTCTAAGCATGCTTCCCTGTTTAATAAAGCAGGGATTGATGGGTTTGCTATTATGAGGAAATGAGATTCAGACAAAATGGTTGTTGGTTAGTAAGAATACAGAAACCACTTAAGGAAAAAGGTGAAATACTGGTATGGAATGAATGCTTAAAACCCACATATGGACATATTTAAAAGGCTCTTCTGTATAGTCATTAACGAGAAGAAAAAAAAGTGTAATTATTATTTCAAGCTCAATTTCTACTTTCCTGTAAACACCTTACCTTTTCTAAATTACCTCAATGCTTTTGCATATTTTATGCAGCAATTAAACTGCACAGATCAGTCATGTTGGTAAGACCACGCACATTGCTCCCCTGGCTTTCGTTACATGTCACACACCCTGACCTCCCCGCCACCACAGCGGGAAAAAATCCCTCATAAACAGCTCAGTGCTGAGAGCACCCTGGGCACTGCACAGACACTCCTGCCAGAGGGAGAGAGATGGAAAAGGCTGAGGCTTGAATAAATAACACTTTGCTTTGGGGGGCAGAGGAGCACAGCTGATAGGAAGGAGGCTGGATGGCCTGTTTCCAAACTGGAGAGGAGTAACTGCCTGCCGAGGTCACCTGGAGCATCTCCTGGAGGTAGCCAGGGACTGCAGGAGGGATCCCTTTGTAACAAGGGACGTGTGTAATTCTCACTGAAAAGTGGTGGGAGCCTAGAACAAAAGCTTTCTTCTTGATTTAACAGTGGCCTCAGTGCATGGGGAATACACGGAAGAGCTACTCCACTTTGTTTTCAACCACGCCACGGTTTGTCCCTCTGTAACTCCAGCTGACATGATATTTCATGTAGGTCTTTAACTACAAATAAGCTGTCATTTGCCTCTCCTCTTTTCTACTCCCCTGATTATTTCTAGGCATAAAATCAGAGGCTGAGTGTCAAACACTTAAAAATCAAGATACATTATTTTATAAGTAAACCTAACAACACGTGTCTCAATATAGAAACATGACAATAGGGAAGATATTATTTGATCTATGGCTTTCCAGCTGTTACCATATTCTTCTCTACTGCCTCCCAAAAATATTAATCAGAAGTCAGCATTAATCCAGAAGCACATAATTTCTTTTAATGCCTTCAAATGCTACACTGCCTGTGCTGCTTCACTTCAGACTGTGCAGATGGCAGGACAACTTCTAACAGATTCAAATCAATTATGTACTTAACTTCTGTTTTAGAAACAGATTGAAATTAATTAAAGTATTGACAAGCCAGAAATAAACAGCATTCCACATATCAAAATAACTCAGTCATATGATTAGTTTATTTGAGTACCTTTTTTTTTTTTTTTAAACCAAATAAATTGCAGCAGTGGGGTGGGTGGGAAGGGATAAGATTTTTCTCCTTTTATGCTGGTTTGAAACAAAACTACTGATAACATCACTGATCCTGCACCTCCGCTCCACGTATCTGCTGGAGGCTGAATGCTATAGTGCTTCAGAGAATTAAGTATTTTAAGCGGCTGATAATACTGATTAAAATCAATTGTCAAGATGAAGCAAAGAAGATAGGCTATTTAAATGTTTTAAAAATTGCCAGGTGTGGGCTGCGCAGGCAATCAGTACGCACTAGGAGCACTCTGCCATTTGGGAGCAGGTGCTGGGGCTGCCAAACACCGCGGGACCTCGGGAGACTTCAGGACCAGAGCACCCACCTCAGGCTTACAGACTGCCCAGACTCAGGCTGACAGGCAAAGAATGAGGGGCTCCAAGTAACAAACCCAGAAAAAAACCTGAGCTTTCTGCTGGTCCATGCAATTTCCTTAGCTTACAACAGCAGCTCTTGCCTTTCCTGGATGGAAATTGGATCTGGGGCTGCACGGTGATCCCAAACAATGCAATGCTTTATCATGGTCTTCATACAGATGAAGGTCTGAGAACTCCAGAGAGAGGGGCAGCAGTTTCACAGTTACATGGGAAATGTGCAACAGAGGTAGGACACAAATCCAGACCCAGGGAGTCTCCGGGCACTGCCTAAACCTTAGGGGCTCTCCCCTTGCAGGGAAGTTAGGTGGGCATCCAGCAGCCACGTCTGTCTCTGCTCTTCACACAATGAAGGATGAAACCTGGCTCTGCTATTTCCCAGGCAGCAGAGCAGGCATTACAGAATTTACACCCACATCTGAATGGATGTTGTTGCACGGCTCATGCATGTAAATACAATCCTTAAAAACTATTAGACTGTCACCTAAAATATAAGCTAAAATTAACTTATGAAATTAGCATTAGACTAAGATCACAGTTATTTGCATGGAGGAAGGGCAGCTGCTACAATTACTTTGGGATTCACAAACAACTGCTGCAGGAGAGCTCTCGTGCAAAGCCCTATACAATCACATATTGCAACCTTGCGCATCTACCTGGAGTCTGCAGGGCCTTGGCACTATGTTTTGTTCCTTATAAAATATTTCCAAGTCTTTAAATTTTACTCCCAAAGCTCCCTTCACATGTTGAATATTCCCCTTTTATTTTCAGATAAACATAACAATACTTTTTGGATACACAGGGTCTGCTTATTTTAATGAGGTTACCAAATACTCTACCACTATGGCAAAACCAAATTTCTGGCTTAGACGTAGGCAAGAATTTAGGTACACTACAAAGCACAGCAGCAACGTTGTAACAATCATTTCTACTTTGTAAATGCTGAATAAAACCAAAGATCAAACATGCCTTTAATCAGAAATGTCTTGATCATTTCCTAACTAGAATTGCTCCTCAGAAGTAAGCCCACTGCATCTACCAAACTACATGTCAGTTTAATGAAAAAAAGATGATGATGAAAGAGGCACAAAAATAAACTTGACTTTTGGTGTATATTCCATATTAATAATGTGATTATCTGATATTTTCCAGATAAGTGGCTCTTGCTTATCTCATGTCATACAGAAGTCTTAGCAGAGCAGGCTGTATGTTCAAATGACAAACACAACATACCTATGCTCAGGAGATCTGAACTGATGAAGCACCTTATTTCCCAGCAATATTCCCATTAATTGTCATTCATTTCACTTCCACATTCCATAAATGTCAAAGACAGAGTCTAGTATGCACTTTCAAACAAGAATATTTGCAATCCAGTTATTGCACAAAATAATTTTACTTGACAGAGACATAAGCAACATCACCATTACACATTACATGTGCAACTATCTCAAGCTTTATCTCAGTAGTTCAGAAACAGGGAGTAACTCGATGCACATCTGTGATATAACCTCCTCTGGCACAGGAGTGAGCTGGAAAAATCAAGGTTTAGACTCACGCTAAAGACACTCTGAGTGCCCAGATTTCTCACAGAAATCCATGTGATGCCTCCTGCAACAACCAGGTGCAAAACTGGGGTGCACTGAGACTGATCAAGCAGAGCCCGCTGCTCTTCAAGGGTGAGATGCTGCTCCTGGGCTAAAAGCATGTTTCCCCGTCTTATAATTTTAGCCATAAAACCTAAAAAGTCAGTCCTGGCCTAAGCCCACACACGTATTTCCCCAAAGATAACTCTTTCTCAAAACACCATAATGGCAGTTCTTGGTCTCTGCGGGCATTCTCATACCAAGTTCTCATTTTCAAATCAGGGAGAACCTTGGTTCCCATCTTTGCCGAAAGCTTGAAAGTTGCAAGACCTCCAAATCAGAAAGCATGAAGGTCCTGTTCTGCTTCTGCAAGCAAGATTTGCAGCAAGGGAAATACTGTTAAATAAAAGACCCTTAAGCAAGACCTGTGAAAAAGTCCCGGTATCAGCCTGTATATTAAAATATCCCGGCTGTGTGCTTTTCCCACTGCTCATTTACACCTTGGACAATAAAAGACAAATACAGCTACTGGCTATGTAAAATCCAATATTTCCTGGATAGTTTCCCAGTTTCAAGAATCTAGAGGAATGGAAGAGTTTCTTCTTGTTACCCCTGCTAACGGAAGGCTTGGCACAGATAACGCACTGATTTCTGGAATACATTTTATTTGACAAAATCCCCAGACACCGTGTGGCTCTGAGCCACACAAAACCAGTTCCCAGCTCATTCATTACCAGACAATAGCAGGTAATTAAAATAGCAGGAGGTACTTTCACTTCTTTTTTGAAGACAACATAGGACTGTATGTCCCAATGAATTTTTTTAAGGCACAGCATGGTGGAGTTCATCTGTTTGCTCCCAAGGTGTGTGTCCCTTGAAGTGTTTGACTGAGTGAGCGCTGTGTGTCCCCAGGGAATGGTGTGTCTCCTTAGTCCCTTCTCCAGCACCACAGGTTTTGAACTGACCAACCAGTCCACCGTACCCTGACACAAAACACATCAGTCAAGTGGGATAAAAGTCATCTTTGAGATGTCATACATGTCCAACTCTGCTACCTCAATTTGAGCTTTACCATAAAGACCAGAGTTTGGCAAAGTTATTCCTGAGGTGGCAGACAGAAGCCTTCCACTTCTATGTGGAAGAATACGTGTCCATCAGCCCATTTTGTATGAAACTCGCTCTTGTATTTAGGCTCCAGATAGGTGTCCTTTCTAAGCAAGGACATGGGAAGTCCTTGCTTCAGAGCGCTTAAATTTCTTGTTTTATTTAAACCTCCCTCTACATCCGCAGCTAAGTTCATGTTCTGAAGACTGGCCACAAAAGCCTGATCGTCTTTCTCCCTTCAGATAAACAAGAGAGGATGTCAGCCTGGGCAAGCAGCAGGACAGAGGGAAAGCAAACAGCCAGGACTGCCTTGCAGACGGTAAGCGCAGGCACTCTGCTCGGGTGCAACCCAGATCCCACCCCGCAGTCACCACCAGTACATCCCTCAGAGGTCAGCTTGAGCAGCTTTGGAAGTGTTTGTTTGTTGTGATTTCCTTTGGCTAACAAGTGCAAGAGCTTCCAAGGAGCAATGTCTCACCCTGCTCATCTGTAGAAGCCCTTGATAAAGATTCCTAGAAACAGCCACTCCTGGAGGAGAGAGCAATGAGAAAGGAGAGACCTTCCTCCCCACAAACGAGTGAAATGACTTAGAGGTTTCTTAGTGGCATCAGATATGGACCCCCACAGGTTCTACTGTGAATGAGTACAGAAAGTTTGTTTGTGATTAATGTTCTGGCCATTTAAACTTTGTTACTAACTTGAACAGGTATTTCAGGTGAGGGATGCTGTTAGCTGAATCAGCTTACAGCTTTGAGGTCCAGTGAAAACTTGTGTTTTACAGTGTGTCACCCAGAGTAATTCTAAACAGACCCTCATGTTGCTGCAAGGATGGGGCATTGAGCATGGCTTACGGGGAAAAGTAAAAGCACTACAAAAACACTTAGGTGCCTGCCTCGGACTAGACCCACATCTGCTGGGCTCAGGAAAGCATACTGAACAGTAGCTGAATTGAAGAAATAAAACCCCCTTGTTTCATTGTAGCTGCCAGCTCTGCCAGAAAATCACATCCCCATTACAGCCCATAAAAATGGAAATTGCAAATAATGGCAGTAATGGGACCAAAAGTATTCCAGCTGCTAGGGAATGGGGAGGGGGAAAAAAAAAAAAAACCAAACCACAACCAAAAAAGCATTCTTCCACTCTAGCATGGCCCAAAATACCACAAAAGCAGTTTAATTCCAAAAGAAGTAAGGGAGTCTATCAATTTGCCAGGGATGTCTGCCAGCAAAGAGGATGCAAGAGGATGTTTGTATCTTGATGCACAAGCCCCGAAGAAGCTTCTCTGGCAGAGGCTGCAGGGAACAGCCCATGCCTCCCACCATCTCCTTTCCAAAGAGTAACTCAAAATCTGCCTGGACTCCTGTGAGGTCCTCTACTTGCTCTAGTCCTCCAAATACCCACCCCCCAGCTGAGTCTGCTCAGAAACATGTAACAGCTCTTGAGCAGCTTCCTCACCACTCAGGTCACGGTTCTGAGAAATTCTCGCCTAAATTAACACGAACCAAATACTTCCTGCCTATCCTCTTTTGAGGGATTTATTTATTCCCCTTTTACACTCCCTGTCGAGTAGGCAACAGCCTGTTCTCAGGTAAGTCCTCAGAGCTCTCAGGAAGTTCATGAGAAGAGCAAGCTCTGGGCACGTCTCCAGACTGGTCTACCAAGAATGAGCAATGTGCTGTCCCATCACCACTGCCCTCTGGTCCCACTGGGGAAAGGAGGCTCTGGAAACAAGTAGACTTTGTCTCTTCAGGTCCTGGCCTTCAAGGCAAAGTTGAACAAAACTTAAAGGTAAATAGATACAACTCTGGAGATACAAAGATGGAACAAAAAGTATCATCTGAGCTCTAGAAGCAAACTGTGAGCTCGGGTGATTTTCCAGATCAGGCTAAGGAACTGGGGACTAAGTGAAGTAAACTGTTTACACATATCCAACATCTGGAACTGACTTCTTCTAAAAGAACACAGAGCCATCAGGACATGCTCTTGCCCAACACCAAGACCGTTAGAGTCTGCTTTTACCTCTGTCTGGTATCCTGCTGGAGCAGTGACCCAGCGTTCCCACAGGGAAGGCGCTTGTGCTGGGAAAGCCTCACAGCGAATGAATAAGCAGATACTGGGGGCATTAAAGCTTCGGGGGCACTGGAAGAGCACGGAAAATGTGTGTGCCTTCTGTTAGGGAGAAATACTCTGTGCCTATACACAGAGCCAGTTAGAGATGAGCTACGAGGCAAGTGCCCAACCTGGGAGGGGCGACAGAAGATAGGTATGACCCCAAAACAGCCACGACACGTTTCCTCTGTTCTTACATAGGCATGAGCTCACGTGCACCAGGAAGGGAAGGTCCCGGCACAATTCACTCCCCTTCACTCTGACCCCTCAACAGATGGATAGCCAGACATTTAACAGCATCCTGCTCACCCCATCCCACCTCCCACTAGCAGCAAGCAGAGCCCTTTTCTTTCTCCTGCACTCCTCCCTGAGCTTACAGCCACGCCAGTGTGCAGCTGAAAGGTCAGCTGCGGGTCCGTCTGTCACACCTACACCGGCACAGAGCCAGAAACACACCCTCTGTCCCCAGCAGCCCTCTCCATTGTTGATATTCTGTTTCTAACGCTTTGTTCTGCAAGGATGCCTCTGCAGTCCAGGCATCATATCCTGGGGTGGACTTGAATTGCATAAAGCCCTACTAAGCTTTCAACGATTCAGTGGTTCCATACAGAGCAGAAACTGCATGAACTGCAAAAAGTCACCTGCAACAGGCAGACCCTTTACCACTCACCTCCTACTCATGTACTGGAAGGTAGGGTAGTCTGGCCTCCAGTTACTTAGTTTGCATTGAGGGATACAAGCACAAACACTGAAATTGCCTCTTTAGAACAAGTCCTTTTGCAAATACGACCCAGAAGTTCACAGCACTAATGTCACTGTCTCCCCATGGCATGAGGAGGAGCCCATTGCTTTGCTACATTTCTCAGCACACCTGAAGCTGGGGGTTTTATTTTGACCTTTTTTTTTTTTTTTTTAAAGCTTTTTTTTTTCCTTTTTCCCTTTTATTTTTAAATAGCGTGCCCTACAGTAGATTCACCCCCAAACAGCCAAAGAGTTTCCTGAAAACCTCATCTCCACAGGGCTCCTGTCCACCAGATGGCAAAGTTTGTGTTCAGGTAACAGCTGCTTTTACTTAATGTTCTGACTTTGGGAGGCAGAGGCTGCTGCTTAGAGGACACGTGATGGCAAGTCCTTGGCTAACAGATGGGACAAGACAGTAAGTTCAGCCAGGGACTGAGGTTCGGACTTCTGGCTGTTTGCCAGACCAGGGAGCCACATCATTGCCACAGTAAGGGCAACACAAAGAGTGGAAAGACTGAACGAGGAACGAAGACGAGCACATTTCTTACCTGCATCACAGATGCACTCTGCTCCAGGGTAATAGTCTATCAACAATCATTTATACTACCAGATAGCAGGTCCTATACACATGGCCAAGCAAACAGCACGAAATATTTTGCGGCAGAATCTTTCATATCTGAGATAGTAGAAATGCCCTTTCCCAAGCACTGAACGGCTCATTCTGCAGCTGCACACGCTATTGCAGCAGGATCTGGAGTATATAACAGCTCACAGCAGTTCTCACATCGCAGCCCTGTTCCCTAGACAGCATTCCCAGAAGAGACATCTACCCAGGACCTCAGGACTGTCTTTCTGCACTTCTTCAAAAGCAGCTCAGGGAATTTTAACTCACTGAGAGGGGTGCAAAAACCATTAGACTTCTACCTACAGCCAATACCACCCTTTGGTTCTGAGACACAGCATCACGTTTGTTCTATAAGGAAACACAGCTCCTTCAGTATGACTTCATGGTGCCCTACTAACCCTGACACAGCTAATCCAGTCCCGTGTCTCCTGCACAGCTCCAGTTTTGTCTCTCAAGTCACCCTAACACCTCCTCCATGCTTCCTTGCTCACAACCTCTGAGCACGCCTGGCTCAAGAAATCCCAAACATGGACACAAATTGAATTTTGTCAGCCTAATGCTAAGGATCAGCCCTGAAAAGTCAAGGAGAGTGTCCTGGAAAGCCCTGGCACTGCAGCTGCCAACCTTGGCCTTCCAGGCAGCTGGTGTGGACAAAAGTTGGCAGCAAGGTCCAGCCCATTCCCCTGCTCAGGGCAACCTGTGGCTGTCTGGGGCAGCTGCCCATTTTTGCCCAGCCCTAGAGCCAGATCCGCCCCAGGACATCCTAGGCTTTGGGTCTATTTTAACAGCCTTCCACAGATGCTTCCAGATCTTCACTAGCTACCACCCTGTGCAGAGACACTGAAGCTAAAGAAAGGATATGCTGAAAGATACCCAAAAGTTAGGGTTTATGACCCAGCTCTTTGTCAAGGGCATTTCCATCTGTGCAGATTCCTCAGGGCACACTAACACATGCAGAGTGAAACCTCACAGGGGTGAGTGATGGCCTGACCTCCCTGGGTAGGCTCAGCACACGCAGACAAGCAGTGGAGCTCCCCCCTTGCCTCTGCACCCTCTAACTTCTTTCAGAGAGTATACATGTCTCACTTGCTCCCCAGGTGCTGTAAGGGAGCACACTACTAACTTGCAGAAGCTGGAGCCAGCTTAAAAATTCCATCAATTAAGTGTTGGCGGAGGTGTTTGGAAAGACATTCCGATATATATATAGTGCTATAAAGTGTTTCCCTAGAAACTGAGAAAGAAGTTGAACAATACGAAAGTACCCAGGCTGCTAACAGCTATCGCTGCTGCTGAGCGGTGTCTGGGCTGCAGGGAGCATTCAGCAGAGGGAACTTCTTTTGCAGGGCTTTTTTGGCTACCAAGGATTTCTGGCTGGTAGCACAAAAATATGAAAAATGAACCTCTACACCAGGTCTTGCTTCCCTGTGCCCTCCTGTTCCACCCCTCTTCTTGCACCCAGTGTCGGCTGATGGGAAATGCTCTGTGAGTCTGTGGCTGCAGACTGAGAAATGCCCCATGCATTTTAGTGCTCCCAGCTTGCAGATTCCTTCCTAGGTGCCCCTGCTGCATCCCACCACCCCAGCACCCCCAGGCATGCAGAGGGCAAACCCTACAAACCCAGCAACCAGCCTTCTTTTGAATGGTGGCTTATAAAATGGTTTATTTTGTTCAACAGCACAGCTTATATATGGCCGTCTCTACTGCTGACATAAATCAATACTGTTACATTTTTCCTCATAAAGGATCCGTACAGTTTTACTTTGCTCTTTTCTGGCACTGTGTGTTCTGCCTGCCATTATCCTCAGGAGTAAGCACACTCATCCACATCAGCTCAGCAAGTGGAATGGGACATTATATCAGTTGTATACCAAGGGATAAAGACACCCAGCTCTCATCTACATGTTCCTCTGATCACGGCACTGTTCCTACCTGGGGGATGCAGGCAAAGAAGACTGGGCTCTGTAGAAAACCTTCTCAATCAGTATGTCTGTCTCCACAGATACCTTTCTGGATGGATGCTGCAAGTATTACAGGACTATTAGAGTTGATCTTCCTTTAGAAAAGGGACTAGGAAAAGAAGAATGCTCTAGGCTGATTCTGGCCTGTTAAATGACATTTTAGCCTGGTATTTCTCACCTAAACAGAAATATGATCAAAGTCATTGAGATAAACAATGATTTAATAATGACTCAAAGCACAGAAGCTGGAGAGGTTTTGAAAAGAGCTTGTGTATATATAAGAATAAACACTTATATTGCAACTTCCTGGAAGAATCTTAAGCTGTTTGCTTTCCACAAATCCCCACTCGCAGGGCACTCGGAGCACACAAGCTCTTTACTAAACCCCTTCTGTTTTCTACACTTTGGGTCATTAAATCAGACACTTCCTTAGTTCCAGTCACTCAGGACCCAGCTTTGCCCTTGCCCTAAGAGCCATCTCTGCTTCCAGCCTGGTTTTCTGGCTGTCCTGCCTCACAGCTCAGCTCCCGGTCCCCTCGGTCCTCACTGCTGGCTGCCAGCATCCTAAGCTAGGGGAGCACAGGGAGCAAGGGCACACGCCGACTCCTCTCTTAGGACATCCCTTAGTTACTCCCGGGCTTCAGGGATGGAGCTCTTTGGGTCACTCTCTCTCCGGCTACTGACTATGGCTCCTGCTTCCTCCCAGGGGTGGATGAGGGGAAGAGACCAAAGACCTTCTCTGCCTCTTTCTGCAGTCAGCCATCCTGCCAGCGTAGCAGCTTTAGGTAACAAACCCATCCTAGAGCCAGCTATCAACAGCATCGCTTCTGGCGGTCCACGGAAAGAGGAGCCTCTTGAGCCAACACAGCAAGGCTCTGGGTTTGGGACTCACTCAAACATACAACCTGACTCAAAAGGGCATATCATCAAGGTCTGTTGTCAGAAACAGTGTTCACTATGCCTTTGTGTGAGGACTTCGAAAACAGCAGCTGGGTTAAATAATGGAATATTTTCTTTGCTGGCAAAGACACACAGCTAATTCAACCAGTTTGATTCCTTGTTCCCTCACCTTGCTTCTCATTTCTCAAAGTCAAGACAAGATTAATGAACCCCACATGACTGCTGGAGGGCTCTGCATTTTTCAGAGTACTTCAAGCCACAAAAATACCTTCAGCCACAAACTAAGGAAAGTAAAGTTGATAAAGCCAAGTTTGGAAGCAATTAACATCAACCTAAAATTCAGCTACTTTGGGGGCTCGGCTTAGAAATTAAAAGAAGTTACTGTTGTGACAAACTCAAATAATACATGGTTTCTCCATAGTTGATTTAGCAAAGGGAGTCTGCCTTCACCAACAGCTACAACCAAAAGGCTTACATAAGAGCTATTTACTTGCACTCAACGTTCTCCTGGTTTTTTTTTTCAAAAACTTATTTCTCAAAAGCGTAAACAGCCTCTCCCCAACACCTGAGGAAGCAAGAAACCTTTACACAGTGTGACATACACAAAACAGCTCTGACCACACTCAGGAGCAGCCCGTTCAAATAGCAAAGGGTTGCCCTTGTTGCTCAAGAACGTAAGAGCTCCAGCCAGCAGAACCACAGCTCTGCTCTCCCAGTCCTGGCTGCACCCCTGGCAATGGGATGAATGAATCAACAATGAGTGCTGGAGCTCAAAGAAGGGAAAACACACCAGAACGGGCAACCACACCATTCAGAACTGACATACATTCGAGTCACCTGAGCTCCCAGCAATGTGAAGGAGTCACATTTAGCTGCCGTGAGATAAGGAGGGACTGGCACACCAACAGTGAGCTTTACTTCATTCCTGGGTAGCGGGAATGCACTGCAGTGAGATGAAAGTCTTACCAAAGGTCTAGAAGGCTTTAATAGTCTTTAATAAGGCCATTGCCCACTCACTGTGTGTGGCACATTTGCAAACTACTCTGGCAAGTGCCCAAGAGAAGCAGAGCCCTCTCCGGATGGCTCAGCAAGGTCCGCAGGTGCTGTTCCTGGTACACAGAAGCTCCTCTCACGGTTGTCATGGGCAGAGTTATTATGTACCTACCCACACTCTGTAAAGCCCACTGCCTGGTTTGTACACACAAAACCACGGACTCCCAGGTGACTTCTGTACACACAGACTATGTCTGGTTTCACTGGTAATTTGGCACAATGGGAGCATATCAAAAGCAGCTGGTGCTGCGGCCCCTACGTCTCCACTCTATGCAGGGCATGGTGGGGTATTTTGGATTAGATTTAGCCTGGTCTCACTTCCTGAATGTCCCCACCACACCTGAACATGCGAGCTGCATGGTTTGAGCCCATGCTTCAAAACCTGTAGTCCTCATTGTGGCTGCAGAGTGCGTGGTGCAGAGCTGCTGGTTAAATGCCTTCCAAGAGAAATGTAGCTCCTCAGTCCCCTTGCTAAGCGCTACGTGGTCTGAACTGATACACCACGTGTGGGGTGACCAGGGCATCCACCTTACTGCTGTTCTGCACTGAAATGTAAGGGTAGGCACAGTAAAACAAACTGCAGCAAAACCATCTCTGTGCCTATTTTCCTTTTGTATAATCCTCAAAGAGATTCAGCCTTCTTCCACTTTCTCTGAGGCTGTCAAAATCACTGCGTTTGTATGAAAGTAAAATTGACTAACGCACCAAACCCCAGAAAAACTGAAAAAAAGAGAAGCGCAAACGTGTTTTGAAGGTTTGTAGACATTTACAATAACCATGGGCAAACACCTTGACAGGAGCAGGCAGGGCAGCAGCCTGCTTGCTAAAACTCTTGCAACAGCTCTGGCTCCGAACAGAGGACTCGGTGGTGTGCCACAACCTTCGGGGGAGGACGAGGTCTGTGCCAGCCAGGGCAGCACCGGAGGGATTTGCAGGAGCTCCTGCCCCTTGGCCGGAGGGCAGCAGCAGCAAACAGCATATGGCCCACCGCTGTGCTAGAGCAGGTCAGTCAGGACTGCTGTACTCCTGTTTGTAGTGTGCCCAACTAACATTTTTTATAAAGTTGCTGGAAATGAAGAGAATAAAGGGAACATCTTTTTCCCCCCATATTCTAACCGATCCAAGGGTTCGAGTTTTAGTTCCAAACCACTTGACAGCATCTCATTAACTTGCTGCCTATAATAAATGTGTCCAATAACAATCACCAAGTCACACAAAATTAAAAAATTCTGTAAAATATAAATTGGAAATACTTGTGAGGTCATTTATTTTTCTACTCTAGAATTAGAGCAAATCAGGTCTGCCACCCGCCTTGGCCATGATAAATGCAAGTCCCAAAGTGGACTGTCTAAAATTTCCAGGAATGTCTCTCTAACCTCACAGTGCAGCCTTTGTAACATTCATGGCCAAATTTTTGTACATTTGTACAGTTGACTCTGCCTGCAGCGCTTCAGGTAGCTACAGAGATGTAACACAAACACCTGTCTACAGATGATGTATGCCATCACTTGGCACCCTCTGGGGCACCTCATGAAAATCTGTTGAGGGCAGGATCCCTGCGCCCACAGCCAGCCCAGCTGGCTGGAGTAGGACACCTGTGGCACTTGTTGCTCTGAACCAGTGAGTGACACGCTGCTTCCACAGGGCTCAGCTCTAAACAAAGTCAACATGTCTCTCTCTCCTCCCATGCTGCTCCTGCCCTCGTGTTGTCAAAGGATCTCCCATTTCCCCAAGCTTTGCTCCCCTCTGGAGCATCCCTGAGCCCTGCCGGGATGGGCAGAGGGGACCCAGGTGCCCCCACCTCTCAGGTTTTCCATATGCAGCTCTGGAAAACAACACGTGGAAGCCTCTGGCTCAAACAGAAAACATTTGGTATTTCACAACTCAGCAAAAAGGCTGAAATCGGGGCAGACAAAGGAGAAACATCAGCTGCTTGCTGGTAGCTGACAAGCAAAACTCTCAAACCCAAAAACCCATGGTTTGGAAAAGTGTGGAGCCAAAATAAAATCAAGTGCCTACCACAAAGTCTGTTTATGTAACCCGTCACACTAAATGAAGAACTGCCTCAGTCCAGCTCTGAAAGAGACCCTAGGAACAAAGGAATAAAATCATTCCTGCTCTAATGAAGTGAGGTCTGACCGCAGTGTTTGATCAAAACAGCTGGGGAGCAGTGAATCAATATTGCTTCAGGAGAGCTTTCAAATTCACATGGATTTTCATTCATCAGATCCCCAGGAAGAGCTTGTGTTGCCTCTTTTAACATCTAAATGGGAAGCTGGATGAAGTAATTCACCAGATGAGAATTTCCCCCCAAAAGATCCTCCCACTGCCCTGCCAGGGTCAGACCGCAGCAGCTGCCTGCACCAACCAGTCTCCAGAAGAAGCAGCCTCTTGAGGCACTCTCCAAAAAACCTTTCCCCAGGCCCATGCAATGGGCATTTTCCACAACAAGATGATCAAAGGAGATCCCCCTGCTCTGCCCATGCCCCGGCACCCCCCGAGCACCCAACCCTCCCCCTCCCAAGCACTTCTCACTACACTCAGGCTACTACGCATACAGGAAAGTATCACATGTAGGAAGAGAAAGTCTAATTCTGATCGGTGTCAGTTTTATTTGGGTTTGGTTTGGGGGGGCTTGGGGGAAGGGTGAGGTTTTGGCTAAGGGGTTTTTTTGGACCAGGATTAGGGCTGATTAGAATTATAGCAACATTCAAAAATAGGAAGACAGACATAATGTTCTGTCAGTTCCTACAAATAGCAAATTACAAAACTCCCAATAGATCACTTCAAAACATCAATGCTTGGTCAGACCTACTCGGTGTCTGTCTCCATCAGTGGCAAATAGCACAACTGACAAAAATATATGGGTAAGGTAAAGATATGTCACGCTTCCCTCCTGGTATACAGCCTCCCTGTGTCCAGGCACTTGTGGTTCAGGCACTTGCTGAGACAGTTTCTTTGTGCCCCTCGGTGTTTGTGAACTGACAGATTCTCCTTCCGTGAATGATGAAATGTATACTGGGGGATTTTTTTCACCATACTGAGAAACAGAAGATTTTTTTAACTAGTGTCTTTAGAGGAAGGAAAAGATTGGAGGGAAAATTGCCTGGTGTCAGCACCTTAATTCCCTTTACAGAGAAACAGCAGTAGCCTACGCATTTAACTACACTTCTGGTATTAAAAAGGCAAGACAAATTTCATTAAGCAAAACACATTACCTCTCAGTATTGATTACTGGGTTATAAATCCGACCTGCTAAGTGTGCATTAAAGCAGCAACCTGGAATTGCTGGTGTCTTTCGTGACACTTGAGTAGGTGAATGAAGACCAGAGATGTTCTCTCTGATAGTACAGCACTTTGAGGAGGCTCATTAAGAACAGAAATTGTCTTTGAAAATGTATTCTCTCTCTCTGTGCACGCAACATGCAGAGAACGGGTTGTGGCTTGCACAGAGCACATCCCAACCAGAAAGCCCAAGAGCTGGGAAGCTGTGACAATAGGGTGGCATGACAGATCCTCTCCGAGGTGTAAGACCCTGCTCCCCTCTTTTCTGTACTGTTTCCTCCTGATCCCTGTTCAGCAGCTCCTTAGGGAAAGGTTTCCTGGAAGACCAGAGTACATGCATTTGATCTCTCTCTGTCAGCGCAATTTTCTCCGAGACATTTCCCCATGTATGTGCCACTTGAGCATCCAGGCAGGGGGAAGGGTGAAGAATTACTCCCCGAAATAAAAACATGAAACATCAAAAAACTAGGCCTTGAGTGGATTTTAAGAAAACTCTTTGTGGAAACATACACCTGTCACGGCAACTGAATACTGTCTCCTCCTGTGCCTGGGCCAGCAACATGGGTTTGGTCAGAAACTTGATGTCCTTGTGTGAAGTGGGTTTGGCGGGTCTAAGTTCAGCTCCCCCCACCCAGTTCAGCATCACCAGCAGCCTGGCCAGTCAAAAGGCCAAGAAACAAAAGGGACAAATGCTAGTCCTACAGAAAGACCCTGCAGATCACACCTGAGGGAGAATGGCAGCGCTGATGCCAGGCCTGTGTCCCAGGGACAGCTGCAAACAGGATTTCTAGCCTTTTTGAACAATTCCTGTTGGCAACACGCTTCCAGGATCAAAATGTTCCACATTGAAGTTTGTCTCTCACTGATACCAGTAGCGTGCCCAGGGGGGTGAAATTATTTCAGAGATATCATTTTTTTGCTTGCCCAGTATAAGGCAGCAGAGATGAGGTGGTAAGTTTTTAGGCCATTGCACCAAAAAGAAAAAAAACCTGGAATCAGACTTCCAGCAGGCACTGACAGGCCCATTCCTCGTCCTTGATGGGGCTCTATCCATCCTACTGCAAGAAGTCTTTGACTTGGCTATGCCACATCTGACGTTTACACAAAGAACAGGGAGACACTACACCTTCACAGAAGCTCCAAACTAGACATCACCTCACGAGCAGAGACCTTAATTTACAGGCAAACAGAAAATACCACCCTGCAGCTTTGCAAACACATTTCATGGTTGCTGCTCCCATGAAGTTCACCAGCTAGATGAGACGTGATATAGGAGGAGCCACGTAGTTTATCCTACCTCACATTAACGTCAAGTTCTTCCATCACAGGCAATAGGCATAGGTAGCTGGGAGTTCAATGTCCATAGAAGAGACCTCGTCCTGCAGCGGAGAGAGTTAGAAAGGACAGATATAAGTTGCAGGATCTCTTACAGATGCACATTTACCCCAGTGAAGGTGCCCATATGCTGCCTTTCTGTCCCTCTAGCCTGGCTTCTCTTGAAAGCAGAAGTTATGTAGACATGTCAAAGTGAAGTCATACCATTGCATAGAGCTGTCATAACTCAATTTTCTGTTTTCTACCCTAACATATATCTATCTCACACCAAGGTGCATGCCTGGAAGCACAAAATCAAGCTGAAGTGACAGACAGCCCTTTGTGGCTGTGCATACGCCACCCGTAACTTAGGGCTAACAGAGCACTTCAATGTCCCAGTGGCACACTGGCTCCACTGAAAACAACAAAAAAAAATCCCCCTTTTATGAGCTAGGATCAGCCTTTAATCTACTCCATGATCATGTCTTCTCCTGGGAACTTCTGGGATTTAGATTCCCAGAGGATAGTTCCAGCTGCAGCAAGGCAGTAAGGGCTGCTACACTGGCACAGCGAAGAGGCTCTTCTGGACAAATGCTCAGTTTCCATAGGGGTGAGGAGAAGCTGCATAGGCAAAAGTCACATGACGCCATGCATAGGATACAGATCACATCTAAGACTGTATCTGTCACAGTCCTCTGTAGACATCTCGTGTCACTTGCTGAAAAACGCCACTCTCTCTAGTGCTGCCTCTAACAGCAGCAGCTCCTTCCCTCTAATTACCACAAATGAGTTAATAGAAAAATAAATTTAAAAGACACAAACACAAAGCATTATACCAGTGCACACAGCATACTAGGGTGTACCCAGTGAGCTCTGGGTGCTGATATGGGAAGGGGCACATGCAAAAATACCCCTGGTCAATCCATCCTGTCCTTCTGCAAGTTATATCTCCCAATGACCCCAGAGGGATCCATGTGTATATATTGTCAAGGACTCTCACACCTGAAACAGTCTTATTTCTAGAAATAAATGCCAGCAACATCAATTACTAATATAGGCACCATTCTCATGACCTGATCTCCAAGATCAACTTTTGATGAAGCTTATGAAAAAACATGTTGCAATTCTGGTGACACCAAGGAGCTGAGCACTGTGATATGTGACCCCTTCCCACCTACGCTTCCATTCAAAATCACACGTGACAGCATGCACACATGTAGCTTAGAATCTTCATGGTAATGTTCAAACTTTCAAAGCTACAAAAAGTAGTTTTTTTAAATACAGTCAGCTCAAGAAGGCTTGCAAAACTTGGCTGGGAAAACGTAAGTAAGAGTGCTTGGTAAATTAGTTTCTGTTTTCACACAAAATTAAAACATTGACTTACCACTAAATTAAAACAGGTTTCCTGTGACAATGTATTGTACAGCCTTATGAATACTTAATAGCAGTACTGCAGTTACAGAGAACTAAATGATTTGCAGCCCAAGTTAAAATAAATATACTTACTCCCAATAACACTAAGTGATATAAATATTAATGTGATTTTTCATTCTATCAAGATTCCATCATGACTCCAAAGAAATGAATGTACCATCTTAATAAAGAATTTGTGTATTTGCTGCTGTTAATCCAGTGGAAAAAATAGGATACGTTTCAGAGCACTTCAGACTGTTGATTGCCCCTTGTGTTGTGCCTCTAGAGAGCCAAGGATAACGCCACCACCACAGCGCTATTAATAACAACTCAAATGTAAATAATGCCATTGTGGTTGCTTGGCTTCAAAGCTAAGATTGTAATAGTACTGACTCAGACTTCCTAGACACGATGCCAGGTTTGCACTGCAAACGAACACCCACTACCCAGGCCTGGTTCACTGTTTACCAGAACTAGTACTTCAGTACGTATAGACTATACGTGTTTTGCAAGCAAAAAAAAATACTCGAGTCAAAAGGGCATTTTTATCTGAAGGTGGAAACCTTCAGAATTTGGCCACTATTTACAGCTTAAGCCTTCAAGTGGTTTCAAAGGGCACTCTGGAATCTGGTGACTTAAAGACTACTGCCGTATTTTGCAAATACAAGGGTGAGAGGTCTAGAGTTTCTGATCAAGCCACCTCTGTGGCCCTAAGACCTGACCTCCAGCTTTAATTTGGGGGGGAAAAAAAAGCTCTCCTACACTCCTGCTCTGGAGATCTTCCATAGCACAAAATGCCTCCTCGCAAGCTGCTGGGATGGCTGCCTGTCAAAGATGCAGGAAGAAGATCCTGGAATATGGTCTTGGGGATGTAAAAATACAATCAATAGTCTTTGAGCTCAAATGGACAACAAGAAACCTAATTATTTCATCTGCAAAGAGGTTTAAGTAACTGCTTCAAATCATTCATTTGTTCAGCATATAGGTTAATTTTTTTTCAGTTAATTCAGACGCAAATCCATCAGAATAGGTCTGATATGGCGCTTTGTTTCCATGAGGACAGGAATCCATTCTTCCCTGTCCTGTCATTTCAAAAAGGATAAATAAGAACCTAAGAGACCATTCTATAAACTGCAACAAAACCCATGAGGTCTTGACCCATCCCCTCTGGCTGCCAGAACGATTTGTGAGCACCGGTGAATTCTGCCTAACAGCATCCTTTGAAAGCCAGTTGTCTCGGTTTACTGGGGAGGCACAATGAGATTGACTGATCTCCACCAAGAGGGCGCAGAGCACGGCAGAAGCAGTCCCTGGACATAAGATATAGATATTAAACTGATCTTAACACTGAGATAGCACAGGTACGTCACAAGGAAAATCTGCTCAAATGTTGTTGACACCGACTCAGGGGAAATTGTTCCTTGGCTGCGTCGAAGGAGAGCGGCTTCCTCACTTACTGCTGCAGTGGGAAGTTATGGAACTGCTTTGCAGTTCTTGAATTACAAGGAAAAGCAGGGGGACCCAGCAAGAGCCGAGGGTAGGAATAAGAAAAAACAGAATAAAAATCACTTATCTGCACCGTCACCGTCCCCCACACTCCCTTCAGTATCAGGGTTTAAGAGGTACCTTGTGAAACTTTTTAAAACAAGCAAAATTCACAATTTCGGTACAATCAGGATTGTTGTCCTACCTATTCATCAGCGTGTACTTTTCTACGCAGCCACCAGCACTGCTGGTCCTTCAGTCACAGCGAGTGTGACACTTAAAAACCCAAGAAAATATTTTTGTTTCCATTTGTATTTTCTTCACTTGTGTTTATATATGCAGTAGAAATGACATTTTCGGCACAAAATAGCAAAAAAATGAAGGTTTTAAGGATTTTGATAAATCTAGGAATTTTGTACACAAATACCCAGCTACATCTCACTGTGCCGTTAGTGTTTCTGGCAGCCACCCCATACACTGTGACCACGTTTCTTATATTGCACCTCGTATACCGTTTACTTTTATCATTCTTTGTATATTCCTAAGCTCTGCAGCCCTAAGAACATTTTTTTTTTCCCCACAAGTGTTATTTCTTTCCCCACAAACAGGCACCATTTGGGTCCGAACGGGCAATGCCTTTAAAGCCTCACACCCCACAGCCCCCCAGGATGGGAAACCTCCCACCACTGCACAGGAGACCCGCGGTGTTTGAAGGGCTGCTAGTACTTATGATGAAGCATATAATGAACATACAACGAAAGGACACTAAGCAAATGACTTTATTCAGCTTTCCTCAGCTTCTCCATACTGGATTTTAAAATTGGATCTTCCTTCCCTTTTGCTCCCCCCATGACACCGCAGTGGTTACTTGTAGTTGTTGCAGACCTAAAGAAAGTGATGTCAATACCATGCAACAAAAAAAATCTCGACAAATTATTCTGTAAATGTGTCTGGCTCACACAGAGGACCCGGTGCTATTTTTTATTATTGAAGTGATTAGTCATACTCAATTAGGAAGCTGTTCTCTGCCTCAGAAAGGCAACACTGACCTCCTAACTCAACCTTTACACCCTCCATCACACACAATATTCCCTTCAGCACAGGAGAGAGGCTCTGCCGTTGCGTGTGACGGGGATTAAGGCATGTGGAGCCACGCACATCCCTGTGGCCAAGTCATAGTCCCTGAGCATGAACATCCAGCTTCCGACAGCTCACGGGCAGTCCCTGCTCTACAGCATGGGCCGAGGGCAACGGTCCTGAAAACCCATGGTCTTCCTCTCCTGGGCTCCAGAGCTTTTCCATCATGGGTCTGCCGAGAGCAGCCCTGCTCACAACCTGCTGCAGAACCTGACTGGGGCTCCGGCTCTGGTTTCTCCTATGAATCTGGTTCCTGGCTCCTAGCACGGGCTCCTGCCCAGAGACAGGTCCGCTCCGCTGGCCAGACTGGAGAGTCAGGCTGAGCCTCCGCACTCCAGGTGCGCACCCAAATGAGCCTTCTTGTGTGTGTCCTCTTCAGATTTGGTACCAGGGGCTGCAATGAAAAGCTCACCACAGTGATCTACCTAAGGACTTCGATTACCACGAAGGGCTAAATTCAGGCAGTGAAGAGAAATTGCTTCACTCTTTCAGGTGTCAATACAAAATTAATTTTGATAACTCCTGCAAAATGGAAGAAAAAATTTTCAGTGATTGTGTACATCAAAATTCCAGTTTGGGCTCACCTTGTTTGCTTGATTTTCCTGCAGAATTTTGTGATTTTAATACGCACTGAAGTTACACAGTATCTGTACCATCATGCTATCATGGAGACCTCTACAGTAACCGAAGCTTTCTACATTACAACAACAACAAATCAAACATGGAACTCTCTAACAGAAACCCAAACTGAAGAAAAAAATAAAGGCCTTTGCAAAGAACTGTTTGCCCAGTGAAATTTAACTGAAGTCAGTACTCTTGTTAGTGTTTTCACTTCAGCAAAGCACAACATTTTTAAATGCAAAAAAAATACCCGCCCAGCATCTCCAGCAGGCTTGACATGACAGCACCATAGACTTTCCTTGTGAGACAAGAACTCATTTTATTCTCCAGTAATCATTGCCACCAAGAGCAAGACAGACATACCACGTGTGTATGACTAACCTTAGTCATCACTGCACAGGAGACTGGCTCCGGCTTGGGAAGGGTGATCCAGTAATAAGCCTCAGCAAGGCCGCACTGATGGCATTTGGGGAAGTCAGAAGACATCCATCTGTCAAGATGGGATCAGCTGCATGCTTGTGCCTCACTCCTTCACCTGACACACCACCGAGTCACCTTAGCAGATGCTCCTCTACCTCTGCCCCTTCTCCTCCTCACCTCCAAAGTGGTGGGGGATAGGAAAGGGAAAATGCAATGAGAAGATGGATAAACTGATGTATCTTCCCAACAAAGCTGTAGGGAGTCTCGGGGAAACTTCACTCAGTGGCTGTAAGGTATTAACAAAGAATTCATTTCTCAGAGACCATAAGAAGTTAGCTGGTGGCCAACAACTAATTCTGTCTCTTAAGTGACCATCAGCTCATCTGCTCTATGGCCTTGGGTCTGCCCAGTAGAGATGAAAATGTTTGACCAGATGACAGCAATAGCCACGCCAGTCTTCCAAGACATTTTCCTTGCAAGGCACTGATTAGCTGAGACACTGACACATTCTTCAACCAATTCACTTCCATCCCACTCAAGGCCCATCTAGTTCCACTTTCTGTCACTGCTGAGCTGATGACAACAGAGGAATTGAGTCATTCCGAAAAACTTACACCCCCATTTCCTGCAGTGCTGGACTGTGCTGCTTCATCATTTCTGACATCTTAAACGAAGCCGCTTCTAGGGTGGACTGAGCAGTCTCAAAAGCCCATCTCATTTTACATACAGATGAATATGTATTTACATACAGATGAATATGTTCCTTCTGCTCTACTGCACCAGAGAGGAGACAGGGGTAACCCTAAATTCAGTTCCTGAGTGTCTCATGCTCCCTGTGAAGAACTGAACTTATCACTGCAGTTCTCCAACTTCACTCTTCTCTTTACAAACATAAGGTAAAAAAATGCCCTTTTCCCCCATCCTTGGCCACCTTTGTCTTTTTAGAGCAGGGTATGGTGTGCAGCGATGATGAGCTGATGCAACCTCCAACTTCAGCGTAGACATCCTGCAGACGCCTGTTGTTTTTGGGTAACACGGAGCAGTGGACTGATAAAAAAAGATGTCTCAGATGTTTGGAAAGCCTATTTAGCCTTGCCATAGAAATTGCTGTCCTCTACAACTCAGAGTATAAGTTCTTGCAAGTACAGGGAGTCATTTAGCTTTCATCCAGTATTTGCGATTCCTGATTGAGGCCAGAGGAATCACTCTAGCATAAATAAAGACTACTACTACTACTGCTATCTGAATCTGATATTTCAAGAGGCTCCTCAGTTTCTGGAGTGAACATCTGCCAAAATAAAGCTGTGATTGAATAAAAAAAAGCTGTTGCTCAATTCCCACCGCATTTCACATTTCGGGTTGTGACTTTTATCATAGCTCCACCTTCATCATTATCAGAGAAAGAGAAGTTTTTAGCAGAGGCTAACTGGACAAGATCTTCCCAGGCTGCATTAAACCAATGCTGTGAAGTGACAGCCACCTCAACCCACAGACAATTTCTTGCTCATCACTGCAGAGCAGTCCAAAACCCTCCAAGTGTCGCAAGAGAATATCCTGCCCATTACAACACTTGAGCAGTAGGAAATACCAGTGATCAGACTTGTTTTTTCCCAGATGAAATAGCTCCGTTTCCACCGCCCATTAGGGTGATGAAGGCACTGCCTCCTCCCACAGCACTTCTTGCCTTCTCTGTCACTGCTGTCTCTTTTCTCCCCACGAAGGACAAAGCTGATAAGAAGTCCCTCAGTTGTCAGCAGAGACAGATTGCTGAACTGATTTTAATCAAATGTCATTCCAGCAGGTTAAAACACAACACTTAAACGTAGAAAAATAAAAAGATAGACATGACACATCACCTGAAGAAGAAACTGGAGTCCCGCTTTAAATAGAAAAAGACACAAGAAATGTCTTTTCACTGAAGGGTTATTTTTCAAAACAGTTCTTTAAATTCAGAGAGCCTCTGGCTTGACAACCCAAACCACAAGCACTGGGTTTAATGGGCTCGTGTTCCCGGGGGATGCAGGAGTCGCAGGTGGGCCACAGGTCATGGAGGAAGCCAGCACCTTGTGCTCTCCTGTTTGCAGACAGGCAGGCTTCTCTTCACATCAATCTGGCCCTCATGGCCTCTCAGCTGTAACCTCTGTGCCTTGTCAATCTTACACCAAGGCATTCTGCACTTCCAAAAACGAAAGTTTAAATCCCACGTTCGAGTACCAAAAAATACTAACAGACAGCACAATGTAAGGGCTGTTCCCTTTGGAAAGGGCATGTGGAAGCAATTCTGCCTACTTGTTCTCTAGGACCAAATATTTACAGCAGTCAAGTTTCCATGGGCTGTTCAAGGGTGACTTTTTTTTTTTTCCCAGTGCAGAAACACTTGTACAAAATCCTTGTTTACACCACGCTACATTTGTGTAAGATTTCTGAGGACAGAAAGCAGCTATAAAACCTGCGGGGTTATTTACTATGACAGTAGTACTATGACACTTCACAACTTGCTCCTCTCACCTTCAGCAATTATTATCAGTTGGTAACCAAAACACTCCCAAGTCTTTGAATGCAGTATCAAACCCTCAGCATAGGAAGCCAAGGGAAACATCCAGCTTGAGTCTGTGGGCCTCTTAAAAAGACCAAGATACAGTAAAAGATATCAATCAACAAATGAAGGCAAGAATGGTGGTTGAGTTCAACGAGTGCATCAGAAGTGCGGGCAGAAACACAAGATGGGCGTGAAACCCATGACACTCACAAATGGGTTTGTGTTTATAAGGACAAGCCACAATGTTAGTGCTCCTCATCACCACAAGGGACTAGAAACCATAGGTGTGTTTGATGGGGATTTGTACAGGGCTACCATGTTTCCTTCTTACCCACGTATCATAAAACTTCCAAATAATTCACTGTAAATTTTCCCTCTCTAGAAAACACACCTTCCAGCTACTCTTGTTCTCCTGCCAGCATACACCAGGGTATGGAAACCACTGCCCCAGAAAGGCACCAGCTGTGTTTTCTGTGCCTGCACTCAAAAAAACTTAACTCTGTTCACACAGCAGAGAAATGTACACTATAAATGCTAGTAAATATAGAAATCCTTCAGTTCTGACATGGTGTGATGGTCCTGAAGGTAACTCACAGCTCCTGGACAAGCTACAGGACACCCAGCTCCATCACTAACTTGCTCTGCCTCTACAGATGGCCACACACACAGCGACCTGCTGCTCGCTGCAGTCAAGAGCAGGTCTACACTTTACACAAGATCCTTGCTTTTACCAATTCTTTAATAAACTACTAGCCAGTATGGTGCCCTCCTACTGCAAAAGAACTTTAGAGATAAGTGCTGGTGGTCTCGTGGCAGGGGTTAGCTCATACTCCAGCAAGAACACCGCAGCAGCGACGGGCAGTGACCGTGTCACTCCACAGCAATTCTTTGGTTTACAGCAGCCCAAGGCTCCAGGCTCTGGTTTAAAAAGCCACCCTGCTCCAAAGCAAACAGAAAATGACCCGTGGAAAACACACGTTACTATGGGCATTCATCTTGTCACAAAGACACAGTGCTGCGCTGTTCTGAGCTCTGCTAATGACCATGTGCCGGCAGTTGGCACCTTGAGACAGCTGAGGAAAAGAGCAGTGAGAGCAGAGACATCACGGGGAGAGCGGTACTGGTCCTTGCTCTGCCAGCTGTGCAGGCAAGCCTTTCCCACCTGGTTTTGTTCCTCATTTGGATTCCCATCCTGCCTGCAAAACCACTAGGGTAGCACTGCGTCACCCAGGCCACAGAGGGGGACCATGAGTCAAAGCAGATGAGCAAGCCAGGAAAGATTCCTCATCGTGCTCTGCAGATGAGCCCTCTGAGGCTGCCACCACACCGTGGGCACCGTGATTCATTCACAGCACAATAAAAGGGACCCAAAGTGTCACTGGTCTTTTGCACTACCTTCCACGCCTGCCTGATTTCCTACGTGGGTCCACGTGTGGTGGACACGTTGCACTCCCCACCTGGAGGTCACACATTACTATAACTTTATTGTGTTGGAATAAAATCCTCCTGATTTGTTTTTATTGCTGCCATAAGGTGCTTTTGTAGCTTACGAAACACAAGCAGGAAACAGCCTCCTGCTTTGAAGCCCAGCGCTGAGACACGCCAGTCACTGTGTTTATGGTTCTGCAACCCCTGGACTTCAGCAGAAACAAGAGTATTTCCTGGCCAAGGTATCTTTGTTCATTGTTATTACTTCTGTGTAACTATGATTAAGAAATCCGTAGGGTTGTGCTGAATTATGTCCCCTGTAATTTCAGCTGGGCAAAGGGTTTAGGTGAAGCTTTAAATCTCGAGCATTAAAGCTTTCCTGTTACTTCTGTCTGACCGAACCGACTATTGACGGGAAGCTTTGGGGTGCATCTGTCTGAACACCTTTGCAGCAGTAATCTCACAGAGTCTTTATTTATATGGAAATTTATAACCCATGGTGTGAAAGCCTACAGGCACAGACCTTACCCACTCCTGCCCAAGGGTGCCAAGAGACCTGCTCTGACCTGAGCACTGCCCTTGCTAAAAAAGGCCCAAATAAAATCCCCAGAACTCTGTAAACATGGGGGGTTAAGAAAAATAAACCAACACAAGCATGAAGCTGTTGCCAACATATCTCTCTGGGCAACAGCACTGATCCCACACAGTTTAACTCATTGCACCACATTCACACTTTCTCATCAACTTTCTTGATTACCACTGACAGAGCAGAGCCAGGAGGTTTCTGCTGCCCCTGCGCTGGGGTGGAAATGCCATGGCCTCATGGGACATCTTAGAAAATCAAGCAGAGACAAAATCCCCAGAGCTCTAGGCCACAGATATACGTAACCAACCCAGCTGACTCATACCTCTGCTGCCATTTCTTCACACTCCATTAAAAGATGACAGCTTCTGGAGAGAAAACTGGCTGAGTATGTTCATCTTAAACCTGATCTGCCTCCGGCTCCCTTCAAAAAATTAGTTGAGCAGCACGCTAAAATAATCACAGTCCCCAAGAGGCCATGTGATTCTCCAAATCTGTACAAAACATATAAAGTGCACAGCCACCATCTTTTCTGTTTAAGAAGCTGATACCATCAGGGAAAGTCAAAAGGTTAATTAATTAATTCCTTTTCTAAAAGACAGAGATGACGCAAGAGGGAACATGCTATAATACCTCCTCAGCACACCAGCTCTGATGCTACCTACAGAAGAGCTTGCTCCAAATACTTGATAGCAGTAACAGAATTACTTTGAGATGATTGTAGGTACTTACATACTGCAGCAATAAAACCGCAACCTTCTCTGGCGGTGGTCAAAGAGGAACGACTGGAGTATGCAAATTTTCTTGAGAGAAAGAAGTTAAAACAGTCACCATGGGGTCGGTATCTAACCAGGCTGGGCTGGCAGTTGTGCTACCCCTCGTGCACTGCTAGCAGCAGTCTGGGCCAAGGGGACTCAAACAAGAGCCTGTGCACCAGCTGCAGGCTTTTACCACTCATCATCCCAGGTGGGAGCCACAGGTGATCCCACCACAGAGCAGATATTTGTAAGTCAGGGCCAAGAGCTGTGCTGGTAGGGATTGAGCAGAAGTTGGGTCTTTCCCTGCCTAGCTATGCTGAGCTCAGTACCTTCCAAGATGCTGCTGATGTTTTCAACTTCTTTTAAATTAAATTACTGAATCCTTCTCAGGTTATTAGAAGTGAAGAAACCAAAATAAACTTGAGGATGTGAGAATGTAAGAGTTGGTTCTAGAGATTGTTTTTTAGTGGGCTAAAGCTGAAAGCCTGATGGCACTCCTGATGGGAAGAGAGAAAAGGATAAATGAGCTCGGAGGATAAACTGCTTTCAAAAGGTTATTTCCAAAGTAAGAGTGACAGGACATGCTTTAGGTGGGCTGTGAGTTCTCATCAGCCAGACTCTTCAGGTAAAACAAGCTGTCCAGACACTAATTGTGTCTGATATCAGACACCTGGCAGCTATGAGATGTCATGTGGCTCATTTTCAGTAGTTTCAGAGAACAGTTATTTCTACCAGCGCACATACTTTGAACAAGTGCATTTTTCAAGTTCTGCACATCTCAGGCTATTAATCCTTGAAAAATGTCCTCAGGCTGGTTTCTGTCAGGTCGTCTGTGATGTACCCTTTGCCATTGCTTCCCTCGTGAGGGAGGCACGATAATGGCATCCTGCTTTGCATTGCTAGTGAAGTGCAGGCTTCCTAACACCCCTGCTTGCTTTAGCTCTGCAGGGAATCAGCAGCTCTCCAAAGGAAGGAAGGGACTTAAAATCTGGCAGGACTTCAATGTAGAAGGCTTCACCCCTCATTTCTGGTGATACTGGAAGGACTCTTGGATGTGCATCCCACTGAGGATGAGATGTGCTGAAGCAGCATCTTCTGCTTCATACCCTGGACCAGGCATCAGCTCCACAGAGCTCTGTGGGTTATTCCCTCATCTTGATGCATCATGTAGAAGACAGGATGAGCGTGAGTACATTTGGCCAAGGCTTCTATGTGGGATGTCATGGTGCTGCACCAAGAGGAAATGTTTAGCGGATTAAGAAATGGTGATCACAGCAGTTCTCTATGTTTCTGAGAAACCAACAGGAAAAAAAAACAAAGCAGGAATATATGAAAAGACAGATGTGCATTAAAAAGTTTAGACAGTAATGTTTTTAACACCCCTGAAAACAGTGAGTTAAAACAGAAGGAAGGGTGTAAACAGAAAAGAGCGATAACCACTAGGTCACAGACCTGCAGCACAGAGAAGCCTCTGTGCCAACAGCCCCGTAGGGAGGCACGGGTCAGATGTCACAGCTGACAAAAAAATACACAAAACACTGTAACGAGAAGAAAAGGGAATCTGGTAGCTGTGGATATAAAGTAAAAACCTGGAGAATGGTCAGAAAGCAGTAACAGTTGTAGACAAATCTGTAAGCTGCAGAAGAGGTTGAATTGAGCATTTTGCAATGAAAAGAAATATAAAAAATTAGGTTGATCAGCTGGAAAACAGTGGAGTTGTTGACCATGATTCAGGAAAAGCAGACACCACCAGTAAATACTTCTGTCATATTTTTAGGAGCCATAATATGTGTTGATGAACTTTTCCATCCCTGCACATATTAAACAAAATGTTAAACAGCAATTACTAATGTTAGACTTCAAAATTAGCAAGTCCAGATAATGATATATTTTTCTTTAGAAAGACCTTCAAGAGAGCTATAAGGAACCTCACACATGGTTGATCTTGATTTCTAGTAAACTTGGACAATCACAGTTAACAAAAAAAATGTACCAGTATTTTGAAAGAATAAGGTGGATAATCTAGGTAATTATAAGCCTATCAATCCAGGATTGCTCTAGCAATCTCTATCCAGCATGATAATAAAATGGATCATAAAGAATGCAATTCATCAAGAATTAAAGATGGAGAATAGAATTAAGAATCATAGAATCATTTAGGTTGGAAAAGACTTTTAAGATCATCGAGTCCAACTGTTAACCCAGCACTGCCAAGTCCGGAGTTCCCTGCCCCCTCTTCCAAAGGACATCAACTCCTTTTCTCCCTGAGTTCCAGCCCAAGCTCTCTGCTCAGCCAGGCTGGTCTTCCCCACCGGCTCATCTGTCGGCACACGGGGACAGCCTGCTCCTGCGCCTTGAAGACCTCCTGCTTGAAGACTGTCCAGCCTTGCCGGAGCCCTTGGCCCTTCAGGGCTGCCTGCCCAGGGACCCTGTCAGCCAGGCTCCTCAACAGCCCAGTCTGCCCTCCACAAGTCCAAGGGGGCAGTTCTGCTGACCTCCCTCCTTCTCCGAGAATGGAAAACTCCATCATTTTGTGATCGCTGCGCCCGAGGTGGCCTCCAGCCATCACATCACCCCCCAGCCCTTCTCCGCTCACAAACAGCAGCTCCAGCAGGTGCCGTCCCTGGCTGGCTCCCCCGCCAGCCGTGTCAGGCAGTTCTCTTCCACATGCTCCGGGAACCCCCGGACTGTTCCCTCTCTGCTGTGCTGTAGTTCCAGAGACATCTGGCAAGTTGAAGTCTCCTGCAAGAACAAGGGCTGGCAACTGTGAGACTTCTCCCAGCTGCTTCTAGAATATTTCGCCCACCTCTTCACCCTGGCTGGGCGGTCTGTATCAGACTGCCACTGCCTCACCTGCCTTGCTGGCCCTCCGCCTGGTTCTTACCCGTAAACACACAACCCCACCATCACCATCGTTAAGCTCTAGACAGAATTTGGCAAATCACTGTGGACCAGAGGGGAATAAATTTGCCATCTCGGTATTTTCAGTGATAATCAGCAACAATACTGCTGTAATAAGTTGCTGTATTCTCTGAGAAAAGCATTTGATTTTGGCATTACATGTGGTCTTGATAAGGAAGCAACGACAGTATCGACTCCACACAGGACCCCTGAGCAGAATTAAACCCAGTATAGCGAGAGGTCTCAACATACATGCGAAAATGGAAATGCTGCCCAGCAATTCTGGTTTTAGCATGGTCTCCTGGGAATCTGTTATAAGTTTTCTGCTACTCAGTTTTTTACCCATGACAAGGAAAAATCCCTTGAAATCATCACTTAAGAGTTTGCTGGTGACCAAGATCAGTGGGATTTCCCTTGTGGGGAAAGGCTGGGAGAGCTGGGCCTGCGTAGCCTGGAGAAGAGCAGACTGAGAGGGGATCTTACCAAGGGCTACAAATATCTCAAGGGCGAGTGCCAGGAGGACGGGGCCAGGCTCTTTTCAGTGGTGCCCAGTGACAGGACCAGGGGCAATGGGCACAAACTGAAACACAACATGTTTCACCTGAATATGAGAAAGAACTTCTTTACCTTGAGGGTGACAGAGCACAGGAACAGGCTGCCCAGGGAGGCTGTGGGGTCGTCTTCTCTGGGGACATCCAAAACCCACCTGGACGAGACCCTGTGCAGCCTGCCCTAGGTGACCCTGCTTGAGCAGAGGGTTGGACTGGATGATCTCCAGAGGTCCCTTCCAACCCCAACCAGTCTGTCAGTCTGTGATTCTGATAAATTTAACAGGCAGACACTATACAGAGCAATGTGAATTGCTTGTATACATCTTACAAGAAAACAATATGTAACTGAGTATAGCCAAGGCAAGGCAAGATGTTTGGAAGCCAAAATAAAGGCAGTATTTACAGGACAGGGACAATTTGGCCTTGGAAACAGATGACTGTGAAAAGGAAATGAGGTCCCTGCTCATCGTCAACTCAGTGCAAGTCCCTACTGCCATTTGTTGTGGCTAACATTGTTCTCAGAAGAATCTTGAAATGAGAAAGCAGGTATGAGGCTGCTATGCTACCTTTCTCCATGCTGATGTTGACATGTTGGATAGCCAGAAACACATAGGGGAAAAGCCATGAACCTTATAAAAGAACATGAAGAGATGTTTTCACCATAGGATGCTTCTGGAGAGGAATCTAATTTATCCCAGCAGAGGCTGAAGAAGGACTTGAGTATGTCCTGCAAGGACATACTCAAGAAACAGGTCACTAGTAACAGGACAATCCTGGTGGCAGAAGACATTCTGGGGGCTGAAAGGTGAAACCAAGCAAATTCAGACAAGCAAGAAGATGCATATCTTTGACTTGCACTGATTACGACTGCTGCAGTCAAACAGCGCAGCACAACAAAACACACTCCTGTTGGGAGGCAAATCTCTGCAGATAATGGCAAAGCAAAATCTGTGAGTGAATCTGCTGAACAGAGAGAAGAAATGGGTGTCTCTCCAGACAGTCAGGCTAATGGAGGGGAAAGCTATGACTGTAAAGATGAAATTGCAATGTAAAGGCATTGCAGGAGCATCCAAAGGTGTGAAGATTGAGTAATGTATCCAGACTGATGTGCATGGCATTTACCTAGTAGTTACCTTCCATCTCTAGTCACTGATTTCAGTCTTTCAGTCTTTCATTCTTTAAACACAGCAAATCATTCAGTGGAAAAAAGATTCAGCAAAAAAACAGAATGCAGATAACTGATTGAGGTATTTTTTTTTCCTTTCACATATGAGATGCCAGAATCTCACTGCCTGTCTAAGCAAGAGAAACTTCTGATGTTCAGACAATAGAATTGTGGAAATTTGATTCTTAGAACAGCAAGAAGGAAAAAAAAAAATATATATAAAATATAAACCTGTGCTTGAGAAGCAGAACTTTCATTTCCCCCCTTCTGTAAGAGCAGAGAAAAGAATTACTCCTTTGTACCCCCTGAGACTTCAAGCTCATTCAAATGAGATTTAATCACTCAAGAGAACTGTTTGGAGCTTTTGTTCAGGATTTCTCACAACTAAGAGAAAAGCAAGTGCCACTTCAGAGCCTTCTGTTACATTAATTGCCAGGATAAAAGGAGGGAAATAAAAAGAACTGCATGTTCCTAAACAGTCCTAACTGTGCCTGAAAGCACTCGCTTCCCAAACTAATCCCTTACCCCAGACACTTGATGACTTACTAGTGGCATTCAGTAAGGGGTAGCCAACTGCAACAGACTCTCTAATTATAGCATGACCTGTTGCTAATTACTGTTTGACTAACCCACTGCTGTTACATTATCACACTAAATAAATAATATCCACTCTCCCCTGGTAGTGTTTACTGAACGGATTTCCCATTCAGCCTCGACTGGAAGGTGTAAACAGTCCCCAGTGACACCAGCTGCTCCAGTCGGACCCAGCGGGTGGGGAGCCTTGCCTCACACGTGAGTAGTCATGATGGACAAGAGTGCTGAGCAAAGGTGACAGCCACCACCTTGGCCAACAAACCACCAGCTCAGGCTGAGGTCCTCGGAGCTGGAAGCATGGACTGACATGGCTGCGAGGGAGGTGCCGAGGGTCCCACGTGCCCTGGAGGTCTGGGAGCAGGTTAGGGGGTTCTGAACATGATGTTTTCAAGGCAATGCACCAGTATCATCAAACACCAGATGCTGCATCCCACATATGCATTTTGGGAAGACTGTTGATCAAATCCAGCTGGCAGGTCCAGGCCTGCATGCCTTCCAGCCACTTTCCCTGGTGACCTGCTCAGATTGAAGGACTGAAGCCTTTCCAGACTGTCTCCTGTGGAGAGACAGTCCAAAGCTACCACTGCCAGGAGTCCTTAAAACCCTGTCTCCACTTGGCCACCGCTTCTCAATGCCCAATCTCCCACCTCCTCATCGCCCAAGCAGGGATGACTGCCACACTCCATTTCATTTTGAAATTTTCAAAAAGAAACTTCTAAAAAACAGTTTGAAAGCATTTTGCAATTCTCATGTTGTTCATGAGTAGATTTGAAATTTCCATTTTTTATTCCCAGGTACAAAGAATCGCTGGCTTTCTGGCAGTTACAGTCACCACTGTAAATATTCTAGAAAATTAATCTGTAAGAAAGCTCAGAGGGACTGAGTATTGTGCACTACTTAAAAATAAATTCTGGATTTGCAATGGCAAGGACTAGCAATGAAAACCTGGTTTAGTCACTAAGATAATGCAACTGGGTGAAGGAATCAACAGTATGCAACTAGTATGTCCCACGAAACTTAGCAAAAATAGCTGCAATATCAGAAACCAAAAAGTTGCAATGAATGGTCCACAAATGGAAAATAAGTATAGGAAAGAATCTGCATGTTGTCAGCAAAGTTTATCATTCATATTTCTTAATCTAAAATTGATCTACATCTAAAATTATCCAGGATAACATAGGTATTCAAACACATACCCTCCGTAGTTATTGGGAATGAGATACTCCTTATTCTTGAGCTCACCTGGACTCATGGTGTGTTCCTTCTGTGCTAAATCAGTCTGGAGGTTGCAACATGCTCAGACTGCAAGGATGTATGGATGGGATGTTCTGTGATACTGGGAAGAGTTTGGCATCAGGGCACAAGCAGCATCAATAAAGGTCTTTGTTTTGAAATTCTGTAGTTTAAAACAAGAAAAAGGTTTGGTCACAACCAGATAAACCAGCTTAAGAAAGACCTCAAATTTCTCAGCTTTTGTCTCCGAAAAATATGATGTACTTGTCCTTTGTGGATTCATCTGGGGGAAGAAATCTGATGTAAGGAAAGAGCTTCTGCTGGCCTTGGAGGTTGTAAGTCTTCTGAATTTACAAGCTATCTTTTGTTATTTTTCACTAACATTCCCTTACTTTCACCCAACTGTTCAAGCTTCATTCTTTCACGGTCTCGGTACTCATGCTAAACCCTTGTATTGAATACGCACCAGCTGGGGTCTGTGTGTGACCAGATCTGAACAACTGCTGACTATGAATTGCACCATAGAAACAGGAAAGCCAAAATGGGCACATTTCCTTTAAGAAGAGGCGGAGGGGTATTCACACTTTGCCCAGCACATCTGTAGGATGCTCCAGCCTATACTTTCCTCCTTGTTGCCTCCAGGCACATCCATGGCAGTACTGCCAGTATGGCAATACATGGGGACAACACAGCACTGCTCTGCAAATTATGCAGCTATTTCTAAAAACACAAAAAAAAAGGCTTTAAAAGTTGCTATTGTGATTTCCTGTCAATTTGTACTCCCTTTATGGAGTACAAGGATACACGGTGGTGGAGGAGTAGCTGCAGCCTACAGATGCAGTTTAGTATTTTGAGACTGCTTTTAAAAACTCCAATGTGGGTGTTTGCCAAAAGATCTTTTTATAAATTTTATTTTCTTCACTGCAAGTGAAACAACCAACTTTTACTCATACTTACACAGTCCATCATAAAGTAAAGATGAAAAATCTACTTGTCCTAAGAAGCTGCCAAGTGCTAAACCAACCAAAAATAAATGTTCTTGTTGGGAAATAAGTTCCAGGTGTGTCTACCAGACCTCTTCATCCAAAGCTGAATTATTTAAGGGTCCACAACATAGCCTGGATATGAAATTTTACTGTTGTTGAAACTAAATCGGTAACTGCTTTGAGAGGCATTTCTGTCCACACTCCCCAGACGTGTTGCCCAGGGCTGGAAGGGAAAGTCAACGGGGGCTTGGTTCACATGATGGCAATGGGAAATCTGAAGTCCCTGCCAGGACTTCTTTAGGACATGGGTGTGAGCAGAGTTGGGACACCAGAGCAAGAGCCACAGGGAAAGAATGAAAATGGGGGGTTTGCATGTGCATCTTTCTTATGCACGGCCAAGAAGTGCTTCTGGCAAAAGGTGGCTAAGTCACCAGCTGGGCAGTTCCTTCAGAAGCTCTCCTCCCTCCATCACCTGCTATTACAAGGACAGGTTTATCCACAACATATGTATCTGATCGTTCTCCTGCACCCTTAGGGAAGTAATTTGTGGATTCAGTACCTATTTCCCCTTCCATCTTTTTTAACCATTTGATTCAACACCTGTCAGAGATGGCACAGTGTTCAATGCAGCCTTGGCATCCTTGAAGCACCAGAAACCAAACAGGGCAGACAGTGAATCCATCAGGCCTGAGAAGGGCTCTTGGGGCAACCTGCAATTCCTCCATCACTTCCATGGCCCAGGCAGGGACCTTAATCTTAGAGCTCCCACAACAGCTGCCACTCTTTAATCACATTATGCTGCTTGTGTGGAGCAGAACTGAGGGATCTGATTTTGGCCTCTGGGTTTTTGTCATGGGGAGTTACCAGCGGGGTGTACATGGAGGAGGCTGCGGGGCACCCGAGCCCACCAACACCGCACTGGGCACAGAGAAGGCATCTCTCCCTGCGGGGGACCTAAGTGCTGCTAGCCCTCAGAGGTGATCTGGCAGCAGACACAAATCCTTCTCACACGTGATTCTTATTCAAAACTTGGCAGTGGCTGACCCAAAATTTCCTGCCAGCTCCTGTCCAGGTCCTGTACAGACCAAGTTTCCTTCACACAGTCGTGGCATAGGAGGTACAGGTCATGAAAGCCACCACTGAGTGTGAGATGCCCCATGCTCTGTGCTGCAATGTCACCAGTACAGGGACTGGAGCTCCCCCGGTCCTGCCAAGGTGGAGGTGTGCTCGGTTCAGTGGGGACCTGTTGGCAATATGTTGCAGCTGCTGCCCAGGAGGTGATCAGTGTGCATCTGTCTGCAAGCCCCAGAGGTGCCAGGATAAGCCTCTTTATGCTCAGTACAAAAGCTTTTTGCTTTTCCATTTGGAGAAGAGTTTTCTTCCCAGAGGTATCCCTTGTTATCCTGGAGATAACTCATTCCTGTGATTCTGTGAGCTTGTCTGCAGATGGGCATCTGGGGAGCATCACCTACCATCTGAAATGACTGCATTGTTAGCAACATTCATTCGACCTTCAGTCAGCTTAAACACAGAGAGCTTAAACAAGCGTTACTATAAAGTGAATTTTAAAAACGTTATTTCCTTGTTTTGTATAATGTAGAAGACAGGAAAGTTATGGACCTGTCTGCAAGGAGAAGCCTTATTTATAGCATGAAAAACCCAGCAATGTCAGTGCAAGAGAAGCACATGCAGGTGCTGCTCTGGCTGTGCACGTTCAGCTGCCCTGGGTGCATGCTGAGCTGCTCTGCGTGTGCTCTGTTTGCTCCAGGACATCCATCTGGGCATGACCTGGCACAGCACCTACCCCAGCTGCACCTCCAGCTCCCCACGTCTCACCCACGACTGCTTTGCCACCCACACAGCTAAGCACTAACTTGCCTCTGTTAGCTCTGATGATGCTTCAAGCCCATGGGTTTACATCACTCCAGCCTTGAAGCTTTTGGAAGTGCTCGCTCAAGACCACCCTCCCAGGTTTTTTCACGCTTAGTAGAGTGAGGCAGCTTTGGGACCACACACATCTCATGCCCGACTGCCCTGGTGCCAACCTACACCAGCCCTCCCCGCAATGGCTGAAATGTTTTTTTCACCTGTCTGGATAAATTATCTGAGAGGAAATCACAGTGTTTAAAAGAAATGAGGAAAAGTAAGAATAGCTTCAAAAGTATAAACAAAAGCAAAGATCTCTCAAAGAGCTGCAGAGGCAAACCAGGTACAGCTCCTCTCCAGCCTGTCCTCCTCATCCTGCCTGTCTCATAACTGAGGTTTTCTAGTCTAAGTGGGAAGAAGAGATAACACCCTCTCCCATCTCCAGCACCACACAAAGTGTAATGACCGTCATAACGATGATTTTAAATAAATTTCAGGATTACAGACAGGAACTGCTCCACACACTTAGCAAGAGAAGGAAGTTAACAGTACTGTGTTCATGTAGACCATGGGAAACCCAGACACAGGGAGGTTAAAGGCCACGACCAGGACTACAAAATCGAACTACTAGTAGAGCTGGGATTCAAAATCAGCTTTTTAGCACATTGAGCCTGCACAACACCTGCATTGCTAACAGGTAACATCCTCTCCTTTGAAGTGTATGAAACAGGACTGCAGATTCTGAGTGCCTTTAAGTCACCTGCTGGGCCTTACTGTCTTCTGATTAAGATAATCAACCGTGGAAAAGAGGATGCCATGGTTGCAGCACAGTTTTATTAACACCCTCTAGCTCAGCTACGTATAACATCTGGCTCCTGGGCAGTTCAGATGCGGTCCCCATGCCAGGGCTGGCGTGTGGCAGCGGGGCCGTGCCGAGGAGCCTGGCACACGCCGCCTGGGCTGGCTCTGTGTGCCCGCTGCTCTGGGAGACACCGGCTGCCTGCCCGGAGCCCTCCTGGCTCTCGCTGCCCAAGGCTGCTCCATCAGCTCAGCTGCCCAAGCTCCTCCATCAGCTGAGCTGGCCAGATACGGCTTCCAGACACACCACAAAAGATGCTCCCTGGTGTGGCTCACCTGCCCAGAGCTTCACTTCCACTGAGCCAACTGGCAGATACTTGAAGCTTGAAGGTAGTTTTTGTCCCCCAAAACTATAAACTTGGAAGGTTGCACATAGGTCTGTCACTGACCCAAAATAACAGATGATCAGAACCTTTCTCTCCTGCAATGCAGAGGTGGTGTGGCAGTAAATCTCTGTGTTAAATTGCTACCAGTATTAGAGCATGGGATGCCAGAATAAACTCCCAGCACCTTTTCACACCGTACAACTGGAATTTATAATGCTGGGTTTCCGTCTGATCGCCACACAGCTCACACCCTGTGGCCACAGCTTACCCTGCTGCACCGAGCAAAGACTTTCCAAATTCAACGCCATCTGATCAAATTAATATAAACAAACTAAATACTGGCACAGCTCTTGATGGCTCTAAGTGTTAAAATATTTATTCACTCTGTGAGCAAGTGAAATTCTGCTTTGGATCTGTTATGGCTACTAACACTTACCTAACTTTAAGAAGGTTTTATAAGACTTAGTAAACTTCTGTTATTAAATATAATTTAATTTCTATCCTCTGGACAGCAACATTTTTTTTTGGAGGAGGATTCTCTAAAACAACTGCATAGCAGGCTTTTAACTAAGATTTATTTCCCGTTTAAGCAAAAGTAAATCACTGCACTACGCAATGGAGTTGTATTTGTCCAAAAGCAGGAAGGGAGAAAAGTACAAACCTCTTATGACTTTTCTTGTGTTCCTTGGGAAATCTTATGAGAAACAAAAACATGAAGAAAATACTTGAACTTAAAAGTTATGGCAGGTTAGAACTTCACCTGAGCTTCAGGTAAGACCAAGTCTCTCCCCATGGGTCCAAACAGGGCAGCAGACCATGGAGCTAGAAGTATCACTGCTACCAGGAGAGTGCCTCAGCAGCCTACACCAGCTGTACTTGGTGGTCTCAGTTCAGAGCAGCATCGTGTGCGTGCTTCCACACATGCATTCCTACACACCGGGACCCTGGTGGACATGCGTGTGAGTGGCAGCATGACAAATTCAGTTCACAAGCACTTGGCAGTGTCCTGAGCTTCCTGCACCCTAAAGACCTGCCAAAACTCACAGATGGAGAAACCCAAAAGTGTGGAAGGGGCTTCCTCACAACAGCATGTGTAAAGGGGGCTAATGGGCTCTCAGCGGTGATGCTGTGCCGCAGCGCAAGGAATCGCACTGCATTTGGAAGAGATGAGACTGGATGAAAAGCCTCAAGGAGATTGCCTTCATTAACAATTCCTTCAAGCATAGATTATCGAATATGGTTTAGTTGCATATTTCATAGCTAAAAAGCTTGCTGAATCTCTCCTGCTGTTCTGGTTTTGTGTCCTGGTGCAGAAACACCTGAAAAGCTGGTAAATCCTGGTGCTAAGGTACACCCTTGGACGGCTCATTTGCAGTATGTGACCAGACCCTTCTTGGGGCTCACGAGCTGTTTCCCAGAGTTTAAGTTCAAAAAATAGTTTTGTCTTGGGTTACATTGTTCATTGCAAAGTCAGCAAGAACAGCCACACTCCCTTCCAAGCCGAGCTGGTGGAAACGCCGCCATCAGCTTCCACCAGTTGGCTTGGTCCCTGCTAGAGAATACAAAACGCCAGACCATACGGAACGGTTTGAGTGAGGGTCAAGAAACAGATATCCTCTATGGAGGATCTGCCAAGTGCAGCAGGAGATGACAGTCCTCCCATGACCATGCTCTTGCTCATCTCACATCTTACTACTAGATACCAACTCGAAAACTGCCATCTCTTCCCTACAACACAAAGTCAAAAAAAAGAGGTTATGTATGGTTTGTTATATGGTCATGACACAAGTTTATGGTCCCTCAATGGGAAACAGACAAAATGACCATGTGTAAAAATGACTTCCAAGCCAAGCGAGCCTTCACCATCACTCAAAACTAATAATTTGTCATTTTGGTCTTTTTTTTCCTTCCTATTTGTCATTCCTGGAAAACTCCCCAGGAAAAGACTTGTAATTTTCTCCAGAAGGATCCAAGGAAAGTCCGATTTATACTTCTTTGGAATCTTCTCCCATCACCTCTGTCCCTGAGCAGCACACAAGGTGTTTGGTCTCAGCAATCTTTTAAGATCCTTCCACACACATATATTTATTGTCACAAACTTTTCTGCTTAAGAGTTTATTTTACCCTAAAATCTCTTGGCTCCAGCAACACTGCATTTTTTCCCTGGCTCCTAACTTGCCTTTTCAAGAAATTACTCGTTTGGAGGGAAAAAAATAAAAATCTTAACTATAGAGTTGATTCTCCCACTACGTCAATTATTTCCATTTCCTTCATTAGAATTAAATATTATTTCTACCAGCACAAGCGATCCAGCTGTAACCTCTCTGTAAATCCCTTAGAAATTAATTGTAGCTCACAGATCTTTGAATGCTGGTATCGATTTATTGACTTTTATCATAGTTGTGGATGTTAATATTATGCATTCATCACAAAAGGTTTACGTGATTACAATGGACTATGTATTCACTTTAACATTTATATTCATCATTTCTCATTCATTAGTTTCTCACGTTGGGTTGTGTCTGTTCTCTGTGCTCAGCAGCATGGAAGGGTTAAAGACAAAAGAATCCATGAATCCTAACAAGCCACTTAAGAGCTTAAAACAGTTTAACAATAACTAAGCTGGTTGCCTCAAACTTTTTTTTTTTCCCCCAGAAAATAAATAAATAGTAAAACAGTAAAGGTATGTAGGTAAACTACACAATGCATAAATACTGTTCTTTCCCAAAATGTTTTTTCAGATACATAATCAGTTCATACTAATGCATGAAACTTCCAGATTTTTGGAAGATGCTCATGAATAACAGCCCCCTTAAGTAACTGCCAACTGAATCAGATCCTTCAGTTTATTGTATTAGCAAAATTGTTTTCCACTGACTTTCAGGACAAGGAAAAGACAGGAATGTTGTCCTCGGCTGCACTAGGGACATCTCTCCAGTGCAGCCTTTAGTCCTTTGCCCACCCAGAAGCGCTGCCTGCCCTGACCTGCCCACCAGCTATCCCCTGCCCGGGCACAGCGCGCTGCCCCTCCTGGCTCTTCGCGGCACGATGGAGCTGCCTTCGAACAATCACGCTACTCTCATCTAACTCAGGAAGCTCCTACATACACAATATGATTTAAAACAACTGTGATAAAAGACAAATAATAATAAAAAAGACTGAAGAGCATATGGTCTACAGCAGAGGCTGGGAAGGGAAAGGGAAGGTCACACTGTGATTCGTAACTGATTGGATCTTCTGTAATAAACCTTCCCCCACACCTGACTTCCCTGAGATCTTACGTGCATCCCCACTGATGCACAAAACCATTTTTTGTCGGATTTGTTAAAACTTACAATAAAGGCTCATGAAGGTTACTACATCACTTGCAGTGCAGCTTTAAGGGTAGGGCTTTTGCATGTGACTAAGAGCCACATGGACTGTGAATTTATGAATATCACAATCCGTGCACGTGTCTCATTGGGATTTCAAACCTTAGCCTGCATGCTTCCTACCCTTGACCTTGGAGATCCCAAATGCGTTGGCAGCATTGGAACTAACTTCCCCAAACCAGTTTCACTTCTGCACCCTCTCTGGAGGTACATGCGGCTCTTAGTCACATGCAAAAGCCGCACAGGTAACAAGCTTTAGGTAATTACTTCCCCAGTCTTTACACGGGGAACACGAGACATTTAAGTCCCATAAAGCATTCCTACACAGGTAAGTCATCCAGCAATATGGTGATATGGCTGTTTTACAGCCGCAGACTCAAGGTTTTCAAAGGCATGAATGGTCTGAGCTTTAACATTGCGGGGTGTCTTTTTTTAACCCATTTATGTCTCTTTTCATACCGTTCTCTGAGCTACTCCAATTAAAAGAATACAAACTGTTGATGTGGTGGAGGGTTAGGAACATGTGGGCAATAACACGCTTCTTGGGAGGTCCTGCCAGGACCTGGGACACAGGTCAGAACAAAGACAAAGCTCTAGCCCAGACAACCCTGTTCAACCAGTGATACCAGAAGAGCTTCTTTTGGAAGGGTTTTAGACAGCTCTAAGCGGTAACAGCAAGCCCTAGCTGTCTGTACAGTTCAGAGCTCTCTGCCGGACTGGCCGAACAGCCAGGAGAAGGGTGGTCAGGGGCATACATGTTTCAGAGACGGAGGCTGAGACAGCACTGGGAGGATAAACCAGAGCTGCTTAACTCCAAATGGCATATTTTGTTCAGAAAAACAACTCTTCTCCCCTTCACCCGCCTTGGGAATAAGGACCTAGCCTTCTGCATGTCTAAAGGCAAATCTAAATTGAGAAAGGAAAGGGGGAAGGAGGTGAAGAAGACCTAGTTATGGGCTGAAGCACTGGTGGGCTGCGCCCCAGGCAATGCAAAACACTTTTATGTTTTCCTTTAAATGTCTATATACCTCTGAGAAGACATTTTGAGTGGATGCTCTCATCTCTTCAGCAGAGACAGCCAGAGGTGCCTTTCTGGATTACAAGCATGGCCCCAGTTTTCCCCAGAAGCCCTTGGGAAGTCCTTGGTGCCAGCCTGCAGCCCTGCTCTGGCGCAGCCCCGATCCTCCTCCACCTCTGCCTCCTCCTCCTTCTCCAGCCTGGGCTCCACCTGAGGAGGGAAGGCAGGAGGGGAAGGAGGGAAGGCTGAAAGCTGGCAAGGGGAGAGCCCTCTGAGTCTTTCAGAGCTGACTTAAAGCTTTTCAGCAACACAGACATCTTCCTCCCCATCCCCTCCTTGTTTTCTGAAAGCAGGGGAAGGTGCTCCCACAGGTGTACCTCCGTGACTGCACAGACCTGTGAGCTGTTTGTTTGACTGTGCGGAGCATCAAAAGGAAACCTCTGAGATCCCTTTTCTGTGAGGCCAGGTTTTGATGTCTGTGCTCACACTAGGGAGTACTTTACTCCTGAAGCAGTGATGTTCAAGGCTCTGTTTAAAGAGGGAGATATCAGTCAATACAGCAGACACCAGCTTGCTTCTCTCTCTCCATCAAACTGCTGCTTCCCCCTCCATCAGCCAGTCCCTCTGCTGTTTCACCATACCCCATTCCCACTGCTAAAAACCTTCCTTAATAAAAATAATAGATCAGGCATTTCATTTTCTCTTTGTCGGCATGAAATTACATCAGGTCTTGCTATGAATGATCCAGAAGTTTCAGCTCACTTAGTACAAGGCACTGCTAACGCAGGAAGGGAGGCTATCAGCTCCAAGTGCTGATTGAGAATAGCTCAGCTCTTATCACACCAGTTACCTCCGAAACGTGTTCACTCGAGGAATTCATGGGCAACAATCAAATGTTTTCCTGCCTGATTTTCATCATAGCTCATCAGAAATTGGGATACATGGGGAAAGGGCAGGGCAGAGAGAGTCTGAGATGTGATGAAAGAAAACTAATCCATTCTCGGAAGAGGAACTGATTTTGCAATTTTTTTTCCTGCTTATTTTACAGTAAATAAAGAATTAAGTAAGATTGCTGAAAATGTGTCCATTCAGGCAGCAGCTGAATTTCCTGCTAATTGCTTTGGGATGGTGAGGGAGGAGGGGAAGTGTTGGGACATTACAATAAGCAGTAAGTGGTGTGATTGGTGACTACCCAAAACCTTGCATCTGCACATATGTTGCTAATGATAGAAATTAGAGATGTGTTCTTATAAAAGCCCCCTATCTAGTGAATGATGGTGAACGTTAGAAAAAAAAAAAAATCCATCTTACAGGGAGAGAGAGAAGTGGAAAGTAAATTATCATAGCATTTATCTTGGCTGAACAAATAGTGCCCAGGCTCTTCTCCCCAGCTTTTCCCTCCACCAGCCTCACGTGCAATGCAGCTCCCGCAGCCCCCAGCCCTCCCCAGCCACCTGCTCAAGGGAGCCAGCATCTGGGCAGAATGTCCCCCTGCCCTGGGACAGGAGCCAGCTGCAGGCAGAATGACGAATGGCTTTGCCAAAGCCCACCTTGAAAAAAAAAGTAGCATAAATAAGATTAACCCTTGTTGTGCACTAGGTCTGTCTTTGTTCCCTTGGCCTCCCCGGTAGGTCTGGGTTCACAGGGAGGGGGAAGCTGCTAGGAAACGTGTGTGAATAAGCACCGAGAAGTATGTGGATACGCATCCTGGATGCACTGAGGAAGAGGGCAGGAGTACCTATGGTTACAACATACCCTTTAAAAACACCTGTGGCAACAAGCGTAAAGTGCCTCTGTACAGGGAAGCAGGAAACACTGAACTCAGACAATCTCCTCCCCTGTTATCTGTATCCTAGGTTTATTATATTTAACCACGCTTTTGATCCGAAGGAAGAATATCCTAATGGAAAACAGCAGCAAAATCTTTCATCAGCACCAACTTAGCAGATCCAATACAATCTCTGACCACTATCAAGTCAGCAGATCTGGTAAATAAACAGTTTTTCCCCATGAGTTTTCTTTGTGATCTTGGCCTTTTCACAGAAAAACAGATTACACTGGAAACATGCTTTTCCCACAAGAAGTTCCCATTTGTCACTCGAAAAAAACAACCACTCCCAAGAAAATCTGCTAGGTCTGTCATGTAGTTGTTTCTGCTCCATATTTCTTTTCAGACAGACTGTAAAACAGATTCTTAGGCCATGGAGAGAAAAATCAGATGGAGCAAAAGGGCTGAGAAAGACCCTAATGAACTGTTTAATCAGACCCAACTATATTTTAACCTGCTGTAGATGACATTTAGGGATGGAGATCCCACGTTCTCCTTATGCAGTCTCCCAGGGGGAGTACATGTAGGGATTATTCTAGGGTCTATCCTAAATCTTTCTTTCTGCGTTTCACTGCTGTGACTTCTTTCCCTACCCCCAACAGACCCTTATTACTCTCCTTTCTGCAGAGGCTCCTCCACCTGAAAAGCAGTACCACGAACCTGCTGCCGGCCACGCTGCCACTGACAGAGCCCAGCCTGCCCCAGCTCTGGTCTTCTCTCCTGCTGGCTTCCAACAGCCCTCCCTGATGTCTCCTGTACCTTTCCTGAAGTGCAATTTTCAAACCTGAAAAGAGTGCTGAAAGGACTCCTTCCCCCGCCTGACACATCACATTCCTCTGTACCGAGTGCTGCTACTGCGTTTGCTCTTTCTCAGCCGTAGTTGGTGGGTTTTGCTGACTCCCTGCTTTCTGTGTATAACTTCCATGTCCTTTCCCATGCGATACCTTCCTAACCAGCCACCCTCCATCCACTTCTTGTGCAGTCAGTGATTCCTGCCTAAGCACAGCTCAGCGTCATCGGATCCATCAATCTGCCTGTGAAGATCCTTCCCCAACAGTTACTCTGATGAATACAGCATGAGTCCTAGAGAAAGTCTCAGGAGAGAGATTTCCGAGTTTTGCACTCAATCCATCTTCATAACCTCTCAGCCAGGTGATGTGGGCACTCGGGTGTGATAAGGTTGACCCCCACCAAGAGCTGATAGGAAGCAGGCTCTCTGCACCTCGTTCCTGACATGAGACACGCGCATCCCTGCCATCTGGGGTATGAAAACGTGTCACCAAGACCTACATGCTCATAGCAACTCCCTGCAAATTTTCATGGTTCATGCCTGAATTCAGGTGGGGTGGACCACACTGCAGAGGCCATCACACACCCAACGTGCCAGTGGAAGTGGCAGATTTCTGCAGACATGGTTGACTCCCCAGAGGGAAGCCTGCCACGTGCTAGGGAACGCGCAGCAGGAACCCTGACACAGTACGATCTTAACATCTGTTTAGGAAAACTCTCTGTATTTATAATCAAGCCTGGATGTATGACAGTGGCTTCATGTTCATTCATAGGAGATGCATGCACTCCCAGCAGTGAAAAGGGCATCTTGACGTTGAGCTAGGAGCCCATGATCTCATCCTCCTTACATGGCCAAGCACATGACAGCACTCTTACACCAGCCTTGTACTCCACCACCAGCACTGCACTGGCTGGAGGACACACAATACCTGACTGAGTACGCAGCCTGCCAGGACAAACCCCACGCTATTTAAGGGTGTTTTGACAAACTCAGATGACTGAGAGGGCATGCAGCAACTTTGTGCTTTGCATTTCTAACAGGGCACTCAGTGTCATCAGCCTGAACTCATCCTCACGTGGGAGCACAGCTTTACCACACATAACTACATCTTACACACAGCTGTTTACTGTAGAATTTGGGAGGCAATGTTCCCGACCATGTTCTTCTGCCAACGTTCTGAGCACCGCTAATGGCTTCTGTTATGGCTTAGCATTGCCCTCAAAGGCCAGACAGAGAAGGAGACAAGTTTACAGGAGAAGAGGCTCCAGATAGTCTAGCAGTGCCTCCCCTATTAACACCAGAGCAGCAGAGCAGATAAGGAGCCCCTGCCTGCCTTAGTCAAGTAGCACAGAAATCCTCGGTCACTCCTGGTGCAGGGGGGCAAAGGAATTCGAACTCTAGCTAGGTTTTTACCATTTAAGTAATGCTTTTACAGAGGGATGGCCAGAGTAAAGTAGAAGGGATGAAGACCTTTCCCCACAAAGTCCCCACAAGCAATGTGGATAATCCATCTCACTGCCGTAAAAGGAGGAAACTGGTGTTGCTCCACACTCCACAATCCCTGCAAATTCCCTGGGGTTTAAGTCATAAGTCCTTTTTAGCTTTGCCCACCCATCTCTTACTTCCCTATTTAACAGGAAGAAAATCGCCTTTACAAGCAGGTTCCTCCATGAGCTCCACAACCACAGGGTGCACCCCCTCTTCCCTTTGCCGAGCTGAGGAGGTCTCCCCGGGACACAGAGATGGGGGAGTGCTTCATGGGGGCTCCAAGTTCCACCTGAAACCGGCTGGACACAGACTCCTGGAGGAAGACAACCTCTTGCGGCTGGCAGGCCAGCAGCCGGGGCAGATCTCTGCAGGTGGAGCGAGAGCTGCAGAACGCCTCCTGCGTGCCTCCCTGTGCCACAGCTCTCTGGGGAAATGAAGCGCAGCTTCTCATCTTCCCTCTCCACATCTTCGCTCAGCCGTGCTGCAGCGACCGCCATCAGTCCCGGGAGGACCTCACACCCAGCCCCAGCTGCCGTCACGGGGTGCTGAGGGTCAGGGCTGTCACCACACAGCCCCACCAAGGGATGCTTTCCCGGAGGAGCAAGGCGGGAGGCGCAGGCAGGGATGCGGAGCTGGGAAGGTGCGCCCACACCATCCCGCTGCGCTGGCTGCTCGAGATGCAGCGCTGGCTGTGCTGCGCGGCGTCCCGTGCCTGACACTGTTGTTGCCTGGGGTTTGAACTTCAGTGAAGGATGATAATCAGTGTGTGCTGTGTTTGCCATTTTTCTTCGCAGATGTCTTTGCACTGCTTTTCGTGCTGTTGCTGCTTTTAGCTGGGCTCTTTTAAGTCTTAATCACCTAAAAATGTTTTTGTGTGCCAAGATTAGAGCTTTCAGTCTCTCTTGGGTTCCCTATTTTTGGAGCCTTGATCTGGGCTCTCGTTGCAAATTTTCTTGTGTGTTTCTTTTTAAATAAACAAAAGCTGTAATAATAAATGTCCAGGGATGCAAAGAATGGCGAAGGATCAGATGTTTGTTAAAGAAGAGGGATGTGGCAGTGGAAGAGAGAGGAACTGACTGGGAAACACTGCAGAGCCAAACATCCCAGAATACCTCACAGCTCATCTGTCAGGCAGCGATGCCGAGAGTAGAAGGCAGGGAGTTCTCGGGATGCAGATAAACACAGATGAGCCAAACAGCAGCAGTCAATCTGCTGCCACCGTTACTGTTCTTCTAATAATAAACAACGGAGTGCGCTCGCAGCCCACAGCCCTTATCTTCCAAGTGCCATGCAGCAGGAACGCTTGGCACATGGCAACCCTTCCTCGGCCCCAAGCCTTCCCCTTGCCCTTCTGCCTGGCCAAGGGGATCCGGGTGCGGAGCTGGCTCTGGCAGTGCAGCACAACGCAGGGAATAGCAAAGCAAGACGGGAGTATGTGGACTGTGCCTCCTCACCCCCCACCCACCCCCCACCCCCCACCCACCCACCAAGGCAAGGGCTCCAAAATCCTCCCCAGGGGGCCACTGAGTGTAGGTGGATGACAGGGGAAGGTCTGAGGCTATGCTACATCCAATGCAAACCATGCAGTTATCTGATTTACCCAAGAACTACAAAGTAACCTGAAATGTAAATCAGCTTTCAAAGCCTGTTCCATCCCTCACCCAGCACATTTCACCACCCCTGGCTTGCAGGCTTGGCTCAGCGGTTACTGCACATGCACCCTGACACGCTCTGCAAATGGGAGGAACCTAGAATCATCCAAGATGCCAGCTGGGTCCCCAGCGCTGTCCTTTGGAGAAGACAACCCTAAAGCCTGTTCTGGAATTCAAAGCTCTTCCCCCAAATGGGGTTAAAGAAAAGCTGAAGACTCTTCCTTGAAGACAAAGCTAACAGCCTTGTTCAAACCCCTGAGCCGGGAAGCTAAAGTTGGCAACACCCTTCAGGCCATACTGTCCCTGTCCACCTCACAATGCTTTCAGCACTGCTAGGCAAAAAATGTGTTCAGAAACCCTCTTTTGACCAGGACATTTTCCCTGAGATAATTCAGGAAATGTGTGAGATGCTAAGAAAGCTTCTGCGTGTTCAAGAGGAACAGCTTCTCCTTCACAGACCATGCTGAGGATCCCACACACACACACACTATGTCCCAGCACTTACCCACTCCTCCAGGAGGTTTCAGAGCTTTCTGCCCATCTGTATGCAGCACATGCTGTGCACAACCTCCTTCCCACCTTTTAATTTTTGTTTTTTCCTAGAACTACTCAGCAATGCCCTCGCTTGTTCCAGAAAGCCCCAGCAAACGAGAGCTCCTTCACCTTCTGCCTTCAGCATGTCAGCCCAGGAAGAACTAGCAAAGGGAGACCCAGAGCAATCCAGACCCATGTCTGCAGTGCCATAAATCCGCCTTTGTGAGGGACTGACGGTGCCGCTGGGACACCCACTATTACTATAGTCATAGCTGCGTACTACCGTTACTAGCGGCTTCCTTCGCAGTAACAGATGTGAGCGCACAAAGCACAGACACCGAGGAGTGAGGCTGGTGTGAGCAGAAGGGCTGGGGGAGAGGAGATCAAGTCCTGTGCAACAGCATTATCACAGCAAGGCAAAATCTGTGGAGACGGCTGTAAATAGCTGGTGTTAAATACAGGCCTGAGGCAAACTGTTGCACATGGTGAAAGTGAATGATAAAATGACAAAGCCTTGGAAAGCTGGGGTTTGGGACTGACCACTTCATAGGGCGGTCCATCTATTAGTTTCCACAATGTTTACCAAAGATTATGTTTTAAAGACAGGAAAATGTGATTCCCAAGCGATACCCGAAAATGGAATTAGTTGGGTTTCCCTGGGTAGAAGTAACCAAATCTTTTTCAATTCAGAACAAATTTCTGTTACACCACAGTTAAGTCCAACTCTTGCCCTACCTACCTAGTCTTCTGCTTAGACTGCAGTAAGAATCCATCCCTGACCAGACCTGCAGACACGAGATTTGTTCATCAACACTGCAGTTTATAAACCAGGCTGAAACCTTCCTGAGCTGGGTCTTCTGGCAAAATCTCAAGGCGCTGCCTGAGGGCTGGTGTAAGAGCTGAAATCCCATTTATTTGCCAAATAGTATTTTCCTTCATTTACTATCTTGAAGAATAATAGCCCAGATGAAAAACCCCATGCAACACTCTTGCTTCTATCTAATCTTTTTTAGTATTAATAGAATATCCATCTCCTGGCACCAAGGTGCAGCATTTGATCTTTCACCGGCATTTCTCTGCCAGTATTTGCTTTCAGAGTTATTTCCTTTACCACCTTTCCTAGTTATTGTGATGTCCATCATTCTGGCAAAGTATGAATGATACCTGGGAGCACACCGGAGCTATCCCTGACTTACCTCCTTAGCCCAAGATCCTTTCCCCTCTTAAAGGCAGCTCAAGTGCCTTTTTCATCCCTGAGACCTTGTCAGCTTGAAAGCAAAACAAGGACAATGTCCTGGCTGAGCAAAGTAAACCCTGGGGTCCTAACCCCAGGCATGCGGGTCACCACGCACGTGGGTGCACCTGCCAGAGGGGGTAAGTGAGAACTCATGATGAGAAGCAGCTGAGAGGCAGCTACCACCCCCCTGCATACACGGGATAGCAGCAGCAGTGGCACCAAGTCCATCTCGAAACCCTCCCTGACTAAATACACACTCTCAAACACCTCTCTGGACTCACAAGAAAGGACACAAGCTTTGCTCCCACCAATTGAGCAGCTCCCACACCCCATCACCTCGGTCCCCCTGCTCCAGCCCTGAGAGCTCCCTAGCACTGCTGTCTTCTCGCCTGGCAGCAGCTCCATCTACACATTTCTTCTTCCTGGTTCATAGACCAGTGGGAGGTGGGAACCAGCATCGCCTCCTTTCCAAGAGTTTTGCCTGAACAACGACTCATTTAAAATACAATGAGAAAAGCCCTGCTCCAGACCGTGGTGGTCGATGAACAAGAGGATGGCATGAGCTGCTGTTCCTTGTTCTGCCAGAGACCTGTTTATCCAGCACCCACCACCCTCCTCACTGGGAGGCTCGAGCAGCATCGCCTGCTCAAAGGGATGGTGGGCGGCATCCCCAGCAGCACGGGCCTGGGTCACGACTGAGCCCTCGCAGGGAAACGTAATGGAACAACAGCTGGTAGCTCAAGGAAAAGGGAAATCTTCACTTAGCAGAAAGGGAAGAGGTGAAAAAGGTGCTCAAGCGTTCTCACCTTTCCTTCTCCACCCAAGTAGGGCAGGTTGGACTAACACATTTTGCAGTTCAGTTCGACTTCAGGAATCGAGCTGCCAGCTAGCACTAACCCATTTCGAATGCAAACACATTTAGTCAAGTCTTCCTATTTTTTGACAGTTCTTCCTTCACGATTTCAGCTCTTACACTGAAAAAAGCCCCTGCCCTAAATCCTTCTTTTTTAAAAAAATAGCTAATTTGAGGAAGCTAGACCCTAATAGAGCCCTAATGCCCTATGATGTCTCCCAAATGATTCACTGGAAGCGCAGTCAGATTTTTTTCATGTAATGTATGTTTACCAATCAGCTTTAATACATCAAACAATGACACTAAGGTGAATTTAATGGCAGTTTATTGGCATCCCATTGTCGTTGCATTGTAATATAAAACATCACTGCAGGCCCCCTACTGCAATAATTTCAGAATAAAAAACTTTAAAGTCACTGTTGAAGAAGCAATCAACAATTCCAGGCAAAACCAACCCAAATCCCAATTCAGAGTTTCTAACATGCCTCTATAAATCAAAAATAGACACCTCAGGAAAGCACAAGGTTATGACCCCAAAAGCATCACATGCAAGATGCGTGTTGCATTGAATTGCAAAAATCCCCAGTGACCATATCTCACGTCCCTCCTTCTGCTGTCCCTGTAGTGCCTGACCTAAAACTGAACTGACAATCTCATACCCATCATAGACCCATGGACAAGAGCTGATGCTCTAGGAAGCCACAAAAGAAGGAGATATTCCCCGATGGAGCGCTTTAATATGTACAAAGAAGGATGTAAATAGAAACTGGCCGGGTGTATGCCCAGCATTTAGGAAGGGTGTTCTGGCAGCTGCCCAGGGAAGGGCCATGGAAGACTGAGGACAATCACAGCTATGGACACGGGAGAGTCTCAGGGGTCAATAGCTAGCTTTAGTTATGGAAAGGCAGAACTGGAGTCTCTGCTGCGCCCTCGGTATCCTTGGCTGCCCTGGGTAAATTGCTTCACTTGGTTACCTCCACAGCACAACACGCTGCCCCTAATTTAAGGGATAGCTGCAAGTATTAAGGGGAATTTAGTATCAAGGCTCTGTGATGCCAATGGGTACAAGAAAGGAGAGAGGTGGGGACAAGAAAGGAGAGAGCCAATGCTCAGTGCTGGCTGCCTGACATGCTTTTCTTCTATGAGCTAGTAATTTACCTTGTACATAGGTCTTCGAAGATATTTGCACTCACCGAGCCCTGACTTCACGACAGACTGTCATCCACAAGGCTCACACGCCGCGGTGTCTCACAAAAAGCCACTCTCGCTCCTCTCTTTCAGCAGTTACTTCCTTCAGTGCTAATGGTTACTCAATGGATCAGGGAAATCCTGAACTGAACGGGCAGAAGAAACAAAATTGCCTTCTTCCTCTGATTTCTTACTCCCCTGATTATTTTTTAATCATCGTTGTGCAAGCAACACTTGCTCCATTTTATTAAATGTAAACAGAAGTGCAGATAGGACTGGTTGTTTCCTTTCACGAGTTATATGTAATACAAGTGATCCGATCAATAAGATAACGCAGCCAAACAGAGTGCACAAAAAATCATGCACTCATAAAAAGCATAATTAAAAATCAGTTTTTAATCAGCTCCTGTGATTTCCTCCTGACAGGCAAGGCTCTTAAACTCATACGAGCAACAAGATGCCCACTTGGCACTTCTCTGGTATGCCCCTATGGTAAAAGAGAGGGTGGATTATTTAGCCTGGCTACTACTGAAAGATTTCCAAAGCTGCAGATGCTGAATTGCCTGTGTCTCTGAGAGTAAGTCCATGTGCAACATGACCTGAAAGTCAGATCCAAGAACATGGATAACTCCAGAATGGAACACTGATGAAGGAAAAGAGGAGTAGGGAAAGGGAACTTTGCCTTTAACCAGCAGCAACAGGCTTCAAGTGGATCTTAAATGCTTGCACAGCGGGTCCCTCTGCCGTAGGTTCTGTTTTATTTTCACCAAAATCTTACCCACCCTCCTCAAAGGGAGGGCAGAGGGGTGACCCATAGCACCGCACATCACAAGCAAACACAGCCCAGAAGAGTTTCTTGTACCTTACAAGTGTCCCACAGTGTGCTGACCATATTTTCCCTTCTCAAAAAAAAAAAAAAACCAAAACGCTTTTCTTTTTCTAGAAAGTATTTATTTTCCTAGAATTCTCTCAAAAATAAGGACACTACAAGCCCCAAATATTCAGTCACCTGCCCCACTCCATCTCTGACTTACTCCCTCTTCTGCCCCTCCAGGCATGAAGGCTGTGCGCATCAGAGTATTTACCGATTTATTTTTTTGCCCAGAAAAACTTGTTTCCCATGCACACCGTGGGGTTTTACGGCATTACACGATGCTGCGAGGTGGACCTGGCAGCTCCACCCTTGCTGGCTGTCAGTGTGGGCATTTCCACCGCTGCTGGGGAGCTGCTGTGCTCTTCCTGCCACATTTCAAGCCAGAAGCTGAAGCATCAAAGTTCTATTCTCACTGGCACTAGCCGGATACCAGTTATTTGCCTAAGGTTAGTCAGGACAAACCTGTGATATCCTCCTAAGACATCAAGCAGGTAACGTCTCCAGTGGACACCATCGCCATGGCAATGAGTTAACTCTCCTGGGTTCATCCCAGAAAACACTGGCTTCAGAGTAAGTCCTGGAATCCACTCAGCAAAGACAGGTTTTTCTTTAATCGTCTGTCAGGACCTTTTGGTTTCTAACACTTTGCATATGGACACTTGTACTAAATTTGGTTTAAAAGCCAGCTCAGCCCCTCGTGACCAGTGGCACAAAGCGCACTGGGGACAGGGAAGGCAGTGAAGGAAAGGAGCTGCCCAGCTGGCAGGGACGACAGCATCACCACCCAGGAGGGTGGCTCTGAAGGCTGGCTCCTCTCTGGGAGCTCACCACATCAGAAACACCGCTCCTCCGCACGCACGCAGCCTCCAGCACCCTGCCCACCCCTGGGGATGTCGCAGTGCCAGCATCCCCTTTTGTTCTTAGAATCAGAGAATCGCAGAATCATTGAGGTTGGCAAAGACCTTTAAGATCACCAAGTCCAACCGTTAACCCAGCACTGTCAGGCCCACCACTAAACCACGTCCCTAAGTGACACATCTACATGTCTTTTAAATATCTCCAGGGATGGTGATTCCACCACCTCCCTGGGCAGCCTGTCCCAGTGCTTGACCACCCTCTCAGTGAGGAAACGTTTCCTAATACCCAATCTAAACCTCCCCCGGTGCAACTTGAGGCTGTTTCCTCTCACTCTATTGCTTTTCCCCTGGGAGAAGAGACCGACCCCCACCTGCCTACAACCTCCTTTCAGGCAGCTGTAGAAGGCGATAAGGAACCTTTATTCCCACGGGTCCCTATTAATCTTCTGCGCATTAAATAGGACCTCACTTCCCAAGGTGCCCTACTAATTAACAGCCGTGTTCATGCGGCGAGGCACAATGCAGCACGCCAGCTCTGCTCTCCAGCAGCGAGCCCTTGCTCCCTTCTCTCCCCGTATGTGCTCCACCTGGCACTGCACAAGCCAGTAGAAGACCATGTGTCTTCTCACAGAACAAAACTCCCAGGAACAGCCTGGAGTTTGCCCCAAGAAGGCAAAGATGGGGTCAAAGCACTGTCTGAAATCATTTCCTTTCATTCTGTCCTTCCAGATGCTGCTAAATGGGCTGTTTGGAAATTCTCACAGTCAAGTGAGGATTTAAACAGGGTTTGGGGTTGGGTTGGTTTTTTTGTCTTCTATTATTATTAAAGAAAACAACCGGTTTCCTTCTTTTTTATTATTCCCCATCTGATATTTTGGAATTAATCAGGAAGACATTTCCTTCGCTATGTTTTTTCTTTTGTTTGTGTCTTTCTTTTGTAGGTACGAGAGCGAACAAGACAACCAGAGAAGTCCTTTTCCGGCTTTAAAAATCCACAGATTCACTTAGTGATAATATTACTGTCAGCTTCAGGGTGGGCAAGATTTTCAACTTGGGAACCTGTTTTTCCATGGATAAGCCCCCTTTTGCTGGCATAAATCAGTGCAGTGACGTAGGGTACATCACCTGCACCACGGACACGGTCACACCACAGGCAAGCAGCCGCAGCACTGCAGGACAGGGGGCTGTACCTGGTCCTGCTGCCAATCACCCACACTGGTTTAGAGAAGTCCCCTTTTCTCTCAACAGCCTTTCTAAAAAAATAAAATAACAGCATTCCTGTCTTCAGTAAAGTGTACAGAGTAAAAATGCACTAGGTTAAGACCAAGGTATTATTATAATGATAATTTATGTTCCTTGACTACCTGGCCAATACTTTTTCTCTGGACGTCTGGTGACAGCAACAGCACGTGGTACTTCTTGCCAGGGAGAAGGGTGATCTGGAGAATAACCCCTATACTGGAGTTTAACACACTCTTTTCCTGTTACGACTCTCCCATTTGAACCCAGCAAAGGAGCTACGCTGGATATAGCATTCTGTTGACTCCTAATGTTATTGGAAGATGCTTTCTTTTCATCTTTAACCCTCCTGATCATTACTATTTCAATGATTCCTTTAGCCTCCCTTATCAGACACCTGCATGTTCTAACTTCTAATTTATATTCATTGCTATTACCTTCCTTTATTTTTCTGGGTACAATGTTGACTGGTTTGGAGGTTTTATTTTATTTCCTTTTTCCCTTCTCTGCTGAATGATAAGAATTTTGCTCAGTAGTTTTTCCTGTTAGGGAAAACAGCTTTTTGTAACATCCCATGGAGGACCCATAAAAAGGAAGCACATGCCAGTGCTTTGACTCATCTAAAATCAGCTGCATCCTTCAAGTCCTCTCACGCAGCCTTGACTTCAGTAACGTTAAAGCAGAGCAGCCATGGCACACCACAGAAGTGACCAGCACTTCAGAAGACTGCCACAAACATTCTCCTCCAATTTTTCTGGTCCATATGAAACCAGCCTGGATCTCACCTTGCCAATCACTTCACTACAAGGGCCCAGTCGTACACATTCTTGTTCAGCTGAGGTACCCCACAAGAGTCAGGACGCCTTCCGGCCTGATGAGCAAGGACTCAGGCACGGAAGAGTTCATTTGTTGGATCGAAACGTTCATCTGCATCCTTCAAGTCTTCTCAGAGATATCTCTGAGAAAGGCTTTAATGGTGGCATCTGTGACTTTCCTAATGTTAAAGCAGCCACAGTACACCATAAAATAGATGGATTCATTTGTTGCCCTCCATCAGTCCAAATCAACCCTCCTGCATCTGAAAATAGTATTGTGAGCTTTTCACGGAGGCTATGAGAGTGGCTGCTCAGATGCTGAAAGGGATACTGTCGAAGCTTACTCATTTCAAGGACTTTCAAGCATAAAGGTGGAAACCTTCAGGCAGGACTAGACACAGCGTAGGTGTCCACAGGGGTGCCAGAGCCCAATGGCAGCAAGAGTCAGACACTCCTGCTGTGTCCCATGCACAAAGAATAAGACAGAAGGACATGGTTTAGCATTTTGTTCCTGAAGACACAGAACCTGCGAAGCACCCTCAGCCTGGGTTCCTGCTGGGAGAGATGCTGTGCAAATGAACGGGGGGAACTGCTGGCCCAGGCAAGAGCTGACTGTGCCTCACCCCGCTTCAACGTACAGCATCAAATCTGTCTCCATGGGAGCTATAATAAGGGCAGAACTTATCTGTGCCATTTCAAACCAAAAAAGGGGGAAAAAAGTCAAAGCAAACAACAACCATCACAACAACATGATTCCGAGCAAGCGGAGCCTGAGCAGATGGCTGAGCAAATGCCCTGCCGTCACCCCACGCCAGCCCTTTGCTCCACGTGCTCCAAGCTGGGACGCAGCCCTGACCCTGCTGCTCTGCCCCAGCCAACAGCAGCTCTGGTGCGTGTGCCTGTGAGCTGTGCCACCCTAACGCAGATGCTGAGCAGCAGCCACCAACGCCACCTCGGCTTGGGTGTGCGGCCAAACCTGACTCTCACCCAGCCAGAGATGGGAAGGCATATGCCGAGGCAGAGGGAGGGAGGCAGAGGGCGCGTGGGGATGCAGCCAGGAAGGGGTGCGTGTGTGAGTGGGACCACGCAGGCCTGATTTTTGGAGGTGTTGAGCCTACGCAGAGCTCACTGACTTGAAACAATACTGTGAGTGTGAGTACCTTTACAGACAGAGGAGATGAGGGCAGGGTAGAGTAGGTGGGGATGACATACACTGAAGGCAAGGCACTGAACTCATGCCTCGGCTCTGTGAAATACAGACCAGGGATCTTGGGAGCAAAGGGGAGAACACAGAAGAAAATGCTCTCCGGTTCTAGGTCCAGATCCAACCCCTGCTGCACTAGACAAAACCAAGCCATGGCTCTGTAAAACCCAGGTCACCCGTGAATAAGCAAACCCTCCTGTCTGCATCAGGACACAGGAAAAACACCCCAGCAGCACCAGGGCAGGAGGTCAGCGAGTGGCTTGTCACCATTATCTTCCCAGTGCAGTGTGGAGAAAGGACTCGGGTGGGCTGTCACCGCACCCTGGCACCACTGTGCCTTGTGCTCAAGGGATGACTCTCGCCCTCAAGAGCAGCTGCCACCCCACCACCCATCCCCACCAGCGCACGAACCACTGGACGAGTTCACTTCCAGCTATTTTCTCTTGTTCCCCTAATCACATAAAATTGTCAAAGTTCAATTTGTCTTCTTACAGAGTAATTTGCTTTCCGCCATGCATTGCTGGCTGCGTCTCACTGTTACCCACGTGTCTGCAGCCACTCGAATACATTAGGGTTGAGCAGAGGCCCAAATTAGATTATTTATTCTAATAAAAATAAGTCTAATGGAATTACACCACAAGACCAGATTAAAGTCAGATGCTTTGAAAATACTGGTTTAAGTTTCGTGTTAGCTGAGAGAAGGAGCATGTGTCTCATCCCTCTCCCATCTCCTGACCCCACACATTAAGGCTTCTGTGGGAGGTAATCCACCCTCTGCACCAGCTGAGGCGAAGGTTAGATCATGCTGACAAGCACCAACTTTTTCAGAAAAAAAAGACAGCCCCAGGACAAGATGCACCAGGGAGAACAGGGAACCCCAGAAAACAGAAGTGCACAGAGATGAAATGTGAAACCCATGAAGCACTTCACCCCTCTTCCCCATAAACTGCACCACAACAAAGATCCTCACAACTGAACGCAGCCCGCCCAGCTAAATACCGACAGGTGCTTGTGCCCACATGGCAGCAACCTCACAGCTGCAGCTGGCTCTAAGCTAATTGTGTATTTTACCTTTCCTAGGACTTCCTACACGCGGGCAGCAAGCAGGAGCAGAAAATATGCTGGTGTTCAGTCCTCTGGAGACCTGAAGGAATTGCCCTGCTTTCCCATCCTAGATGTAATTCATGCATGGTGACAAATGATGCCACACAGGTTTTTTTCCTACATCAGAGCAGAGGAGGAATGAGATGACCAGAGAGCTGAGGGCAAGTGCAGGCCTGAAGGTAGAAGGTAGAAGTTGCCAAGTAGGTTGAAAATTTTGGGAGTCAGCGCAGGGCAGGCAGAATGGGTCCCTCAGCTCCTCAGCATCCTTGTAGTCAGCGTTCAGTTTCCTAGAGCAATCAACTGGGTTTCCAAAGAGATGCCTATACCATTTAGTTTGGTGTATTGCTCTTAGACCTGGAAATTTTTTTGAGACACTACCTGCAGGATGAAGCACAGGAATGACAACATTAGGACAGAGGACGGTCTCTAACTTGGCACTCATCGTCTTTTTCAGCAGATGGGCTAGGGAAGCCATAAGAGGATAATTAATTAGTAGTCTTCCCATGAGGAGCTTAGCGATCATCATGCCCTGACACAGGAGGCTCTATCGACTTGGCACACTGTCACCCCAGATGTTTAGCTGCAGAATGCTCAGTATTTATACCAACGTGCACTGCAGTCCTTGTGCTAGATCCCCAGGCAGCTTAAATCAGTGTGGCTCCTCAATGAAATTACTGAGATTACTTCCATTTACACGACATCTGCATCTACGAACCAACCCAAGCATGGAGCAATCCTACGGCGCTTCTCCGCTTCTGTACACCAGCAAGTGTTGGAGGGATGGCACTCCACTGCTTTTCACTCAAATGACAGCCTTGGTTTCAAACACAAACCCACAAATATTTCCATACTGTGCAGTGTGACAGTTGGATTTGCAAGGCAGTATGTTGCCTCCTCACACCTTCTTGGCATATGCTCCATACCTTTCACTTGCTGCTCCTGCAGCGTGGGAGATAGTAGGCGGCATGGCCAGTCCCCACGGAGGACACCATGGTCCTCATCTCGAGGTGCTCAGCTCCTTCCTCCATCCCAGTGCACCACAGCACCAGGATCTGGATTCCCCCTTGTCCTCCACACACCCCCAGGCACTGCCTCCTGCTGTCTCCAGCCCAGGAGCCGAGGAGTGTGGAAAGCAGGAGAGACCTGAGGTGTCCTCAAAGGAGAGGTAGGGAATTCCCACCTCCTCCTCTTCAGCACCCCTGTCACCACAGGCTGCTGAGTCCTCTGTCCCACGTCAAGCTCTATCTCCCTTGCATTCATCTGGCAGCCCCTTCCACCAGGTCCAGACAGTTCTCACCCAAAGGACTTAGACCCACGCTGGCAGGCACTCTTACCTGGAGGAGTACCTTGCTCTTTGTCCTGCCTCAGATTTCCTGGAGCTGGGACTACTTGGAAAAGGGGAGCAAACGTGGAAAACTCGAGGCGTGCCAGCTGGCTCCAGAGGACAGGGAGGAAGAAGGAGGTGGGAGGATGGGGAGGAGGAGGTGGGGGACAACCACTGATGGCACTCACAGGAACACAGTTGGTGCAGGGGAGCTGCATGTACGATTTGGAGACTTCCTAGAGGGCTTTAATGAGCCAGCAAGCGCAGTCAGTGCACTCGCTCCTCTCACTTTTAAATCAGTGTTTATAAAGTCCTGGGGAAATGAAACTATTTATGTCTATCCCCAGTAGGGGACTGTTTAAGGAAATAAGATAAACATACCTTAGTGTGTAAGTGCTTATTATTTAAGCAAACACACAGGTTCACTCTTTGTTTGTTTTTCAACGGCATTACTGGACAGCATTGACGGTGCCAAGGTCAGGCTGGGAGAGCAGAAAAGGAGCAGTGAAGATCTTTTCAGAGGAGGGGAAGGCTGCTGCTGCTCCTTGCACATCACAGGAGATCCCCCTCCCGGTGGGAACACCGTGGGAAGCCAAGCCAGGCCCCCGGGTCCCCACCGCCTGAGAGTAAGGATGGGTGCACCGGCGGCTCCCGAGCATTGGTCTTCCCCAAAGAAGCGGCAGGGCACAGAGTGCTGCAAATCCCGAGCTGCTTTTCCCGGAGACCTGCCTCAGCCGGGCTATCCACCGTCCGCCACTACAATAACAAAATCCAAGCAATCTCCTAAAACCCCCTACCTTGCCTTTGCTATCCCAATCAAAAATAGTCAACTGCCATAACACACGACAGAGAAAATAATTCTCCTTCGAGAAGCACAGGGAAATATTCCCATTAAAAGGAAAGTATTTTATTTTTAAAAAGAAATTAAGTCATAATGACATCACACACTTCAAAGCATGGTCCAAGCCAACCACCACTGCTGCCTGGGAGCTTAAAGCTGGCAAACCAGTACCTAGCGCCTTCCTCACCGCCCTGAAGCCGCAGAAACTTGCAGCTGTGTAATATTTTAATTACTCACCCTTCTATGAAGTTTCCTTGGGGGAGGTTTGTTTTGGAGCTAGGAAAGCTGCCTCGGGGGGGTGAGGAAATGACACCAGGCTTTCACTCACAGACACAGCTCTGTCTCTCCTGGCGTCAGACCCACAGACTGGCCCCGCACCAAAGCACTCGGACGTGAGCCGGGCTCCCGCTAACTTTCCTCGGCTTCGGAGTAAGTCTGAGCGAGGCGGGCGCTCAGCATCACGGAAACCCTCAGCCACACGAGCTGGGGACGGACACGGCGCACGGGCACCTCGGCTGGATGTGACTGGGAAAGCCTTGCACTAGGGACCCCGGGCCACGCCAGTCGGAGCAGGGAGCTGGCTGAACCCCCATAGCTCCGTTCCTGGAAAACACCTTCCTGCAGCGAAGTTTCCCACCCTGCCGAGCCCGACGAGCCTCTCTGCCTGGGAACTTTCTCTGTGCACCGGGCTCCTGCTCTGTCCCAGCCGCAAGGATGTTTCTTGCCCCTCCGGCGGGTCGTTACTGGTAATTTCAGCGGGTTGCTGGTAATTCCAGCCGGTTGCTGAATCCCGCCAGCTAAACAGGCGCAGCGGCACCGACACCGGCAGGCTGGCAGCAAACACCAGCAGTACAATCACATCGCACTCAGCCGGCGCCTGTGCAGCGTTTCCAACCCCCCCCCCCCACCACCACCTCCGCCGCCCCTTCGCGGGGACCCGCACGGCCGCGGCCCCGCAGCCCCCACGGCCGGGCACGGCACGCCGGGGTGCCGGCTCCGCACCGCCCGCCACCGGCCCAGGCACGTCCCGCCCCGCAGCGCTACGGACGGCGCCGAACGAGCGGGGACGGCAGCGCAGCCGCCACACCGGGGCAGCGGGGTCCGCTCCGCGCAGCCCGGGGCAGCAGCGCGGCCCGCGGCTCCCAGCACCGCCCGCCGAGGCGCGGGGGGCTGCGCTGCGGGACCGCCCGGGACCGCGCCGCCGCCGGAGCCCCCGCTCCGCCGAACCGCCCGGCCGGGCCAGGTGCGCGCCGCCCCCCGCCCCGCCGGGGCCGCCTTACCGTTGCCGTGCCGGAGCCCCGCGGCGCACGGCGCGGCTGCCCGGGCGCGCCTCCTCATCGCGGCGGCGGGGCAGGACGGGGCCGCCCGGGCCGCTCTCGGTGCGGTGCGGTGCGGAGCGGTGCCGTGCGGCGCGGGGCGGGGCGGGGGGGCCGCGCTCTCCGCCCGCCGCCCGCGGGGCTGCGGCGCTGCCTGCCGAGGCGCGGCGGCACCGCTGCCCCCGCCCTGCCGCTCCGCGACCGCGGGGAGCGCCCGCCTCCGTCCCGCCCCGCCCGGGGGCAGCGGGCTGCCGGGGGGCTGGCTTGGGGGCTGGCAGGGGGGGTGGCGGGGGGACCGCTCGGCGCCCCCTTCTCAGCCCGCACCGAGAAAAGTTGGGTCCGTCCCGCCGCGACGCGCCCGGGCCAGGCCGGGGGGCTGCGCCTCTGCCCTGCCCGGGGGGGTTGGGGGTGGCTCTGCCCGCCCCCCCGGCAGCCTCATCCCTCCGTCGCTTCCCGCAGCTCCCCGACACCTGCTCCCCAAGTTGTCTGAGCGCTTTGGGGAGGGCAAACCTGCCCTGATCCCGGCACAGATGTCCTGATGCTTCCCTCTCTTTCGGCTTGTAACGCCAGCCTCGGGGGGGGGGTGGGGGGTGGGGGGGTGGTTGCGTGCCGAAACAGCAGAAGGGAAGTGGAGCCACACTGCAAGTGCGTTTTTCACTTGCACCATCAGCCCAGTTCCTTCGGCGTTATTAGAGCTTTCGCAGCTGCAAATCTGACCCTGTGACCCTTAACGAACCTCAGCCTCGCAGAGGTGGATGCCACAACTGGCTCATCATCTGAATTTTTAAAATACCTATTGCAATATGCGACTGAGCGTAAAAGCAGGATCTGAGCAGCTCCGCCTTCAGGTGCGCTCACCTTACACATCTGGATGTGTGGTTTGGGGTTTCGCGGTTTCAAGCCCCAGTGCCGTTCTGCAGTTTCACCTTTGGAAAGTGCCTCAATAAACATCTCGTGTAAACAGGAGGTTCAGTACCAACAGCTGCAGGGAGGATTCCTGACCAGACCTCCTCTTGGAAATGAAGTGGTATTTTTCCAGCTCCCAGCACTCAGCTTTAGCTGCAGCTCCAGGGTCTAGCTGGGTTCCCTCCATCACCAGTACCTCCAGGTCTCTGTGAGACTGGGATCCTCCATCCGTGCTGCGTAACTGTGTGGAGCCCACGCTGTACCCTAAGAACCATGACCAACAGCCACTGCCGGTGTGAATCGCTCACAAACTGAAACCCCGGTGTGGATTGCTTACAAACTGAAACCCAATCCACAGGGCCCTTTGGCTTGACCTCTCCATCTGGATGCAACTTCTGGCTACAAACATTGGCAGATTTGATTCCAAGAGACTGAGTCTGTTAAGTGAGCCCTATGGCACGGATTCAGGCAGACTGCTGCACTCGAATAATGCCTCCTGGGCTTTGTGTGTCACCCTGAGGGATGTCACTGTGAACTCCTCAGGCTGTTGTTTCTCAGAGCAGAACTGCACTGGAATGGGGTGATCCAGAGCACAAGTTCAGAAGAGTGTTTTGGTGTGTAGCTATCCATTTCGTGCCCTTTAATCACAACTGAGGTTCTTGCACCTAGAAAAGAGACATCTTCGATTGTGTAGGTGCAGGAGAAACCAGAGCACCCAACAAGTTACAATATATGTTGCTTGCTGACAAGATACATAAAGTATGTATCTTGTAATGTAAGTTTTGTATATATGTATATTATGTAATTGTAAATGTATATTAAGCACAACTCATTATCAACTTGTTTGATAGCACCCATTCTGAGGGGTTTTGGCAAAGATCTTTCAACTGATTTCTCAAAAAAATTTTGGCGGTATTTTCAGCCATTGCAGGCAAACATGCCTTCCCAGGCTGCCAGGCCTCATGTTTGTTGCATGCATTTCTTCATCACTATAGTAACTGAAGGACAGATAAAGAATGACATTAAGAAAAGTAAAACTGGGATCAAACCCATGAAGAAACTCCTTGTCATAGTTTGGATTTTCTCAGACTTGCACCACTGAGGACACAGTGGGTGAGGCTGGTCTGCGTGGACCTGAGATGGGTCATTTTTAAAACGTTCCTGAAACAATTTTATTTTGCCTTCACTTTCTTCTCCATAGTACTAACTTGAGCTTTCTGGACAGCTCATTATCATAGCCTCTAGCTTTAATATTAAATTTATACATATGTGGCTTGATGTCTGTTCATGGAGCAAGCATCCTGACAAGATCTGAGTCCTAAGAGCAGCTGCTTACTTACCTTCACCATCGCTCTGAGTCAGGATCTCCAGCAGCAGCTACTAATGAACCTGATAGGATAAAAGGGAAAACATCGGAGTGCAGAGCCCTAAGCCAAGCACATGCCGCAGTTTGCACATGAGCAGGCAAACTGAAGTCAAACGGGTTTATGCCCTTTCCTAGCAGGTGTTTAAATGCTTCACTGGATCGCCGACCAGCAGCCCTGTGGGTCAGGATTAAAGCTGCCTATCTGCATCTGTCAAGCTGGAGAGCGATGGAAAAGAGAACTGAGCCGTCCCCCTCCTGCTGGTGCTGCCGCAAACTCCTGCCCCAGCCTTGCTGGGCTCGCAGCAGCTCTTAGAGAAATGCACTTTGAAAATCTGAATGCTAGAAGGCAGATGCAAAACTTGAAGTCAGAGGAGGGTCTTGACATCTTAGGCCCCCACCTCCTTAGCCCCAGTGGTGAGAGCCAGGGATAAACCACTCTGTGCTGGTGGGAAACTGGTTATGTCCTGCTGGAGGAGGGGCAGAGCCCAGCCTGCGCCCACCCGCTGTGCAGCCACGGGGTCCTGGTTGCTCTGTCTGCCACCCAATTCCTCGCCTCTTGACCCTTTGGCATGCCCGTATTGCCAATATTTGGAGGACAGTAATATTCTACACCACCAGTATCGGGTGTGTAAGGAGCCATCTCTTCGTCAAGGCAAAACCTACAGCAGCAAAGTGTTTTGTTTTGCTGTCTGCAGAGCAGCCCAGGTGGATCAAGAGCTGAGGGAGTCATCTGCAGAAACTTGAACAAAATGGAGCCCCTTGCACCTGAGGAGACCAAGGTTGCCTGCCACTGTTCCTCTGCAGCCCTGGTCTCAGGATCCTGCCGCTCTCTTTGCTTTACCGGGTGCAACCCATGATGAAGTGAGGGGAATGGATTCTGATGCATGGAGGAGGCAGAGTGCAAGACCGGTCCATCACTGAGTGCTTCTGAACCCCGAGAACAGGTCATGCCAAACCCCAGGGCTGTCATCAATTTTGGTCACACTGCATCGCACCTCCTTTTAATGCAGGTTCCCTTCCAGGATTATCAAGAGTTTATTCAGCCTTAATGGGATGCCTACAATAATTTAATTAAATTTTTGAAAAGAAAAGTTGGAAAGCATTAGAGAGGGAGATAAGGCTTTTTCTCTTTTTTTCCTCCTGCTCCTTTTTTCCTTCTGTAACAATAATAAAGCAAAGATCTAGTTGAGAAAAAAAGTGGCTGAGTGATTCATCGGGACTGAATCACAGTCACTATGCGGTGGAATTCACTGCCTTCGCTTCTGCAGTAGTAACTCCGTCGCTGCTTTAGATCACTGGCTGTGCTTTCAAGCAAAGATATAAGGCGGAGAGAGGGAGATAAAATCAACTTAACAGAGAAGCTTTTTGGTGTGCACAGTGTGTTCCCTTTGAACACAGCATGGTCTCCTTTGCCCAGTTGTGTGGGATGGATTTTATTAAAAAGAGAGCATGAATAAATTAAGTTTCTTAGGGTTATACCTGCCATTAGATCATGCAGTCCTCCCACTCTGCTGGGGAATAACTTCTTTCTATTCCATTTTAAATGCAAGCTTCTCTGGTCTTGCTGGGAGGTTACCTCTGAAATAAGCACTCTGCCTGGGCCACGGCATCTATTGGTACCCAGACCTAAGCTGAAAAGTCCGGATGCAGTAGCTGAACACCTCAGAGTTCTCAGTGGTTTGGATCACGGTCCGTTTTGTGAGGGAAACCATTGTGAAGAGGTGAGGCAGGAGGAAGATTCTGGCCTAAATCTGGTTTACAGCATCAGCTGATTCAATGCTGGTCCTTACTTAGAAATACATCTCACTGTTGTCACCACCTCCTTTCTCTACGTTACTCATTATTCGGTCCAGGGAGCACTCTGGATGGTACAGCATTGCCGTCCATCCAGGATCCCAGACGTGATAAAAGCGCTCAGGTGGGAAGCAGTTCAAAACTGAAGTGATCAAAAAGAGGAGGGTCACACTAGTGACACCTAAACAAACAGGCCTTTAAATAATCAAGCTGACATCTATAGTATGAAATCTCACTGTCTGCAGAACACTTTGATTTATTCACTGTACTTTATTTATAACACTACCTGGATATATCAATCTAAAATCTAGTTTAAGGCAGGTCTGCCTTTTAGCTTTAAAGGAGAACATTTGCATTTATTTTTAAACAGTGTAACTATCATTGTTCAATAATACAGACATTGCTAATTCAGGCTTCATCTGAGGGTTGCAAATCGTTTTGCAAGCATTGAAATGCCCTCTCAGAGTGACCCTTTGAGGTATTTATTATCTTGAGACGAAAGAAGAAACCAAAGCAAGGGGCAACCATGTCAGCACCACCCAGAGTCAGAGTTGGAGCAGGGGCAGGCAGCTGCCTGCTGCCACCGGGACAGGGGGTCCCCTCTGGAGAGCAGGGCAGCCCCTCCGTGACGGGTGGCTTGAGCTGTCTTTGGCAAAAACCTTTCTCCATCAACTACACAGCCCCAGCTTTTAAATGGCCAAAGACATCTAAGACCACCTACCCCTTTCCTGGTTCTAGTCATACAAGGTGGAATATTAAATAAGTCTGATATCAGAGGACCAGTTTGTCTCCCTTTTTTTATGGGAAATAATTGTTTTGGAGACAATGTCTACATTTACAGTCTGTGAGATGGAAATTACTGAACAAATAATCAGAAATTTAAGGATGAGAGAGGTGAAATGACTCTTGATAACAAAGCATCTTCAGCCTGAGCAGATGTGGGTACCTGGAGAAGTGCTGGTGCTGCCACAGGTCTGCACCTGGGGGAGGACGCGGGGCAGTGCCCATGCTGGGGCTGTGTCCTCCTAGGCTGTCTCTTCTCCTCCCTGCAGTAAAGCCATGTCTGTCCCCACAGGCTGGCGTTGATGCTGGCTCTGTGTACATTTTTGGATTTCCTCTCAAATGCACACATTCATGGTGTTCCCCAGGCTGGGGCTGTGACTGATGAGTTTGTGTCCTCTGCTCCTCAGCATCGCCCAGCGTTTGCTCTGGCTCCTCCTGAGAAAGGCTCTCAGAGCCCTGGGCCATCTCCACCTTCCCTGCGCACGGCACAGAGGTGTGACAGAACTTTTTGTCATTTTATTTTAACTGGTTTTTAAAAACCCTATTTCTAACGAAAATTTTCCCCTTTGGTTCTTTTCTCCTGCAAAATTTTAGAAGAAAAAGATCTGCCTAGGAGGGAGAAACGCATCTCCTGCCTCCTGCCATCCCCCCAGTGCTGCGAGAAGCCAGCTTCCCGGCTCAGCTCCACAGGACAGTCAGGTGTTTCTCTTTCTGCACCGCAGGAGGCACTGGCTGCTGCTGCCTGGAGGTTGGGACCACACCACTGAAACCAGAGATGAGATTCTGGTATAAACTGGTGAAAGAGAGGGAAGCCTCAGCACAGGGGAGCTGCATGGAGCTGTGCTGGCTTTATAGCCCTTCTTTGTGTAAGTCCCTCAGGCTAGGAGGGAGGGTGACCCAGACCCCTTCCATCCTTCATCCTTGCTAGAGCACGTGGATAAACTTGCGGTGAAAATGCAAGCAGCAAGGAGCTGAGCCCTGGCACGAGCCTGTGCAGAAACCTCCTGAAGCTCTAAAGAGCCCAGAGGGTGCTCGGCGACCTGTGCTCAGCCCAGCGGGAGCCAGGTCCCTGCAGCCGTGTGCAATGTGCGAGCTGCACCGAGCTGTAACCCCGGCTGCGTAGGAGCCCTCGCTGGGCTTCATAATTTATATGCATATGAGTCTGTATATATTTCCATGAGTACTGCATCTCCGCATGAATAAGGATAACTATATGCAACTGTGAATAAAGGAGCTGAGTGAATCATTCATCATGGATTATTGATAGGATTAATTTTACCTCTTTTTCTGTTCTCAGGATGCCCACAAGCCCCCCTGAATCTATTTTCTCTTTTATTAAATATGACTGAAGACGAAGTAGATTAAAGCCAAGCAATTTTTCTCCTCTTTGCTTGGCTGAATGAGATGTTTGCCATCAGGTTAACCACTGCAACTTCTCCCAGAAAAAGAGTCTTCTCTTCTGGCATCTGAACCTAGAAGCTTCAAAATCTTTCCCCCTGAACATTCACAGGTGTAAAGGGCAGTCATGGGGATCTCAGTGGAAAATAAGCTCAAAACAGGGGCAAAGCAGAAACGAAGGGGTTTCACCAGCTAGCAGGGCTCAGGCAGGGCTGCGCTCTGCTGCCAGGGTGATGGGGGAAGGACTGCGGGTGTGCAAGCTCAGCTTAGCAGGTTCCACGCACACGTGTTAGGAGGCTGTTTGAGCTCCTCTTTCTGCCAACAAGGGGAAATTGGCTCCTCTGTGAACTCTTCAAGCAAAGCGCTGAGCGTCTGCACTGCCTGTGCTGACCTCCCAGGCAGATCACAAGGATGAAGGAAGCCAAGCCTGCCCAGGGCTGGGTACCGATGGTGCTGAGGGACCCCTGAGGGGTGGAGGGCAGAGCTGGCCTCTGCCGGCAGCTGGCGGGTCATCCCCTCACCCATTCCTAGAAGAGAAAGGACACCTTCCTCCGGCAGGGCTCTCCAGTGGCTTTCCACACGGCATCTGTGTGACATCTCAGCGACACGCACCCGTGGTATCAGAGTGTGTCCCAGCACATTTAGGTCACGAGCCAGCAGAGCAACCCCGGGCTTAGCAGTCCTGCCCAAGCAGGGAGGAGGTTAGTGTGGATCAGGTTATTCTCTGCCATTTCTCACATGCATTTCTTTTTCATGTGCACCTCTTTTCAGGTAGGGCAACTGCCTGGGAACAGAACCTGCTCTTCACAGATTTGAAACCCAATGCATGCTTGAGTAAACCCAGGAGCTGGTTCCCCAGCAGTTTTGGCAAGTGCTGGCTGATACTCAGTCCTCTGCACATGCTTCATGCCAAGAGCTTTGTAAGCCCAGTGCATTCAGTCAAACTATCCATATGCAGAAAGTTAACCTGGCTCCGTTTCCCACCCCAGAGCAGTCAAAACTCAGCTCCACAGGAGCAGCAGCCTGCTAGGTGCTCCCACACTGTTGCCTCTCAGAAGACTTTTCTTCATGCACCTTGTCGCTTGCACGGAGATGCCCGTGTTCCCACAAACCAAAAAGCCAGCAGCGCGGATGCCCACGAGCATCTCACACAAAGTGCCGCAGCCCCTGGGAATCAAACATCTATTCAAACCAATTTGATTCACACTGGTTTTGCACATCAGCTCTTCTCCAGACAGGACGTTGCCAATCCTGTCTGCAGGCATTCGTACATCCCATTATTCAGTGTGACAAGCACGTCCTGTCGTGTCTCAGTGTGGCTTCCCCTTGGCCAGCCGCACGCCGCCTGGCACCACCCCCAATGATTTTACACAAACAGGCCAACAATTGTTCCCTTGCAGATGGCTGTGAACTGTGCTGGGGACCAAGGCTGCTGTTTCCATGGCAGCATGTAGACGATTCCACTTGTGAGCAGCCCCACTATTAAAATACAAACAAAAATAAACCCGGAGAGTGACTTTTTCCTTCCCACTCCATGGCCTTTGGGGAGACTTCACCGTCTGCTCCCATGCCGGAAAACTTGGGCTGCTGCTGTGGCTTTTCCCACCGAGTTTCCCTGGGTCTGCTGGAGCTGCATGAACAGCAGCAGTGGTGTTCAGGGCATCGCACGCTGATGCTGCACTGCACAGCCCCAGAAACACAGCCGGGTTGGCTCAGGTCAGGACTGAGACGGGAGCCCACTGCAGTCAGGGCCATTTAGCAAGCCGAGAGGGGAGCCAGCAGCCCATCACTGCTCCGGGGTGCCCTCAACTACCCAGGAAGGAAAATCGAGGCCCCTGTTGGAGATGGAAAACCTATTTCCTAAGTCCATTACTTGCTTAGTGAAGCAACATGATTTCTGACCATTAATTCCCCATCAAAAATCTTCAAAACCAACAGAAAAAAAAAAAGGAGACTTCTTTACTCAGAGCTCTTCAAGGAGAGGAGAACACACTGCAGCCTGCAGGTGGTTTGCAAACCCTTTCTGGCAATTGGATGCTCAATTAGCACAGTTACAGCCAACGTCCACCCCAGTGCAGTAAGTGCCTGAGCCCATGGCAGGCTTTGGCACCCCGGCAGCTGTGATGGCTGGCACTTCCCAAAACATTTTTTTTTCAAACACAGTGGTGAATGCTTTTATGTTTCCAGGATGACACTCAGCAATCTGCAGCAGCTCAGCAGAACAAAAGTTAAACTAGAGCTGCCCATCTCAGAGCAGTGATACCCATATGTTTCAGCTGGGCTTTGACAAGACAGACATGCGGCTGGTCCTCCTGCAGGGCTACAACTGAAAGCCATGGCTGGGGGATGCAGAACCAGCCGGAGAGCTAATAAATGCAGAAGGCAACTAAGTATTTTCACTTCCAAGAACAAATATCAGAAATTCCTCACCCAAATGTAACTCACCTGTTGTGCCATGTTTAACCTTCAACCATTTTCACTTTTTCTTTCTGCAGTTTCCACACTGGTTTTGGCAAAATATATTGCAACATTCACACATCCTAAGGGGAATTCATTATGCAGCTTCCTGAACACAACAGATATTTTAAGCTAAATAACGGGCACAGTAGGTCAGGCCGGGCACAGGGGTGGAAGGGCTTGGCAAGAGGAAACCACCTTTCACCAGCAGCAGCAGCTGCTGCGCTTCCTCTTCAAGGCAACACACAGTGAGTTATTTTCATGAACACAGTTTCTAAGGGGGGGGTGGGGGGAGCGGGGTGGAGGACAAATGGATGAAAAGAAAGAAATGGCTACCTGTGGTCTAGCCACAGCAGCCTAAAGCATCCCAGCAGTATTCAGCCCAGTTATCGAGCGCTTGGGAAGTAAAAGTGGTCCACTTAATACCATATGTTATGCCTATAGGAGCTACTAAGAGCTTACTCCTTAGGTAAGAAAGAGGTTAAGAGGGAGTTGAGCATGTAGGCTCAGGCAAGCTCACTGCATCCCTGGGACACTCTCCAAGTCTCCAGCGATCCACAGTTAAACAAGTCCCTCAGCCAGAGAGGACACCGCTGCCTCAATTAATTGTTCTTTCATTAATTCCTCCCGCCACATTACAAACACATTTTTGGCATCTGGCAGCAAGGCGTTCCTGCATTAATTACCCCTTCTGTGAAGCGCCCTTTCACATCTCTGTAGTGTGCCTCACGCCTCTTTCACCTGGTGCTTTCTACTACTTGTGTGGAAAGAAGCAGCGAACAGTCCTGCCCTGCTCATGAAAACACAGAGGCACTCCCAGGGGCTTCTCCTGAAGCTAACGCTTTAATACGCGCTCATGTTCCTGTTTGCTTCAGCAGGGCTTGCACTAGCTGTAGAGATCCTGACAGCTCTAAGAGCCTATAAACAGGTACATGTCTTAGTTGGAGAAGCAGGAGCTGCTTATGCAGGTAGTTAAAAAGCAGTATTAATAGCAGGCCTGCCTACACGCTCCAAGGAAGCGCTCTTAGGAGCTCACGCCACCAACAAGGCTTCAAGGCTTCCAGTCCTACATTTTCTTTTCAAATATTCATTTCCCCCAATCTGCACATGAAGGTGCAAGCTGCAGGACTCCGTTCTCTGCAATGCACCGAGAGGAGCAAGTCTCCTCTCCTTTAAACGTTACCTGCTCGGCATCATCTGCTGCACCCACTGCAGGGACCTTCCCACCCGCTGCAGGGACCTTCCCTCCACACTGGCTGAGCTGCCTCTTCCCCGTGGAAAAGGGCAAGATGTTCCCTTCCTGTGAGCAGACCATGGAGAAGAACAACCCCGTGGCTTTCAAGACAGGGTGGCCTGGCCAGGTGGGGGTGGAAGGAAGGGTGGTATGAGGTGAGCATGGGACATGAGTAACCACAGAGGGCTCCAATGTGTTCACAATATTTCCTGTGAATGCCACCAGCCCCTAACCTTTGGCTGACCCAAGCCATGGCTGCTCATCTCCCAGAACTCAAGTCCTCCCTCTTCCCAAATGCACCAAACAATGGCATTAGATCCCTTTGGTCTGTGCCAGGATGGGAAAGGACATGCAGGACGGTCACACCTCCGTCAGCCTTGGCTGCCCCACCGAAGGGCATCCCCGGGCAGTGCCCCCAGCCATACGAACCCTCCAGCCAGTCTCTGTGGGCAGGGAGCTGAAACCAGCTCTGCCTCAGCAAGGTCACCCAAGGGGACATCTGAGCATGGCACAGACCAGGCTCTTCCCAACACTCTGCCCTGCAACGGCAGATCTGCCAGTGAGCGCTGTCACTCGGGCCATGGCTACCCTCGTACCACGCTCAGAGGAACCAGAGTCTCCCAAAAATCGAAAATGGGTGCCCAGCCTCCGGCAGCTGCTCCAGGCCAGGGGCTAGGGCAGCTCCACAGCTTTTATCCATATGAATCAACAATGCCATCCAGTGGCTGGTGAGCCCGCGCTCCCCCCCACCCCCCCACCCCCCACCTTCACCTCACCGCAACCGGGACGACATTCACCTGCCCTGATTTTGTTTTGTTCATTTATTTTTGGCATACCGCTTCGTTTCAAAATAAACACTCTCCAGACTTAACCACCCACGGTACATCTCCTGCTGTGCCCGAGTGCTCTCCCACCAGCACACGCACCAAGCGGAGCATCCCCATCCCTGCGTCACCCTGTCCCCCACCAGCTGCCCACTCGCTCACAGGGGAGCAGTGGTGGTGGGGAGCACTTGGCCTGCCAGCTGCCGCATTTAGAGTAAATATTGATGTGGAAGAGAGGGCCAGCAGTTGGTGGAAGTTCAAAGGTTCGATTAAACATTGTTTCCTTTTAAAAGAATAAATCAGCGTAAGGTGGAAAAGTGGTGAACAGATTCTGTGGCAAGGATGGTTTGAAATGGAAACAACTTTGAGATGTCAGCATTCACCGCTGTTATTTCTCCTTTGCTTTACTGAACTTTAATATCTGTTACCCATTACCTGCTTTGTGAGTCTCAGCTGCTGTCTGGCCTGGCACGTATTTTACAATACATTTAATCTTGTCTCTACTTTATAAAGAACCACAACTATACCTGCTGAAACACACTTCTCAGTCACTAAAAAAAGAAAGAAAGAAAACAAAATAAAGGTCTTCTTGTTGGATTCTCTTTTTTCAGCCTTTAGGCTTAAAAAAGCACCTGTGCTGTACTTTTTTCCATGACTACGTGGGCTATATATTCTTTCTTTAAAGATGCAACAGATATCTTCACAGACTTTAGTGATTCCCAGGAGCCAGGGCTGTTTGGGCACTCACCAAAGAGTCCCAAAACTGTGAGACCTGACAAAACTACAGGATTTTGCTGTAGATGCCAAGGACAGCAGATGACCGGAGCTGCCCCGGTGCAGCTGGAACTGGGGTCCAGCTTAACACACCCTAAGCTCACCTCCTCCGTGTCTCAGGTTTTTTTAGACCAAGCAAATGAAGCTCATGTCAGTTCCCCTCTCTGCCTTGCCATTTATCTCTACCATCTTCCTGCCTTGCTTTGAGCCTTTTCTCGCTTTCCTGAAAGCCAAGAATCGCAGAGGTTTTCCTTGCTGCCAGCCAAGGGGACACAAAGCTCTCTCTGCTCCTATTTTGCCCATCATGATAACGCCATGCCACCTCCTGCCTCTCGCCACCTGAGCTGAGACCTGCCTTCAGTGTCCCCACGCCGCGTGTCTGATGGCTGCTAGAAACTGGGATTACAGCCTGTTAGGGGTGCACTGAAAAACAATTTTATCCTCCTCATCTTTTTTCAGTGATGACAGCACCAAGGAAAAGCATTTCTATCCAAGTTTCTGAGACTTGTAATATTGCTAGATAAAAAATTTCAGAAACTCCATCACTTAGCTGTGCTCACACCACCAACCTCTGTGGAACATCATTTGCCTCCACAGCTTGATGTAATAGCAGCTGCAGACTATTTGGGCCATCACTCACCTCTTCCAATATCCCCCACTTTGTGCCAACACGACATGGCTGCTAACCCCCTAGATCATGGCAAGCTGTCACCTACTGATTGCCACACTTGGAGCAAGCAGATCTATCAGCACTGAGCTGCTCACTGGTTTCTCCAGCCCTGATACTAAGGTCCCCACGGTCAGGGGTCTGCTTGTCAATTCTCCTCCACTGTCTTTTCATTGAAATTGAAGTATTCTGGGGCAAACAGCCTGCAGAGGAGACAGTAACAATATAGCAGAGAGAGAAAGTTTGGTGGTGCTTCTGAAATCTTTCCAAATCCTTGTCCCGCTCAGGTGACCCACGACCATCACCTGGTAGCATCAGCCTTCTCCCCAGGGAGGGACCCCGGGGGAGACCCCTCAGTTATCCCCACAGCTGAGCATCCAATCTCCTCTGTGGTTTGCTTCCTTAATTATTTTTAATCTTGACTATTATCGCTGTTATTATTATTGCTAACAAGTACTTCAAACTCTCAAAGGACATTATAATGCACGCTAATTAGCCAGCCAGATGGCAACTGCCAAGAAGGCACCGTGGAGCCCAGTACTCCCAGGGCTGTGGTGCATGTCCATGCCTGCCCCCTCCCCTGCTGCCCCCTCCTTACGTTCCTTAGTCTCACTGGCACAGGCTTCCCTGCTTGGACTGTTCAAATCATAATCGCCAGCAGCTGAGCCAGTTCGTTAGCTAATGGCTGGGATGTCTCGGGTGGCCAGGCAGTGCGTGTCCCCTCCTCAGGAGCTACTCTGGCTGTGCTAGACCAGCAGAGCCCCGCTTTTCCCTCATCATCCCTGAGAATCCTCCCTTTCTTCTTCCAACCGCCCATCACATTGATGATTTTCCTCAGTGGGTTACTCTTCCCTTAACACATCCTATCTAACCGGGAACTGGCCCAGGACAAACACACAGCACAGTCTGGAAACACCACTTTCCTCTCTGCTAAACGATCCCTGGGGAAGCAGCGACATCTGACCCTTTGACAGGGCAGGGCATGCATGGAGGCAGCGTGGGCACCGTGCACGTGCTGCCACCAGTGCCGCTGCTCCCTGGCCTCTGCAAAGCTCCCACGGGGGGTCTGCTGTGCCAGGCTTGCCCACGCTGGCGGAGGACAGGGCTTGGCAGACCTGCTCCATGCACCTCCCTTACCTACCCGGGCCCTCGGGAGATGCTTGTCACCAAACCGAGATGCCGCCCAAGGCCAGCCGAGCCCCAGCGCTTTGGGATGGTGTTGCAGTACCCCCAGCTGAGGTCTTCAGCAAAGCAATGTCTGCAGCTCAGCCTGCTGGGGCAGTGAGCAGTACATGCACTTACCGCAGCAGTCCTCGCAGGTCAGGCTGCAGCCAGGGAACTGCCTGCTGCAAAACTGCTTTTAGCCAGAGTCATCATTCTTGCAAGGAGCTGGAACTATGAAGCTGTTTTCCCCAATAAGGTCTCCCAAGAGCTAGTGAGATGTGAGCCTCTAAGTGACTAATGGCATGTCAAGAAGCAGAGCACCCGCTTGTAACCAGGAGGGAGCGGGAGCACCACCAGGCAAGGGGGGCGGATTGTCATTTCCTGAGCAATGGCTGAAGGCAGCATCATTTGTCACTGAAGAGCCTTAGCTGGGCAGCACAGGGCCCTGGACCTGCAGTGATGAGTAAAATAGAGGTGCTTTGATCTGCCTCCCCTCCCTGACGGACTTTCTGATTAAAAGACAGAAAATGATCAGACAGAAAGTGGAGCAAATTGACTCCATCCGATTCCTCTCCAAGGAAGGATGAAAAAAGGGCAAAGAATAGAACTAGTTCAATAGCAAACCACCAAGTGCAGAAAGATTTTCCAATCACTGGGCTGACTTAACTATTTTTGGGGAGATCACAGAGACCGGCAGCAACTGCTGCTTGTAAGTATCCTGGACACTGCCAAGAATTTTGCCCAGAGTAATTTTCCTTATCAGCTCGTTTCATCTCTGTCCTTCCTACTTTTCCTTCCCTCTACGAGACTTGACAGTTTCTCCCTTTGGAGTGGCATTGGCCCATATGAGAACCAGGATGAGACTGTTACCAGTGAAGCAGTGCAGGTGGTGGGATGATGGCACAGCTTTCCCTTTCAGGGATGTATAAGGACACCTTCTCCCCACGTGCAGCCAGCCTGGGCTGTGCAATGAGCTGGGATCCCCAGGACATGTCCAGCCAAAAGTCACCCTCTCTGCTTTTGGCACTCATCTCACGTGGGATGAAGTTCCCATCCTCTCTCTTCATCAGTGCCACAGGATCCTACCAATCCTATTTACTTCTGCATTGCCTGAGTGAGGTGAGATGATTCTCCCCGCGTCTATTTTTCCAGAGTGGCCATCTCCCAATCTGAAGGTACAATTACCTGCATGTGTCAGCTGCTAATTTGTTTGAGGAAACGGTTGTTGAGTGCTCAGGAAAGCACCTAGCATTGGGTGTGTAACGCAAAGGTTGCTATTACACCTGCGGGAAAGCGGGCAGCGTCTTTGCTCCATTTTCTCCCTAGAGACCTGCTGAGAATGCTGAGGTCCCCCTGGACCCCCTCTATAGCCACAGGAAAAGACAGACTCCCTCCAAGGGCTCTGAACTCCTCTCTAGAGAAACAACTCCATGTCTGAAGAAACATCTCTGTCCTGAGCAGCAGGGTTTGAAAAGATGAATTTCCATTGCGTGTCTAAAATTGGAGGACGTGGCTGTGCCCCAGACATCATCGCAGCCTCAGCGCCGCTGCCCAGGCCGCTGCTGCCAGCACACGGGAAGCAGGAACCTGCTGCCAGCACCAGCTCCCCCAGTAGACACGAGGAAGCATTTCTCAACCTCTCCAGGAAGCTGCTCTGCTTCTTTGGACATCAATGTTAATCACTCATGCAACTGCCCTTATCACTCCAGGTGCTGCTGAGATAAGAGGTGCCACTGACGCTGTTAATACAAATCTGCACTCCTTTGGAGGAGAGGCGGGTTGTAAGCAAGGGAGAAGAGGATTGCTGGGAGGCCAGTGGCTGGTGACAGACACCTGTCACCCCTCCTTCTCCTACCCAGGGGTGCTGGGTAGGGCTGATTAAACTGAGGATACTGAACCGTATCTTTAAAAAAAAATAATAATCCTCTATTCACAAGAACATCCCTGAGAAAAGCCCCATCTCTTAGATTCACTGTGGAAAAAACAAATTGAGCACGTTCCCAGTCAAGTAATATGGGGAATTTTGCATCTCAAAAGCTGCTGTGTCTCTTCCCCTTGCTGTTCTTGGTCTCTGAAAATCTGGCAATGCTCCCAAAAATGTCACTTGCAAAGCTATCTGGTTTGAGCACTGGCAGTTCCCTTCAGGGATGTGATTCTTATTGCTTCCCTTTTACAGCAGGTAGAGAGAGGGAACTCGAGGCAAACAGGGTTTGGATGTTCAGTGACTTGCCAAGGATGGAGCAGGAAACATTGTGCTGTGGTCCTCCCCCAGCTCTCCAGGCTCTCGCCTTCAGGCTGCACCACCTGTGCAGCCTTCATAGCAGGGTCCAAATGTCATGGAAGGACTTAAAGACTTGGGGGCTGGAGACTCTTTTCCATGTGACTATAGCAGGAAAAGACTCCAGGCTTTGCTGGCAAATTATCACAGCCAGGTCATGCTGAAAGCTCCACACAAGGAGCCTGAGTCGGAGAGCTGGGGCTCGGAAATGGTGCGGGAGCATTGTACCTGGGTGAGACCTACGAGGCTGGGCATGAAACACGTGTGCATGCGTGTGTATACAGGCTGGTGTACCAGGGTACCCACACCTGCACACGCTGCCGGCTCGGTGAAGGCAGTGTCCTTTGCCAGCAACATCATTTATTTGATTGCACAACAGAAATCACATCCAGCCTTTGGCCCGCAGTCATCATGGTTGGAAGGAGACTACGTCCAGGAGGAAATATCTGTGAAAGCAGACTATTGTTTATGACAAGGACTTTACAGTGCTTTACAGTGCCCCAGAGCAATCTTCTAAGAGGAGAGTAAGCGTTGAAAGCACTTCTTTTCACCCGCAGCATGTTAGCCCAAGCCGCTGTCCACTGATTCCTTCATCACCAAGTTATCTCCAGTGAGGCATTAATGCTGGCCATAACCTTTATTTTTTTTTTCTCAGAAAATCCAGTGCCATTGGTTGTAGCTTACAGCTTTCTCCTTATAGATCAGTTTTGTCTGCTAGGGAAAGCTTACATGGGTAAACCCTATGCATGTGCTGGCAGCACGCTAACTGCTTTATTGCAGTTATAGATCTGCAGAAGCAACTTCTTGCCATTATACAGACTGCGTTTTTCCAGGAACAGGCAACAGGAGTGAGAAGAACAGCCCTCAATGCAGCAATCAGCGTCTCGTATGCTTTCTAGAAGGGGAGCAAACACCCATCAGCCATGACAACCTTTATTCCTTAAACTTCCCCAGAGGGAGCATTTCAAAGCATCAAAAGGATTTAAACCTGTCCGGCTGCTGCTGAGGCATAATTAACAGTTGCACAGTCAGCTCCAACTGCAGCTGACAAAGCCTTAGCAGCAATCCTCTATTTATCACACTCCCGGAGTATTTATAGATCCACAGCACGGCAGGGGGGGAGAGAGAGAAGGAGAATAACAGGTGAGCTGCTTACCAGGAGGGATAACATTTGCTTTCAGCTGCGTGGCATTTCCTTGGCCCCTGGTGAAGCTTTAGGGGACGGGCACGCGAGATGCCCTGGGGTGCAGCCTGTCAGCAGTGGGATGAAGCAGCAGGTCCTCTTGGGTGGGAGATGCAGTGGGTCAGCCCCCAGCTGAGACATTGAGGCCCTTCGGCTAATGGGGGGACTCGGGCTGTTGCAGTCAGGTCCTGGGGCAGACAAGTGCCCTGTGCCCTCACCAGGAACCCCTTCATCACCGAATATTGGTCCACAGTTGTTGTGGTCCCTTCTCCCTCACATCTGTCTCCACCAGGCTATGCATGTGGTGAGAGGCCAGCCTGATCTCCCGTGGCACTGATTATAAGCTGACCTTTTACTGTGTCATTTGTCCTTCCTCATCTCTCATCCGTGTCGTTTACAACCCAGGGCCTCTTCATAGGAACCGATATAAAAATAGCAATTATTCTTTGATCTACCTTGGCAATCTGATTTCTGGGCTGGAAGGTGATACTGGAGCCGATGGGCTGGGAGACCTGGCCAAGCAGCCTGTGCAAGGACTGCCAGCAAGATCCAGCGGCTCTGGGCTGACGAGGTTGCCACCTCAGTTCTCCCTTCCATGGGAAGGCATCCCATAAAAACTGCTGGGTATCTCTTTGGCATTTTCACAACTGTCCCAGCTCTGATCAAAAACTGCTCATATAAACAGCCATATCCCATTGCAAAGGGCTGTGGGAACTGCTGCTCTGCCAGTAATCTCATCTGTGCTATCTTGCACCAAGCTGTGCCCAGGAATTATCAGCACTGGGTTTATTTCCTGTTATGGCTTTATGACCCCACTGAGATCATAAATGCATCTAAAGTCTAACTAAAATAATTTAATTTTGTCCATAAACGGCTCTTTACAGCAATGCTATTCCAAAGGGGAAGGAAGGTCATAATCCTTGCAGGTAATAAGACTTCTTCTCTACTGACTTGCTGTTCAGACACAAACCTGCCCCATTACTCATTGCTCCATGGCTGATGCAACCTCCCTGGGGAGTTGCCTCATGCTGCCATGCCCTGTGAGGACCCCTGGAGAGAGGTGCTGCAGCTCCCACCTGCTGACACCTGCACCCAGGGCATGCTGAGCATGCCTGTCCATCTAGCCCTGCAAAGCTTTACTGGCCTCCTCAGTCAATTTAGCTTCACCTGACACTTACAGCCTTGCTCCAAGGACCTGCAAGCAGGTGGGCATACCATGCTCTTTAATCCATTGGAAATAGTATTTTGACCACAAGAAGACATTTCCCTGAGCAGAGCCAGTAGGATTCCTCTTCCATGGACTTTATTTACAACAGTCTCCTGTCTCTGGGCTCCTGAGCAGCTGCCAAAGCTAGAGTTCCCTTCAGCAAGGTATCTTTGGTGCTGCGTTTCTTGGGCGAGGCCAGGGGAATAGTCACCTATTAAATATGCAACACAGAAGGCGTTTTACAGATGGATTTTGCAGAAGAAAAGCTATTCTGGTACTTGGCAATGCCACTGAGCCTTCATTGCTCAGAGCAAGGACTCACCACTGGGATACAGAAGCAGAGCCAGCAGGCTGCTGCCTGCCCCAGCCCAGCAGAAAGGGCAGGTCCCCCCATCTGCTTCAGAGCTGAGGCTCCCTCCAGTTGCACACTCAGCGGTGCTGCAGGCACGAGGCAGCCCTGTCCCACCGCTCCAAGTGACAGCACTGCGTCCCCAGCTGCAGCCAGGGCCCGGCCATGCATGTGGAAGGCAGCACAGCTTCTGCCAAACACTGGGAGAACTGCGGCCATCGCACGCTGTGGCACAGGTGTTCCCAGTTTACAGTTTACGAACAGCAGCTGGTGATCTCGGATACCTTTTTTTAGGGAGGAAATTTGTGATTTCAGCCATGGAAGTCATGTGAACCCCGGTTTGTAAGTAACAGCAGGGGAAAGTACCTGTTCTCCCCTGCAGCCAGACCGTCCTGAGCAATAACTGTCAGCTGAACAAACTCCCAACAGTTTTCCGAAATATCTTTGTTTTTAAGGGAAGTGCTTTGCTGTTGCCAGGTTTGTTGCTGTTGTTTTGTGGCCATTGAGGGGCTGTTAAACTCCCTGCCACAGGGTGTTTAGGAAATAAATGAGCTGCTTCAATTCATTTCCCGCATTGTCTCAGGGTGGTTGTGGAGGAAGAGAAGGGCAGACCAAAATGAAGGTGGCAAAAGATGATTAGCGAGTGAAGGAGTGAGTGGGACGGGTGGTTCTCGTCCCCGATGGCATCAGGCCACAGCCCCCACAGCCACACATCGCAGGAGGCAGGGGAGCAGCTTTGCTGCCTTGCACTCAGAGATGCCTTGGGGTGCACGTTTCTCCACAATGCAATTTGTCAAGGGACTGTGCCACGAGGGGGGTTGCTGGCGTCCTCTCTTTCCCTAGTCATTCCGCACTGGGCCAGTATACGGACATGGAGTTGCACATAGAAGGAAACTCCACGTAACAAGCTCCGGTTCTGTCTGTGAACCTTCCTGGGGGGTCTGAGCCGGGGGCAGCCCCTTCCCGCCTGGGGGTGCACACAGAGCGCAGCACAGGGGAGATGCTCACAGCGGCTGGGCTGTGCCTGCTGGTGGGGGGCTGGGAGGGACCACCGGGGCTCCTCCCCGGAGCAGGTGGCAGACCTGGCCTGCAGCCCCTCTCTCCTTCGCCTCAGTGTCCCGGCTCGACCCTCCCCCAAAAGCAATCAGGTGGTGCTTAACGCCAGGGGGCCACGGGAAATAGGATTTTCAGGCATAAAGCTTGGGTAGCCCACAGACCCCTGGGGACAGGCCCCTGCGAAGCCTCCCCCCGCGGTGACGCCCCGCGGCCGCGCATCACCCGTAGCACAGGGCAGGGCTGTCCCGGGCTGCCGGCGGGGCCCAGCCGCTCCGACCCCCGGCCGGCGGGTGAGCTCCCAGGGGCCCCGCAAGCCCCACCACAGGGCGCCCCGGCCGGCGCCCCCCGACCCAGCCCGCCCTGCCCGGGCTGGGGGCCGGGATCAGCCTCCCCCGCCACACACCGAGAGCAGAGGGGCCGCGCACGGCCGCCGCCAGCCGCTCCGCGCCCCCTGCCCGCTCCGCGCCCCCTGCCCGCCACCGCGGGGGCCGCTTCAGCCGCCGGCGGGAGCGCGGCCGCGGGGGGGGCGCGGGGGCGCGGCCGCGGGGACGCGCAGCGCAGTTGGGGCCGCGCAGCGCGGCTCACTCGTGCCCCCCAGTGCCCACGCGAGACACGGGCCCGCGCGGGAGCGGCGGGGCGACCCCGGCCGCGGGGGCTCCGGGTGGCCAGCGGGGGCTCCGGGTGGCCAGCGGCGCGGCGAGGCGCGGGGGGAGCCCTGCAATGGAAGCCGCTGGTGGAAGCCCGGCGTCCCGTCCCCCTGCGCGGCACCTCCTGCCGCCGCAGCCCTTTCCAAGGAGAAGGGTTAGAAGCTGTCCAGGCTCCTCACCGACGGGACAGCCCCCGAAACGCCGCTCAGGCTGTTCAGCTGCTGGCACTCCACTCCCGACATCCATGCCTTCCCCAATCCTATTGCCCCATGCCTGCTGCTGACAGTTCATCAGATTCTTTTTTCGCACGCTCAGACTGAACTCCTCTCCAGCACACCCTAAGCCCATCCCCATTAGAAATCATCCCTCACACTCAGGTCTACAAAGACACCTGAAAGTTCAGGTTGTCGGGGTGCGGGAGAGCACCCTTTTTCTCCTTGCTCTCCTCCTGCTGCTCATGGTACCACCATTCAGCAAACTGCACTGCTGCATGGACGCTGTGGAAAGCCAGCTGGCCACCACTGTCCATCTCGCCAGCCCAGCCACCCTCTCGGAGCCGGTGGCGGACGGATGGGTTGCAGTTGGCCAGGAGCACCTGGACACCAATCTCCTTATAGTCATGACGTGTCTCCTTCAGCGCAGAGAGACCCACAGTGTCTATAAACTGCATTGCCCTACAGTCAAGGATTAAGGTGTGCATGTCTGTGGAGGGAGGACAGGCATCTGCTGGAGGCTTCTCAGCCCTTTTCTTGGCCTGTTTCAGGCAGTCACACCTGGTGCCAAAAAAGCTCTTGCTGTTGCCTGTGTCTGTACTTGCCTGGGCCCCCACCCTTTGGTGCTTAGCGGCCAGCAGGGTAGGATTTACCCCAGTTTTTTGGTAGAGAACAGTCTTGAAATATTCCTTGTTGGCATAGTAGAGGGACGACTCGAAGCGGAAGATTTTGATGTTGGCAATACTGCTGAGCTGCTTGTAAGTGGACTGGTCCTCATAGATTTCCGTGTTGCTGACCTTGCCCAGCAGCGTGGCCCTGGGTCTCTGCGTGCGAAAGATGATACAAAGCAGAGCAAAGCAGACGCCCATGAGGAGCCCGATCTCCGTGGTGATCAGTGTGGAGGACAGCATGGTTGCCCACCACACCACCGTGTCCAGCTTGCTGAGCTGCCACATGCTGGGGGTGTCATGGAACTTCCTCAGCCCCCCCCGCAGGTTGACAATGGTGACCACCCCCAAGATGGAGGTCTGCAGCGAGTGGAAAAGTGGGGCGATCCACAGCAGCACCAGCAGCAGCACCAGGGAGGTGACCAGGCCAGAGACCTGGGTCTGGGTCCCCGTGGACTCCTTCAGCAGAGTCTTGGTCAGGGCTGCAGAACTGGCAAAGCAGTAGAAGAAAGAAGGGATCAGGTTGCACATGCCGATAGCAATCATCTCTTGGTTGGCACGGACAGCGTAGCCATGCTTTTTGCCAAAGATTTCCGCCAGGGAGACGGTCATGGCAAAACCGATAACAGCAATGGGCAGAGCATCAACTGCCAGGCTGGAGAACAGGTTTATATCTGGTAGAGTGGGTTTCCTGAAACCAGTGGGGATCTCCCCACAAACAGCAGACTTGTATCGCTCTTCAAAGTTGCAGTAGTAAGATATTACTGTGGCTACAATGACCACCAGCAGCTCTATGGGGAACGGGGCCTTCATCTTCTCCTTATACCGCTCATTGACCTCTTTGACAGGCACTATGACGGCCAAAGCAACCAGGCTGGTGACCAGGTCACAGATGTTCGTGTTCTGAATGTATCTGAAAAGGTCAACCCATGTCAGGATGAAGGACCCCACTCCTTCATGACGAGGGATTTTCAGTCCCAGGAGATACTTCATCTGGGAGGTGATAATGGTGAGGCTGGAGCCAGTCACAAAGCCACTGAGGAGAGGTTCTGACAGGTAGACAGCCACAAAGCCCAGCTGCAAAACCCCCAGCAGGATCTGAAAAGCAAGACAGCCATACTTTTAGCATCAATGAGAAGGGCTGGAAGAGGTAACTGGTAATTTATGTCATTTTGCTTACACTTTAGCAGCTCTGGCTATTCTGTCTGCTGAGCATTCAGTGTGAGGCAGAGGGCTTTGTCTTCAGTAGTTAATCTGGGGGATGAAAAACTAAAGAAACCTACCTATAACACTCATCCGTAGCTAGAGATGCCATGCAAAGAAGCCTACAAGGTCCCTTCTGCTGTCTCTTTACAAGCAATAAGGGCACATAATTAGCGCTGCAAGTCCCGGCAGCAGCCCCATCAAAGCAGCTCCAAGTATCACTCAGCGGCATAAAACTGGTGTGATGCACCGAATTTTAGTTGTTCCAGAGAAAGAGCCTGAGCTTGTTTGGGGACAGCTAGGCTCAGGTGGTGGGGACGCTGCCAGGGGTGAAGGAGCCCCTGCTGATGGCAAGGTCCTTGAGGGCAGTGGGAAGGTGGTCCACAGTTCCTTCTCCTGCCTTGCTGTGTGTGATCCTAAGGATGTTTCAGACACACCCAAGGACATGGCCTGTTATATGGTGGGGGGGAAACAAACCCCCACATTCAGCCATGTTTGGAACTTTCTAAATCTCTACATTTGATTCAAGGGCGTCAGGGTCTAGTCACATCAGGAAAGGTTTCTTGTAACTTGTAAGTCTGAACCAAGACTGGAGCTTAGAGATCTTTAGCTCAGAGAAGTTCCTAGCAGGGAAAGGACAGAGGGGAAACAGTACAACAGCAAACATTTGTACCTGGTAAAGACCAACCAGAAAGCTTAAGGAAAGGGCCACAGTGATGGCATAGCAGCTCCTGTCGCAGGCACCTGTCCCATTAGTGGAGGAGGTCGAGTTGCCCACCACCAAAGAGCCAGCGTTGTCGTCACTGTACCCTGCTTGCTGGAGGTGCCGGTTCACAGACTGCCCGATCATCAGGCACAGGACACCGAAGGAGCCCACAGAGTTATGGCGCGAAGTGGCCATAGCAACGTAAATGATATTGCAGAAGAAGTTGGTGTAGATGCCGTAGATGGGATCCTGGCTGGCTAAGAGGGAGTAGGAAATGGACTGAGGGACGGCAACTATCCCCACCAGGAGCCCAGATATGACATCCCCAAGCAACTGCGTCTTGACATTGTAACAGGGAAGCCAGTCCAGCACTGGAAACAGCCGACAGAAGAAGGTGATGATGGTTTGATGATTGCATGTGCAGACCTCTCTGGCTTTCTGTAGGATTAATTCCTTGGTGCTGAAGCCTGAAGGCTCATACTCCTCCAATTTGACATGTATAAAATTGGCAGGAGTGTCTTCTGGCATTACGGAGCCCAGCGCGTCTTTGCTTTGCCCTGACTTCTGGCTTGATGTGTCCTCCATTGCTAAGGCAGGAGAACAGGCAGCCATGACGTGTTGCAGTCATGTACATAATGCACTTTGCTTAGCTCCAGGGCTCTTGCTCATTGCATGGATAAATAAAATAAAGGAAAATAACCTCAGACAAATCAAACAGAAAAGCACTTTCCCATGGTGCCAGTTCGTTTTCACTTATGGACCTGATTAACCACAGTCCTGAGACCATGCTTTAAATTGCATTCACACCGGCACAGATGCCCATGTCAGGAGCAGAGCTACAGAGATCCCTGTGCTCCTTCCTAACATACCTCTTGTTCTGAAAGAGGAAAGCAGAATGGGTTAAGATCAGATCATACTATTTCACTGAAACCAAAACTTCTTCAGGAACCCTGCATTTCTTGGTGACACTTCCACTTCAGCAAAAATCTTTTTTAAAATGTTGAGAAATTCCAAGTGATGCTTTAGGAATGTAACACCTGGGTAAGGGAGGTAATTTTCAAAATAAGTTTTCCTTTAACGTTTCAAAATTTTAAATTACATTCCTGGCTTGCATCAAACAGGCCCACCACAGGGGCTCCTATCTGCAGAACAAAAGCATCCTGCTTTTTCAGTCTGGTTAAGTAACATACACGCTTTCCAGAGCTACTCTGAGTTTTTCAGTCAAAATGCAGCTGCAACAAAACATACCTATTTGTCAAAACAACAATACACACAGACAGAAATTCTCCTGAGAGGAGACCTAGAGCAGCTGCACTTTGGAAATTGAACTGGGCTGATGAGAAATCCCATTCCCCTGCCCCATGGGTTCATTTCACACCACTAGTCCCAACCCAACTGCCTTACCTCTGGCTGTGAGGAGATGCTGGGTGTTTTCTCACTACCTGGGGCTTGTCCCCTGTGGACAGACCCGTCTCCTCACCTTGCAGAGCACATTGAACAGAGAAAGCATGAGGCGAACAACTGCAAACTTGTTTCCTTTGCCTTCCTTCTGGACATTGTGCTGCTTCCCTTGAGAAGAGAGCTAAGTTTCTCAGCCAAGAAATCAGTCCTTTTATCTTGCTCCAGCCGATGAAGATGGTGCAGCGGGCTAAACAGAGCTGTGTTTTGAAAACAAACATTGTTCTGAGAGAGTATTTTTGATGAAAACTTGTTCTGGCCATTAAGAATGATTGAAGGGGTTTAGAGCAGTGCTCCTGCCAGGTAACAGTATTGCTGGTATCTGGAGATGTGTTTGCAAAACAAGAGGAACGATGCAAAGAAATCTGCCTGTGTGTGCTATTGCTCTGCCCCGCCCTGAACTGAGAGAGCATCATTGCTTGAGTCCTGCCGGGCTTCTCTGCTCAGGTTTTCGTCTATTCTGTGTAAGTTTTTGCTCAAAAAAAAAAAAAAAAAAAAACAATCAAAAAGCCAAACTTGTTCCAGGATGACTTTTCTTTCCTGGCAGCTTCTCCACCAGCGTGCTGCCACCAGCCCCTGGGCCCTGCTCAGCTGCCTGTTCCCCACGCCTCCGCCCCTGCTCGGCCACGCTGCGCTCACCGCTTCCACAGCACCAGTGACGCCGGGCTGCACCCAGGCTTCGCAAAACAGAGGTCTGCAAAGTCAGAAGTGTGACACAGGTGATTTCTAAGGAGACAGAAGAACTCAGTACGTGTCAAATCTGCACAATCCACATCTTGCACATGTCTTTTAGAGACCAGCACAATTTTTTTTTAGCACAAAGAACAAGGGGTTGTGCTTTGCAGAAAATAAGCACAATTCAGTAAGTGCAAGGTTGCATTTCTTTTGTAGGTAAAGGTGAACAGCTGGATTAGAGGCCAGGAGGAAAGGTAACGTTTTATCATCCTGAATTGAAACAGCAGCCTCATAAATACCAGCTGGAACTGTTCTGTTCTCGTGATCCCTGCCAACAATCTGCATCAGACCTCTCAGCACATACTCCCACTCACCTCATTCTCCACTTTTTCTTTTCCATCTATTTTCCACCAACCTAGTCTCTAAAATCTTGCTGGACGTGTCATTGCCCCATGGCAGCTTGGCCCCTGCCTCTTCTGGCACGGACTGTGTTCTGGGCTTGGGGAGCGGGCTGAGAGCCCACGGTGTTTGGAGAGATGGTGTGGGGCATGGAGGGATGACATTTCCACAAAGCTTTGATTTAGATGCTGGGGAGACACCCTGAGGGAAGAGAAGGGGAAGAGCAGCATCCTGAGCTACATTTATCTCATCAGTGGTAGTCTGTATCTCAGTAATTAGAAGTAAATAAATAAGAAGCATGAGTGCTCTCTGACAGCAGCAAAAAATGAAAGCACATGGTAGGGGAGACAGCTGCTCCATGTTTTTATCTGTTTATATGAATTCTTTACTCTGCCATTCCTCCACAGCTCATGTATTTTCAGGTACATCTGGTGATAGTTCCCCTTTCCCTTCCCCTTCTTTCAGTAACGAACTGTAACTTTCCTTAAGACTCATCATTCCTCCCGTCCTTAAAAGATGACCACCTCATATGCTTTACAATCATTCCTAGTTGTAGTTCATTTTGTGTCTTGGTCTGTCTAATGTTGTCTCTACACATTTTCCTTTTCCATCTTCTTCCTTAGCAAATGACCCAAATTTCCATTTTCTGTATTATTCCTTCATCTTGAAATTCAGTCACTGAAGAGCTGGCCAGGCTGGTCTTTTAAGTCGTCTGGTTTGCTGGGATGAAACACATCTGAGCACAATCCATCTTTGGGTTTTGACCTTATTTAGGGAGCATTTATTTCTAGTTCTGGATCTCTGATGTCTCCACCAAGAAAATGGGAATATTCCATTTATGACAGTATCTAGACTACCTTTAACCTCCACCCTGCCTTCACTGCGGGCTGCTGCTTTTCCTTCTAACTTCCATCCTCACTTATACATTCTGGAACTCTTTGTTACGATTTCCTTTACCACCTGATATACCTTGGTAAGCCTTGATATAGCCATGCTCTTCCACCTCTCCAAGGCACAGGTTTGGTAAGCAGTTCTTTTTTTCATTCCTCTCTCTCCGTGCCTCCCCTGCCACCCTTCCCCACACATTTTTCACCCCCTTTCTTGTGTGCAAATTCCCAGTTGCTTTTGTATACTCAACTTTAAAATATTCCACACTTCCCCTGCAGTTATGCTCTCAAGGTCCTTGTTCCAGCTGGCTTCTCCACGTGTTCAGTTCTGTGCACTGACTTCTTGGGAACAGCAAGCCTTCATACTAGGGCAGCTTCTGCATGGTCCTCTCTGTGCTGGAAACGCAGGCTGTGGGCACTGAGGAGAGCCCATTTGATGTTCTCCCCGGCAGAAAGGATGTAGGAACATAGTTGGTGACACTGAACACTGTGTACATCTCTGAAATCGCTTTTAGTGCATGAGGTGAGGCAAGGGCAGAAACCGCAGACATTTCACATTTCCTCTAGCAAACGTATAGCAGACAGCTTAAAAAAAGAAACCCCCAGCGGAACTTCATGTGACCTTGAGCTGGCTAAGGCTGAGCTGCCTTCCAAATGCAAGGTCACCACAGCTACCTGCTGAAACCGCTTGTTTTCAAATGCATCTTCAAGGGTTGTTCTTTATTGCCACTATAAACTCACTTTGCTGTTTAGCTCCATTCTGGGCAAGGCTGGGTTGGACAGATGGTGTGAGCTTGAACAATGCAAGTGCAGACAGGATGTTGCCTGCCAGTAACATGGCACCCTCTGCTTTTAAACCAAGCAGAAACCATGAAATCCAAAGTTTTTGTTTATGACATGGATTGTCAGCAATGTAACATCCATCTAGGCAACAGCCATTGCAGCCAGCTAGAAACAGAGCGGTGGGAACCCAAGCTCCAGGTGCAAGGAAAATGCAATAGCGGGAATTTCAGTTTTCTAGCCTACAGTAGAAAAAAATCATGAAATGATCTGGGTTTGTGATTGCTCCCCAGGCATTTTGCAGCAGGGAAGTGTCATGAATTCAAATCTCTGCTGCTGCATCAATGCATAGTTTTTGTTTAACAGGACAAGCTGGCATCTCCAGTTTTCTTTGGAACAGAGCTAACTTCACTGCACAAGGATTTTTTATTTGCTTTAAAGCTTGCACATACACCTATGACTGTTTGGCTTCTGGAAGCCTTTCAAGTAGCACCCCATGTGTCTTGGCTCCGTAAATGGGCCACCCAGACTTAGTATGGCTGCACCCCACTGCTCTGCAGTTACTTAGAACACGTGCAACTTTATCAAACAAAAGGCAAGTGAGCCAGGTAGTGGAGTCAGGTATCTAAGAGAGATGCTTTTCCTTCCCTTCAGATTTGGGACTTGACAGTCTTATTGGAAGGCTGCTGATTCAGTTCCACTTGGAAACCGATTTTCAATAAGTAGACATCTGCAAAACATCACCTTTTTTTAAGGGAAAAACAAGGAAAAGGAGACAAGCCCAGAATCAGTCCTACTGCTGAGATACGGCAAAATGCAACAAAAGTGCCCCAGGGCACAAAGGCTGAACAGAACCTCCCCGATGGTTTCCTGGAAAGCAACTATTCACATTTCTGCAAGAGATAACACCAGACAATACGGAAAGCAGTACACTAGATCATCCCAGAAAACAGAAGTTTTTTCAGCCTCCTGTTATTTGGCAGGGCAGTTTATGCTGATGTGCAGGGGTGCACAGCGTGCAAGGCAAAGATAAACTTCTCTCCAGACATAGCCACTGTCAGCCTAAAAGTGTCGCTCACCCTGTGACTGCACACGGCAATGCAGCCACACCACTGAAGTTTGAGAGGGATCAAGGAACCTAGAAATAAATAATGATAAAGAGCATCTATTTAAGCTACTGCTTGCTCCCAGCAATTAACCATGACGGCAGACATACAAGGAACATTTTCTAGTGTGTTCTGAAAGGTGTGAGATGGAACGTACGTCCTTGGAAAGAGACTCAGTGCAGAGGTAGCACATCTAAAAGGACGTGGAAGAGTATCTTTGGCTGCAGAGGTCACACACCACCCATCAACTGTCCAGCCATCGAGGACACCGCAGACTGGGTCCACCCTGCTAATGCTCTGCTACAAGCCCTTCCCTCAGCACTGACACCCACTGCTAGAAGACGGAATAAAAGAGCACTTCCAAACACACCAGCAAGAAGATTTGGGGAGCATTCCCAGTTTATATAAGAAGGGTGAAAATAACTCTTTGCCAACTTTTGCGGCATTTTGTTGCTGTTTTCATGTTTTTCCCTGCATGATAAATGTCCAGTGTTTATAATCCTTTCCCAATTTTTCAAGCTAATAACTAAAAACGCTATAATGGCTCTGTAAACAGATTAAATTGATTACAGATAAATACAGTGGAATAAAAATGGGGAGACGCATTTCTATTTCATACTGAATTGGCCCTCAGCCCAGGCTATTTGGCATTGTTTCAGGCCTGACCTGTGTGTGCTGCCTACAAGCCCTTCACGGCACTGAGGCCGTGCTGGTGGGATGCTGCTTCCCTCTGTAGCTGCTGGCTGGCTCACAGGGTCACCCTATTTGCAGCTAACACAACCTGCCCCCCCCCCCCCCGCCCAGCACAGCAGGCTCTGTGTCGAGCAGAGCCCCGTGACCAGCTCCCAAGCTCTACCAGCAGCCATCCCACACCAGTTCATTGTGCACCGAGGCAGTGGGGAAGGATCCTACAGAGGTCACATCTCAATGTCACAGGACAGAAAGAAGCTCCAGCAGGTGGGTAAGAAGCCCAGAAACCACAGCCCATCTCCCACTACCTGCCACACAACCAGATTGGATGTGCTATTAAACATGAGCAGCGTTTCCCCACAACGCAAATGGTGGGATGGACTGCCAGCGTGCGATGGGAGTCAACAGGTTTGAGAAAAGGGGTTATGAAGCTTCCTGAAGTGCTGCAAAAGCTGTAACAAAGGTCTAAGTCCTCAGGAAGTTTCTAGCCTGCTGCTTACCGGGTGCCGGGAGGGCTCTGCATGGGCTGGACCCCTGGAACACCTTTCCCAAGCTGCCTCCACCACGCTGTGACACAGGAGACAGGGCTGGGGGGATCCCATCTAGTACAGGACCGTGTATACTGAGAATTAGCTGTCCCCAGGTCAGGTAGAGCCTTGATTAGCATGGGTAAAGGGTGCTGCTGATGGGAGCCGGTTATCTCAGCTCTGTATCAGCAGGAATCAGAGTAACTCCACCGAAGGCAACGGCTGTCCTGTGCTTTTCAAGAGAGCAGAAAGCTCGTGCTGGCATTCTCTGTAATTGAGTGTTCCTACCACTCTGTTGGCACCAACACAAAAATTACAGCATGTGTGCTGAGGTCTCCTAAGGTAAAAGGCATCCTCAGGTAAAAGCTGAGCCACGCCGGATCAAGAAAACCTTCTGCATAACTCAAGGACATGTGTGCAGAGATAATGCTCACAGTAAGTGCTCAGAACTGCACCCAGCGCTGCTCTAATTTTTGTTCTGACTCTTACTGGCCGTGACCTGACCAAGTCATATAACCTGTTATGTCAAGTAACATTAAAATACACGGCAGCAAGTTTCTAAGCCTGAATATGTAATACCATGTGCTATAACTACACATATTGTAAAGTACAATTAGCACTAAACCTGACCAAATGTGTCATTTCTTGCATCTTGGGAATATGGACCTGGCCCACAGGAGGGTGCTGCTCACCGGCACATCGTGGTCATCACACTGCTTATGACTTACTATTCATGAGACAAATTGCAGCCTGGTTGCACAGAGCACCCAAGTCAGGGCGAGGTAAAAGCCACATACTGTCAGTGGCCTGGTGCGCGCTGGCAGCGACCTCCCCTGCGTGCCTGCACGGTACGCACCCCGCGCAGAAGGGTGCGCATGGCTGTGTACTCACCCTGCTCTGCAGCGGGCTGGGCACCACTGCCAGGAGAAAGCGGGATGGCACTCACTGCTCAAACATGCGTGGCTTTCCTTTTTAAAATTTATAGCTGCAGCACCTTCTGAAGTATCAAGCATATGTCCGACAACAGATAAAACCATAAATATAATCTTTTAATGCTCATAAAGAAATCCCAAAGATTTTACCGTATCTGACAGAAAATTTTTGTGCTAGCAAATCTTCTACAATGAAAATAAGGCACATTATCATTTCAAAATGACAACTGATACAGATCTAACAGAGACAGTGTAAAGGAGGGTCAACAACATGCAGAGGCTACACCCCACAGCTGATGGCAGGACATAAGACAATGATAAAATACAACTTCCACCACAAACATCTGGTCAGTGAGTGCAGCACTCAATGACAAGCTGATGGCAACACATCTCCCCACACCAGGCACAAGGCAAAGTCCGTGTCAGCGAACAGCCATCCAGCACGGACTGATGCCACACAGCAAGGTGACTCCCCAGCGCCCTGGAAGCCACCACCAAACTGGGGGAAATGTTGTATCCTACCCTTACTGCACAGGTAAGTAACAGTAAAAAGTAAGGTGATCTTTTATACATACTATACAAATTTTCCACATTTTATTCAAATAAACTATTTTGTAAACTGGTTTGATCTTGTGATCTAAAGCAACGTGATCTATTCCATTCCTGAGGTCCCTGTTTGGTTAAACTGATTCTCCAACTTGAAAAAACTACTCCAGGCAAAATTTACCATTTTGTTTATTCTGCAAAGCATTAAGTCACTAATACCTAAAATTATTCTCAATTTAAAATAATCCAAAACTCATAACCCAGAATATACCAAGGTACCAGACATGATGGTCAGGGACTCAAGAGGCTGATGAACTCAAAGCATCGTGTGCTTTCCAGAAAAAGTGAGGCTTTACCTCTCCTTAACCATGTTTCAGTTGCATTTCAAATATACATAAAATTTACTTCCTTAAGTCAAAAATGAGACATAAAAAATTTGGACCCAAGTCCAGCAAAATGTTTCACTATCTTTCTGTGGAGTCCTGAGATCATCTGGGGGCCAGGCTGAGCGCTAAGTGCTTTCAGAGCTGGAGAGAGCAGGAATTTAAATATTTTTGGCAGTAAATCTTCTCAATGGAGATTTGATTCTCCATCCACTGCTGAAACATTTTATTTGCACATTAGAAAACAGCAATATGCCTTAGCTTATACAATCTCTAGAAAACAAAATAGAAAGGTACTAATTATACTATGAACTAAATATATATATATTAAGTATTTGCCATTTTACCTAACTGAAGTCCTCACTTGTAGCATTGTAATTATCTCAAAAGAAAAAGCAAGACTCAGAATTATTTCCACTTCAGGTGGAATTTCACTAAAATAGTAAAGATCAGGTAGTTTTTCACATAAGCAGCTGATCCTACAAAAGCTTACAAACATGATAACCAAGTGCAAGTAATTCTTGGGACTTAACAAGGCCATTCACAGTGCAAAGTCTGCACCAAAAGCATTGCTCATTTTATCTATGCCAGCATAGTAGAAGTGCAAAGCCCTTCCAGTGTGGGCAGTTACATCAATATTGAAGTCTGACAACAGTATCCTACATTGAGACTCAGCAAAGCAAAATAAGCCGCACAGATACAAAGCACCTTGTATGGCATGAGCAGCAGACGACTATCTGTCACAGCTTCATTAGCTTAGCCGTGTCAGTAAAAAAAAATTCAAAAATGTAAATCACCTCAATCATTTAATCACCTTCCCAAAGCATGTGAAAATAAAATCACAACAGAAGATAATGCCCTGAAACAAACTATTTGCCTGAAAAGTTTCACCTTCAACTCAAAGGGTTTCTTCTCATTCCAGTTACTATGATCTTATTCTAGACCAGAAGGCTCCTACAACCCAGCCGTGCTCTTCACTGCACTGGGAGCACTGGGAGGGTAAGGTCCAGGCCAGCATGAGTGTTCCTGTACCATGTCTGGAATGGAGACGTGGGCGACCTGACTTCAACCTGCTTAAAAGCTTTGCACCGGCAGCACTGGAGATGACAGCAGGTAGCTAAGCGTGGTGGAGAACAGTGAGTTAGCACAGCCCTTGGGTGAAAGGTTCAGGAACTGGACCCAAGGAGATGTGCAGTGTTGCTGGTCTTCTCAAGGGAGGTTTGGCCACAGAAAGACTGGACCCCGCCAGGTATCACCTACATTTAGGACCCGGCACAGGCAGAATTCACAGCCAACCTCAGCACAATCTGTGGGAGGCAGCTGGGTATCAACTGGCTTAAACCCCTGGTGCGACAGCCAGCATGCTCTCCTGCCTGCAGCACCTCACCCCTGCACTTCAGACCCATCAGCAGGGGATTCTACAAGCCAGCAGAAGTGAATGGAGATGAAGGAACGACTGCTTTTTCCCCGAGAGTACTTTTCCATTCATCACTGCAGCCTGACAGGGAAGGAGCACAGCAGTCATGGAAGCTCTGCTCCCAGCACGGCTGGGAGAGCCATGCACAGACTTAGAATAAAATTAGATAAAAATAAATAAGCATGAAAACAGAAATCCCTTACATATGTAATTCAGGACAGTGACTCATGCAGCAGCACCGCACAAGAACTAGGTCCTGCGGTATTATTACACTTGTTATGGAGACAGGCACATGGCTGCGTACCACAGAGTCGCAGTAGCCGCATAATAGACACCTCCAGGTTAATCTGTCATCCCTGGGCAGCACCGTTACTCCTGCAGCTACACAAACCCTCGCACAGCCCCACTCCAGGCTAAGGCTCCAGCGTGCTCGCGACGGGGCATGCACAGCGGTGCTTCCCTGCCAGCTGCCCACAGCCCCCTTTCTCCCAGCCCCAGCACCCAGAGGACTGGAGTTGTTTTACACTCCCTGTTCAGGAGCTTTAGCCTTATCAAAAGATCTGGCATGAAAACTGAGTAGCAGGTCACACATAATAGCAACATACACAAAAGCAGTGATTCTTCTATTTACAGTCAATCATATGCAATGTCTTATGACAAAACACAGAAGTGTCAAGGAGGTGGAGGTGGGTCTTGCAGGGAATTAGAGAGGAGCAGATGAAGCTGCAATGGCTTACAAGGGAATTGGGATCACTATATCACACAAGACTAAGGTTGGCAATGTCATTATAAACACAAAAATAAGCACCATGTGCCCCACTGCAGTATCCTTCCCTGTTCTATGAAGTGAACGGAAAATTGTTCCCATGTCAAAACATTCACATAAGTGAGACATTTATTAGTGCAACTGCCACGTTACGGGGAACTGACACCACTGTCTATAGCAGCAATAAACGTATAGAGCGAGCCTGACATTTAGCAGACTACTGCAGACATTTCCAGGAGTCCTTAGTATAGCAGAGACTGGTAATTTCCATAACGCTGTGTTGTTGTCATTAATTCATGTGCTAATGATCTCTTAATCTTCTTCATTTAGACTGATAATTGCTGATTAATACATTTGGGAATGGAGATCAACTTATTTAGTGTCATCTTCCAGTCTGGCCTGGGGTTCTGAAGGTTGCACCTGGGATGAACGTTCCTGTTCTGGACAGATGCATAAACCCAGAAACAGTCGTTCTGAGATTCCTTCTTTCCATCGATTACAAATAAAGCTGTGAGGCAGGGATAAGAGAAGCTGTAGAAGGCAGTGAGTAGGGCAGGCTTCCCCTTGTAAAATCTGATACGTTTTCCACTGTTCATTTGAAACAGCAGAAGGCAGAAGAGCCCTTTCCAGGAAGAAACAGGAGTATCACAAAAGCGTAACTGGATAGATATAGCTGCTGCATCTGTCATACAGCAGCAAAAGGTATATATATACATGTACACATATGCAGAAATAGATGTGTACATAAGGATATATGAAATTCCTTTATAAAACAAATTCTTTAGGGCAACAGTTTTCAGTCAGTGGTCCTTGACTCCTAAAGATGAAATTGGATTACTTCTAAAGGGTCCTTAAATATATGCAAGCAAAATGTGCTTCTTACCAGTAGGCTTAAACCAGATTAATGTCTCTGTTAAAAAACTTTTCTAGGCCTAAAATGCAAATGGCTGAAAACCCACTGTTTTAAGAAATTCCAACCATGATAAGCTCTAACCTTTTGTTAATTCCAAAGGACTCTCTATTATACTGAACTCTCTGGCAAACAGCATTTATTTCTGTTACCTTTTAACTATGGCTGTGTGCATTAATATAGACTTATTAATAATATGACCTCTGGACATTATCTTAAATAAGAACATTAGAAGTTGTTATTTTGGTTGGCTGGCTGCTTTTGCTGTTGCATTTTAATACCATTTCTTATGCTTTGCTTGAAATGGAATTTGGAGGCTATATTGTCAGTTGTGGCTGCACAAACAGCAAAATGCGGCCAAATATGGTGTGCTCTAGCTAAACATAAATCACTTCAGTATATCTTCTAGCTGTAATCTAAATTAATTCTTTGAAAAATCAATTTATGGCTGTTTTATTGTGCTTTTATGTAAACAAATACCCAGGAGCTACAAATATGAATCCTGCTAGCAGTGGAAAGTGCACACTTCTTGGAAGTAACAATGCTATTCCTCTCTTCCTGGCACAGGCAGAAATGGAGTTGAAAAAAAATCTTTTAATGAATAATTACTGGTTTTCCCTTCTCAGTTAGAATTCAGCTACACAAACCTATGCGCGGTGAGAGGTCAAAAAGTCTCCACCTTGGCAGCGTGGCAAGAGTACAGGAGAGAGAGGTTGTGAGTGTAAATGGGAAAGACTCACCCAGAGCAATTTCCACTTTACTTGTAACCCCACAAGCAGCCAACCTGCCCTAGAGGAAGTCTCCTGGCCAGCTACGCACTCCTCCTCTCTTTCTCAGCTGCCCATGCCTAAGAGGCAAAGGGGTGAGAACAAGTAGCTGCGGGTAAGTTGCAGTAACATACACTGCTTATTGCTCACTAAGCTGTAATTTTTCATAAGGGCTTTAAGAAGGCACTGCTTTTAGCACTGTTCTGCTATCTTGAAAAATATTAGTTAAAAATCAGCGTTTATAAATGGTATCGAGCCTTTTGTTCAAAGTTCTAGAGATGCCTTCTGGTAATGTGGACAAACTGTGCTGAAAAGGGCCTCCCCCAGGCCATGGCACTGCTATCAGCTAAATGCACGTGTACGGGTCTGCCCCACGCCCCTGCCACCAGCCAGCTCACCATGGTCAGGCACAAACCCCTGACAAACCCTCCCCAGCTGGACCTGGCTGCGGGAGCCGCCACAAGCGTGCCAGCTCTCTCTCAACACCAACCCAGGGGCTCTGAATGGGAACCCAGTGCAAAACAGGTATGGTGAGGAATTAAATCTTAATTTCTATCCTGCACTCACTCCCTGTGTAGGCGTTAACCCCACTCACTGCTTTTACACGGCTTGGGCTAATCCACTCTGCTAATATCGATTCAGTAATTGTAATTATCCAAACAGCAGAAGGGATTCTTAGCCCAGAATAAAGAAGTTCACGTAGGAGGTTACTGCAGAAAAGAAAAATTTCAGCAGTAGCTATTTGGGATTCATCCTCTTGTATAAACATGCCTTAAGGCTGAGAAAGAACAGTATTTGTTGTTTTTGAATACTACAGAAGCTTTAGCGTTTTCTCTTTGATACTTGGAGATTTGGTTCCTTAACAACGCCAGTTTTAGAACAGACCTCAGCTATGCGCTCTTCTTCAATATATGCTACAGCCACCCGCCACCTCCCCCAGTGTTTCTATATTCTCTTATGAGGTCCTAAAAAATGTAGTAAGTTCAGTTAACATACAAAGGTTGCCAGGTCCTGGGACTCATCTTTCTCCCATTTAGTCCTTCTCTTGAGGTCCCAGCACCTAGAGTGAAGTGATACATGACATTTCAGCTTTCATAGAAAGAACAGTTACTGGTCCTAGCTCAGAAAAACAAGAAAATAATCCTAAACTCAAAATGTATTTCTATTTAGCAAATGTTTCACAATTCATATTGCATTTTATTCCTTTTTCGACTGCTGGCTCATTATTTTTGAACAATTAAGGATGAGAGTATTGTCTGTATACAGCACCTTTTCCCTTTTAAAAGCTCTGAAGAACCTGCAATTCAGACTGTAAACTCCCCTGGGAGAAACCATCATCTTCCAAGGATGTACTGTGTGCTATGTATAGCTGGTACTCAGTGAAAACTGTTACTCTCTCAATTCTGCCTTCATAATTGTATTCTACTGGTACAAGAAAAGAGAACCTCTTCCTACCCAGTGCTTGTATTGCATGAAGAACAGGCACTCTTTACTGTTCTGCATAACTTAAAATCAAAGTACATTTTATTTACACTCACATGGTAAATAAAAAATATTCAGCAAAGAATTTCTCTGGCTCCTTTTCTAATGGCTGCATTTCTTGGCCTGTCCACCCCCATTACCTAAGTCCATGACGGAGCATGCTTAAAGGGTCTATGGTCAATAAAACCTGCATTCACACATGAAGTCTGTACGACATGGACGAATTTGGACAGATGTTGGATAATCTATTTGGCCCTTTTCATTTTGGTGCCTGTGATTGTTTGCCTCTTACATAAAACTGGCTATAAGGGGCTGTTTTCTGTCGAAACTCAAGAATTAAGAGATTTTCCTGCATCTAATGTCCACAATTCTAAAGAGCTCTTAAATATTAAGAAAATAAATGACTGACCATAAGCACGAATCAGACTTCTAAACAGTCACCTCTGAATAAAAATCAGTCAAAAAAAAAAAAAAAATCAAGCTAAAGAGGCAAAGTTTCCTGGCACATAAAAGGCCTGTGTAGAAATGAGATAACCGTGCCTCCACTGGCTCTCAGGAGACAATGACAAAGCTTGTGGAGGTGACAGGTAGTTAGAAGCTATTCGTTAAGACCTTTACGTGCATGTTTCGATTTTCTTTCTCCATCAGTCTCAAATTCAGGGAGGGTACAAAATCACCAACCAATCACCCCACAGTAAAGACCAGAGCAAACCATTCCCATCAGCCATTCCCTAGAAAATAAAAGGCTGTGGCGATACAGAAAAGCAATGCAGAAAGGGGGACAAGAAATCAGCTGCCTCTCATCATTTGGCTGGACAGGATGCCCGAACTATTTCAAATTCCCATCCCATCCATAAAGACAGGATTGAAATAAAGACTTCAATGCTGACGATCAAAACTCAGAGGGGAACTGAGACACGGAAAGCTCCAGAGAAAAGAGAAATGAGATGAACAAGCTGATGAAAACTCTTGGATTCACAGATTGGCCATAATCAAGTTAAGGATTGTCTTCATTCGGTACCACCTATTGAATCACTACACCTGGCAGGCAAATTTAAAGCATCAAAACAGACTGCATATTAACCTGTGTGTTAACCACAACCCTGCTTCTTTTTTTTCTGAGTGCATATATATTGCATAGACATACAGACCCACAGCCATTTTTCCCCAGGCTTTGTTCCAACTTGCTGCCTTTCCACAACTAGTTCTTAGAAGTGCTGGTCCCACTGTGCCCCTGTGCACCCAATGCAAAGTCCACAGCCTGGTGCACACTGTGAAAGAGAAGGTGGTCCTCCCCCTCTTTGAAGAATTCTCCTCGGATCAGGGAACTCCTCACTGAAGGATTGCACTGGGCCAGTAGCACCTGGACATCTATCTCCCTGTAGTCCTTGCAGACCTCTTTGAGCGTGCGTATTCCTGCTGTGTCCAGAAACTGAACTGCACAACAGTCAATCACTATTGTGTGAAACCCTAGAGGTTCAGGGACAAAATCCATGGAGATGCTGGTCTGGTTGCCACCAGAATCCACCTCTTTCTCTCTAAGCATTCTTTTTTCTGCCTTTTTCTTTGCTGCCTTCACCCAGACTGGGTTGACCCCTGTTTGCTTGTACAGGGTAGATTTAAAGCACTCTTTGTTGATGTAGTAGAGGGGTGCTTCAAAACGGAACACCACGATTCCTGGCTTGGTCTGCAAGTTCTTGTAAGCAGACAAAGATTCATACGTCTCAGACTCTGCCACCCAGCCAAGCAGCGGTGCCTCTGGTCTCTGAGTTCGGAAAATGACGCAGAGCATAGAGAAGCAAACACCAACCAAAAGACCAATCTCAGTACTGATGAGTGCTGAGGCTGCCATAGTAACTAGCCAGATCACTGTGTCCACTCGGCTCAAATGCCACATTTTTGGCAGGTCCTTGAACTTCCGCAGGGCCCCTCTGAGGTTTACAATGGTTATGACAGCAAGGACACATTTCTGAAGGGAATAAAATAAAGGTGCAATCACAAGGAGGACTAATAGGATTACCAAACTAGTCACCATGCCAGACATCTGTGTCCTACAGCCTGTGGACTCTTTGACAAGAGTCTTGGCAAGAGCTGCACTTGTTGTGAAGCAGTGGAAGAAAGAGGGAATGATGTTGCAGAAGCCAATGGCATACATTTCCTGGTTGGCCTTCACAGAGTAACCATGCTTTTTGGCGAACATCTCTGAAAGGGACACAGTGATGGCAAAGCCAATAATAGCTATGGGGATAGCATCCAAAGCCACATTAGGAATCAGGTTCCAGTCTGGAGGGCGGGGTGGCAGAAAACCAGTTGGGATGTGTTCAGCAACACTTGAGCCGTAAGTCTCTCTCAGCTTCCCAAAGTGAGATGCCAGAGTAGCTGCCACAATCACGACTAGTTCAACTGGTATTGGAGCCTTGAGCCTGGACTTAAAATGTTCATTAAGCTCTTTGGTTGGGATAAGTACAAGAAAGCACAAGAAGCTGGTGATGAGATCACAGATGTTGGTCTTGTGTATGTTTCTGAAGATGTTTATCCACGTGGCTATGAGGGAGCCGATGCCACTGCTCCGTGGAATGTCGAGGCCCAGGAGATACTTGGCTTGTGACGTTAGGATGGTGAAGGACGCACCCGTGACAAATCCACTCAGCAACGAATCAGAGAGGTACACTGAGACAAAGCCCACTTGAAAGAAACCCATGGCTACCTGGAAGGAATCAACAACACACAACAGATTAGGATGCAAATTTTGCAGATGTCATCACTGCGGGGCTCTGGAGGAAGGTGGGATAAAAACACCCACTGTGCACAGTCCTGGAGGACAAGGCATGGTCTGAGCATGGAAAAAAAGAGTCTCCAGTATTCAGCAGCTCCTGGTGCACCGCACTTAAAAAAAATGCATTTCTAACACAGAGCAGGCTTTTTGGGGGGGTCTCTGTACTCTGAACCTGTTACTGTTCGCTCAATCGTTCAGTTGTAAATTCTAGTTACCCAAGTGGGCAAAAAAGAAAGCCTGGGGAAAAAAGCACTTGAAATACTGGCTACTACTGCCGTTTCTCTCCCAAGTTCTTACAATCTCTGTGAACTTTGCAGGGATCAAAATTTTTCCAATCCAAATTGTCTTTGCCTATCTTACACTGGAGCTCACAACCTGCAATAAAAATACAGCTTATGGCCTAACAGCTCTACTTGGCACTGTATAAAGTTTGGTGCATCTGACTCAGAAAGTATATCAGCTGCAAAGTCTTGTGATGCAGATTATATAAACAGAGATAAATTTTTGAAGTGCTTTGTCATTCATTTTTAGTAAAGCTAGTTGAATGGACAAATCCTTGGTGCTCTCTCATGGGAATGACTGGTTTTATGGACACCTACTCCACTATATATGTGTCTTCACACCTGGTAGATGTCCCTTCCTCCCCATCAACCCTCATGCCAAATGGAGCATGGACCTTCTCACAGCAGTTTGCTAGAATCCTTTAAATTCTCTGCGCTGGCCAACAGGTATGTCTACACTGTTACCTGAAGACTGCAGGCCAGAACTTACAGGTATTAAACTTTAAATAGTGTCGATTTGATGTATCCTATTAGGTTGTAAGGCAAAATAACCTGGGATCAAGGCTAGAAAATTCACAAAAACCACGAAGCATTACTGAAGAAAAGGCAGGTTTGAGACCTGGACTGACTGGACATCAGCTCAGAGCCCAGCTCTAAAAAAGGCTCCCTCACAGCCTTGGAAATTAAGTTAATTCAAGGTTTTTCTAACTGTAAAGCATTAGCAATAATTGTCTTACCTAGTTACACTGTAGGCAACTGGTGTGAGCAGGCCTGCTTTCTGTCATTTGGTTGGAAAGTTTCTGATACAAAGAATATGTGATGCTGTTGGAGCTTCCAATAAAAATGTATTTGAGGGTGTGAAGACCTATTGGGTAGCAGGCAGAGACACAGCAAGCAGAATATGCCTAACATTCAGAGGCACTTAAAGTAATCTGACTTCTTCATATAAAGAAATTTAATTGTACTTGTACTTGCAAAGCATATTAAGCACAATTCAAAATTCCAAAACTGAATCCATCCTACAGTGATAAAACACAAAATCCAGTGTACCTCAGGAGTCCCAGAATACTTCTGAAATTACTTAACACTAATTTGCAGTACAAGAAAAAGTCCCAGGCTGTGTATCACTCGTATGTTTCCTTTTCTACTCCTGTACAGTTTGATTAGCTATCATCCTAGAAGTCACTGCAAGAATAAATTAATGTGAACTTACAAACAGAAATACCACAGCTCTGAAGTACTGTTAAAACTAAATCCATTCTGGTTAATGCATGACATTCTAAAAACAAAGGTATCTGCTTTAATTTCAGCATGCAGTGAGTTCTAGGAAGTAAGTAGAGAGTAAAATATTGTTGAGTAATATATTTTAATATGGTAATAATTAGAAGACTTATTTCAAATATATTTTACAATCTCAGTATTACCCTTTTCATACAGTGGCATCGTTTTGGCTTTGAATGCACAAACAGCGAAGTTTTACAAGCACAGTGACAAATAAAAAGAAACTGGAGATACTTTTACTGTCCAGATTACTTTTTGATAAAAGAAAAGGCAAATGACTGAAGCCTGGAATTAAAAGTTGACACACCACATTTTTTCCAATGAGACAGAGGCCTAAGCTACAAGCCAGGGGAAAAAAAAAACAAAACAAAACAAAAGCTTCAGGCCACAGCGAGGAAGGTGGTGAGCAGATCGTGTGAGAGCAGCAGGTGGCTATGTGCTGGTTCTTACAGTCCCCAACACAGTAGCAATGCAAGCACAAAATGCTATTAAAAAAAGGAGAGGACAAAGACGAGTTTATGGCAGCACTGTAACTGGAGACTTCCAGTCTTCCCTGTGTCCGCTCCCCTGGGATGCAGACTGAGGACACATGCAAGCCCAACAGGCTGTTCATGTGGACAATCACCTAAAGGAGAATTAAAACTATTTCCACATAATACCTGTTTGTCCACCTCCTCTTACCTGGTAAACTCCAGCTATGAAGGTCATGGTGGCTCCCACTGTAATTGCATAGCAGCTTTTATCACAGAGCAGCTGTTGTGACGTCTGATTCGCAGGCAAAATGGTGGTGTTCACATACGCTGTTGTACCTGCGAGGACACTGAGTGCAGCTGGCTCTAAGTCATAGCCAGCCCTCTGTATTTCTCGATCCACCACTTGTCCCACCATCAGGCAAATCACACCGAAGATGCCAACTGAGATGTGGCGGGAGGTTCCAAATATGAAATAAATAATGCTAGCAAAAAAAGATGTATAAAGGCCATAAATAGGCTCCTGTCCAGCCAAGAGAGAATAGGCAATTGACTGTGGGACTAGTAAGACCCCCACAATCACACCAGACATTATGTCTCCCAGTAGGTACTCTCTCAGCTTGTATTTAGGAAGCCACTGCAAGACGGGAAAGAAACCAAAAACACAGTCTTTAACTTTGGCTGGAGTGCAGCTGCAAGTTTTCTTTGCTTGCTTAACTACCAGAGCCTTCATGCTCCTCTTCTTCTCTTGGGGTTCCAAGAACATTCTGTGATGGAAACTGCGTTTAGTATCGTCTCCTTCTGGCATTTCAGTCACTGAACAGATGTTCTTGAATTCTGCCATTGCCGCCATCTCAATGACTCCCTAAAAACATGAAGAAGGACCATATGCATTAAACCATAAATGCATGCGCTACGTGAGACCTTTTAATAGAGTAAGTATTTATGAAAAGCAAGAGCTAAAAGTTAGTTCAGCTCAGAGAAAGCAAATTCCAAGCAAAGCTGTAAAGAGCCTGCCTGTTAAGCAAATAATCACCTTCCCTAGGAGGGAAGCTGGTATCCTGTAGAATAAACCTGTTGCTGGCCATGTTGTGAAATGGAAAAGAATGCAGCAGCACTGTCCCTCTGGGAGGCTTCCTTGATAAAATCACTGTCTGCAGCCTGTTCCAACATGCAAAGATAGACACAGGGTTTATTGTAGTCCAATCGTCACTTCAGTTGCTGAGAATTAACTACAGTTCGTATATTTCTAGGATTGTACATCTTGGTCTAAATCCCATTTATGTATATATATTTTTTTTTTAATGCAGTGATTACACCTGCCAAATATTGTAAAGATTTGTTACCTATGAAGAGGCAGTCTTTACACAGTGGCTTTATTTCAATGACACACTGCAAAGAATGCTCTTCACACTTTTTAAAAGCTGGTTTTCAAGTAAATTACGTTTGACCAAAACAATACACACAAGTGGAAAACATATTAATGGGCACAAAGTAAGTGGAACACTTCTACTAGAATGTATGCTCTAGTACAATCTGCCTACAGACAGCAGAACAAGGTGATTACATCAAAGCACGTCTAATATTGGAAATTTATTGTCTGAATGTGAAAGAGCAAAGTCTTGATGAGACAGGCCCTAATGAAACTTGGTATCAATGGTGATTGCCAGCATTCATACAGCACTCCTGGTTTCCAGAAAACATCCCAAATCCTTCAGAAAACTCTTTCAGCCACAGTACCTGCTACCACTAGTATGTTGAAGTTGATACGTTTCAGCCAGAAACCAAATCATCTGCCGCTACAGTGGAGTCAAGGCCAGAGGCAGCAGCAGAACCCTGAAAAGTCTTAACTCCCAGGCTTCCCTTTCCAACACTGCCTCACAGTCCTGGAGTGCCAATAACAACATATATCCCTTATATGCTAATTACACCTTCTCTGTGCAGTGCGAACACCAACCAAACTAATGTTCCATGCAATGTTTACCACTGAATTAATTACCAAATTGGTATTTGAGCTAGCAGCACTGAGGATGCCACTGAAGAGTCTGTCTCAAAATTTGTTCGTTTAATCATCATCTCACAAGTAGCTATAAAACATTCACTGCTACTATCACTTCAGTGTGAGTCACCCAAAAACAGGGGATGGGAGAAGTGAAAGAAGTGAGTTTAAGTGTGGTGCTTAAACTACCTGCTTCTCCTGCCAGTAGCCCGTTACGAGGCACTGATCCCACAGCTACACAGAGGAAATGCCTTCTCTTACACCTCGGTCTAGCTGGCTGGAGCATACCATTTCCATTCTTCCATTCCAGGTCGATGCTGTCAGAGGTATCCAAAGCGCTGTGCATCAGCCCTGTGTAATGGTTTACACACAGTCGTACCTCCACCAGTCTGCTAGCTCAGACAGAGATGAACTACCTTTGTTCTTCTGGCTAGAAAGACAGTATGAACCCAAGTACCTACTGTCTTAAAGCAGCCTAAGCAAACGATCATAACCACACCAAAGGAAAGCACAGGAGAGCAGAAGCAGCTACAGTGCTTAGCATTTAACTGGCTTCTATTTCCATACAAAAATACTCAGAGACTTCTAGGACAGCCTTCCAATTAGAAAGCTTTAATTAGAATTAGAAATGCCCAAATAATCCTATTGTTCCACCCTACACCGTAGCATACCTCTCCCTAGAGCTACCAGGCTGCAGCATGCAGAGGGCTATCTAAAGTCAACACGCAGGACAGATGACAGAAGCTAGCCAACAGAAAATACCAGAGGCAGAGGCTCACATCTTATCTTCTGCTCCATGTTGGGACACCCAAAAGGTGTTTTCATTCACTACAGACCCAGAGACAGTGAGCATCTCTTTTGGTGGGTAAGCTCCTGCACCTTTCAAATAACCAAACCCAGCGCACTCTGCTAGCCTGCCACAGGACTGCTACTGAAAGGGAGCTGTGCTTCAAACAGAGACCTCCCTGGCTCCAAAACTGATGAGCACGGCATCAGCAGCAATGGATTTCCTGCATAAGATCAGGGCTGTATGCCTTTCTGTTACGACACCATGATCTATAGAACTCGTGCTCTGTTACACACTGGAGCAGACTGAGCAGCATTGCCAGGTCTCGTGCTCTGTGTGAGATACTTTATTAATACCCACCTACACACCTACCAGATTATTTCTAGCAATGTATCAAGGCTTTTCTCCAGCTCCTGCCCTGTTCCATATTCCTATACTTCTAACTCTATGCTTAATTCCTCCAAATCGCACATGAGGTCTGCAGGGCAGTCTGCAAACCAGAAAGAAGAAAACAGCGGTAAGATCGTGCCACTTTGTGGCTCCTATTCTGAGCATAGGCAGAGGAGCTGCCTAGGGAAAGTCTGACTCCAAAAAAAGAAAAATGAAGCTTTAATGCACTGCTGGGTTAGGTGAGACCTAAGGGAAAAATTCCACAGTTTGAACTCAAGTCCTGTTTCTCCTATCTATGTCCTTCTTTTCGTCCTGGTCCTTGTGAGAGCTCTGGATCCAAAGAGGTCTACCCAGAACTCTTAATACATATACGTTTTTAACACTTAATTTTCAAATTTATTTGTCTCTATATTTGTTCTTGTTAGACAAGTCAATCACCTAGTACAACAGAAGGTAAGAGAAAAGAGCTTCAGTTTTGTCTGCTTGCCTTCTTGATTATTCCAAACTTCTATCTTACAGCTTCCTAGCCATACAGAATTACTGTATCATATACCTATATACACCTTATAATGACGATCTTCCCTTGGCTAATGCCTTCTAATTCAGTAATCTTTGATGTGTTTTAGAATAATTAGTCTCAGAAGAGCCATATGAAGAATTAGGATCTTTACCATGAGAAAACGTGCACTGCAAGAAGTGACACTCAAAATCGCAGTGATCACGCTAGGAGAAGAACCCATCCCTACCTTCCAGATATCTAATCTCTCCCACCTGTACAGTATTGCAAAGTCCACTCAGGGATTATTTATAGCACCTACAAAAAAAAAACACAACAAAAGAGCAGACACTGCACAATGAGAATGAAGTGAATATAGCATACAAAAGCATATGTCTGCAGTACTCAGGATAAGCACATTCTATAGCTGTATTTGCTCAAGCAGTTTTAATTCATTTCACAAGCACATTTACAAACCAAAAAACTTTTCAGCCAAAAATCAGCAAATCAATATTGTAAAAGCTGAGGGGGAAAGCTACCCCAGACTACTTTAATGTGTCGCAAATTCCTTGAGTTAGTTTGTTTTCTGAGCTTTTAGCAAAAATATCAGTAACGATTCCCCTCTCCCTCATCCAGGACTCGCAGACAGCTCACTCAAAACTGGGAGTTTTTCTTAATGTGTCAGGGAACTCCAACAGATAACCCACATAGTCCGGTTTAGTTCTGCGCAGTGCCGTAAAACGTGCGTATTAGAGTATACCCCTGTTTTTTCAGTCGTGTCTAGACAGTAGAGAAATGTTCTAAGTAAAAATCTTTTTGGCTACCAAACTCTTGAGCATATACTGGGTCTTTGTGTTGACCTGCATGACAGCTTTCTCTATGTGGCATGAAAAGAGCTTTTCATCCCACAGTCACTGCCTCTCACCATGTCAGGACACTAGGAAATGGCACAATTTCCAACACCCATTTCACCCTTTTCTGTCTGAAAGCATTGCTCTGTATTATTTTTGTAACCGTTTAGCCCAGGCTTGCCTAGCAAAACTGGATTTTGTTCTTAAAAGAAAAAAAAAAAAACCAACCACACACCACCCTTTGGTTCAGTATACTGAAAGATATTTGGTATATTTAACTCGGAAAAGGAGCTACTCATTTTTTATTTTGAAAGCTGCTATTTAGGTACAACTGATTTGTATGCCTAAAATTCACTTTTATTCGTTCCTTTTGGCCGGAGCAGGATCACAAGGGAGTGTCTGCTTGCTGCAAAGCTTTACTTAAGATACAAATAAGAAGACTACAACACAGCACTGAGGAAATGTCCGGTATCTCTCTGTTATCAAGTGACTGCCATAAAATAAAGATATGGAGAGCACTGCATTCTAATGACTTTTACAGACTATTCTGGATCCCATCCGGGCCTTTCTTACTGATCACACGACACGGCAGAGGTGAGCTAGCGTCTGTCTGTCAGGAACCACCACCTGCAGCAGGGGGCTTGCTGGCTCGGGTCTCCGTTGCAGATGCCAGCCACCTTGACAGTGAGAGAAGAACGGATTGCGAAGCTCACTCACCTGATGAAGGAATGTACTGCAAGCTTAAACTTCCGAGGTGAGCACATGAGAGCAGAAACTAAAGCAAGTGTGTTCTTTCCACAATGCCAATCTCAGTGTTCCAGATTATTTTTCAAAGTTTCACGTGCACGAGTCGTCACTATATGTTATCACTACCCACCCTCACGTACCCACTTGCTAGACATGAGAAGCTGCATGCACTTTAAACCTAATGCATAAACACATCATCTAAAGAGATACGAACAATTTTTGAAGAAATGTAAAGAAGCAGCAGGGGAATCAGAAAACCATGTTCCACATGAACTGAACTGGATCTGAGCTACCACCTCCGGGTCCTCGGAAAATCTCATCCTAGGAGTATAAAAGGAAAGCATACCCCACTTTGATAACAAGTCTTTGTCCTTACTCTTGTTGGACAACACCCTTTCAAAATAATCTCATAACTGTTGTGGAGCAACAAGGAAATTCAGTCTTGCCACAATAACACTAAGACAGGCACTGGAACCGCACTGTATGTACTTCGGAAGAAAATTCAGATTTTTTACAAAATCCTTAATTAAAACAATTCAATCCTTAATTAATTAAAACATTCAAGGTGCAAACACTTATTTCGACGAGAGACTTAAAATCAGATGAATGCCGAAGCGCCGTAAGAGGCCACACCACATTCACCACGCTTAAGCAACACCTCTGGGAACAAAGCGACCTTACTGCCGGCACGATCGTCACCAGCCAGTCACCCAGGCGGGAAAACCTGCAAAGCCGGACACTAGAACCTTGTTCGCGTGAAATATTCCATCTCCCGTTTCAGATGTCAGCTGTCCCGAGCGGCACGGCCGCAGACCCCCGGGGGAAGGGCCGGGGCGGCCCCCCGGCAGCCAGCCCCCCCCGGGGCCGGCGGCGGACGGTCGAAAGGCAGGGTGCACCGGCTGGGACGGCTGCGCTGCCCTGTCTGAAGCGGATCCCGCTTGGAGAGAGCCGGCTGCGGCCTCCCGCTGCGCTCCGGCCGTTCCCATCCGAACCGGGTGTGTCACAGCGCAGTCCCGTCAGCAAGCCATTCCTAAGGGCGGCCTTTCCCCCTCACCGTTAGCCGGCGAAGGGGACCTGTGGCGGCGGGGACGGGGGACAACCGCTGCCCCCGCCGCGCCCCCTCAGGCCGGGGCCGCGCTCGGGCTGCCCGCGCTCCGCCGAGCGGCCTGCGGCAGCGCCCGCCCCCACAGGCAGCCACGCTCGGGGCTGGCAGCGGGTGAGGGGCTGCCTGAAAGACGGTTGTGTGGGGGGTTTTATTGTTATTATTAAAATCTGCAAGAAGAGCGTCCACGTGGAGGAAACCCACGCACTTTGTATACTCCTGAAATTGTGGATTCTGGCTGAGAGCTTGCGTATCACTTGGGAAGCCACCCGACACCTCGGCTCCCCGCACAGGGAAGGGGAAGTTGTGACGCCCGTAACACAGCGCTGCGCTCCGTCCCCTCCATCCCCACACGGTGCCTCCGGGGCCGGCCCCCGCGCCGGGCAGACACCCCCGCCCCGGCAGCGAGCACTCTGCCGCCCGCCTTTCGTTTTCTAGTCTCTTCCTATTCCGAGGCACCGTCTGCCGCGCCGCCCCCCCGCCCCCACCAGCGGGACCCCACCGCAGGGAGCCGGGCCGGGCCCACAGCCAGACCCCTCCAGCGCTGACGGCGTGCCCGCCCGCCTCGCCTCGCCGCGCCACGCAGGCGCCCACTCACCGCGGGGCCGCCGGCGGCTCCGGACACACCTCGGGCGGGAGCGACCGACCGGCTATAGCGGCGCCCGGCGGCTCGGCAGCCCTACGCCTCCCCGCCGAGGGGCCGGGAGCGGCGGGCGGGGGAGGGCAGAGCCGCCCCCGCCGCGCCCCCCCGTCGCCGCCCGCGGAGGGCCGGGCCCGGCCGGGCAGGGCCGCCCCCGCTTATCGCCTGGTGCCGGGCGGGCGCTGAAGGGTGGGCGGGCTGTGGGGGCCGGGGTGGTGCCTCGCTGCTCCGGGCCCTCACCTCAGGAAAACAGCCACCCTGAGGAGCCACGAGCGGCTGGAGCTCTAACGGGGAGTCCACGCGTCAGTTCAGTCGTACTGACGCTTTTGTATTAAAAGGTTATTTCTGTGTTGGTAACCTGAGGTAAAGTGACCTTAAACTCCCCATGGCTGTCACGGATGGGAACCCGTAACAGTTTTGACGGCGAAATTGCCCTCGTTTTGCTTTGGGGTGCCACTAGTATCTGTGAAAAATAGCCTTTTAAAATCCCTCAGTGGTGTTTGCTCTGGTGTCCAGATCTGTCTGGGAGTACTTCCAGCTGGGAAGGACAGGAGATCTTTGACAATATTGGTATTAAAAATACCAGGGTTTTGTTCATTGCTCTTATCTCTGGGCTGGAGGTTCAAGGTTGGAGGGGCTGTACCTGGCCTCCTCTGCCTCGCCTTCACCATTTGTGCGAAAAGCAGACATTGTCTGAAACCGAACATTGCCTAATATTTGCATTTCAGGTGGAACCTTGAGCTGCTGAAAAGCCCATCAATACATGGTTGGAGAAAGCGAGGCCAGCTTCCAGCCTGCAGAATCCATGCTCGTGTTTTTTCGTGTTAGGCAAATGCTATAAATCTTGCTGTAGAAATAGAGAATATTTCCAGTAGCAAACACTGACCCTCTCCACAAGGGTTTAACTAGATGCCATCATAACTAGCAAGCTGCTAAGGAAATAAAAGAGCACCCTCCCTTCCCCTGGCTACCCACCATCAAAAGCATCAGTGGATCTGACTTCACAGTCCTCTTAGGGACTTCCACAGGAGTTTTCACTGAGTTTGATGTATATGGTGACTCAGAGACTACAAGAGCAAATTCTTGTGAGGAGTGACATCTTGACAAAAACCTTAACAGAAGCCTTTTGTGTGGGGATTTTGCAGAAACCTCATAAGAAACCACAAAAACATGCAGTGGGCATTATAGCATTTTCATTGTCGTTCTAGAGGCATTGGCAGTGGAACAACTTGGATCATCAAAGACATCCTGTCTTCATGGAGGGGAAATAATACCTTCTTGGAGCCCAAGCAAAGAACATGGCACTAAAAAAAATCCCAAGCATTAATATTTTTCTGAATTACTGCTGTTATTAGGGATAGGCTTTTTTCTTTTTACTGTACACTGATTTTCTAAGAAGCGGGGGGGGAAATCCAAGTAAATATTTAAGATAAGTAAATCATTTAGCTTCTAACTGCTTTCCTCTTCTCGAGGTACATTAAGTTTTATGGTTCATGTATTTCTGTGCTAAGGGGACCTTGGCCTTGGAGAAATGTGCCTCTGGGCTCCTCACACTCCAGAATTTCCTGCCAAGGAACAGTGAGCTGGGGCTTGCTGACACACAAATGCTAGCTTGTGCCATCTGCCCATCCCACTCTGTCTGCCTGTCAAACCCACTGCCTCCAGTTCTCCAGATTGCCCCATCATCCTCATAATATCAAATCTCCAGAGACCAGTTTCTCAGACTACAAAACAATCTTGAAAAACACTGGTTTTGTTCCACCAGGCTCATGCTCTTGGGCAGCCCTGCACACTGCAGCTAGGGAAGCCCTTCCACCTTGCCTGTTGCCCAGTAGCTTTCATACAGCCCTGCTGTGCCCTGGTCCCCCCAGCAAAGAGCTCTACAAGCTGCGTGGGACAGTGTTATCATCCCTCTCCTCATTGTCAACAAAACCTCTGTATGCAATGACTCCCCCTGGTTCTTCTCACTCCTCTCTGGGCTTTCAGCTCTGCTTTATCACTCAGCAGATAAGGCACCCTCTGATTTCCCCCAGCTGTCAGCTGGTTTATGCCACCTGGTTCCCAACCCTAAGTAAGGAGCTTCCTGCTTTCAGTGATGTCCTCTTGCTACCTCCCTGCCCACTGCCTCGGTCCCACTGGCTCTGTGAGTCCATGGTAGGGCAGGTAGGCTGTCGTGAAAGCCGCTAAAAACTTATTTTCTCTCCTTGTCCTTCCTTCCCTGTACGATTTGCTGTCTTCTGAGAATCAGGCCTGCATTTGCAAAATGTTGCATGAAGTTTGGAGATAGAGAAGGTGGGAGCTGCTTAGCTTGCTGCCCAGAAAGTGAGAAAGTGTATCAGAGCTCACAGAAACCTTTTTCCCCGTGTGGGCACCTTGTCTGGTCATCCAGGCACGTTAAGCCAGGAAACAGGGAAAAAGCAGAAGCAAATGTGGAGCTACTCTGAGCTTCTTGAACTTGAGCCTTTGTGGGGAGCAATCAGGACCCTTAGGACAACTTTCCTCAAGACCTCCTGTGGTGTCCAGCATGTAAAATCAAAGTGGTATCCTTGGGGTCTGGTGTCTAACCTGCTGGTCTTAGAAGGTGTCAGACACATAAAGGTCTAGATGTAGTGTGTGTGAATTACTTAGAAAACCCATCAGACTAGAGTAACAGAAAGAAGCCTGTCCTAGCTTCTGAAATCTATTTTATTTATGCATTTGATTATAAATTCAGCTACATCATGCAATGCTTGGCAAATGCAAAAAAAAAGAGCCATAAAATCAGCTACTCCGCTTTCCTCCCCTCTAAAGGTTTTCCTCAAGGATGAGACAAATGCCAAGCAAAAATTAAGCAGGAGGAGGGAAGAGAGCATAATAAATAATGAAAGACACAATGAATGAGAGTCCTGAGGTAATCAAAATACCTAAGCCATAAAGATATAAAAAAAAAATAAGCTCTGTTCATAGCTCAGGACTACATATCTCACAATTATATTGCTATCAAGAAAGTGTGTTCTGCAAAAATATCTGTACAGAATTGCTATACTCTGAATGTATGCCATGGTCCAATATTGTCTCCTAGAGTCAAAAACTAATAAGGTGTTAAAATTTTCATTGTTGTTGTGGGTTAGACTGCTTAGTTGGACTTCAGTGTGTTTTTTTACATTGCTTTCACCTAGTCTTTTCACCTCTCTTTGCTTCCTCAAGGCTAATGCATGGAATATTAAAAATACAACAAGTCTCAAATTCAGAGGAGTGTATCTTTGCTAATACTATAGCAGGCAAATGTATGGGGGAAATAAACTGCACCATCAGCTTAGTATCTAACTCAGAAAATCTACCTTCCTAGATAGTCGTTTTCTTCCAGAAGCTTTGTGAGCCTGCAGCAGTATTAAAAAATGTATTTTTTCCAATCTACTTGAAATGAAACCCTTTGCTTTTGCCACATAGCAGAAATAATAAGGTCTTTATCTCCTGGATCACATTAATTTTGCCTACAATAGAATTACCTTTTTTGCTTCATTTTGGCAGATGCTTAACATCAACCCCAAATTCAAGTCCGATAAACCTAGCAGTGAAGAGCTACGTGCACTTTTCCCTCCAAATTAGATGGTGGGCAATTTCCATCCAGACAATTATTATCTTTGTTTTGGTCAATAAATCTCATTGATCTTGGGTTTTAGTTATGCAAAGTACTTCAGTCTTAGTGCAATACTGTGTTATCTGTGATCAATGCTTCAAAGGCAGCGTAACAACTGTCTAGTGCGGGCTGTGGAGCTCTTCCTTCAAGCATGAATGGCCTCAACCCAGCCAGCTGCAGACATACTCCCTTCTCAACCGCTCCTGGCCCTTCTGAAAGCCTCTTATGAATATGGCTCCATTTGTGAAAACCTGGATGGTTGCCTGTGGTGAAGGTTTCTGGAAGGACCCTTTTCTAACCAGTTAACAGACTTTTCTGCCAGGGGCTCAGAGATTCAGGGAGCTGATGGCTGGCACTGGAGGAAAGGTGAAGTCAGGACCTGAACCTCCCTGGGAGAAGAAAATACCATGGCTTCTCCAAGACTGTCAGAAACGGTGTTAAAAACATGACAATTGCTTGTGGACAAGGGAGTAGCCATATATCCAGAAACCTGTTGGTGAGGGCAGCTGCCTGGGAGTGCAGGAATCGCTCAGCACACCGCTGCCAGTTGCCCTTTCCCTCTGCTAGTGAGGAGAGTGGTGCTCCAGTTCTCCCACAGCAGCCTGTGGCTGGAGGTGTGGGAATACATGTTTGCAATATGGGTTTCACTGAGGAAATGCTAAACTGGTATTTCAGAAGGAGTTACAGAGGTGCTGACGTTTCCTAAATGCAGTCAAACACAAGACATGCTGTGAGATGGAGAGGAGGGAGTGCCTTAAGATACCGTGCTTGAGTAGATCTCTCTGTAGTGATTTACAGCAGTGCAATAACTTGCTGTATGCAGCAGCAGCACTGAACTGCATTGGCTGGTCATGGCTCTTTCACCTGGGGTGAAAGCAATAACTACCTGGCAGCCAGAGAAAAGACCAGGACACAAAAGTGCTGAAGGACAGGCTCATTTCTTTTGCCTCATTTCAGTGGTTGAGAGCAGCTGTCCTTCATGTGTCACTGGCTTCGAGCAGTAGGGAATATTTGCAGAGTCACCTTGAGCTACTGCTGAGCTCCCAGAATTTGGCCATGCACTTTCTGTTACGCTGACAATTGATGTATGCAGCAGAGCAAGGGCTGCTTAGGATCCATTACAGCTTGGTGAGTCCATCTAAACCATGAAGGGAGACATTACACTAAATCCAAGATGGATTTTGCTGAGTTTATTGTTTTCAATCACTGCAATTACCACAAGTGACAATAGAGCTGTAGCCATGAATTCTAATTCATACAGAAGCATTCAGAACTTTAGCCTTTATTTCTTAAAAATGTGGATGTTGGCAACTCACATTTGCAGCAAAACATTTTTATCGTTTGGAGAAGAAACACCCAGGTTGTGAACCTGCATGTAGGATCTAAACCACAGCTAGGCACAGAGCAGCCCACAAAAGCAGAGTGAGCTAGCTGCCTGTCAGTGTCCATGAAATCCCTTGGTGGAGCTGACAGGTGCAATAAGGGCTACATCAGGAAAGCACGGCATGTGCTTGATCAGAAGAGAACATCTGAACACATGAAGATTTGACCAGTAAAGCATCTTCGTATGCTGCCGACTGCGGTATTTTGCATGGCTCTTTGAGCACTCTGCGGAAGTGTTAAAATGTGGCTTAGAGGCTAACTCATACACAGATAATTAATTCTTTGCTACAAAGATCACTCATGTTAAATGTGATAATCCAAATCTGTGGCATGGTTCTGAACAGCTTCCTACTGCAACCATCCACAAACAAGGCTCTCAACAATTAATTCCTGGTGATGGCATGAAATCAGCCAGCCTTGTTTATCTGTATCTATAGCCATTTCTTTTGTTATCCAATCACAAAATGACAACACAGTCACCACAACTAATAGTACGCAAGTATCATTAGTACCATGAGATGATATAGTCCAGCAGTTGGAGATTTTCTTATGTTCATGTTCATTCTTAGCACTTCTTTTCCAAATTTGCATATGCTACAGAATTGCTTTTAATTGCAGGTATGCAGGGGAGGTCAAGACATCTGGCAGGTCCCCATTTTTAGAAGGCATTTTTGACAATATTTAACTTTTTCTTTCCATCTCAGTTCTGGCTTCTTTTTTTTCATCTCTCCCTTACTTCTGGGCATACGTGGACCATACACTTTGTTACATGTGCCACTTGAAGCGCACCAATCGTTGGTTTTGTGCTGTAGGAATACACAAGATGGAAAAGTTTCACTTACTGTAATAATAAAGTAATATTTTATCGCTATGCTAATAACATATTTGACAAGTTTCTTCCAAGTATAGCTTTGCATTGCCTCAGAAAAGATACTTCCTCTTGCTCCCCTGTTTTGAGTAACCGTCTGGTTCTGTACAGAACACAGACATGAATATGTCTGTAGAAGAAGACTGAGCTCACAAGACAAATAAGTGGCCACGTACACTGATGGAAGAAGATACCTCTAGATTTCAGGCTGACATTATGTTAATGGGGAAGGGGCTGGCGCACAAGTCTTATGAGGAGCAGCTGAGGGAACTGGGGGTGTTCAGCCTGGAGAGGAGGGGGCTCAGGGGGGACCTTATCGCTCCCTACAGCTGCCTGAAGGGAGGCTGTAGGCAGGTAGGGGTTGGTCTCTTCTCCCCGGTAACAACTGATAGGATGAGAAGAAATGGCCTCAAGTTGCATCGGGGGAGGTTTAGATCGCATGCTAGGAAAAAATTCTTCACTGAAAAAGTTGTCAAGCACTGGAACAGGCTCCCAGGGAAGTGGATGAGTCACCATCCCTGGAGGTATTTAAAAGACACGTAGGTGTCGTGCTTAGGGGCATGGTTTAGTGGTGGACTTGGCAGTGCTGGGTTAACAGTTGGACTTGATGATCTTAAAGATCTTTGCCAACCTAAAAAATTTCTATGATTCTATAATTCTAAATGAAAGTAACTGTATTGTTAAGCTGTGCTGTGTAATTAATCCTCCTTTTAATTGCTTACCTGCACCACATGCCTGTTGTGCTCTCCAGCCATCATCAGCTACATGAATTACTGTAAAAAGAAAACGAGATTTTTTTCTGCTTTTTCAAATGTGTCTGGTAAAACAAATATGTTTGCTTTTAGGGCAAGACTACATTGTTCTCAACCCCCCCCACTGAACAGCTCTTCTCAAACACATCCCTTCCCAAGTAAAATTTTACCATTAACATGTCTCTAAGAAATGCTTGTCAGAAGAGAGTAATTTTCCCCTCCAAAAATTAAAAAGGGGTGAAGAAGATAGGATTTTATTTTGAATTTATGAATTAAGAAAAACTTGTTTGCAAATAGAACTTCTGTTGCAGCAATTAAAAAATATAAAAAATCTTTCAAATAACTTACAAAAACCATTTCTTAGAAAAAGCATGTAGAAAGGATATACCGCTGTACCCAGCAGAAATCTATTTGAGCATCAGATTAGTACTATCATAAGAGAAATACTGTTTACAGATTTAATATCGCCTGCAGCATTTGGATTTGTCTGGGAAACCTTTCAGGCACTGAGTTTGCTCCAGCTCCTGCTCAGTTGGTGGGAAACCCTTGTACTGGGTTTGCACGGCAAGGCTTTGGTAGCGGGGGGCTACAGGGGTGGCTTCTGTGAGAAGCTGCCAGCAGCTTCCCCTGTGTCCCATGGAGCCAGTGCCCACCGGCTCCAGGACGGACCCGCCGCTGGCCAAGGCCCAGCCCATCGGAGACGGTGGTAGCGCCTCTGGGAGAATGTGTTTAAAAAGAGATGAAAAAAACCCCAAATATCAGAGGAACTGCAGCCAAAGAGAAGAGTGAGAATATCTAAGAGAAACAACTCTGCAGACCCCAGGTCAGTGCAGAAGGAGGGGCAGGAGGTGCTGCAGGCACCAGAGCAGATCCCCCCGCAGCCCGTGGGAAGCCCACGGTGAGGCAGGCTGTGCCCCCAGCCCATGGAGCCCACGGGGAGCAGGTACCCACCTGCAGCCCGGGGAGGGTCCCACGCCAGCGCAGGTGGATCCCCGAAGGAGTCTCTGACCCCATGGGAAGGCTCCTGGCAGGACCAGTGGACCCATGGAGAGAGGAGCCCAGGCTGGAGCAGGCTCCTGGCAGGACTCGTGACCCCGCGGGGGACCCAGGCTGGAGCAGCCTGTTCCTGAAGGACATCACCCTGTGGGAGGGACCCACACTGGAGAAGTTCATGAAGAGGTGCAGCCCATGGGAAGGATTCACCTTCGAGAAGTTCCTGGAGGTCTGGCTCCCGTGGGAGGGACCCCACGCTGGAGCAGGGGGAGAGTGAGGAGCCCTCCCTCTGAGCAGGAGGGAGCGGCAGAGACAACGTGTGATGAACTGACCGCAGCGCCCGTTCCCTGTCCCCCTGCACCGCTGGCGGGGAGGAGGGAGAGAAAATCGGGAGAAAAGTTGAGCCTGGGAAGAAGGGAGGGGTGGGGAAAGCTGGTTTTAAGATGTTAGTTTTATTTCTCTTTACCCTACTCTGGTGATTGGTAATAAATTACACTAATTTCCCCAAATCAAGTCTGTTGTGCCTGTGACGGTCATTGCTTAGTGATCTCCCTGCCCTTACCTCGACCCATGAGCCTTTTGTTCTATTTTCTCTCCCCAGTCCAGCTGAGGAGGGGAGCGATGGAGTGACTGTGGTGGGCACCTGTGTTAGCCAGGGTCAACCCAGCACACCCTACATGGTCTTTCCTTGGAGCAAGCTCAGACTCAGATTACTGGATACTGAAGCAAACCCAATCTCTCCCTCAGGCTGAAGAGAAATGATTCCTCTGGTGAGTTCCCAGAGATTTTTGCCCACTGCAGATTTTGAGAGCTGTGCCCTGAGGCTGCACGCCTGCTTGTCTCACCTCTGGCAAGGAGAGGATATGCATGCAACAAAATTCTGTTCACATTTTTATGTGGGAGGTTTTCTCCGCAAGACTCACAGCCCCAGGCCAGAGTCCTGGGGAATAACTAGTATTTTTGAACACTTACAATTTGAAGAGGTACCAGTGTCTGAAGCCCCACTGTAAAGAAATAGTGTTGAATGTTAGTGACTCATAAAACACAAATCACATCTTGCTAATAACAAGATAAGACATGTGAATAGATCTGACCCCCTCTTTTGAGATGAAGGACAGCCTTCTAGACTGTTGGGCTCTCCTTGAGACCAAAGCAGAGGAGCACAGGGCATACGGTCCTTAAATGAACAACTGTTAGAGAAATTTGCAGGGAACATTTTGTAAGTTAAGAAAAGGATTTACCTGTTCCGCTTAATTTGGTTGGTGAGTTCACCTAAGAAAGATGGAGAAGAATGTTTTACAAAGCTAGTAATGCATTCAAGGTTGGGATTTGGTACTGTGTCCCTGGATCTCATGGTCCGGGATAAACTAGGTGGGGATAGGGGTGGGCAAACGAAGGGGCCATTTCTCAAAAGCATGATTGCACACCCAAAGACTCGGGAGGTAGGTGGGAGCAGGAAACCACCTCAGCTAGGAGCTGTCCTTACGCTGGTTAGGAGCAGACCTCTTTCTTGTTATCCCCAGAAACAGTCTTTCCGCCCCTTTTGCCCTCCCCTTTCCAACACCCCAAGATCCCATCTGAATCCTTATCAGCCCCTCAAGGCCACGCACATGCCCCGTATAAAGGAGCCACCGTTCAGTGGCCATCAGCCCTGCTCACTGAACCCTGGGGCTTGGTGGTCTCTGCTTGGGTTCGGCAGCGTGTGGCCGGCAGGTCGGGGCAGGTCACTCACTGTGCACATCTTCCAGCAGTGAGCCCAGGTGACTCATGAAGTCCCACATCAGGCGTCGGCAGCAATCGATCCTGGCCTGATCCAGCTGCACCACCACCATGTCTGTCCCTTCAACGCAGAAATTCTGACTCCGAATCCTAGAGCGTAGGCAGTCATTTCACCAAGGAAAACCATTTAGCATTAGAAAGTTAACAAATCCTTTTTTAGGAAGGACTCTACGAAAGAGGAGGGTGCTTTGGCAACATGAATTATCATGTAAACAGCTCTCTGATAAGGTTAAGTGAGTTGAAATTGTTATGTAGTTATTTTTTTGGCAATGCCTTCTGCTTACCAAACCTGGATGGAACTTTCAAATGCTGGAAATGAGAAAGGGGAAGGAGTTTTGCTAATACCCTTGTGATTTGACCTGCTGCAGGCAGGTTCTTACTGTTCTAGCACAACTGCCATCCTGATAGAAAGAAAATGCCAAACGTATTAAATGGTGTCCAGGCTTCTGGAAAATGACTTTGATCCCACAGTCTAGATTTTGACTTGTAGCACAGCTGTGAGTGATGGACTATGCTGCTGCCAGCACACCCCCTAGGTACACAGTGATTCAAAGTTATCCTTGCAATCCAAGTTCAAACCCAGCTTTAATTTGTACAAGTTAAAAAGATGACATCTTAAAATCTACCTAGATGTTTAAGCTAGCCCTTCATGCGGCTGGGGAGTTCAGTGCTGCAGCAAAACCTCTTGTGGATCTCTAATTTACTGTTGGTGTGATTTTGCACCATTGAATTGCAGCTGACACCCAGGTGTCAATTAGGATGTGATAAGTCAAATGTATCACTTGCAAGGGAAAAGATAATAAATCTGTCTAGCTATTAAGCTTGTCCACAAGCAGAAGCAAAACTCAGTGGGAAATGAGCCAGTTACCTTTGCAGCTGAAGGCTTTTCACTGGGACCTACATACAGGAGTGGCACAATACCCATCCAAGAGAGTGTTGCTGTAAACTGAACCCTATGGGCTTAATCTCTGATAAAAACGGTTTTCTGGTAACAAAACCCATTGGTTTTCATCAGAATCCAGCAACCGTGTAGCTGCCAAGGAAACTGAAACTTAAAGGGAACTCTGGGATGGCAGGCGGGTATCTCTGCATCTTCATTAACTGTGTGGAGGTGGTGCCCTCTGGCTCAGCGGGAATAGAGAGCAGCTTTGCAGCGTAGGGTTCTGGGACAGACAGGTTTGATCCCAGTTATCAACACCATATTTTTTCAAAGAATAAAACAAGTGTTTTCAGATGGAACATACCTGTCCTTGGCCAGTTTAAATTCCTACAAATAAGATTGCCAAAAGAAAAAGGAAAAAAATTGTTAATGTGGTTTCCAGAAAGGGCAGCTGGCTGAGAAACAGCGATATTCATGAAGAAAAGCGGAGTACTGCTGCTTACTTTGAGAAAAAGGAAAACATCCGTTTGCTCTTTCATCTTCTGCAAAGACTGAAGATGCTGTGCAGCCTTATGTCTCCTCTGTTCCATTTTCTTCTTCACTTTGGTAATATATGCCAGCTGTTTTTTCTCATTGGATTGAATGTCACTCAGGATCTTCTTCTCTTTCTGAGTCATCTCTGTCTTCATCTCTTCAAACAGCATTTGCAGCTGAGAAGTCACTGTTTCTGTATTAGTCTAAATGAACAGATAAGCAAATGGTGCACTGGCTCAGGAACTCAGCACTTCAGCTTAGTGTCCCTGTTTATGAATTATTTATTAATTGTATCTATCCTTTGCACTGGCTTTAGAAGGAAGCAGACAATAAACATTTGCTTAGAATATCTGATTAAGCACAGGGTTATGAAAATTAATCCTGATATAGTAAAAAAATCAGATAAAATCCAGCTAGCAATGTGAGAACTCTATTGGTACACGCTGAGAATCCCACTTGTAGACTCAACTTGTTTTTCTTTCATTTAACAGATAGAGAACTTTAAAAATACATAATGAAAGGTATGATCTGTGGTCTGCCAGTCCTGCAACCTCATCTGTGCAACCACAATATATGGCAGAGTCTCCCAGGTGGTTCCTCCTGTAGAGCTATGCTGGGGAGCTGTGAAAAAGCTTGGCTTCTGGCAGTTTCTCACACCGGTGTTCTCCCTGCTTTGGACTGTATCTCTTTCTATTCATCTGCTTCTAACAGTGTATTTGCCATCACTTACTTCTGGGAAATTGTGGAGGAAAGATGCTCTGAGTGATGATCTGAGTACCAACCTTGAGCTGATTCTTGGTTTCCTGAAGCTCTTCTAGGGCAGTAGCTAAAGCGCTTTTACATTCCTGCAGCCATGTCACAATGTCCATGAGTTCACTCTAGAAGAAGGAAAGGCAGCACTGTACTTTGCAGCAGGGAAGCAGCACAGGAAGCTTTAAACCAGACCGGCAGTTTGCAGAGCTGATAAAATGGCACAGGTACCTTCTACCTCCCTGCTTTCACCAGCAAGTCCTATAATAAACGCCTCCTCATAAAGACAGGGCATAACGGAAAACTGACATGACCTTGAAAACTTTCAAGTCAGTGTTTAATTTTTATAGATGTGTAACTTTGTATAGGTAGGTTAGTAAACAACTTTCCCTTTGAATAAGTAGATTTCACTTTAAATAATTACATCTCAATTTATCCGTTAAGGCTCTGTTCCTGCCAGAATCTTCACATGTACCTAACGTGACCCAAATCCTTAGTTTTCACATCTGTCACCAGCTGTGGGATCTGAGGATAAGGTAATAAGCAACCATCTTTTCTGAAGATCAGCAAAACAGCGGTACTTACTCACCCAGCTGTTTCTTTTAACGGATACCACTATCATTGAGTGCTGTTATATATACTGCACAATGACACATTTCAGAAGGGACATTAAACTTTGTTCTTTGGGGATCAGACAGTCTCTGGTTCTGGTTGCTTCTGGCTGCCTCCAGCAGTTTTCACACCTTGAGCACCCAAGAATGGCCACAGCAAACACAGCTGCTAGACTCCCGTTTCTTTAGTAAAAATGATACCAGAAAACTTAGGTTTTCCATGAGATAGTTGTCACAGCTGGAAAGTTTTACTCTTGGAAAAATTAAAAGACAAATAATCAAATTCAGCTGAGGTTCCTTGCACCAAAACCCTTTTATAATTCCTTCTAAAAAGCTGCATTCCTGATTCCTCTGGCTATCTTGGGGAGTTTAAAAGAAACCAAGCAAACAAGAGGAATATGCAGCTGAGACCCATGGAGATGGCTTCCCCATAGACAGGGCACTACTGCTCCCTTACCAGCTCCAGGGATGAAGGGAACGGTTACTATCCTAGACACCCCACTTCTGTTTGGCAGCCCTGAATTTTTTATAGGTAACATGGGGGAGAAAGTTAGTTTGCAATACGTGTAACTGCAAAGGATGCTTCCTGCTAATTCCTGAGGAGGTTGTGACCTGTCCTGAGGTCGGGAGCAAGCCAGGCATTTCCTGCCCATGCACTGGGTTCCTGCAGGGTGTTTTGTTTGGGCTTTAAACTGAGCCCAGAAATTTCAAATGCAAGCAGTGAGCAAGCATTTTATGGAATGGAATGGAAAATACATTTTAACTCCTCAGTCTCAGCTGATTCTGGAGCTTTTCAAGGACAGCAGCTGGACTCAAAGCCAAGGACATGAGGGCCCATATCTCTGTGCCCTCTGGGATGCTAGCTCAGCAAAATTTGTGGCAGAGGGAGTAGGGAGCCAGAGGCAAGAGTGGGAAAACCTGTTTCCCAACCCAAAGTTCAGCAGTGGTGGGGTCCCCGAGGCTCTGTGGAGAAAGAAATTTCTTAACCCCTGCAAGAATACTTCTCAGTCGCAGCCAGGAACGCCCTGGTGCGTGGCAGTTTGCAGTTGCATGGGGCTGTGCACGACCGGTATGCACTGCAGCAGCGGGGGCGGCGGAGCCCTGCGCCTGCCACTCGCCCACTTACCCACATGCACGCCCACATCAGCACACACTGCAGGATTTACCCACCCTTGTCCCAGGCAGCCCCAAACACCATTTTCTGCCTTTCTTCCTTGCTTAGCCTGCCAGGCTGCTTTGACACCGCAAAGGAGGAAATGAAAAGCAAATTCCAGCACAATGCACTAGTCCCTGCCGGGGTGGGCATGAAATCCCCGGAGCTGCTGCCTGCCTGTCCTTGCCTGCCCCCATCCCCACTCCCCGGTGAAATCCTTGCGGCCCCTCCTGCAGCTTGCCCCATTCCTCCAGGTCAGGAGTTTGCAGCAACCCTTGCAGGGGCCATGGGGAGAGGAGAGCCCCTTACCAGCTGTCTGTCATGTGTCTCCTTCAGGCTGAGGATGTTGTGGCCCTTGTGGCATCCCGCGATAGAGCAGAGCATGCAGATGTACTGCCTGTCATCCTGGCAGTAGCACTCCAGCAGCCTGCCATGCTCCAGGCACTTCCTCTCCTCCACCAGACCGCCTGCGCCCACCTCCACCAGGACATGGTCCTGCTGGGAAGCCTTGGCGTTGTGTTTGTTCAGATGGGCCTGGCACAAGGACGCATCGCAGTTCAGGCAGGTTTTCACGGCTGGCTGGGACCAGTCCAGGCAGAAGTCACAGGGAACCACCTCCTTCTCCTCTGCAGAGCCCTCGTCCTGTTGTTCTTTGGAAGTTGTGGCCAGAAATGCCTCCACAATGCTGCACAGCTGGAAATTCTTCTGCAGATCCAGGATGGGCCCCAGCTGGAGCTGACATACAGGGCAGGAGTAAGTGGCCTTCGATTGCTGCTGGGCACTGAGCGCCTTCTGGATGCACTGCTTGCAGAAGCTGTGTCCACAGCCCAGCAGCACTGGGTCCCTGTACAGAGACAGGCAGATGGGACAGCTGAGTTCATCCTCCAGGCTCGCACCCCTTCCATATCCTTCCTTGGCTTTTGCCATGGCTGCAGAAATGGTGTGTTGGCTGGCCTGCGAGAAACGAAACTAAAAGAGATGACCTTGGCGTTGTGCCATGGTTGGAGACCCAGCACAGAGGCTGCATGCAAGTCCTCGTGACAGGGCAGCAGAGATAACGCTCCTGTCCCAGGCTCCACCCACACGCAGCTCCTCTAAACTGTGGCAGCCGCTTTGAGATGGTTGCCCTCAGTCTCATGCAGCATCGCTCCAAGGATGAGCCACCACCACCAGACTGGTGGGAGTAGTGAGTGCTGGGGAGGGCAGGAGATGGACAATTCTCCTGCAGCCCTCTGCCCTCCCAGAAAGCTTCTCCATCCCATGCCAGGGACAGCAAACGAAAGGTAAGCCCTGGATGAGAAGAGCACGAGCCCAGCAGGGGTAAACCAGGAACTCCCTCTGCTTTGTCTGGTTCTTTTCCACAGCAGTTACAGGTTACCTGTAGGTAAAATAGGGAGAACCCAGGGGAAAGTTTTACTGGGACTTGTTGAGGCTGGTCTGCTACCTGCAGCCAGGTGACAGGGAAACAGGGGCTGGAAAGGCTCTCAGGAATGTGCTTTAGGGCAGGAACATCCCTGCACCATCTCAGGAGCCTTGCTTACCCCACTTGGCACCTGCACCACCCCAGACCGGGCAGAGCAGCAGCCACTGCAGGCGCATTTGGGAGACCCAGCTCTGCCCACATGGTCTTCTGTATCATTTTGGTGCATAAGATGCAAAAGACAAAACACAGCCACTTTCTTCCAAGACTGAACGAGGATTTATTTTAGGATCTGCAAAACTGTAACATTCATTAAGGCCCTTCACTGTTCCTGCTGGGGTGAAGAGCTCCTGCCTGGACCTCTTCAGGCAAATACCCTGGCTCTGTCAGAAGGCAGCAGGCAGGAATATCATCTCTTCCTCCCCAAGGTGTTTGGACAATCGTAATGAACTGGGCCAGGTCCCATATGGCAGAGGCTAAAAGCACATGAGTTTTCCTCGTTACTCCCGTTGCTGTGAGATTTTTGCATACATGAGGAGAAAATCGAAATGGCAGCAAGAAGCCGGTAAGCGATGTATCAGAGAGCTCGCAGGGGGTGACGGCAGCAAGGCAGAGCAGTTGTCTTACTGCCTAGTCTCTGCTTGCCTCCCAGGCCCTCTTTGCTTCTGCAACAGATGGCTCAGGTTCTGCAGGATGGGTGGAGGAAGGCAGGGGTAAAAGCTGATGCATTACAGCAAACATGAGCATTGCTGCTGCTCAGTTCTGCAGCAGTTAATGTTGTGCTGTCAACATTTTTATACACCAACTTGCCATTGTGTTTTGCAAACTACACTACTTTAATAACATGCAGCCAACACAGCATTTGATCCAATGCAACAAAGTGCATCTCAGCAGCATTTTCATAGTGATTCACAGGACTAATAAGACAGGAGCTCTGGCAGTAAGTGGCGGTGTGCTGCGCTATACCCCACAGAGGCCTTGCCGTCACACAGACGAGCGGTCACAGCAGCCCAAACCCTGATTGCTGATATGCCAGCTTAGCACAGCCTCCATGCAGCAGCACTCCCAATACCTAGGCCTGGAAATACAAAACACCACCTTGTCCCCCCATCACTACAGGAGCCTCAAAGAGCCGTTTGACACAAAAAAGGTAGCATAGGCGGGGTAGTTTGAAGGGATGCTTACTGCCTGTATAAGCTTGAGTCTCTCAGCAGGACCTCCACCCTTGACAGACACGTTATAAAATGACAGTGTATTTCTTCTACAGTCTAGCTCTACCCTGATCACTTTGAAGCCTGCAGAAAAGTTCTCAGTTGTGATCATGGTTTCACCTAGGAACACACTAAGGTAATCACAACACATGCACAGGTAGCACTCAATCTTGTTGTGAATGATTCCGAGCTTCCAGCATCTTGCATTGCTGGTGTCCACCTCCCAGAAGTGACAGCCCGCTGAGAAGCTCTGGTGACTCTGCACGTATGGTAAAGAATATGGGTTATGTGGTATACTATATGTGTAACAACCAAATGAGGAGTCAAAGATTGTTTGGTCAGGGTGAGCAGCTGAACAAGTCAGATGTTGATGAACTGCAGAAAGAAAAAAAACACATTACAATTGTTAATTAATAATTGTGCAGATTTGCACACATCCCTTTTGCTGTTGCTGAAAGCTGGATTTCCCAATCCAACTCATCAAAGTCAATCTAAGTCATCTTATCCAAGTCATTAAAAGCATATGTTAACCGAAACACCCTCAACACCTCTCTAAGCTGCCCCTATGTAATTCTAAAGGGGATTGCTAACACATTTCAAGAAATGCTGCTCTTTCACAATTTTGAAGTGTCTTTTTCCTTTTTTGTTTCCAACGACAGCAACTCTTCAATTTTAGTTTTCTATCATTGTCCTCTGCAGAGCTTCATTAGGCATTTTTAAAAACTCTTAGAAAATTCTACGTACAAGAAATGTGTGAACAGTAGCACAGCCATTTTATAAATGTTTATTTGCTTAGGAACATTCGAAGCTTCAAAAGTGAACAAGTCAAGAACTTACAGTAAAGATTAAGGGGAGGCCAACATGGGGGACACTGTTGTGTGTTTGCTACAGGCCACCTGATCAGGCCGATGGGGCCTCCTACAGACAACAGGGGGTAGCCTCACCATCACAGACCCTGGTTCTCATGGGGGACTTCAACCTCCCTGATACCCACTGGAAAGACAACACAGCCAGGCACAGGCAGTCCAGAAGGTTCCTGCAGAGCATTGATGATAATTTTTTGATACAGGTGGTGGAGGAGCCTACAAGGTGAGGTATGCTCCTAGACCTTGTGCTCACAAACCGAGAAGGCTGGTTGGGGATGGGAAGGTTGAGGGCAGCCTTGGCTGCAGTGACCATGAGACGGTGGAGTTCAGGATCCTGCGTGGAGGAAGCAGGGCAGTAGGCAGGACTGCGACCCTGGACTTCAGGAGAGCTAACTGCGGCCTCTTCAAGGACCTACTTGGAGGAATCCCGTGGGTTAGGGCCCTAGAAGGTAGGGGGGTCCAAGAGAGCTGGCTAATGTTCAGACATCACCTCCTCCAAGCTCAAGATAGGTGCATCCCCGTGAGTAGGAAATCAAGCAAAGAAGGCAAGGGGCCTGCATGGATGAGGAAGGAGCTTATGGCAAATCTCAAACAGAAGAAGGAAGTTTACAGGATGTGGAAAGAGGGAAAGGACACTTGGGAGGAATATAGGCATGTGATCAGAACATGCAGGGAGGCAACCAGGAAGGCTAAGGTCCATTTGGAACTAAATTTGGTGAGGGAGGTCAAGGACAAGAAGGGCTTCTTCAAGTACGTCAGCAGGAAAAGGATGACTAGGGAAAACATGGGCCTGCTGCTGAATGAGGTGGGTGCTCTGGTGATGAAGGACACAGAGAAGGTGGAGTTACTGAACGCCTTCTCTGCTTCAGTCTTCACCACCAAGGCCAGCCCTCTGGTTTCCTAGACCCTGGAGGCAAGAGAGGAAGTCTGGAGAAAGGCTGACTTCCCCTGGTCGAGGAGGGTCACATTAGAGATCACTTAAGCAAGCCTGACACTCATAAATCCATGGGCCCCAATGGGATGCACCCCCGAGCACTGAGGGAGCTGGCAGATGTCATTGCCAAGCCACTTTCTATCATCTTTGAAAGGCCATGGAGAACAGGAGAGGTGCCTGAGGACTGGAGGAAAGCCAGTGTCACTCCAGTCTTCAAAAAGGACAAGGACAGGAGGAGGACCCGGAAACCACAGGCTGGTCAGCCTCACCTCCGTCCCTGCAAAGGTGATGGAACAGCTCATCCTGGAGGTCGTCTTGAAGCATGTGGAGGAAAAGAAGGTCATCAGGAATGTCAACATGGATTCACCAGGGGGAAATCATGCCTGACCAACCTGACAGCCTTCAGTGATGGAATGAGTGGCTGGGTAGGTGAGGGGAGAGTGGTGGATGTTGTCTACCCTGACCTCAGCAAGGCTTTTGGCAGGGTCTCCCGTAACAGCCTCATACATAAAATCAGGACATGTGGGCGAGATGAGGGGACAGTGAGGTGGGCTGAGGGCTGGCCGAATGGCAGAGCTCAGAGAGCTGTGACCAGTGGCGCGCAGCCTGGCTGGAGGCCTGTAGCTCGCGGTGTTCCCCAGGGGTCCCTGCTGGGTCCCATCCTCCAACTTATTCATCAGCGACCTGGATGGAGGGACGGAGTGTCCCCTCAGCACGTTTGTGGCTGATACAGACTGGGAGGAGCGGCTGATACCCCAGGAGGCTGCGCTGCCATTCAGCGAGACCTGGGCAGGCTGGGGAGCTGGGTGGAGAGGAACCTAATGAAGCTCAATAAGGGCAGGTGTAGGGTCCTGCACCCAGGGAGGAACAGCCCCAGGCACCAGCACAGGCTGGGGGTGGCCTGGGAGGTCTGGTGGGCAGCCAGTCGCCCGTGGGCCAGCAGTGTGCCCGAGTGGCCAAGGCCAGTGGTGTCCCGGGGTCGTTAGGAGCAGCGAGGCCGGCAGGGGCAGGGAGGCGATCCTCCCCCTCTGCTCTGCCCTGGTGAGGCCACGTCTGGAGTGCTGTGTCCAGTGCTGGGCTCCCCAGTTCCAGAGACAGGGAACTGCTGGAGAGGGCCAGCGGAGGCTACAAGGATGATCAGGGGACTGGAGCATCTCCCTTGTGGGGAAGGGCTGGGAGAGCTGGGCCTGTGTAGCCTGGAGAAGAGCAGACTGAGAGGGGATCTTACCAAGGGCTACAAATATCTTCAGGGCGAGTGCCAGGAGGACGGGGCCAGGCTCTTTTCAGTGGTGCCCAGTGACAGGACCAGGGGCAATGGGCACACAGTGCAACACAAGAAGTTCCATCTGAATCTGAGGGAAGAACTTCTTTACCTTGAGGGTGACAGAGCACAGGAACAGGCTGCCCAGGGAGGCTGTGGGGTCTCCTTCTCCAGAGACATCCAAAACCCACCTGGATGAGACTGTGCAGCCTGCCCTAGGTGACCCTGCTTGAGCAGGGGGTTGGACTAGATGATCTCCAGAGGTCCCTTCCAACCCCAACCAGTCTGTGATACTGTGAAGTTATTTTCTAGAACTCTCAAAACTTCTTACCATGGCCAGTAACAAAAAGTGAGTTCTACACTCAGGAATTTGAAGAATGTTGTTATTCAGACCTTCTCTTGCATGTAATGCATTTCAAAATTGTGACATTTTTCTGGAAGTTACTCCTTCAGGAAACTGAAACAGCGGCAGTGACTTGGGCAACTAACCAAAACCACTCAGGTGGCATAGATAATTAGGAAACCTGGATCTGAGGTTTTCTAGCCAGGATAGGTCTGGGCTGTGCTTACAGGGATGGCAGAGACAGAGCTGAGGAGCGGCTGTGAGCAGTGTGCCTCTTGGTGCGCCCAAGGCTGTATGGGCGGCAGCCAGTTAGGTGTGCGCACTGTCACGTGTGCCCTGGGTAGAGCCTTCCCACCCCAGCTGTCTCTCGGTCTTGACCCTAGGCTCACTATCAGCATGGGAGCTATAACAAAGGAACCCTAATATTTTTGATTCAATTGGACAAGCATCCCACTGTGCACAGCACTGGGACAGCAGGTTGATCTTACAAAAAAGTAAATTTTTTACACTGTGAGACAAACTCCACCTGCTGCTGCTGCTGCTTTGAAGAGTTCTCGGCTTTCCATGTGCTTTGAATCAAAGTCATGCTACAGACAGAAGAGGCATTGCTAGTCTTAATCCTCTCAGAGAACTCCTAGGACATCCACAGCTCTTTACCCAGAGCCCACTTTAACAGCGTGTATTCAGAGCACATCCAAAAGCCCTGAGGCCCTTTTATGTACACATATGTGAAAATACAATCATATCATAGAGCATCATAGAATGGGTTGGAAGGACCTTAAAGATTGTCTAGTAAGTGTGATTAATCAGTTCTTCTAGAGGTACTTGTACTCAGTGTCTTATTACAGTTCTTTTTAAAATATGTTTTCCATCTTGCTTGTCGTGTAGCAAAATGATCACTTACCAGGTAGTGCTTTAAATAAGGACTGCATGTCTGAGAGAAATTGCTGGAAAAACCTCAGAGTAGTGTTTGTTGTTAATTCATTCAAAATAATGGGTGGCTGTGGTAGTTGTACACCAACTGTGTTAGGAACTGGCTTGTGTTTCCTAAAACATACAGAAAGACATCAGAAGAGCAGCAAGTTGTCAGAAAACCATCAAAAAACCCATCCCTGAGCCAACAACTGCCTCTCCTGCTCCACATGCAGCCTCGATGGGAGATACAGAAAGCAGCTTCTATCCTCCCCTCCCTCTGCAGCTTTACCAGGGACTCCCCCTCTGAGCAGGTTTCTCCCAGAACCCCAAATCCCTTCAACACTGTTAGGATGAAATTCACTTCATGGACAGTACCTGTCCCCAGGGAACCTTGTCTCAGCCACCTCAGCCCCAGCTTTGCCAGGACATGCCCTAGCATCATGTTTGCGGTTACAGTCCTCAAGTCCCCACAGCAGGAGCTAATGAGGTGTCAGGGACAGCTGCTGGGATGCTGGGACAGCAAACCAGAGGTGCTGCATTATGACAGCCAAGGGGCAACTGCTGCACCTGAAAGGCAGGGCTGAGGAAAGACCAGGCTGGGGCCGCCTGTGTGCATGCAGCGGTGGGCTGTGGTGGACGAACAGCGCTGGGCAGGCGCTAGTGGAACAGCTCAGGAGAGAAGCCATGAACTTTGTAGACTCTCCTTCATGCACGTTTCGGCTTCTGCCACATTTGCTTCTTATAAGCAGAAGGCAATGTAAACTGGAGGATGACTCAGGATACCTAAGCTCATCCACCCTTTGCATGCCCACTCAGGGACCTAAATATTCAGGAACTGCCCTCAGAATGGGTCTTGAGAACAGGTGTGGAGAGTACGGCAAAAGAAGCCATGCTGCATATGAAGAGTCACACGTGACCTCTGTTAATATTCTGGGGCTTCTCCAGGTCTCTGCCAAAGCCAGGCTCAAGAGTGTGCAGTCAGCATGCCCAGGGGGCAGCCAGGGCAAGCCCAGGGAGCTGTGGGGCTGGGGCATGCAGGCTGGGCTAGCAGACTCGCACTAGTAGACTACCAGGCACCTGAAACAAAGTGTAATGCAATAGTGCACCACCTCAGGAAGAGCTTACCTTGCTCGAATCGCTGCAAAAGTCTGTAAAAGACATTTTGAAAGTAGAATTAGCATAGACCAGGCAAAGGCCAGCCCAAAAGATGAGTATCTCTGGGAAGGGAGATGCTGTTAGGTACCTTGGTGTAAAGAAGTAGGTCTTTCTGATCTCTCAGAGCCTCCATCTCCTGTACATCACGGCTGACAGCATCCTTCTCCTTTTTCTGTTTTTCTATCTCCGTCTGAATCTCAGCAAGGTGTTGCTCCTCATTGTGACTGAGAGTTTTCAAGACCTGCTCTTCTTTGGTCTCTAGCTGCATACACATCTTGTCAAAGAGGCTCTTCAGCTGATCCCTCTGCAGACTCCCCTTAGCCTATGAAGAAAACACTTTCAAAGCTGTTAGGGACTGAATTCTACATTTTCCACACTAACTCTCTCTCTCAGAAAAGAGCCTGGTCTTTTCCGGGCTGAGAGAAGTAACCACTAACTTAGTGCCGCTCCATATGACAACAAATCAAGATGTCCCACTGACAGCAGAAAGCATCTGGCAACTGACCAGAAAAAGATTAAAAAGTAGTGCTTCTTGCATGATGCTTGCTGAAGACATTCCACTATGCATATATTTCCTTATTCTGCACTGGTGTTTTTCTGGGATACATTGCCTTTGGTCCTTTTAAGGGTGGGTGAGGAAACAGTTTCTTTGCTTACTACCTCCACCCAGCTTCCTTCACGGTGTGAAAGTAGCTATACTGCCAGACAGGACACTGCCAACAGGTAAAGTTAGGTCTTCATACTAGAATATATACATTTCCTTTTCCCAGCACCAGGACTTCTGCTCCCATCACTTTTCCCTGTGGAGGAAGGCAAGTGCCAATTCTGCCTAAGCAGAATGAGCTAGGGTTTGGAGACCTGTGTTAAATTCCCTGCTCTTTCAGAGCTTTTAGATAGGTGACTGCATGCTAGGAGCAAAACCCAAACACTTTGGGGCAATCATTTAACCTAATTCCTACCAACTTTTTAGAACCACAAGCTAACCTAAAGGGATTTCTTGTTGTAAAAAGGAATAAAATCACTGTAACATGGTCTGGGTTTTTTCCATAATATTTTCCAAAATTACTATCTATAAATTTATTTATCCTAAATATTTTCCGAAATGTTTTAGACCCTGCCAATTGAATAAGGTTGGGAAAAGGAAAGCCAACCGCCACCCACTAATCAGGAGGCACAGACTTAACAGCAACTTTCAAGCTCAAAAGTCCTTTGGAAACTAAGAATATACTTCCCAGACTGATAAGAAAGTTATTCATCATCCTCCCTCAGAGAAGAAACCTAGAAAACATCTGAGAAACCACACAAGAATGAAAAAAGGCTTTGGAATCAACAATCTGGGGAAGGGCAAAACAAAACTTTATCTCATCAGCTACCAGCAAGCAACCATCCCCAAAGCAGTACGGGACCTTGGAACAAACCTTTACTTGCTCCTGTTGTTCCAGCAGGCTTGCTATGCTTCGATCCAGTGCGGCTTCGTGTGTTTTCATTGTTTCCAGAGTTTTAGGAAAAATATTCTATAAAAATAACCAGAGAGATATCGGGATAGGACTGACATATGGGCACCAGATCAGCAATTTTATGGAAATGGGTTAAGCCAGACTTGCAATAAGTTTGTTCACCGCATGCTCTCAGGATAAATCACTACATAAAGTTTAACTAGAAGATTTTATCCCTGAACAAATAACAACAATTCTGAGCACAAGAAAGAAATTTGAGACTGAAAACTCATGTTCATGTGCAACGGCCATGCATAAAGCTACTTTCAGTGCTGACGGCTTCCTTTCTGTTGCTCTGTCATTCATTTTCTTCCCGTAAACGCAGCTCAGGCTGATCTTCCAGCTTGGAAGTACACCAAGAACTAAAAGCATAGCCACAAGCACTCAGTCCCACCAGTCTGGCTCCTCAGGATGGGAAGAAAGTGTTTATAACATCTCGTTTTATACCCCGAGGGGTGAGCCCAGAGGGAATCTGGGGCAAAACTAGGCATAGAAGCTCAGTGACCCAAGATGGAGATTTAGCCCTATCCCGAGCCTGTAGATCCGAGGCTCGGGAGATGTTTTATCCCCGTGCTGCAGGCAGCTGGGCCACAGCCCCCCGTGGTTCTCCTAAACGCAACCCACGCCTGGGCCACTCTCCTGGCAGCCTCTTACCTGCGCTTGGCCAAAAGCCTTCTCCAAAGTGATGATCTTATGGCTCTTGTGGGAGCCGATGACACAGCACAGCACGCAGATGCAGACCGAGTCCGTCTGGCAGTAGCACTCCAGCGGTTTGCCGTGCTGGGGGCATCTCCTCTCGGCCAAGGACTGAGCATCACAGGGCTCCACCAGGACGTGGTCCTTCGTGGGGCTCTTCGTGTTGTGCTTGCTCAGGTGGGCTTGGCACAGGGAGGCCTCGCAGGTCAGGCAGGTCTTCATGCCTGGCTGTGGCTCCCAGAGGCAGAAATCACACAGGGTCACCTCCGGCTGGCCCGAGCTGTCCCCCTCCTCTTCGCGTGGCGCATCGCACCCTTCCTCCCCCGTGCGAGGGGCCGCGTTCAGGAGCCGCTCCACGATGCTGCAGAGCTGCACGTTGGGCTGGGGGTCCGCGGGGGGGTCCACGCAGGCCTGGCAGAGCGGGCAGCTGAAGGGGCCCTGCCGGCCCCTGCGCGCCTCCTGGATGCACCCCTTGCAGAAGCTGTGCCCGCAGCTCAGGGACACGGGGCTGCGGAAGATGCCCAGGCAGATGGGGCAGGTCAGCTCCTCCTTCAGCCCGGCCACAGCACCCAGCCCAGCCATGGCGCCCGGGCCGCGCGGCCGGGTCCTGCTTTGGGCGCGCACCGAGGGGAAAAGAAACCGAAAGCGGCAGTGCCGGCCCCCCCGCCCCGCCTCCCCCGCCGGCAGCCCGGTCCCGGGCAGGGCCGCCCCGCGTAGCGCTGCCTCCTGCCAGCCCCGCCGCCGGCACCGCCCGGCCCTGCCGCGGGGGGGGGGCGAAGCGAGCGGCAGGGATTACGCCGGTTCCCGGCTACCTGCCGCCGGGGGTCCCGCGGTCCAGCGCCCCGGCAGCCCCCTCCTTCCCGCCGGGGGGTCCCGCAGGCTGGTCCCCCCCCGGCAGCCCCCTCCGTCCCGCCGGCGGGTTGCTACGCCCGAAGCTGCGGTTTCTTCTAGAAACAGGAGGGAGTTCAAGACCCCTCCGTCGCAGGAGCAGGGGGGAGAGCAGGATGGAGGCAACTTATTTTTGCCAGTTTAAAACCGACTCGCTCTGTTCTCTCTGCCCCGTTGTTCCAGGAAGCTCCCGAGGGGGTGCTGGCAGCCGGCACGCTGGCGGTGACTGTCCCAGCCCAGCGCGACCCCCGCGGCACAGCCCCACAGCCGGCGGTCGCTCAGAGACTGGGGTTACTGGGCTGCTCGAGCTGCTCCTGGGCTCCCCAGGACCTGTTCAACACCCGCTCCTGGAACCGAGCGAGGCTCCCGAGCCACTGTCCAGGCAAGGGCGCTGCACTTGGCTACCTGCCCAGAGAAGCAATAGTTATTTTAGTTATTTTACAAGAATTCATCATACAAATCTCTTCCTGATGATATTGGCCTCTCAGCCCTCTCCAACACGATGCACCTGCTGGGGGTAGGTAGAATAATTCCCTCCATATCAGAGCACAAGCTCATTTTCAGCTTGCTGCCTATTACCTGCTCCCTAATGCTCTGTAATGACCTTGGCCTGCTGGATGGAGAGGTTTCAGATGTTAGCTGTACTTTCCAAGTGATGTTTCCTATTTTCATTGCTACACTGTGTCCTTTATCATTATTTTTCTCCGCTCTCTGGAGTTTGTGGCTTTACACTCCACTCCTGCTAATCCCTTTTCCACAGTTGTCCCGAATGTGACTAATACTGTATGCAGAGCTCACCTGGCTTTGCTGTTCCCCCAAAGCACATGAAACTGCTGCTTGCCGTTGCCCTTCCCCACCTCCTGCAGTGTGGCACAACCTGCACCTGCGAACGCTGCCCTTAGTGCACGTGGCACCAGCTGACTGCCGTGCCACTGCGTGCATCCCAACCGCAAAACCTGGTGCTGCGTAGGAAAAATCCTCTGATCTGCTTGGAGCTTACGAGGGCTGCAGAAGGACTCGCTCCCTGTGGGTGCCTGCGGGGATTTTGTGGATGGCTCTGGGTTACTTACTGTGCCCTGCTTGCAGACAGAGGCTGAGACAAGCTGCTGCTCCACTGCTGCGTGCTGCTGCGGCCAGCTGCAGCCTTGCTGCTATGTGTGCTGCCTGCAAATCGTCTAGCCTAAAATCTTCTTTCTTTACGCTTCATTAATTAAAGTTCTTAATCCTTTCATTGAAGAAAAAATAATTTCCTTGATTTCCTTCAGGAGTTTGAATGGCCAGTAGATGTTGGAAGCTGCAGGTAATGGCCACTGTAAATAACCTGCTGGTATCTCCCGGGCCACTTGCGGGCAGCTTGTGTGGCAAAATGGTTGCACAGCCACAGCCTGTTTGGCTTTTTAACTCTTCCCTTTGGTCTCACAGCTACACTGATGTTGGGGTCCCCCCCCACCAGCAGCATGGAATGGGGTAAATTCAGTAGCAGGGACAGAGCTTATACTGGAAGCAGCATGGAGAGAGCAATAGCTACTTGCCAGATACATTTATTTTTCTATGTAATTTTTAAATACAACATTATTTCAGTGCTGGTTGGCTTTGGCCAATTGGAAAAACCCAGCAGAGCAGACCTGGACTTGTGTTTCGTGGAAGTAAACTTGAAGGTGAGCTGAACCTCAGAAGTGAGGATGCTCAGAGCCGTGTCCCGCCCTCCACTGTGTGAGCACGCCAGGGTGAGCCCCACATCCTGGGGGGATTGCAGGAGTTGCCTTTCCTCCTTGGACTGCCGAGGTCCTGCCTGGGGCTGACTTTCAGTAGCTGGCAGTGATGAATGGAGAAGGTGATGGTGATGAAAGCCAGGGCTTTCACCCAAGAGTTTTCCCTTTTAGCAGTGGTGAGCCAGATCCTTTCCCTGCCTCTCTCCGGTCAGACACTGCTTTTTTGCAGATCCACTGCGATGAAGATTCTGCGTGCTCCAAAACCAGTGCGAGCAGATACAGATGACAGACAGCTTGTGCCAAGCTTTGCACTCTCAGTGCCCTTCTCCAGCAGGTTCTGTGTGGGCAGTCAGCCTTTGTGCTTCAGGGCTTACTGAGAGCCTGGGGCATCGCATGCTTGTGTGCACTACCGCAGTGTGGAGAGTCTTCCTCTACAGTTATTGCTATTATTAAGGCAACGAGGACGTGTTTTCCCTCTGCTCCTCAGGCTGTTGACTGGCAGGCAGGCAGGCAGAGGGTAGCTCCTGGCAAACCTGAGCTGCCTGGTCTCTCCAGCCGTTTGGTATTCCTTTGGTGCTTAGCCTCCTCCTGCTTGCTCGTGGTGATCAAAGCAGGATTGCAGGAGCAAAGAGGGGGCTTTGTGCATGTCAAGCTGAAAGGGAAGAAGAGAGACTTAGAGAAGGAGAGAGGCAGCAGCCCCAGCACTGCTGCGTGGAGCTGGTGGCCTTCTGAGACCCCTGCACCAGCATCTCACCCATCGCACCTGCTGCCGGGGAGGATGTTGCCCTGGTCATCAAAGGGTCCGCTCAGCCACCACCGAGTGGGGCCCACTGTGCACTGCAGGCAGCAAGAGCCTGCGGACATAAGGAGCTGGAAACGCTCCCTCAGAGTCAGCAGGTCATCAGGTTTTGGGAGAGCAGCATTAGTGCTCAAAAAGCTGGTGGGGAGAGGATGGTGCCTTCTTATCTGCAGGAGGCTGCTGAGAAACACAAGGGGTCCAAGCCTGAGTTTGAAAAGGTATTTGGAGACAGAGATGGCGTATGAAAAATTAGAACATATCCAGCCAAGGACTGAGGGGGAGAGAAAGAGAGAACAGAGAATGCAGGACACAAACCCAGCAGCACCTGGAGAAAGCTCTCCACCGGCATTTAAAGACAGGCAGCAAACACAGGAGGTGGGGGTTGCAGGTGCCTTAGGGGGAGAGATGCAGGGCTTGGCAGGAGTCCCTTGTGGGCAGCTGCTGCAGGCAGGAGGCCAGTACAGTGGGACCAGCAGGCAGAGAGGTCCCTGAGATGGCAGGGAGCAAAGAAACCAAGCCTGTCCCTATTCCTCCCTGAAAAGACACCTGCATGGACCCGGGCTGACAAATGCTTAGTGGGCAAATGCGTACATTACTTGAAGTATGTCCTCCAGGGTCCTCTGTGCAGACCTTGTGTGGCCCAGAAGCTGAGGTCCATGTCAGGGAGCAGGGAGGTCCTGTGCCTAGCAGAGCCCCGAGCAGGATTTGCTGTCCGATGCCATTGCCCAGGGCACAGGTGGGAACAGAAACTCCAAAGGGCAGCCCAGGACAGCTCACCAGGCAGTGAAATAAAACCCAAGCAACAGGCGTTTCATGAGCCTGCCTTGCTGTGCCTCTGCCTGCCCACCAGCCTTTCTGTGGGCCCTTGCCCGTGGGGCAGGGGGAGGTCCTACCAAGCCGGTGGAGCTGGGGGCAGTTGTGATCTCAGCTGGGCAGATGTGGGCACCACCACACCGCACACGCTGGCCCTGCAGCCCCTGCTGTGCCTGCTGCCTGCATTGCATGTGCTGCCCACGCTACCTGCTGCCCACACTGCCTGCCAGGTGGCAGCCAGCCATGGTAAGCAACGGAAGCTGTCCCTGTTCACAAAAGCCTGTTACTGACTTATTTTCCCCTCCCACAAGGCACGGTATGCCTGTCCCAGGAGGTATCACCGCCTCCCTTCCCTCCTGCAGCTGGAGAGCAGCCACAGAAGCTACTATCGAAGCAGTGCCCATCTGTGCGAAAAAAAGCCATTGTACCATAACGTTATACCAAAATGAAAACTGTCGCATTATTGGGTTTTTTTTCCAAATGGCTGGAAGTAATTTCTGGGACTAATTGCTGGGACGGAGGTGCTGAGCTGATGTGGCGATTCACCAACAGCTCCCTTCAGTCTCTAGGTCTGCTTGCAGGATAGCCCTCAATAAACACTATCAGCCTTTTATTTTCCAGAAAGCTGCCTTGGAAGGCAGGTCTGGGCGGCACAGGTCAGGCTGGGAGGACAAGCCTTAGCTGTGGGTCTGCCCCTCCCTGCAGACCCCTTCCTTCATCTGCTTCCACTCCATCCTGGAGCCCTGCCAGCCAGGGACCCTGCTCCCGTGCCTCTGCACCTGCTTGCATCCACCCTGGGCACCCTGACACTGGCTACCCCAGCTGCATCCCCAAATTTCCCCCTTGAAATTTCATGTTTTAATCTGTCCTGGCACTGGCAGTGTCACTGTGCCCTTATGTGTCTTAGAAAAAAATATCGGTGGCTCTGAAACCTGGTTTTTTTGGAAAGAAGCTGGGAAATAGGCTTCCTGCCAGTTCGCCACTCAAGGGTGCAGCAGCTGCAAGGACCAGGGGCTGGGTTCAGGGCGGGAGGCTGGTTCTGGCTCTGTGGCTGGGCAGGGGGACCCACACTGGGCTCCCACCCACTGTGCTGCGCTGGGCACGGGCAGGTCTAAGGCAACTACCTAAATTGGTGCAAATTGGCAGAAAAAAAAATAGCTGGGACAGCTCAGCACCTTGCTGACCTCCTCCTTTCGGGCTGCTGAGGTCCTCCTGCCCAGCAGCACCACCGCACCATGCTCCAGATAAATTCAGTGCAGCGTCTCCGACCCGGCGAGCCCTGGGCCCTGGGCTCCTGCATGCTGTGGGGTGGCTGCCCCCGGGCTGCTGCTGACTGCCTAGGCTTTCCATCCCATCCCTTCCCAGGCTCCCATGATGACCAGGACACCCTATGCTGGCGAAGAGCAGTTTGGCCACCTTGGCTGTGTCTCTGGGAGAGCAGGGTGGCTCCCAGGTGACGGCTCTCCTGGTACCGCTATCCAGGTACCATCCTGAGCCGTACAGTTGCTGCACCACCATCTGGAGTCTTCTCCACACTTTTTCTTGCAATCTAGCCCTTTGCTCTCTTACTCCCACTCAAGCAAACGCGAGGTGCATGCCCCACTTCATTTTTAACCCTTCATTCTTCTGCGATGGGTCCTGTGGCAGTGGCAGGCTTTTCCTGCACAAGTTAAAACTGGAAGAAGCCACACTTAAAATAGCAATATACAGAGGTATTTCCCCCTGGGAGCTGCATCTCTGGCAGTGGTGCAGTGTCGGTGTGAGCAAGCTGGGGGGCTCCGCCACCCCCCTGACCCCAGCTGTGCCCCCACCATCCCACTGCTTGCCAGACAGATGCAGGAAAGCACCTTCTGCAAATCAAAACGCCTCCTCCCAGGGCAGGTTTGCACTAATAAACTAAAGTATTAGCAGCACAGACTTGTTCCTTTTTTTTTTCCTTTCCACTTTATAGTGTATATGTTATCGTTTATTTATAGGCAGATCACTTCACTATTTACAGTACATGAGCGTAGAGATCCTACAGTCTTTTTGATGTAAACAAGTAACTCCACAGCAGGGGAGTCTGGAAAAAGAAGCCAGTTCTGAAGTATTTACACAATTTAAAATAGAACTTTTATACCCACCAGATAGATATAGATAATACATTGAGCGATTTGGTTAAATTATCTATGAAACTATAGAATCTGACAATGTAAAAATACAAGAAAACGTTCTCTCGTTTTAGAAGGTAGACAGTTAAATCACACTAGAAATAAATCTCTTTTTTAAAAATAATAACAATAATAATAAAGGAAAGGCATAAGAATCCATGCCATCTTTTAAGGTTAAAGTATGTTACATAAATAAGGACACAACAGAACGGAACTGGGGAAAAAATTAAGTGAAATATAAAAAAATGCTACCAATTAAAAAAAACCCAACAGACTAAAAACTTGATTCTTAATCACAAAGGGATCAATTCTGCTACTTTTACTTACTCTGCAAGTAGAAAATTGCAGTTAAGTAGTACTTACTCAGTATGAGGAAGGGAGGCAGAATTGGCCCCTAATAATTATGAGCAGTGTCCTTTTACTTAAAAAAAAAAAAGGAGAAAAAGACAGAATTTAGCTTTTTTTTTTTTTATAAATAACAAAGCAGATGTGCCCCTTTTTAGGTGAAATTCTTACACCTTTCTCAAGAAATGCATCAATTTAAGCTTTCTCTCTCTTTCTCACATGCATACACACACTCCCTCCCCAACTCAGTGTTTACTGCAGCATGGCTCTCAGCTCGGCGCTGTGGCCGTGGGCCCTGGGCTGCTGCTGCCCCTGACCCCAGGGTGGGCGAGGGAAGAGGAATGAAACCCGAAGGCTGCATTTGGCTCTATATTGCTTGAGATTGTCAGGGATGGACTACGAGGCTTAGAACAGAAGGGGTGTCAGGGCACAGCTACGAACAACATTGTATCTCAGTTTCAGCATACCTCCAAAAAGAAAGAAAGAAAGAAAGGAAAAAACCCACCAAAAAAAAAAGAAAAGTGCTGGTCTGCGATTGCAACACCCCTTTGCATGGACCAGTGCTGAAATCAGACACTCAGGACTGTAACATGGTGACTGAGCTGCTGCTTTGTTAAAGGAGATGTGCAACCCAGCCAGCTGTGCTGAGTAGGGATCGGGATTCGTTGGGGCAGCGTTGAATCTAAAAACCAGGATTGTCCTCTGCATTCAGCCCAGACACTCAGAAACATGTGCTCCATCCCAAGGAGCCCCAGGGACCCACTGGATTCCAGCCAGAAACCCAGTACCCCGTCCTGAACAATGAGCTTTTCTGGGGCAAATCTGTGCAAAAAAAGCAAAGGGGCATTTTATCACGAAAACTCTTCACATTCAGCATTTCCCCACAGCACCTGCAGGAAACTATATATTCTTAAAAAAATAGATCTCCTCCTTACTTACTGCCTATGGTAACGTACCCTTTTGCTCCCAGTTTCTCTTTGAAGTAGTGCTCCTTGCCCGCCTGCAGCCCCAGCCCTTGCAAGTGGTGGGGGGCAGCTCCCCGGGGCTGCCAAGGGGGCTGGGGTGCAAGGGTTCCCTTTTCAGGGTGCCCAGCTCTGAGCTGCACCCACACTGGGGCACCCGCTGCAATGCCACAGACTGGGTGGCCTGGCTGGGTGCCCCCAGCAGCACGGGCTGCCTCTCCCGCACAGCGCCCGGGCAGCGCCTTGCTCCTGCCCCGTTTCCCCATGAGCATCTGGAGCAGTCGCAGGCTGCTCAGGCAGTGAGCTCCCACCTGCCCTTGTGCCCGAGCCCTCCTGCCTGGCCCTCTGCGGACTCGGGCACTGCCAGCTCAAGACAACTATATTTAAAAAAAATAATAATAATCAAATAGAAACCTATTTTTCACTACAAACCCTGCGTGAGGGATTCTAAACCCAGCAGACCTGTGCTTCTTGAGCTGAACACCCGCCACTCTCACCCAGTCCTAAAAGTTGGGGGAAGCCGCTGGGGCAGGCAGCACAGCCCTGGGGTGACAGCACAGCCCTGGGGTGACAGCACCTGACCCCTGCTCTCCCCTGCTGCAGCGACGGGCAGTGGCACAGGGCTGCCCCAGCCACGGCTGCACATCTGCACCTCGCACACCTCTGCGCATAGTGTGTAAATCCTGGATAAATTTCTTGGGGAAGGAGGGAAAACAAACCATCCCAATTTAATGGAAAAAACCCCAACCAAACAACGAAGAAAAAAAACCCAAACCAAAAAAAAAAAGAAAAAACCCAAACCCCAAACCCACTTATAGGCTTCAGGCACCAGAAAGACCACTTATTGCATCTCTTTCTACCCTATGGGTGCAGTACTGATCAGCTCTGTGCAGGACGAGCCCTCCCCTTCCCGAGTACCGGCCTCAATATCCAGAAGCCGGGCATGGGCAGGGGCTATGGGCCAACCCGGGGCACCCAGCTGCAGGAAAACAATGCGAAATTCTATAGCTGGGTACACTGAAACCAATGCTTGGGCAGTGACTGAGTGACCCCCCAGGAGAGGTCCCCCCCAGCTCTGCACTAACCCTTCCCTCCACCACGCTTGATGCATCCCCAGCGGGGCACGGCCGGGGGGGCTCGGTGCCCAGAGCTGTGCGGGAGATGGAAGAATTCCACTTACTTTGCTTTTTTTTTGTTTGTTTGTTTTTTTGGATTGATCGTTTTCTGGAAAACATCAGCACAGCACAGGACAGTACTACCCACCCTAAATGTGTCGCTATATACATTCTACATAAGCTCTATAGCAATCACATGTAAACATCATCATTGTGAGGAAATACTAGGACAGAAAAAGGCAAAGCTACAATGAGGCAATTGCCAATAGCAGATGCTCAGTCTCGGTCAGAGCTACTTGTGTTTGCTAAGGTAGGATGACAAGTGGGGGGAGGTTGTGGCAGGAGAGATGCCAAACCTTGCTGCTGAGCCTGAAATGGCACAAGGACTGTTCCCTGACAGGGATTGTCGCCGGCGGCAGATTGGGGACCTGCAGGTCAAACCCCGCGGTGGCCCTTGCACTGCCAGGCTGGTTGTTGTCAGAACCACAGCTTCCCTGAAAGCAGGGAGAAATAGCCAGGTAACTGTGCTGGTATCGGTGCTGCCGGCATTCCTGCTCCTGCCAGAGACCAGCCGCGTACACGGCCCTGGAGCCGAGGGCCACCTCGGCAGGGCTCCAGCTCTTGGCATCACATCTTGCGTGATTTCGAAGGCTTTGGTCATACTCCCTGCAAGACAAAACAGTACCCACGCCAGGGAAATGAGAATAAAACCCCTAAGTCATGTTGAGGGGAGACCCCAGGAGACTCTAATCTATCTATTGGCAGAGTTAAGGCTATAATATTCTATCTACATAGGATGGCTGAATCCCTAGTGGTCTCTGGGTCTGAAAAATAAATGGAGACGATGGCAATGGCTTGAGGAGCAGGAAGACTCCCGCTACCTCAGGAAAACAGTACCTCTTGGCCGGCTTGTGATGGGCTTTGCTCCAGCCGGTGGTGGGCTCTCCCCCTGCCCACCTCACTCGGAAACGGAGGGCAAGTTTGCAAGCAGATTTCAGGGGGGTGCTGCTTGAGCATGCCTTAAATCCAGCTCTGCCAGGCAGCCCCAAGGGCCCCTGGCCCGAGGCAGGGTGAGCAAGCATGCCATGGGGCACTGGTGGCATGGGGGACAGATCCTGGGGGCCAACTGGGTGCTGGGGAAGGGTATGGCTTATCAGGTACCGGACAGAGTGCAGGCGGGCTGCTGGCTGGGGCAGGCGTTCGGCACGGCTGCTGTGCCCCCTCCCGCTTCCCTGGGGTTTGGGTGGGTGGGCAGGCGGGGATCACAGATGGGTCCTTCTCACCCCGCTTGCTTTGCAGGCGGTGGAAGCGAGCGGGGAGCAAGCCGCTTGGCCCAGCCAGTCTCCCAGCTGCCCAAGGAGCCAGAGGGAAGCCAGCTACATCGCACAGACCTGGAGGCACCAACCCCGCAGGCTGCGCTGTCAGGACCTGCCAGATCAAGCCTGGCCAGCTCTGTCCCCTCTTCACTGGCTCCAAAGGCGGCGGAGGGCTGAAGCAGTGCTGCCTGGCAAGCACTGGTCCCACGGTCCCCCAGGCAGAGCATCCTTCCACCACCCTTCTCCTTTGCACCTGCAAAGCTGCCTGGCCCCATGGCGAGAAGGGCAGGGGGCTGGCGTGCCCCATCGCCTGCTGGTTCCATCACACGCCAGGACCAATCTCGGCATCTGGGTGCTGCCACCCAGCTGGGCTGGGGGCCTTGGGCCACGCCAGCGAGAAGAATGGCTTTGACAGCAAAGTGGGTGACCCCGAAGTGACTGCCGAGCAGCCCAGTTTGCCAGCAGGGGAGGCGGGTGCCTCCGTGGCCAACAGGCGAATGCCGGCTCCGTGACTCTGCTCTGACCCCCCATTTGCTGAGTGGCAAATGCCTCATTACAGTGCATAGTTAAAAATCAAGGAAGCGGTACAATAAATCTGAATTACAGTACATCTGAGCCATAAATACATTTTTTTAAGTATATACTTTTTTTCTCTTCTTCTATTAAAAATTAGTTTATAATCCTGATTCTATTCACAATTAACAATTTCATCATCACACACTACGGACAAAAAAATGTTATGGTGAACACAGCTGCAACTCCGCGGCGGGAGCACGGGGAGGAGGAGGGCTGGGAGGGGGGAGAGGGGCTGGGGGGCTCCTAGGCTCACCCTAAAACAACCAGTCAGAAGCAGAGGGACTAACGTGTGGCAGTGAGACATCAACACCATGGGGACTCACAGACAGAAGCAGCTTTGTTCAATGTAAACATCGATCGGAAGGGACAGCAGTCTCTCTCTCGTGCGTGCGTGCTCTCGCTCTCTCTCGCTCTCTCTTGCTTTCCATAGACTGAATAATTTCTTTGAAAACGTAAACATATTGGAAGTGCCTTGACTGAGGTATTGAGGTATTCCTCCAAGGTTAAGGCTGTTACCGATGCAGGCTTAGCTGGGCCTCCTGCAGCAAGCTGTCAAAATCCATGGTCTCGTACTTGCTTTTCACTGGAGCTGGGGAGGACTCCTCCGCGCTGCAATCTGGGAACGGCAGGGACACAAGGCAGCCAGGTCAGGGAGTGGGGCAGGAGCTCTCTCGCTGCCTGGCAGGGAGCGAAACTGAGGCACGGCAGGGCACTGCCAGCTTCCCCGCTACCGGCATGCTGCAGCCTGGCACCGCAGAGCCGGGACGGGGCGGTGATGGGGAAAGGGAGCAGGGACGGTGCTGTCCCCCCCACCGAAAGGAGCTGCGGGGCAGAGGGGCTGTAGCGGTGTGCAGCCCAGCAGCTCACACACCGCAGACACCCGTTTCCAGGTGCTGTGCAAAAATCTGCCGGCTGCAGCTGAATCCTGAGGGCTGACACAGGGCTGCCCCGTGGGAGCTGTGCGGGTCGTGGGGAGGGGGCTGCCTGCCTGCCTGCCGCGCTCCCCAGCCCTCCGGCAGAAGCTGAACAAACAGTGCCACTGCAAAGCCTGGGAAATTCAGCAAATGCCAGAAATAAGGCTGCTTAATTTAACAGCAGCTTAACCCTTTTGGATGTATATTTTTGAATGAGCCTTGAATGGCATGGTTGCATTTCACCCCTGCCTGTGGGCTCCCCATCTTATCCTGTTCCAGGGCATGTGGGATTCTAGGAACGAGCATGGCTGTGCAGCGAGGGGGTGACTGCTGGCCTTGCTGCAATCTGCAGGTGAGGAGCACTGAGGGGGGTGCCGCTATGCAGGGGGGCAGCTTTGGCCCCCCTTCTCACAGCACTGCTCAGCCATGTGCCAACATCTTCATCGCAGGGTGCTATCTGTTTTCTATCTTCTTCGTGCCCAAAATGAGAGGCCCTGGGATTTATTTAGATGAATGGCCATTTGCACCCATAACCAAAGTCAGAGGGATTGCTGCTCTGAGCAGATGAGAGATTCTAAGGTGCTAAAAGATGAGACAGTACTTGTGTCAGACTGGACATCTAGAGATAAGTCAAGACTTAGGGCTTTATTTTCAGGCCCTCAGTCTCTCGTGCATGAAGTGGGACACTGGTACCAATTCACCCCCTGCAGAGGGTACAGAAATAAATGTGCAGGGTTTGTGAAACACCTGCAGATCACAGCAACAAGGGGTTAGCAAAGCCTGGATCACAGTTCTTTTGCAGGACTAGCACAGGGTTTTGCTCCGGCCCCTCAGCTCAGGCTGCAGCCTGTCCCTGTGGAGGGATGGGGCCCAGCGAGACCCTGGCTAACGTGGTCGCCAGGTGAGGCAGGAGGTCTTGCAGAAGCCCATACAGCACAGAAAGGGTTAATGCGACCACAGCACATTTCAGTGCCTTCATTTTGGCTCAAAAGTGCATGTGCAGCGTGGTGAATCCATCCTGTGGAGCAGCAAACCACCCACATCACCTCTTGAGCTAATGAGATATTGCTGACTGCTGTCTCTAACGACTGGGAAGGGACTTCTCTGCTGGAACGTGTCCAGTCCTGGGCAGAAATGCAGCAGACAAGATGGGCTGTGGTCAGCTGAGAGCGAGCAGCCCTGGGATGTGATGCTACGTTTTGCAGCCAACACACTCCGGGTCCTCACACCAGCTGCTTTTCTCCTCTTGTCCCAGTTTCCTAAGCCATCTGACTGAGCGAAGAGCAGCTACATGAGCCACAGGAGAGCCGGTGGGCTTTTCCTGCAAGCTCTAAAGAGCTTAGGATCCTTGCGTGACTAGGGTTCACCAGTGCAATGTGCTGTTACAGCTCTGTGCTGATAAACGAGATGTGTCAGAAAAAGCAGCTCCTGCTTTCTTACCCAAGTCAGTGTATCTGGTCCAGAAGAAGTGCCCGAGGCCACCAGAGCTGAGCTGAAACGAAGGCTCGTTCCTCTTCCTTAGCGACGTGCCGTTCTTCAGAGATAAGGCGGCATGCTCTGAATACCGGTAGGTGATGAAGCCGTATTTATCCCCCCTGAGCAACCAGAGAAAGAATTCAAGATGTGATGGGCCCCTCTGACATGGCTCTGCCCAGCACTGTGCCCCTGGCCCCCCATCCTGTTGTCCCTTCATCCCACTGGCCCTGAATCCCTCTGGCTCTCCATCCCCCCGGCCCTCCCCATGTCCCTGGACTCGCATCTCCTCACCCGAAGAGCCAAGATCGTAGGGGCTTGGATGACTGAGGGGGCTGGCACGGCACAGAGCACTTTACCCCACCAGCACCACTGCATCACTTGCACATGCACAGCTGTGTGCAGGGGTGACCCTGCACCACCTGGCAGTGCTGGTGATGCCTGGGGAGAGGGACCGTCTGCAGCTGCTGAAGCCCTGGACCACAGCTTGCTCCCCACTCACCTGTTAGTCCTGGACAGGACCTGACACTCCACAATTTCTCCAAACACTTCAAAGCGTTTCTTTAGTTCACTGGAGCTCATGCTGCTCGAGAGGTTTCTGATATACACCACCCGGCCTTCTCCCTGGCAAAGCAAGTGAAAGGTTTCAGGCTCTGGGACCCCACACCTGCACGCTGCTGGCGGGCACTGGAAATGTGGGGTCATGGAGGAGCCCCGGCAAGGCAGCGCCAGGGCCATGCCACGGCAGGCACAGCCTGACATCCCCAGGGTCTGGCTGTCTCTGCTCCAGCTAGCTCACGGGTGTCACCCCCAGGACACCACTGCTGCTGGGGACAGCCATATCCAGGCTGAAGCAGCCACCACCCCCTTCTCTTTTAAATTTCTCCTGCACTCTTGCAGCTTTTTCAGCTTTTCCTGGTGAAGATGTTGGGAAATATTCCCGAGAATTGCTAGGGGCAAAATTCAATTACGTTGCAGGTGAAAAATACCACAGGGGCATGTGTGAGTGTGCGCGCACAACAGTACGGAGGAGCATGTTATTTTCCTGCGTGCCCACCCCACCCCAGCTGCCACCCACAGGTTCCTGGTGCATGAGGCTGCCTCTGCAGGGACTGCATCTGCATCGGCTGAGCGGCTTCAGGGATTCCCCGGCTCACCCCGCTAACTGCCAATGCCAACTGCACTGAAGCACCCGTGTAGGATGCTCTGGGCATTTCCTGCCAAGGACTCCGTGTATTGCCAATTGCCAGCAGCTTCCACTTCACGTCGAGTTTTTCTCTCCCCCCTCCACCCCCCATGTCCTTGTTTAGCACTGGCCTCACATCAAGGGATGCTGAAGCCAGGGCTAATGGGTTCCACCGCTGCTTTTCTGGAGCAGGAGATGAACAGAGGGCTGGGGACTGCTTTCTCCCAGAGCAAGGTCCCTGCTCACTTACGATGGCCTTTTCCCGTCTCTTCTCCAGCTGGCCCCGCTGCCCGCTCCTGCCCTGACACTGCTCACCGTTCTCACACCTGGGAAGGGAGGGAGAGGAGGTCAGCCCTGGGGGGTGGGGGGGATCCGGTGAGGAAAGCTTCAAGCGTCAAAGAGAAGCTGAGGCACACAGCATCTGCAGCAGCGGGCGGGCACTCCAGAGCACTGGCAGCAGAAGACAGATGGGGTTCTGGAAACACTGGGAAGTCCTCTCTGATAGATGCTGGACAGGGTTCCCAGCTGGTGCTTGCCCCTTCCCAGGCACAGCTCCAGCCCCTGCCCATGTCCCACCACTCCCAGCACCACAGAAACCCCTGGCTGCTTTGCCACCGGTGCTGCTTTCTCTGGCCATGGCTGACATTTGCAGCAGCTGCTGATGTACTACCAATTATTTCTATAGATTATATTTTATTAGGCAGCATCTTTATTACTTGTGCCAGCAAAGCAGAGAGAGCTGAGGCTGCCACGCACCGGGGCAAAAACACAGGGGCAAGAACAGTCCCAAGTGCCCTCCCCACAGCCCCCCTGTACCTGAAGGTGCGTCTGCTTGCAGGTGATCGGGACCTGCAGCACGAAGACCCTGAGCTGGACCTGCTTCGGGAACAGTAATGCAAACTGGTTCTGGAAAGGGGGTTTCTCCGCAGGCACAGCTTGGTGTCGCCATGCTCCTCCTCCTCCTCCTCCTCTTCCTCCTCCTCCTCCTCCTCCAGGGGGGAGCCGCTCTCGCTGCAGCTGTCTTCAAAGACAGTGTCGTACTCAGGGGTCTTGCAGAAGACCATGTCCTCATCATCAAGAGCACTGTCCAGAAAGCCAAAGTGCTTTGTTAAGCTGGCTCTGATCTCCTGGTCTCTCAGCTGCTTGACACTGTCCTTCCACAGCATCTCACCGCCCGCCTCCTTGCCACCGAGTTCCAGCCCCTGGTAGTGGGCAGCCGGGACCCTCCTCTTGTGCTCTGTCTCCACCTGTCCCAAGGGCTCCCATGACTTGAGCACCTTCCTCTGCAGGGTGGCCTCGGGCTTCAGCACCTGGCAGTAGTCGTGGTCCCCGAAGGAGCGGGAGAAGGGCCGCTTGAGTATGCCCGGCTGCTCGGGGAGCGCAGGGCGCCCGGCGGCTCGGCTCAGGTGGGCGAAGAGCTCTGTCCTCTCAGGGTGCTTCCTGGGGGCTTTCTGGGAGGCTGCCATATCCCCTGTACCTCCAGGGCTGGGGGCCATCCCGTCCTCCTTCCCTGCCTCCTGGGGGATGTCTGGCTTGTACAGGTCCTCCTCAGCGGGCTTATATGGCGGAGTGGTGGGCGGCGTGAGACCTGAAGCCCCCCCCCCCCAAACAAATGGCAGCAGTCAGCTCTGCCCCCGCCATCCTGCCCCGTCCCACCCCAGCGCCTGGGCTGCACCAGGTATTGCAAGGGAGGAGGCTGCTCAGCCCCCACAGCCTCATCCACCCAGCAGCACTTGGGGAAAAAGGAGGATGCCTGATCCCAGCAGGGACCAGAAGACCAGAGGACACCCCCTTCCCTCCTGGCTCAGGCAGGGGACCCCTGAGCAGCTGCTTGCAGTGCTGGGATGCAGAGACAGTGCACGGGAAGTCTCCTGCATTTGCAGTGTGAAGAGGGGTCCCGGACCAGGGGATGAACGTGCCCCTTTGGCTGGGCTGGGCTGGAGCTGGTGACTCCAGGCTAAATTTAGGGTAAATCTGCCCCCTCGCAGGGAGGAGTTTTGCAAAATCAAAAATGAAAATCCTGTCCTACCTGCTGTCCCACACAGCTCCACAGTCAGCATTGGCTCAAAGTTTCTCTTCCCGAAGGCTGGGTCACTGAAGAGCAGAAAATAAGGAGAGAGAAATTTTGTAGGTCCCAAAAACTGAAAGGAAGCTGAGAAAATACTGTCTACAAGTGAGCCCTCCCACCGTGGTCAGAGCCAGACGGAGTAACCCACGGAGGGGTGCGAGGGGCAGCAGGGCGAGCAGCGTGCCCTCCCTGTCCCAGCCAGAGCTCTGCGGCACGTTTCCCCTGGCACACAGGAATGCCCTGCCCTCGGCCCGGGGCCCTCTGAGCTCCTTGCACCCGAGTGATGGCTGGGGCTCCCCACAGCCCTGCACCCAGCTGCACGGCTCAGTCTGCTCTGCAAAAGCAGCTTGGCTTGCTCACTGCAGATGCAAGCCCAGCCAGACAAGCCCAGGTGGCTTTCCAGCCCCAGCGTGGTTCATTTAGCCCCGCGCACACTTACGTTTGTGCCAAGGACAGCGTGAGACACCTGGGTGTTTCTGAAAGGCAGGGAGAGAAGCAGGGTTACCAGCGGAGCTGTGCTCCATCCAGCACCCGTGGCGTTCGCGGTGGGAGCCAGGGCCCCTCTGCCTGCCCTGGCCTGGCAGGGGGCTGGGGACCGTGGGCTTTGCCTGCCTGCGCGGTGGCAGCGTCTGCAGGAGGGCCAACCCCGCCGTGGTTGAGCCGTTGGTGCTCACAAAGCGCTTGTGGACAGCTGCGACTTCGGGGCACCAGCTGAACCCCGGCGTGCAAGGGTGAGCCCTCAGGGAAGAGGGAGCTGGAGGGATGGGGCAGCCCAGTCCCTGCTGGGCTAGTGCTACACCAGCTCCTTCATCTTGTTGTAAAGATAGGGAAACTGAGGCAGAAGGCCCCCGTGGATTGAAACCACACCCCAAAACCAGAACAGGCCCCCAACTCCCCATGCATGGGACCCCTCAGCCAGCCAGCACATGGGTCAGGGCTTGGCTGTGCTTGGGCTGCTCACAGCTTCACTGCCAGCTGAGTGCCAGGCGCCCGGCCAGCAGCGCTCGCCCATGGCAGGGACGGCACAGGCAGCGGCACAGGCAGCGTGGGCACACCGGCGAGGGGTGAATGGAGTGACAGTCCCCAGCCCTCCTCACCTGCTTGCTCCAGGAGGGCACAGCGCCGGCTCTCAGCCCCATCGCCCACCTCACCATCCCCTGGGGAGCCCAGGGAGAGGGGCTGAGGCTCTGCCAGTGGCGCTGCACCCCCCACCTCCACCTCGGCCGCGGGCTCCTCAGCAGAAAAGCCTTCTGGTGCTGGGCATGGTGTGGGCTCTCTGCAGGCCAGGGCATCCTGGGGGCTGTCCCCTGCCTCCCGGGGGACAGAGGGCTCTGGGGGTGGCTCATCAAGGAAGGAGAGCCAGTGCCCAAGCTCGGGGTTGAGTCTCTTGGACCGGCGAACGGCATAAACGGTGCTCTCCTGTTTGCGGGCCACCTTCCCCGCAGCTGTGCCCAGTGCACCCACATGCTTGCTAGCATCGTCCTCGAAGCCACCTGGCTCCTGCGGTGCCTCTGCCTCAGCCCCGGGACTCTGCTGCAGCTCACTCTTCTCTGGTGCCATTTTGGCTCTGGATGTGCAGGTCCTGCTGGCATCCTCCCCATCCCGGGCCAGTGGCACAGGGGAGCAGTAGCCGGGCGGCCGGGCCAGGGCAGCGTACACAGGCTTGCCCAGGCGGTATGGCTTGCTCACGTCACACAGCAGGTCCCGTGCCAGCAGCTCCTTAAGGATGGAGAAGGATGCTCCAGGCTTCTTGCAGCCCCCAGCCACCTGCCAGGTGCAGCCCGGCCGGCTCTGGGCGCTGCCAGGGGGGGCTGGCTGTGCGGGGCAGTCCGGTTTGACTCTCTTGAAGGGGCTGCTGCAGGGCTGGGGCTTGGTGTCAGCGGCATCGCGGGCAGGCAGCTTCCGTGGCGGCAGACAGTAGGTGTGCATGTAGCGGATGAGCTCCACCACCGAGTGCATCTCCCCCTCACAGGAGAACTGTCTGCCGGAGCCATCCTCCGCTGAGGAAGGGGGGGTCACCAAGTCGGCAGAGCTCAGTGAGTCCTCGCTGGAGTCACTGTCATCCTCATGATGGGTGCAGTCACCTGGGGATGGGTGGTGGCTGCTGCTGGGGCACTCCTCAGATGTCTGGGAGGCTTTGGTCTGGGGGCAAGGTGGGGTGGAGGTGAGGTGCCGGTGCAGCTCAGTGCAGCTGCGGCTCTGTGCCTGTGGGACACTCGCCCTCCTGTCCCGGGGACCCTCCACCTTCGGAGAAGAGAGAGGAGAAAGTCAGCCCCAAGCCCCACAGCCACGACTTGACATAAGTAGCAGGCACGGGGGGAGAAGCCTCCTGGGCTGACAGAGTCACCCCATATCCCTGAACCCCTTAGTTCCAGCCCACCAGCATCCTGACCTGACTGGGGGTCAGCCCCACACCCCAGGGGGTTTCCACTGGGCATGTGGGGCTGGCAGCCCAACCACCCCGAGCATTGCTGCTCCAGCAGCCGCCATGCAATGATGTTCCTTCTCCCCAGGAGAGACTTGCTGCTCTTCCCAGGCAATCTAACCTGCCGGACCTAATGCACCGCACAATTACTATTAGCAAAGTAGAAAAATCTTTGATGGCAACTTCTGCTGGGTTTCAGGAGATTAGCTTAAGTGTTGGGGTCGGCTCTGCAGCATGGCATGCAGGGAGCCGATGGCTCCCACTTGGGCTGCGAGTCAGCGGGGCGGGGGCGGCCAGGGGCTTTCACAAACCAGCACTCATGGAAGCTGGGAGACACCTGACTCCACTGGCTCCAAATGACATCGAGACATTTCTCAGCCCAGCATGAAGTCCGAAGGTTTTGCTGAGCCCGGACTGCAGCCCTAGCACAGCCAGGGACGGGAACACCATGTGCTGCTCTGCCAGGGGTGACGGTCCCCACCTGCCCCCAGCCCGGCTCTGAGGCTGCCCACGCTCCCCGATGCTCCCTTTGGTGACAGCTGTTGGGACGGCTCCCGGGGGCTGGGTGCTGGGTGGGCTCGAGCTCTGCCCGCCAAGGAAGTACCTTTGTGCAGGGCCGTGCAAGTCGGGACTTGGGGGTCCCCGGGCGCCGGGCACTCCCATCCCGCTGAGCCTCGCAGCTCAGAGGCACGTGTGACGGAGACAGGAGCAACTTCTTCAGCTGCAAAGAGAAGCAGCAAGAAAAGGAGTCGGCATCGCAGTGAGGGCAAGGGAAAGCACCAGTGGGGCCGCAGCCCCTCAGGTCACATCTGCACCGAGCACATCATCGCTGACCTCCCGACCCAAAAATGGGGGAGGAAAAATAAAAAGGCAGGGAGGTGTTTCCCACCTCCCAGAGACTGTGGGGGGAGGTGCCCGGCCGCACACAGCCCCGCAGGGGTTAGGGCTGTCTCCACACCATATTCCCAGGGACCCCCAAGAAGGTCAGAACAGTGGGGACAACCGGAGGGAATTTACTTCCTAGGGGCACCCCCACTCCTGTCAGACACACAGGAGCTGTTGTGGCATCCAAACCTCTCACTCCATCGGCTCTTCCCTTAGGTGACAGAGACTTGAAATCGGCACGAGTGATGGGTTTGGACAACTCACTGGGGTTGCTGTGCAAGACGTATTTAGCCAAAACATCCAAAGAGGGCCTCGACACATTAATGAGCTTTCAAGGCTTTTTGCAGCAGATGCAAACCCCTGTGGGCCCTGTTGAGGATCTTCCCCAACACACTCGGCCAAGCCCACAAGTGGTGGGGGTGAGGTTTTCCCTGGGGTACCCACAGTGCCACCACTTCCAACGGCAAGGCCAGCATAACATTTTTCTTCTACTCAAAACCATTTTTGGTTAGGGGGAGGGCAAAAACCAAACCCCACACCCAGCAACAACATTATTTCATATTCTACCCATGTTGCACTAACAACCAAAGCGACAACAGCTCAACAGCAAGACGACTGCGTAGGCGCTGGGGGACTGCACAGAGGAGACAGACTGGGGGTGCTCCCACCCTGGCCGGTGGGCACGGAGCCTCACGGCAGGCATAGGGGTTTTAAGGGGTGATAGAAATCGGGGGTGCCCAGGTCAGGGTCTGCTGGGAAACGTCAACCGGGGCACCCACAGCTTTAGGCGTGCAGCTCCTGTTGGTGGAAGCAACCAGCTCCTTTTCCCCCCCACCCCTGCAACGTATACATCCTATATATACACATACATATCGTGTGTGATATATACCCCCCTGCGCAGGGTGTGGGCAGTGGAAATGCACGCTCTCACCACTGGATGTCACTCCTCCCCGCCACAGCCCCAGCTTTTGGGGAGACCCCAGGGCCAGGCTGGGGGTCCCTGGCAGGGACCGTGAGCCCCAGGATGGAGCGGGCTGGGTACCTTGTCCCAGGGGACCTCCCGGGGACGGCAGTGGTTTGCAGCAAATGCTGCCAGTTAGTCCTGGCCAGCAGCGGGAGGGGGGCTGAAGCCCCGATATCGGAGGGAACCAAGAGGGATGCTCCAGCCACCCAGCCTGCAGGGACTGGAGGCCACGCAGCCCCTGAGGGGGTGTGGTGGAAGGCATGGGAGGGTCAAACCCTCCCGCTGAAAGCCAAGGGCATGGGCTGTCTGACACTCCAACCAAGCCCCCTCTGTCCCTCTTGCGAGAGCAGTGGGAAGCTTGGCACAGAGGCAGAGCCAGGCGGGAGCAGCCACCGTTGCCCATGGGCACGGGGCTGGGATGCACTAGGGAGACCCCTGGCTGCCCCACATCCACACATCCGATTAAAAGCAGTTGTGGGTCTTGCCAAAGCAGCCCCCACCCCTTTGACACCCACCCCCACCCACTTCATATATATATTTGTATACACACAACTTGTTCCCGTGAGGATGGTGATGGAGGTGACAGCAATGATGCAGAACATGTATACGTATACAATACAAGTATATGCTTTGGTATTGACGGTTAAAGAGAGTTTTAAGCCTAGAATGAAAAAATTCAGACCTTTGCTTCCTATCATACCCATGCAGCCGGCTTATCAGGGGCTCATCCAAATCCACCTTAAACAGTAGGAAGTGGGTTCTTACTAGAGACAGCTCATCAAACTCGGGGGCCGGGGGCGGCCCCCCCGTGACCGGGGCGGTGGGTTTGGGGGAGGGGGCAGGCGAGGTGCAGACATGGTTGAGCGTGTCCCCCTCTTCCATAGTTCGGAAGGCAGCCAGGCCCATGTCATCTCCCTGTATATCATCCAATGTCTCCGTGAGGGCTGCCAGCAGCGCTTCATTCTCGCTGTCTATTATCTGAAAGGAATATGCAAAGAAGAGAGGGGGAGTTAGGCTGGGCAGAGGGACCAGGGGATGCTGGGCAGGGGGGAAGAGGAGCCGGCGGTGCCACACCAGCACCCACACTTCCCCGTGACCCTGCAGGGGACCTGGGAGAGCTTCTCCCCAGCACAGCACTAGGATGGGATCAGGAGAAGAGAGACCCAACTGGAAAAGCAGCATCAGTCTGTCCCCCTGCTCCCCCAGTGGGAAAACAATGAATCAGAGCATCTTCTCTCCCAGTAGTCACCTTCAGCCCATCATGAGGCAAACTGCAGCAGATAAAGGATCTGTGATTAAAAGGCTCCTTATCCAAATCCTCCTGACTCCGGGCTGTAAGTCCCCCCAGCGCTGGCTACCACAGCACTGCTGAGCGGGGCTTGGAGCAGCAGCCAGCCAGGACAGGAGCCCGGGGAGGGGGAGCCCCCTGCCCTCCACCAGGCTTGGGAGGCCAGCGGGGGCACAGCCACAAGCTCAGCCCAGAGCTGCCCAGTGGACAAGAGGGCACGGACCCCTGGGAGAGCACCAGGGGAAGCTCAGCCCAGGCTGCGCTGCTGGCCAGATGACACAGCTTGCAACAAGCAGTATGGGGTTTGTTTTTGCTGAAGTCCCCCAAACACAGGCACCCCCAGCTTGACAGGGGCTCTCAGTCCTCACAGTTAAAGGTGGCTGCACCCAGCGCTCTGCGAGGGACCCTATCGGCAGAACAAAATGGGCCTTGCGTTACAGCTCCCTGATCCATTTTTTTTTGGCAGACAGCATGATCTGGGGATGCTGAAGGGAGACGGTGAGTGGCTGGGGCTGTGCAAGGCCAGACAGGGCCACGGGCTGCTCCTGCCTCTTCCCTGCCTACCACCCACCCTGCCCCCTTGGGTCTGTCTTTCCATCTGGGCTTCACCTCAGCTGATGCACTTCCAGCCCTCCCAGTAGCCCACAGCCTCCCACTAGTCCCCCTCCAGTCTGGAAATACAGTGCAAAAGCACAGAAGAGGATGCAGAAGCTGAGGAATGGCTGAAGTGAGCCAGGAGTTCCTTCTTTTTAGTCCTCCTCCATCATATTCTGAACATAAACCATATACAACAAGAAGCAGGCTACCACCAGCTAAAAAATTGGCACAGGGGTAAATTCAGGCTCTCAAGGAGGACTGTTGACTGCACACAGCCTCCCGTGTTTCTCTCATCTTGTTTGAAAATTCAATATCTTTTGTTCCATGCCCTAACCTTGCTCGCAGTTACTAGAGCAGGCTCCAGGGAAAGGCAGCAGGATGCTCCATTTTTGGCTCCATTTCTTTTCCTCCTGTTACTGGCACGAGACCGCTGTGCATACAAGTTCAGTGGGATACATTTCATCATACTCCACTGCTCCTAATGGGCCCGTCTTTTGCATTTCTTTTCTGTTTATCTTTTCCCCAGGAAGTTCAGCGGAAAATATGCATCTCGTGATGAAGGTCCCTCAGCTGGACTGGACCATTTTCAAGCACAGCATCAGCACAGCATAAAACCCAGAGGGTTGTTATCATGGCCAGGTTATAAATATTGGGGCTTTTTTATTTTTTTTGCCCTTGTTTAAATACAAATCCTTCTCCCTCCTAAAATGTAACCTGGAGCTGGTGACTAGCAGAGAACAGTGGATCACAGTCTCCTTGTCCAAGGGGGTAAGCGCCTAGGTGCTGCTCAGGAGGGCACCAAGACCCCAGCCCCTGAGGACAGGACACATCCAGGGCATAGCGTGAGCTTTGGGAAAGGTGAGAGGGCTACCCAACTTGCTCTGTGCTGAGTCCCCAGGCAGTCTCCACAGCTCCCTGCCTCCAACCTGCCTGCACTGTGCTCACAGCCCTGCCCTGGTACCACAGCTCCATGAGATGCTCGGCTTTTCTGCAAGGAAAGGCAAAAACAGTGCCAAGGGACAAGGACCAGCCCTGCCTGTACCTGGGAACAACCTCTGCCCCAGCACTGCTTTGCACCGTGTGGTCCCAGGTGCTGGTAAGCAATGGCTCCATTCCAGCACAAAGGTGAGGAGAGAAATCAGCCACCCTCTGCCGGGGGACCCCAGCCCCAAACACAGGGATGATGCCAAAGCTAGCAAGACAGGAGAGGGGGGCTGCTTTCACCTGCTGGGAAGCAAACATTCCCACCCCGCATGACTGACCTGAAACCTTCACATTGCCACCCTGGCACACCCCACCATCCCAGGAACTGAATAGGATGTGCTGCACACCAGCTGTAATTCCTTTTTACTAAGGCATCACAGCAAAGCTGAGCCAGCAGCCTTTTTCTACCACCTGATTAGCCTTACTCCACTTGCCCCATTTAAAACCGGTGTGCAAATTAATGGAGCACTAATCAGCTGGGGAGGAGCTATTAATAGTTGTGTGTGCCCCCTTGTTCCTCTCTCTTTTTCCCCCTCCCCCTACCTCCAGCCCCAGGCCCCCTGTGCTAGGGGGATGGGGGTACCTGGAAGAGCTCGGAGTCATCGGTGCTGTACTGGCTGGAGTCAGTCTCCGAGTGCTCCCCGCACCACTGCAGCTCGCTGAAGCAGCCGGCTGAGTCGAAGTCGCTGGCATCCAGCTGAGACAAATCAATCTCAGGGAAGTCAGAGTAGAGGTGCTCCTCGCCAGACACCTCGTACTGGGGAGAGAAGAGCAAGCGGGTGAGCCACCCACCACGCCAGAGGGGCAGGCAGCAGCAACCACCTGTGGAAACAGCCCGTCTCCCCACATTGAGCCACCTCTGCTCGAGCCCATTTCAGATCCTCTTTCAAATAAGCTTTGGCAAGGGGCTCCAGGAGCAATAATGCAGCAGTGCAGAGTGTGGAGATGCACTGGGCATCTCGGGAATGGGTTTGCACAGCCTGGCACGGGCACTGCTGGTTATTGACAGCTGCCCCACAACTGCCACCAAACCAGCCCTCTCACATCCCATGCTGTGGCAGGTGTCAGAACAGCAGCATTTGCACTGGAAGAGCCTCATCTCTGGTGAACAGAAGGTCAGGGCACAGCACAGTCACCTGGACTGTGGCAAAGCAGCTGCTGGTGCTCTTAGGGGAAACTGAAGCCATTCCTGCCTTTGGTGCCCCAAGGATGCCATCCAGGTTTATCCACCTGCCCTGGAGATCAGCAATAACAGAGCAAGGCAAGAGACTTGGGCACACATGAGACAGCAACGCATGGAGCCAGGCTCCGGTCAGCATGGCTGCTCGGTACCCGTGGCTGCTCAGTACCCCATCCCTGTCCCTGCCACATGGCACTGAACCACACAGGGACAGTCCCTCTGGGGAAGCCGCACGTCCTGCATGTCCCAAAGCACTGCCGAAGCAATGTGGACCCTGGTCCCTGCATTGCATGTGCAGGATGAGAAAAACAGCATGGAAACGAATCTATGTCCGGGCACACACGGATCGACGCGAGCTCTAGGAACCAAGCTAGAAATCTTCATTTAACCACAGAAAGGTTCTGGGACCTGCGGCACAGCCCTGCCTGCGCTGCCACTCGCTGCCTGCACCCACCCCAGCGGGCAGGCTCGGCTTTGCCCTGCGATGTCCAGGTTCAAATGCAGAGGGGAAAGGTCTGGTGTGACTCCTCCTGGTATTGGCTGCCCGGGGGGAGTTTTCTGGCGATGAGGGAAGCAAGTTTATTTACAGAGCAAATGGATTTTGGAGCAGGCAAACATCTGAGCATGTGAGAGTGGCTGCAGGGGCAGGAGAATGCGGGGGCCTCCCCTCCTGAAGTGCCCTGGGAGGATCTCCTTCAACAATCAACGGGAAGGAAAAGGGATTTCAAACTGAGCTGCAGGAATGGAAAAAAGCGTTTCTCTCTTTCTCTTCTCTTTTTTGGTAATTGGGATAATCTGGGATTATTGGTTGCTGAGGAGCCTGTGTGTCATGCTCCCCACCAGGTCTAGGACACCCTGTGCCACACCAAAGGACACTCCTGTGCACAAACCCACTCCCATTTCATATTTCTCACCTGCTTTCCACCCTGTCTCATCCCAGGGGTCGTGGAGGAAAGGGTAAGCAGTTTCAAGGATGCAGCAAGGGGAGGGGAGAGCAGCTTCGAAGCCCAACAGTGAGCCAGAGCCACAGACTGCCAGCCCAGCCATGCCCATGGCCACAGCGGGGCTGGGGGCTGCAGGGAGCTGCTGACGCTGCCCCAGCCCCAGGGTGACGCTCTCCCCAGCGTCCTCCCTCCATCCTGCTGCTGGAGGGAGGCGTATCAGGAAGACATCCACGAGTGTGGTGCCACCAGGTATATCGCGTACAGAAAAAATCTAAGCAAACCCCTGAGCGGCTCTGGGATCCGGGTACTCCTCGTGGGCCCCCCAGGGCTGGGGCTCTTCAAACCTGCCCTGCAAAAACCTTTGCTCTCTGGGTTGTCAGAGCACATGTAGCAGGTCAAGGGTCCCTGCCCTCATCACTGCCAGCTCTGGGAGACACAGATGTTACCTTTCCCCTAGCTCTCCCGCCCCCTTTGCTTGGGGCATCCTGCACTGCTCTGGGATCAGACGTCCCTAGGCCTTTCAGATGTGTCCCTTACCTGCTCTGGCTTGTCCCTGCTTTCCTGCCACTGCTCTTGCGCCTGCTCTAGAAAAAGTCTTGCAACAACTTTGGCTCCCCCTTCTCCCCAAATCTTCCCATGGGAACACAGGCAAAGGCTTTTATTTTTAGAAAAGCCGTACATACATATATATATGTGTCTGTGTGTGCGTGTGTGCGTTCAATTAAAAATAGCAAAGCAGTCAAATTCTCCTGCTCCTTTTGATATGCCACAAGGGAAAAGATCCTGGTGCTGAGATCACAAGGAGCAGCTGACACCAGTGCTTGGGATGTCTTTTGATCAACTCCACAGATGTGACATGTCCCCACTGGCAACAGGGCTGGGTAAAAATAAACTCCTGCAATCTAACGCTGCTGAGCTGCCCTCTCTGGGCACCCTGGAGGCAGCAGTGCCCTGGCACTGTCACGCTGTGTGCAGCCATCCCGAGGCACTGGTTGGCAGTGGATGCTCCCAGGTTCCCAGCTAGCACAGGTCAGGAGTGCCCAGGAACTCAGCTCTCTCATTCCCTCTCCTCCTTGCAAAAAGTGGGGAGAGCCTTTGCTAAGCGCAGCCGCCCCCACGGGCACCCAGCAGGACATCCCAGTGCAAAGCCACGGCTCCAGCCAGCCCCCTCGGCTAGAAGTGTCATTTAACTGGCCCAGCCACCAAGGGCTTGAGTCTCTAGAGGGAATTCATCACTCTGAGCACTGCTACCCCCGCACTGAGTGCTGAGAGCACAGCCCCTCTGGGCTGGCCGCAGGGGTGGTGGGGACCCAGCCCCCCACCCGAGTAGGGGGTGGCAGCAGTGATGGGGAGGCTGCCTGCGGGCACTGGACCTCATCTGCTCTGACTTTCCCTTTTCCCACCCTTTGCATTTCCTGCTGCCTTGGGAGAGGAGTGAACTTTTGTTCTAATTTTACTCGGGAGTTTGTAGGAAGATCAGCCATGGGTTCTTGGTGTGCAGCCAGCAAACACCCATGGAGACATGCTCAAAAATTCGGAGGCATCCTCCAGCCCAGACACCTGGCCCGTGCGCGCTGCAGTGTGGCTGCGACCAGAAAGCTGCCGGCAGCTCACTGCGACGTGTCTGATGAATCCCTGCTCCAAGGAAGAGACAGATGCCCAGGCAGCTATGCGGGCACCCTCATGCCACACACCTACATCCTTTTGGGGAGCAGAGTCCCAAGCCTGGGCATCCCCTCCAGCAGCAGGAGCACCCCACAGCAACACCGTGTGGGCAGCTGCACCTGAAAGCCAAAGCTAAAAGGTGGAGGGCGTTTGAGGGAACAGCCTCTGTTCTGAGACGTTCTCCTCGGCTTTCTTTAAAGCATGAACCAACTCTGACCTCAGCCCCAGCAGAAACGCAATCGCAATTACAGGACAAAGAGGCAGCTGATACTGGCTTGCATGTTGCAAGGAGCTTCGCCTCTGCAGAGGCTTTGCTGGGCTGAGAAGACAGAGAATTAACGTTTTTGTTCATTAACTGCTGAGCTCGGACAGCCCTTCCCCGCTGCGAGGGGTTTATTAACTTCAGTCGTGGGAGCAGGGGTTGCCCCAGGAGGTTGGCAGGGACCCTCGCACCGAGGGTTTGTGCTCATTTCGTGCCCCTGCGGAGGCTGGCTGGCTCTGCCAGTGCCGTGTGTGCCCGGGGACAGCCCGGAGCGCAGGGGGGCTCTGTGCCCGCTGCGGCTGCACTGCTCCGCTGCAGCCCCGCACCCGTGGCTGCCATGGCGGAGCCGGCAACATCAAGAAAGCGCAACGGACAGTCTCCAAAGTGGGAGTCAAGGACGTATAGAGATCACCTCACCAACTCTCCCGTCCCACAGAGCCTCAACTGCACCTCAGTGTTTCCAGAGAAGGACCAGCAGGCCCTGTCCCTCAGCCCTGTGGGTGAGGAGGGGCCATCTCCCCCCCACCCAGCTTGCACGGTGCCTTCTCCTGGGAACCCCATGCAAGCAGATAAGTCTGAGAGCTTCTGGTGGCTCCTTGGTCAGCATCCCTTTGTCTGCCAGGGCTGCAAATGGAAGAGCTCCCAGTGCTCTGGGGACTGCACCCACCAGGGCTCCTGCTGCTCCAACCCCCCGTCCCCTTGCAGAGCCCCCAGTCTTTGCCCTTGCTGGGGCAGTGGCAAGGCAGAGCAGGACAAGGAGCTGGCATGGGGGTGAGCTCCATCATCTGTGAGGGTGGCTGATACAGGTGGCTGATGTGGGCAGCTGTCTCTAGTGTCCTCAGCAGCTCTGGCACATGTCCTGGGCTGGACCTGCAGCAGCGTGAGGGCAGCCACCAGCTGGAGCCACATCCAAGGGTGTCCTGCTGAGCACAGCTCAGTGCTGGCTCCCGACATCATGGGGACAGCAGGTGGGACATTTCCCTTTGGAGCAGCATGAACTCCGGTGCGGGAGCATGTGAGGTCTTATCTCTGCAGAGACATGAAGTTCCTCTCCAAGCCCAACTCTAACTCAAACATTGGATTAGCGAGACAGGAAATGTTTTCCGCTTTTCAGCGTCAACTTAGGCTCCTCAGAATAACCCCCCTGGCCAGCAGGGCTGGAGAGGCTAGCTGGGGCCAGGCTGCTGGCTCCTGGGGGCAGCCGTACCTGGTGAGCCCACCAAAAGCAGACCTTGGCTGCAAGTGTGTGCAGCCAGCTTGCCTGGGGAGCAGGCAGCACTGCCCTCCTGCCTGCCAGCCTGAAAACAGGCACCTGCCACCCAGAGCTCAGCAGCCTGCAGGCAAATGCTGATGCTCTGGGGTTTTGCCTTCCCTGTGGCAAGCCTGGGAAAGAAGCAAAGGGGCGATGCCGCTGCCAGACGCCGGTTCTTGGAGGAACCGCAGCCCTGCTGCCAGGCAGTAGCAACCTAAACCACAGCAAGCAAGAGAGCTCAGCTGGCAGTTGCCTGCAGGGCTTAGCTGGCTCAGAGGGGCTGGGGACATGCCAGTGACCATGACGAAGAGACCTGCAGGTCCTCTCCTCTGTCACAGCCCTGACAACAACACCGGTAGAAATTTCCCTTATCTGCAGAACCCCTGGGTCCAGCTCCTTGAAGTTGCGGCCAAGTATTCCGCAGCGAGGCTCCAAGCGCACCGGGCGATGGCACACACATTGTGCTCATGCTTAGTGAGGCTGCAAAATTTCAGCTTCTGAAGTCTGCCGGTGCGAAAGCGCTGCTGGACGTGCACAGCGCCTTCGCGGGAACTTAATCCTGTTTAAGCCTGAGAGGCCAGATTTGCATTGCCGCCTGCATACACGGCCCCAGGATGCTTTGGAATTGCCCTGTCACTCACATGCCACTTTGCTGTACAGAAAAAAGGAAGGAAAGCTGCGGCTCCTCGGAGGGGCCGAGGGATCCAGCCAGAAACAGGCAGCCCATCTCCTCCGCGAGGAGCCAAAGCAGTGACTCAGCCCCGCATGGAGCCTCCTCCCTCCCCACAGCTGAGCGCCTACCCAAAGCACTAAGGGATAAATATACATCCACACGCGCTGGAGACAGAGCCCCAAATTAGCCGGTAGCGTTTAGGCTGGGACCCAAACCAGCAGAAGGTGAGAAATGCTGAGAACACAGAGTGCCAGCTCCTGCCAGCCCTCCCTCGGTGGCACGGGCAGCGCCGGCTCCTGGTGCCCACGTTTGCAGCCGGCTAGGAAGTTTCCCCCTCCTCACCCTCACCCCAGGCTTGTCTCTAAAAAAGAAAGAAAATCCTTGGGCAGGGGTTTTGGAGAGAGCCGCCCGGGCTTATCAGGGAAATCCGTAATCACAGACTGCTTGAAACAGGGATTACAGCCGTGCAGGGAGACGGGCACCGCACGGCAGTTTCACCGGAATGAACTCTTCCCCAGGTGGGCAGCAGCAGCCTGGCTGGTGCATGGTGGGCACGGCTGCCTGCCACACTAGCTGCTTCGGGCAGGTGGGATGCTTGGGTCTGCAGGCACCAGGGATGGGTGCTTGCAGACCCCCAGCACTCTCCCCAGCTGCCCCAGCACTGGTGCGGGGAGGCAACGGGGGCATGCAGCCACTGTGACCCACACGGGGGCCAAACCCAGCCCCCATCCACACCCTGCTGTCCCGGTGGCTCCCACCCTGCAGTCCCCATGTGGTCAGGCCACCAGCACCCTGGGAGGTGAAGCAAGGTGCTGCCAGCCCCTTATCATCCCCAAGGATGCACCAGCTCCCTACGAGCCCTCCCGGCCCAGAGGGACCCCCATGGGGCAGGCAGCAACCTTCCAGTAACGGAGAGGAGGGCAGAGGTGGGGATGGAGGAGAGAGCTATAAATAAGTGTAAATACAGCAAGGAGGCACCTGGCCAGAGCTGTGAAGGTCACAGTAGCATGTGCCAGCAGATAAGCAACCCCCCTCCCCGCTGGCATTTGACAAAATGTCACTGTGAATGAAGGAGAGGTGGTGTCGGGTTGTGCCATGGCCTGGCCACCCCTTGCCACCCCCTGATATTTATAGCCTGAAAGCCCCAAAGCAGAGGGTGAGTGGTCCCTCCTTGGGAGGCAGACACGGCAGAGGGACCCTGCCTGCAAGCCCACCACTGTGACACAGTGGAGAGGCACGAGGAGAGGAGAGGCAGGGCACTGCAGCATCAGGCTGCTGCTCCCTCATCTACCTCCCAATTTTGGGGGAAAAGGAGCACACAAATCTTCCAGGCTCCCAAGTCTGCACAGAGTCATGCAACATTTTGCTGTCCTGCTAGGAGCAGGGCATTTTGCCCTCTGCACTCTGTGGATTTTTTTTTTTTTTTTAATTTCTACTGATCCGTTTTAACAATTCAGCCTAGCCAGCAAGAGGTAAAATCAGCCCTAGCATTTAAAGCCTGGACAAAATAAATAGCAGGTTGATCCTTTCTTCCACTCCAGCTGCTCAAAACCCACCGCTGCTTGGCCGCATTGCCACAGCATGTGGGAGCCCCACGCCGGACACCCCGCGCCGACACACATGAAGCAGCCGCCGTCCCGACACAGCCCAGGCAGTGCGGGGCGGGCGAGGGGTGGGGGCGCAGGCAGCACCGGGCACCCAGCCCGGCGGCACCAGCGGGACAAGAGGACCTTAGTGCCAGGCTCTGAGCTACAGCTCGAGAACGAACACGGTCTCGCTCGCTGACTTTTGTCTTACATTAGAAGGGTGTAATTAAGATCAATCATGAGATGCCAGTAATAGGAAATATTAAACATTAACTGCAAACAATAAACACAAACTTGCCAGGATATCTTTGATATGGAAGAAAGATGGAAGAAATTGCACTAAACTATCCCTGAGTCACAGGGCAGAAAAAAGGAGCCTGAGATACTGGTAATAATGCCCTGAATAAACAACGCTTTGCTGGAACACTTCAAACAAAGGTGTGTCGGTTTAGGAAGAAGGACAACAGCAAAGTATATCACAGGTTACGTTGCTGCATGTTCATACTATACTTGGCAGCCATTTATTTGGGCTCCAAATTACAGAGTCCACCTTATTTCTGCCTGAGCTCTGGGATGGGCCAGCCCAGAGCTGCAGGACCCACTAGTGCCACAGCGAAGCCACAGAGACCCTGCAGCCCCAGCTGCCCTGCACAGAACCCAGCACACCCCCCCACTGCCGTCACCCCCTGGCACGGCCGCTGCCGGGGCGGCACCAGCAAGCACCAGGCAAGGGCAGAAAGGCAGAAGCCATGGTGTAAGGAGAGGGGGCGGCAGGTAGATGCAGTGGGGAACAGGCAGTTCCCGAAGAGGGACGCTCCTCTCTCAACACCGCCTAATGGAAACAGCACCTGCCGACTGTGGCTGCTGCCAAGTGCCATGCCGTGCTGGCTGCTGCTGCTGCTGCCATGTCCTCAGGATATGGTCACCAGGCAGAGGGCTGCCCGGGCAGCAGCAGCAGCAGCAGCACACTGAGGCACGCACAGCACGCCGGTAACAGTGTCTCCCATAACAAGAGATGTGTCACAGCTTTATCCTGCACCCCTTGAGACAAACAGCAGCACCCCATGCCAACCCTGCCAGCAGCCAGCCCAGCAAACACTGCCCACTGATGCGGGGAGCAGCACCCCCAAACGCGCGCGTGCCCGCGGCTGCTGCCAGCCTCGCCTCAGTCACCGATGGGTGCTGCTGCAGGCAGCGGCGCTGGCACTGCTCGATGGCATCAGCCAGGCAGGGCACGGGCCTGGTCCTGAACCCTGGTGGTGGTTTCTAAGAAATTCCTTGTTATCTGCCCCAAAACCAAAGGCAGGACCAACAGACAGCAGCCAGCGCGTGCTGAGCTGGGTACAAAAGGACACTGGGAACTGAAACGTCCCATCAGCAGAGGCAGGCAGCTTCTCGCCGCAGCATTTCTCCAGTGAGGCAAGGGCAGAGCGAGAGGTGGCACAAGCCCTGCAGTCTCCAAAGGCCCCACAGGAGAATGCCCAGCGGGACACGGAGCAGGGGGGGCTGTGGCCAAGGCCAGTGGGACCATCAAGACCCTGAAAGTGAAGGTGGCAGGAAGCACTGTGGCCCCATGAGACAGGCTGGGGAGCCCTGGGAGAGGGGGTGTCCCCAAGCTCCAGCCAGGCTGGTGGCACTGAGGGGTCAAGCTGTGCCATGGGAGGGGGCAAGCACCTGACTCACCATGGAGCTGATGATTAGCCAGCTCTGCTGGTCACAAAAATTCCCCACGATGGCAACTCCCTCCTTTTGAAAGGAAAACATGAGGGGGCAATTATTTTCAGACCTTCCTCTTCTGATATCCTGGCAGCCAGCAGCCACATGACCACTGTGGGCAAAGGGACACCAGCAAGGAGGCTCCTCCGGGGTCGGGGTGGCTGTAGGGGCCAGAGGAGGAGCAGCCCTGCCCCTGTCCTGCTCCAGCCACCGGCCCCTTTGGAGGTTTGGTCACCAGCTCGTGGGCTGGTGGGGCTCCATGAGGCCCTTTCTGTCCAGAGGATTCTGCAAATGTCCTCCTGTGGTGCAGCCCTCCGCAGCTAATACCAGTTCCGCTCCGCGGGCACTGTTCGCCCTGGCACCGGCGGCTCTCTCGTTCAGCTGGCTCTAAGAGCAAATCCCTGCTGGGAGGCAGCGAGCAACTGGCCCTCCAGCTCCCTACGCTAGGAGTGAGGTTGAGCCTGCAGCAGCACATGGAGGGAAGCGGAGCCAGTGCCCAGAGGGACTGCGTTAGACATCAATGTGCCGTGCCACATCAGGTTCCCACTCCAGCTCCTGAGCTGTCCAGGCGAGCCCAGCCTCAGCCGTCCTCCCTACCCACAGCCACAGCCTCAGCATCCGCGGTGCTGTGCTGGGAAAGCTCCTCTTGGCTTTGCCAGGAGCCACAGATGCAGTCTGTGATCCTGGGAATCCCTGAGCTACTCTCAGGGGCTGGCCCAGGCAGCATGGGGAAGCTGGGAGGCATTGGGGGTCTAGGGGCAGGGGGTGGGCAGCCAGCGTGCTGGCGGGGCAGGCTCTCGGCCGCACTGGAGCTACTCGCCCTGCAGTGCCACCAGCTCTGAGGTTGGTGCCTTGAGGCTGTGAAATGACAGGGGAGGGGAGGCCAGCTCGGGGAGAACTGTCGTTACTAAAATATCCTCCTGCCCTGTCTTGGGACACCAAACACCGGGCTTGGGACACCAAACACAGGGGCTTGGGACACCAAACACAGGGCTTGGGACACCAAACACAGGGCTTGGGTGGGACACCAAACACAGGGGTTTGGGACACCAAACACAGGGGTTTGGGACACCAAACACAGGGGCTTGGGACACCAAACACAGGGGTTTGGGACACCAAACACAGGGCTTGGGACACCAAACACAGGGCTTGGGTGGGACACCAAACACAGGGGTTTGGGACACCAAACACAGGGGTTTGGGACACCAAACACAGGGGCTTGGGACACCAAACACAGGGGTTTGGGACACCAGACAGAGGGCTTGCTGGGTGGCAGTTAGCAGGAGGCAGCGGCTCGGCACACAGCCTGGCTCTGGCACGCTCGGTGCGGAGCTGTAATTCCCAGCACATTCTGGCACTCCACGTCAGCAGATCCATGGCTGTGAAATGGGAGCTGAGGTTAAAGCCAGCCCAAATCCTGCCCCATTACATACAGATCTGATGAGCGGGTGGAGAGAACCTGCCGAGTGCCGGACACCATAGCCTGATGTTATCCCTCTGCCAGGTCTGTGGCTGTCATCTGTGGGATGCTCTTCACCTCCCCGAGCCACAGGCACCTTTTTGGACCTCACTGATGCTCCCGTCTGATGCATCCCCAGTAGAGCAGGGACTGCGCAGGCAGCCTGTCCCCTGCCGAAAGGAATGTAAAACTTTTGCCAAGGAGGTGGCAGGCAGGGGAGGGAGGAAAGCATGCCTCCTGCCTGCCTGCAAGTTTTGTACTGAAGCTCAGAGAGGTGTTGAGACCTTCCCCGCCATGGAAGACAGGGCAATGCCCTGCACTGTGAGGTGCTGCCCGTGCCGCCGGCAGCAAAGCACCCTCTTAGCGCTAATCAGGACGAAGCAGGAGACGGGGAAGGTTCAAGCTGGGGTTAAGAAGGAGCAAGGAGGATCTTCCCACATTAGCCTGACCTCCTATGGGGCCAGCCCTGGTGCTCTGCTGCCACAGGCACACTCCAGCGAGGCACAGACCCTTTCTCCTGCCAGACACTGGCTGCACTAGCCCCCGTGCTGGGGGTCTTTGGGGGACCCCCCACTGTACCCAGCTTCCACATGAAAAATGAAATTTTCAGCTGGCAGCACAAGGCCTCAAAGGTTGAAAACCGCTGCGGAAAGGGCTAAACTGCTCAGAGCTGTCCGTTCCCTCCTGCCAGGCCAGTCCCTGCATGCCTGGGCCCATATCCCAGCGAGGGTGGAAGCACCAGCCCAGCCCAGCCTCCCCTGCCAGGCTGGTGGGCCACGCTGCCTGCACCTCACTGCTCCCCATCACCTGGGTCCCCTGTGAGAGCAAGAAGGGGTCCCCCCACCCTTCCTCCTGAACTGGGGGCTCACTCCTCTCCCCGCTCCGGCAGAGCACATCAGCCAGGCGCTGCAGTCTCCCTGATTAAATTATTGCCCGTTTTCTGCATAGTGGCTGGAGGTGTCCTGGCTGGAGGGGATGTATCGCCACTCAGCCCAGTCACCGCTTGGCTCTGTGGTGGCATGACCTTGGGAAAGCTGGTGAGGGGGGGGATCAGGGGAGCACAGGCATTGGTGGGCAGGTATGGTGGGGGCACTGCCACCTCCTGGGCTTGCCCAGAGAGGGCTGTGCCAGCCCCAGCATCCCAAAACTGCAGAGAGCTGGCACAGCCATGTCACCCCTTCAGTGACTACCTAAAAACGTGGTGGGCAAGGGGGATGCTGAACAGCTGGGCATTTTCCAGGTGGGCATCATCAGTACCAGGAAATCAGCAGAATTAACTGAGCAATAGTATTGATACTATTCTAATTATTACAGCGGGGAAACTGAGCCACGGGAAGGTGAAATGAGAGCAGGTTACAGCAGGTCCCGTGACCACGGGCTATGTACACAGCTCACAAGGTGCCTGGTGGAGGCGTGATCCCTGAGCAGCACCTCTGGGGCTGCCGTGCTCCGCGCCTGCTGCACTTTCGCTAGCACAACCTGTTTGGCCTGGGGATTTCCCGGTGCTGCACCAAACGGCACGAGGCTTTGCTGTGCATGGGTCCGCACCACAGCATTGCCAGCATCCCGGGAAGAGGCAGGGGTCCCAGGCAGGCCCCCTGGGGACTTGGGGCTTTTGGGCTCTGCCGGAGCATTTTTGGGAGCCGCAGCCTGAAGCCGGTGCTACCAACCCGGCTGCTCCTCCAAGCCTTCCCCAGTGTCAGGACCGGGCGCTCCCCTCTTCCCCCCCACATAACAACTGACTCACCCCGGAAAGAAACTGCTCCAAGATCTCCAGATAGAAAACCCCCTCCGAGGGCAAAACGCTCCTTCGGGAGCACATGCAAACCAGGCGATCACCCACATACACAAAGCTTCGCGCTATTCCAAATTCCTACCTGGGAAGGACCACACCTCGTCCCCCCCAGAATCCCAGCCCCAGAGGCTCTGACAGGGCACACGGGAGCTGCACACCCAGTGGGATCTGGCCGCTCCCGCTGCAGTGGCTGGGGGCTGGGACCCCTCTCCTCCCCCCGTACCCGTGGGGCTGAAGCCCACAAACATGACCTCCTATGCTTAAATCAGATCCTTCTACCAGCTCTGTGTCCTGTGCCAGCTCCCTCACAACCCTGCCCTGAGCTTGCCTGCTCCCAAGCCTTGTCCCCACCTATTTCCCTAGCTAATCCAGGGATCAACAGCCAGAGCCCCCAGGGCAGGCTGGCCTGAAATCCAGACCTGAAATCTGGATGCAACAGCCTGGTGCTCAGGAACTAGTCTGACCCAGCATCCACCTCCAGGTCAAGAGCATCAGAGCCGAGGGTCCCCTCCAGCACACGGGAAGCCACCTCTACCCGGGCAGTGCCATGTTGCAGATGGCCCAAATCCCCATGCAGAGCTCGCAGGGTTAAGGCGCCTGCTTGGTGTGCCACCTTCACATACTTTGAACAGTCCCAGTGCCTGGCAGCCGCTCCCCAGTCATGTGAGCAGCTCCAGTTACTGGCCCCACCGTCACCTCTGTGCCTCGCTTTTATCCCATCCATCTCACTGCTCCATGGAGGCCATCCATCCCTGTCCCCGTCCCCGCATCGGGGCTGCCATGTGGGAGCACGGCCAGGTGTCCTCGGGCAGAGCCTCTAATGTCACCTTGGAGGGGAGCGCAACGGGTCTGGCAGGGAGGCAGGGCAGTGAGGCTTGCGGCCACACAGCATGGCACCAGTGCGGGAACCTCACGGGGACCCTGCCCGGGCCACACACGCTGAGCCCACAGGCAAAGCTGGCTCCACACCGTCCCACTGCTGCTGGAGCCACCCTGCAGGTCCAGGCCCCTGGCAGCACGGGCACAGCGGGTAGGGAAGATGCGGCACTGCAGCAAGCAAACCCCTCTGTCCCTCCATCCAGCGCTCCTCTGCAAGTGTGGTCTCCAACCGTGGGCGACCGGGTGGAGCCGCGCATACCCAGACCCAGCCGAGCCATGCTTGGTTATGCAAACCGCAAAGGGAGCTGTTTCAACTAGTTGGACTGCTGCCTGGCAGTCAGGTGCCTTCCTCCTCCTCCTTCTCCTCCTCTTCCTGAAACGGCTGCCAGTCCCCTGTGGGCAGCTGCCCAGGCTCCTGCGGGTGCCTCCATCCTCACACTGACCACGCCATGCCTGCTGTGAACAAGGGGCTCCCCTTCCCTGGGGTACCCCGGGAGGTGGGGGCAGGCACAGGGGCTCACCATCCCCCGGCACAATGCACTGTTATCCCCCAGCGCGGCTGTGAACCAGCCCAGTCAGCAGGTTTCACAGTCCCTGAGGTGTCCTCAAGTGTCCCAGTGCTGCCAATGTACAGCACGCACCACGGGCAATCAGAGGAAAGGTTGTCCATGCTCAGCTCGCACCCATGCGACACCCATCATGCTTGGCTGGCAGCAGGGAGCTGGGGCCATGCAAGCCCCAGGGTGCAGCAGAGGTGGGGAAGGGGCCGTTTGCCCCATTGCTGGTGAGTTTTGCCCAGCACTGTGGCCATACTGGCATTTCCCACCCTGTCTGCGTCCTTGGTGCGGTGCAGGGACCCAAGCAAACTGCTCCCTGTGACCTGCTGCCATCAAAATTGGGAAAGGTCCAGGATAAAATGGTGCTGTGAGCCACAAAGGAGGCCTCTGGCAGAGCTGGTCACCATGTGTCACTAGCTGCCTCAGCCATGCTCACATCTTATGGCAATGGCTCAGTGTTTGGCTTTACCTGGAGAAATCCTCCCCAGACTAAGAGGGGAGAGGAGCCAGCACATGGAGAGCATCTGCTCTGAGCAGCCTCCAACGTGTTGCAAAACAGGAAAAAATCCAGATCTGAGCATCAGGCAAATCTCATCCTTCCCAAGCCAGTACCTATCTCACGCTCTGGGATAGCAGGAAACCTGCAGCTCGGCTCTGTGCAGGGCTCTTCATCCTTTGCACAACACTTTGGCCTCTCCTTAAATTTCAACACAGATTGCAGGGAACTTCATACGCCACCGATTGAGTCAGCAGGGCCCAGCAGCCCTGGCTCTGGCAGTGAAACGTTCCCTAAACACCCGCGGCTGCTCCCAGCAGCTCCAGGCTGCTGCCGGAGGTTTAGGCACCGTATGGATTAGCAGCTCCGGACGCTGTGCTGAAACGTAGGATGGGATAAAGCCAGCCACCTGCCTGCACCAGGGCTGCAGCGCTCCTGCCACGGACAGTGCCCAACCCAGGGAGCCCGGGTGGGAATATGGAGAGGGAGAAATGCTTTGTGCCAGCCTTTGTGCCAGTCCTTGGAAAATGGAGAGCAATCAGCCAGCCAGCACACAGAGAAGACGGACGCCAGCCTGGCTGCACCAGCAGTAGCGCTGGGAGAGGGAGCTGACAACGGGCTGGGGTGGCACAAGAGATGGCTTCATCCCTGCAACATGTTTCTTTACTACAAACTTCTGTGCAACAAAACAAGGCCTTTGCCAAACTAAATGGGCCCCCAGCCAGCTCTTTCCAAGGTTTCCTCGGATGCTCCACTCCACTCATTCCTTGGTGGGCGCCAAGATCTTGTCGCAGGTGTTGGTTTTTATGTTTGGGGTATTTTTCCAGCTGGTGTTGGATGTCCTTGATGAGCTTTTCCACAAAGGTGGCATTAAGCTGGAGGAGCGGGGAAACCTGCCTGCACTGAATTGTAAAACCCGCTGGCAATGCTGTGATGCTTCTCCAGTCACTGCATCTAAATATAGACTCCTCATTTATTACCCTGCCGGCTGCTGGATGTGGTGCAAGAGGAGCTGGGGGGCTGCGCTGACACTCCCCTTGCCCGCAGGTGGGGACTGCCTGTAAACATCAAGTGCAGAAGCTCACACTGGCTCCTACAAGGTGCAAAGCATAAAATAAACCATAAGCGTTCCCCCTGGGTGTCTCCTGAGAAACAGGGCTGGTTTGCTGGTATAATGCTGTGGGTCCAAATCCCCTGCTTTGCATCCTGGAGGGCTTTAGGGATGCACCGGCATGAGCAGGTCTGTCCTGCCTGGGTGGGAAGGGATTCCCCCTGCTCCTGGTGACAGCAGCAGTGGTGCCCAGGCCTCCCAGCAAAGGATGTGCAGCTTTCCTGTGGCTTCCCTATGGATGAAACGCAGGCATGCCTCCCCGCCAAACCAGCCACGGAGGCCAGTGCTTGACCCAGCTGCACATTTTGTCTCTCTGGGACTACAGGTGAGGGATCGTTTCTGCCAAACACGCAGGTCACACCAGGATTTGTCCCTTTGTTGTACATTGTGGAGGGAAGGAGATATGCCCCAAAATTTGCTGGGGACCTACAGCTTCCGTGACTCCTTGCCAAGGTTATCCCGAGAGATCCTGTTCAGTGATGGGACATGTGGTGCTGGGGGGGGCGTCGACACTCAGGGTAGGGCAGGCAGGGGAGGATGGAGACTGCATCCCACATGCCCAGCAGAGCACAAAATGCTGCCAGGCTCAGCTCTGGGACGTGGTATGAAGGTAGCTGCCACGGGGCCAAGGCACAGGCAGGAACAAGAGGGGTAAACCGCTGCTGCCTGCTGCCCACCCCCACAGGCAGCTGCAAGCTGCCGTGCCGCAGCACCATGCCCCTGGCCACTGCCCCGAGCAGCTCCCCCACTCCAGGCCAAGCTGCAGAGCCCCTTCACTCCAGCTTCCAGAGGTGGGACTCGGTGAGAGCCCAAAGGGGCTCTCGCTAAAACCCCAGCACTGACCCCAGCCGACGGCCCGTCAGAGCCATCCCAGGAGATGCAGGGCTGGTGTGACCTGTTCTGCCCGGGCACAGCAAGCTCCCTGGACCCTTCCTGCTGCTGTCCGATGGGGACTTGCGCAGGAGGCAGGAGGGGCAGGGAGCCAGGCTGCGTGCCTGCTGCCTCCCTCACCACATTGGGGAAAAATGGCTCAAAAGAGGGGATGCACAGCAAGACAGCCCCCAAGCCGGGAAGCCAGGCTGGGCCAGGCGCTGCTGGTTGCTCGCAGCAGCCATCCCCCTGCTCTTGGCGCTGAGTCCCATTGAGACAGGGCCAAGCAGGACGGGAACTCCAGGCATCCTGCCTCCTGCCGCCGGCACTCCCGGCTGGCCGGTTCATGCTGGGACACCTGCTCCCAGGGTGGCCAGGGCGCCCTGCTGCCGGCACTGCTGGCCTCATCCATGGCTCCTGCCCCGTGAACACAGCTCCAGCAAAAGGAAACAGCCCTCCACCCCCGTAGCCCACCCTGCCTTTCCCCCACAGCCACCCCACTGGCCAAGTGGAAGGCTGGGAAGTAGGGAGGGAGGGAAGGAGTTAAGCCATTGATCAACCCAGCTGGAGAGTGGCTGGACCCACGGCCCATGGCACCCACAGGGGCACCAGTCCCACACTCCACACATGCTGGTATTGCGACCACCCACGGGTCTTGCAGAGCAGCGGGGGTCTGCTGGGGTCTGCCTCATCCCACCAGCAGTGGGGACGGCAGTGTAAGCTCCTCTGGGTGAACTGGATGGATGGTACGGTGGTAGCAGCAAAGGCAGCCATGGCACCCACCGCACCCATACCACCGCTCACATGGGGACCAGGAAGCTGCTGGGCTTGCATGGCACTCCTGCTCATCACACAGCCACCCATCACACAGCCACCCATCACACAGCCGCCCATCGCACACCTCCCACCGCACACACCCCCACTGCACACTCTCCTGCAGCATTCCCACCCATCGCCAGCACGGGGAGGGTGCAATGCAACCCCCCCGAGCATCCCCGGGCAGGGGCAGAGGTGACCCCCTGCTCCTGAGCATCTCAGCTGCTGGCTGGAAACTGAGCTGGGTGGCTGCAGAAGCAGCCAGAGGTCCCCGGACACGAGGGATGCTCACATGCCAGGCTGCTGTCCCCACACAGGGACAGGCAGGATAAGGCACAAGCTCACGAAGGGCAGCTAAAAAAGCCACCTTCTGACTGACGGGTCCTTGGCCAGTATGGAGTGTCGCTGCTGCCATGTGGGCTGCAGCAAGACTGTTGCTATCAGTGGCCCACAGGGACCTGCAGCGGCACAGCAGGGAGGGAGCTAAGACTCTACAAGCCCACAGGAGGCCTGTGACCATGAACATGCCTCAGCCCAACCCTGGATACAATAGGATGCTCCCAGTCTTGAAATTCCCATTCAGTCCCCGCTTGGGGACCAGAGACAGGGACACGTTTTGACCCTTTCCCCCCAAATCTCATAATCTTCTGACCATGTTTTCAGAGTGTGGGGAACCCTGAAACAGTCCAGCCCTCACCGTATCCCCATGCTTGGAGTGAGCTGACCAGTCCCATGCTACATTCCTCAGCCAGGCCTTACAGATGGTACCAGCTCTCCTTTTGGGGCTCATGAGGCAGGAACACATCAGAGACCTCCCCATGCCTTTGGAGGCTGCTCCTCCTTCTCTCCTTGTTCCCCGATCAGGGACCATCCTATGCACAAAAACTTCCAGCAAGCCAAAAAAAATCCCCAAACGTGATCTCTGGATGACCTCCTCCTCCCTGTGCCAACATCTGCTGAAGCAGCAGAGAGGGGCCACATGGATGCCCTGCTTCCACCTCCCCCCCCAGCCTGAGAGGCCTTTCCCCTGCTTTCCCCAGGCTCACAGGGGGCATAAACCTTTGGGCAGCAGCTGGTATTTGGGTAACAGGCCATGGAGCACTGGGGATGCAGAGCCAGAAGCACGCGCTGCCGTTAACGGCTGGCCAGCCATGGCTGCGGCCGGCCGTCTGTCAGGACAGCAGCAGCACATGCTCCAGCAGCTCTCCCGCGGCTGCCAGCAAACACCCTCAGGACCCCCAAGTCCAGATGTGAGGGGCGATGGGGGGAGAGCTCAGAGGGGAGCAGAGCCTGCCTGCCTGCAGCTCTCTAGGCTGGGGGGGGCCTCCTGTGGCATCACTGCTTTTGCCCCCCCAGGACTGCAGCTTATTTTGGACGATGACATGGGCCAGGTGAGCCTTTGCTGCCATCCTCCTGGAAGGAGCCCTGTCCCCATCCCTGATGGCACGCTCTGCACAGGCTCCTTTGCCCCAAACAGCTCATGTCCCCTGGCTGTGCCACCCTCCTCTGGCTAACGACAGCAACCCTCTCCCACCTTTCCCCACAGGAGGATTTTGCTGACGCCCGCCACGGGATTTGCAGGTATAAAGGGCTCGCTAAGTGCTAATCGTGCCGGGGAGCCGGCTGGCATCCATCTTGGCAGACACCCAGCGCTGTCCTGGAGAAACCTCTGCAAAAATCGCCCCTGTGCCTGCTGCCCCCCAGCCCCTGGGCAGCCCCCTACCCTGGCCATCACCCCTCGGCAGGGGCACCGGTCCCTGTCCTGCGGGAAGGAGGCTGTGCCTGGGCAGCAAGCGCAGGGGACATCCAAAGAAGGAAAGGAGTCGGATGGATGGAGGAGCCAGCTGGGCTCCCTGGCTGGCTGGCTGGCCAGCCCATACTGTAAAAGGAGTGGGAACAGGGACTGCACAGCTCCGGCTCCAGCGGTTTTAAGATGGCTGTGAAGCAGAGAGGAGGAGAAGGAGGAGGAGGAGGAGGACATTAACCCTCCCGGCACTGCACTGCAGACAGGAGCACCACAGTGAGGACGAATGGCAGGTTTCTTGAGGCTCTGCTTAACAGCAGATGGACTGAGGTCTCCCCAGCTCCCACCCAGTAAAATGCAGCTGGTGATGCTTTGAGGCCTGGCAGTGCCGAGATGGGAGATGTTGCCCTCAGACTGGCCGTGGGAAGGAAGAGGAGGAGGAGGAGGAGGCAGCAGCAGATGCCTGTGGGAGGGAGGTGGCCCTCCACGAGTGCAGGACACTCAGCAGTGCCTCAAAGCCCCCTTGCACATGGGCTCCCTGGGAAGGTGCCCTCCCTGTCACGCTGTCCCCAGGCAAGGACCCCATTGAGGGTTCAGCAGCACTGGAGGGGCACAAGATGGGGACCCATGGGTGCCACCCCTCTGGGCGCCTATCTGTCAGCATTGCCATCCCTTGCTAGCTGTTCAGCAGGGAGCAGCAGGGCTGAGCGATTGTTCAGCTTCCCTCTTCTTTTTCCTGTGGACATGCACATGAATAATCACTTTTTTCCTGCTTAATGTTTTCCTTTAAAAACATCAGGCTTGGCCTTCCCTGCTCTTTTCTGTGGGATTCATCAGAGCCGCAGGAACCCAGGCACAGCAACTGGAGGAGCAAAGGTATTGGGCACTTAACAGCAACTTCCCTTCTCCAAAATTTTTATTGGTCATTGACGTCAAGTAATTACAGAGAATTATTAATTAAGAAAGCATTTAAGAGCGTTGCTTTTGTTGAGGTTTTGTCATTACAATTAGTTTATCAGCCAACAGGAGAACCATCAGCCTTTGCAGTTGCTTGGAGTGCAGCAAAGCGCCTATAATTAATTTCCCTTTCCGCAGCAAGCGTTTTGCTTTGACCTACCTTGGGGACTTGCCTTTCTCCAGGTGTGCCAACCACAACAGCTCTGGAAACACCCAGCCAAAGGGACGTCAAGAGGCCATCGGATGGGAACACCATGTCCCCTCTAGCCTGTCAGACGCAACTACGCATGGATAGCGTCTCTTTTCGGGAAAGCATCCTGGCCAGACGCCCTGATCCTGGACAGGAAGCTGCAGGGTTAACGGGCCGAGTCCCGCAGTCTCCCCAGGGCCACCCTGCCATGCTCCCATGACACCCGCTGCTGTGTCCGCGGCTCTTATGGCACCCACCTCCCTGTGCCAGCACCGGCATCCTGCGGCGGAGCGGCTCAATGTGGGTGACAGCTCAGACACGCTGTCACCTGCAGCCTTGTGTGACAGGTCATTTGGCACCAGACCCTGTCCCTACACCTGCTGTCACCTCCACAATGCTCTGCCCCAAGGGCCGGGCTCTGGGTGGGCAGAAAACTGATGGGGCAGCAGGGAGATGGCTCCGCACAGAGAACTGCAGAGAACTGCTGCCTCTGGAGCCTCCCAGCTCCTCTCCTACCAAACCACAGCCCACTTGGCTGACCACCCTTCCACAGGAGCAGCACTACGAGCCCACCTAGAAGAGGTTGGCCCTTGCCACTTCACCCCATTCCCACCTGTGACCAGGAAGGCCACAGCGCAAGCAGGTGGCTCTGCACCCCCTTCTCCTCCCTGAGAAACTGGCCAAGGCCCATGGAGGTGCAGGCTTCGGAGCACTGGTGCCTCCTCCTTCCCTCGTCCAGGTGGCCTGTGCACCATGCTGTTGCGTGGTGGGGTGTCCCACCAGCCGCACTTCGAGAGAAATTTTCTTTTTATCTTCTCCCCATCCTGGGGAAGAGCTGGCTCCCAGGTGCTTGGCAGGGAGAGGCACTGCTTTGGCAGCCCAGTGCTTTCCAAGAGTTCCCCCAAGCCCCTCAGGCACCAGCAGCACCCACCACAAACAGCAGCAGGCAGCTGGAGGGGTGAGCTGGGGCTGGGGAGTGCAGGGAGATCAGGACAGCCCCACCGGTACCAGCAGGAGAGGAGATGCAAGATTTGTGCTCTGTGGTCTGGGGCATGAATTTCGGTGGGTTATTGCTCCCTTATTTCCTGGGTCCTCTGGCCCCATAGCTGGGCTCCTTGCCTCTTACAGCCCACTCCGTGCTTGCCACCTACTCTGCCCAGCCCCGTCCTTGTACTCTGTCTCTCGTGGGAACTCCAGCCGGGAGGCCACCGCACTGCACCAGGCTGTGCCTGTGAGATGATGTGAGCCCTGGGGAGCAGCACAGCTCCCCGGTGACCAGGGCACAGGGACAAGGTACCTGCAACCCCATCCCAGCCACCCCAGCACTCCTACCTGCCCACTGGCTAGGAACCCTCCTACTGGCGCAGGCAGGGGCCGGGCAGTGGGACACGGCACACGGCGCAGGGCATGCCTGGCTAGGCAGGCACCCAGCATGTGTGGTGGGAGCTGGCCCCGGCAGGTGTGCTGCAGCTCCTGCCTCACCGGTGCATGCACACGCAGGCCCCATGCACACCTGCTCACACAGACCTGGGGCTAGCAGTGACATGGCTGCTCCAGCACCCGAACTCCCTGCCTGTTGAGCACCCGACACCCAGGCCTGGCTGGAGGGAGGGGACGTCCAGGAGGCAAGCTAACCCCATGGGACACGGGGCTGCATCTCGGGATGGGGGCTTGAGCACTGCCCTGGGCTGGGATCCCCCCACAGACCAGGCACAGCTGGTGCCTCCAGCAGCAATTCCTGCCCGCTTCAGTCTCTGCTGGGGCACCGGCGGCTACTCCTTCCCTGGGAGAGCTGGGGTGCCAGTGGGTGGGTGAGGCTGGGAGAGGTGCTGAGGAAGCAGGCAGGCTACAGAGCCTGCACCCCCTGAGTGGCCGGCAGCAGAGCTGCACCCTGTGAGCAGAGAGTTCCTGCAGCCCATCCACAGAGCAGGCTGCAGGCGATGACAGCCCAGGCACCCACAGCTCCGCGCTCCCAGGCCGATGCTGGTGCAGCCCCTCTCAGCCTGGTGCACGCACGCACCAAGTGCAGCACCAGGAGGGGCCGGCAGCCCCCGCTCAGCAAGTGGGTCAGCTATATATAAATGGAGCAGCCCCAGCAGCGCTGGTACCAGGCACCTTCCTGCCTTGCATCATTGCCACCCTAAAAACCATGGCCTGGAGACGGGGCTGGCTCAGCCCACAAAATGCTGCCACATTGCCAGAAGCACTGCTGAACCTGCTCCTTCGCCAGAGGCACTGCTGAACCTGCTTCTTCATAGCCCTGCGGCCGCTTGGCCATGGCAGCCACAAGGGAGGCGGGGGGACCAAGTGGGACCAACGTCCACCGGACAGACACTCCAAGAAGGCCACAGCCGCAAGCTGTGTGCATACTCCTCCACACACAGCAGGCCCCCAGGAGGGAGATTTCCACTTCCATTTATGAAAACCAGCCGCCCCAGCTCCCAAGCATTAAGGCAACAAGCTCAAAAGGCCTCATTAAGGCTGGGCAGACACCTCCTGGGCCCGAGGCACACAGGCATGCCTGCTCAGCAGCATGCACGCACAGGTTTGGCTCACCGGTGACAGCGAGCAGCCCCAGTGCAGCGCATCACTGGGTAAGGATGTTGTGCAGGAAGACTGTGCAGCAGGGCAGTTCAACCCCAGTACCCCCAGTCTGCTGCACCCCAAGGACAGATGTCTTCCCCAGTGCAACCTGCCCCCCTGAGCTGCCCTGTTACAGTTTGTGGGTCCAGTAAATCTGGTGCTGGAGCCCAGGGGAGGTATGGAATGGGGTGCTTTGGGCTGCTGCCTCCTCACAGCCTTGCTGGCACCGCACAGGAAGAGAGGGCTGGTGTTCATCCAGCATGCCTGCAAGCAGCCAGAAAAGCCCTTTGCAGCCCGCAGGTCTCAGGTTGTCTACAGTCGAACATCACCAGCCTCTCATCTAGCCCAGAGGGTTGGTTATTAAGGAAAAACCCTTTAATGAGGCAGCTCATTAAAGGCAGGAACAGATTAGCCCAGGAACCCAAGGAACTCTCTGACTGCCGAGTTCAAGAATAGGAGAGACAGGCCTTTCCCTGGCAGTGGTAGGAGATGCTGCCTCAAAGCAGTGGGCTGAACCCATGAATCCTCATAGCCCTTTCAAAGCCCTGCACCCTCCCAGGAGTCTGCATGAGCTCGAAGACAGAAGACGCTGGGAAAGAAGGACCATAGCTTGAAACCTATGAAAACACCCACTGAAATACAAGTGGAAAATACTCCATCCCCAATAGTCAAGTTCAGGCCCTGCCTCCTCCACTGATCAAGCAAAATCCCAGCACTAGTGTAGACTTCCAGCAGGGATGCTCCAGGGAGAAAGCCTTTGGCACAACACAGCTCTGCTGGACAGGAGTAACGTGGGAGGAGAGGCAAAGGCAAGCAGAGTTCAGAGCTACAGTCACCAGAGAAAAATTAACCCTGGAAAAAAAGTCCTGCTCCATTTCCCACTACAGGGAAAGGTTTGCAGACCATCTCCTTCCACAGCCAAATGCAATGCTGGACGAGTGGTGGAAGCACGGGGGGAGTGGGGCACCCCAGGAGGTCGGGGTTATCTCAAAGCCACTTGGGCAGCAGGGAGAAGAATCAGGCCCATGCGATGGCTGTTATGAATGAAGGTGGGAACGGTGCTGCTAAAAATAACTTTGTGAACAGGTACTATTAATAGCAGTACTATAGGGATTATGGGGTTTTGTGCTTTCTGCAAGGCTCTCTGGGACTGGTGAATGCTAATGGATTGGGCCCTGCTACAATGCCAGGGATGCATCGCTGGAGCCCAGCAGCAGGCTGATGCCCTCAAGGAATAAGGACCAGCAGCAAGTGGCCGACTGAGCCGGCCACCCGCCACCGCTGCAGACCAGTGCCGGCCGGGCACTCAGACCGAGGATCCCGCGTGGGAGCTGCTGGCGAGGCTGCCACCATGCTGGTTTCCATGACGACTTCAGCACTTGGCGCGAGATGGAGATGACAGGATCAGCCAGGAAAGTAACCGAGCGGAGCTGGCGTCCTCCGTCTGCTGCGGCCGGCGGCACAGCCCTGCCAGTCCTGCGTGGCTGGCTGGCACGGGGCGAAGCACTGGGAGCCTCCGGGCATCTGGGTCCCCCTTGCCTTACAGGGCATGTGCTGGCTGCCAGTTGTCCCCGTGAAGCGCAGCCTGCCCATCCCATCGGTCCCTCCCCAACACCTCCATGGAAGTGCAGTCCAGGTCCTGACCCCCAGCCCCATGCTGTCCCGGCGCACACCCAGCACCACAGCACCCGGCCAGGCTCGTGCCCCTGGCTCTCACCCCAGTGCTGCATTTCCACTCCCGGTGGGGCTGTCTCCCCGGCAGCACCACCTCCGAGCCCACACGTGCCTGCACACCCCAGCTTGCGGTGTCAGGGCCAGCCGGCACAGCAGGCAGTCTGGCAGGGCCAGCACCCAGCTCCCCTCTGCAGCTCAAGGAGATGCTGCAGGCTGGGACCAAGCTGGTACCGGGGCCAGCCACGCCTGGCAGTACCAGCCTGCACCAGGCCAGCCCTGATCCTCACTAGCCCTTGGTCCCCACACAGGCTTTCCCTGGCTTCCAGGTAATCTAAGATCAAGCATTTCAGCCAGACGTGCTCAGACGCCGAGGGACACCACGGAGCGGTGGGGAACCGAACACCTACAGCATATGACTCCCCAGCTGGCACGGTCCCCCCAGCCCCAGAGCCACTGGTGCCCAGCCGAGGAGCGCTCCCCAGGGACTGCATCCCCTGCCAAGCCGCTGCACGTGGCCGCTGCTTTCCCAGGCTGCTGGCAGGGAGCACGCAGGGCAGGGGCAGCACGGCAGGCAGCTGGGACCCCCGGCACCCCCTCCTGCCCACACGCAGGATCCTGCTGCGCGCCCTTTTATTCCAGCAGTGCAATTAGCCTTGCTGACCCCTGAAATCCTCAGCCTCTCTAAGCAGCCATGCATTAAATCCCGGATCCAAGAGTGGAAATAGACTTCGTAAAAGGCTTATGGCCCTATTTATTACATTTTACGCATGATGGAGTCCGACAGCACAGCAACGGTGCTGCGGTTGGTGCTGGCTCTGCCTCCACGCCAAGGCAGATGGACAGACAGACAGGCAGGGTCTGGAGCAGGCAGCAGAGCCTTGGCCGGTGTCTCCTCCTGGCCAGGCTTGGGTTGCCAGCTGAGTGCTCCCTCAGACGCAGGCAGGCAGGGATATCGATCTAGATGAAAGCTAACACTGCTCTCCGGGCTGGGTAACCGTATCTGCCGCACATTTGTATTCCTTAGAGCAGGGCGGGAGGGCTGCAGCCATCTGCCGGAGCGGCTTGGGGATCCTGGGGACGCTGCGAGCCCTCTGGCCGGATCTCCAGCAGTGCCTCCTCCCATTTCAATGCACAGCATTTACCTTCTCTATCTCACCTCCACCTTCCTAGGGCCAAATAACACAGACCTGAGGAGGGCATCACCAAAACAGCAGGGTCCTTTCTTCAGACCCCGGCCACCTCTGCCCAGCAGGGACCAGCGGGGCTGCCACGGGGCAATGCTGAACCTGCTTGGTTCCTGCCACTGTGATGGGAGCCAAGGGGGCATCGTGCCGGTGTTGGCAAGGTTGTACAAGGGCACCGTGGGAAGCTGGCATGCTTGTGTTCACCAACACCTCCCCGGGGGTCCCACCGTTTAGCCAGGTGGCTCCTGCCCTGGTGGGATGGGAAGGGTGGCAGAGGACCCTGCACACTGGGTTGAGTTCTGGCACGAGGCTGCACAGCTCCGAGCTGGGCAGAGGGCATGGTGAGGGGCAGGGGTGGGCAGCAGGGAGGTGTGGAGGTGTGCAAGGAGACAGAGCCACCACGTGCGGAGAAAGCAACAAGAAAAGCACAGAGATGAAGACTCAGATAGCTGAAGGACCCCCTGATTTCCCACAGAAAACATAAGGCAGCTCCTGTGCATCTCCACAGGGCCCAAATCACAAGATAGATCAGGGAGCCCCTGCAGCTGGACTCTCACCGTCAGTGCTGCAAAGTAGGGAGGAGCAGAGGGGGGTGCCCCCTCCATATGCTTATGAACAGACAGCTGCAGAGACTCAAGCAGCAAGTGTCCCATGCCCCAAGTCCCTGGGACACCAGTGCAAACAGCTGCTCCCCGCTTCCTTGGAAGGGAACCACGGCACCTTCATTGCAGGGCAGTCGGAGATGTCATGAGGCAAAAGCAAGGGCCGCCCTGAGCACCTTTGAGAAACTCAGTTTTCATCAATACTTGGTGCAATGTGCAAGCCTTGCTGATCCCAGAGAGTCCCGCCACGCCACGTGGGCAGGCCAGCGAGGTGGTCAGATCACCCAGGCGAACCCATCTCTTGTGCTCACTCCAAAGGCAACAAGGGGTCTTGTGTGTAGGAGGAAGTGCACATGGGTCCATGGGATGCACGCAGCACCCAGATCCTGCTGCCACCTGTGTCTCGGCCAAGTGTCTGGGCCCCAGTGCCCACGAGGGTGGGCAGCACACAGCCCTGGCAAAGGGGAACAGCACGGGTGGGCCATCCCCTGGCTCGGCATTTCAAAGGCTTGGCCCCGCATCTTTCACTAAAGGAGCTCAAAGGATTTTGACGCCTGCAGTGCTGGGTACACCTGAGGGCAGAGGGACCTTTGCCCTTCCTTGCCTTTCTTCCCAACCCCACGAAGCAGCAGTGACCCCTCTCCAGCAGCCCTGAACCATCCCCCCGGGGTGCTGCAGTCTGGTGGGCCCCCCTGGCAGGGCAGGACTCGGAGGTTTTGCCCCATAGCTCAGCTCTGCTTCTGTGCCTTGGTGCCTTCCTCCAAGGGGAGGCAATGGCATGTTAGCAAACAGCATGTTTGGGCACAGATGGACTCTGGCACCACAAGACATCGAGACGCTTAGAAAAAAACCTGCAATCCACATCTCTATAGGTTACTGCTTCCCTGCCAGCCAGCGAAGACGGTCACTGCCACCAGCTCCCCACTCCCCCAAGACCGCTGCAAGCCCACCCTGCTAACGGCAGGGGAATAACCCCCGGGGACTGACTGAATAAGGTTTACAGTCCCCCTAACACTGGTCCACAAAGGTCCTGTACCCACCAGGGCACTCGCAGGCTAATCCTCCCTCCAGAGCGCCTGCTATATTTAGGTATCTAAATGAGACAGAGTGGCTTTTTCCAAAAAAGAGTTAGTTTGTGTTACATAAATACAGAGAGAAACTTGAAAGCTGTGTTTCCAGGTCCTTGCACTGCCATAAGCAAGCAGGAGAGACAGGGACAGTCTCCCCCCGATAATCTGACTTTCATTTCTTTTTGACTCAGCTGGATGTGTGGACGGGTTTCCAGCTCCTCTGGGCAGACAGGCTGCAGGCAAGCGGTGCAACCCGAGTCGAGGGAGCCTGGGCAAGCGGACCCTCACGGGCAGCCCCTGGTCACCAGAGGGAGGCAGGGGCCTGGGGGCTGCCCATGCACTGCATCTCGGGTGCACTAACAGAAAAACAGAGAAGCCATCACTGCAGGCAGGCCAGGCTGCACGGCCGAAAGAATGGGCAGGATGAGTCAAAAGAAGTAAATAAACGGAGCAGCTCCAGCCCTCCCCATCTGTGCCTGTCCTAACAGTCCCCCCACGACATTCCTCCCCACACAGCTGCCAGCTTCCTTTTTCCTGCATCCACTTCCACATCGCAAAGCTCCTGTTCCCATGAGGAAAGGAGACGGACGTGCGTGAGTGTGTCCCACACACCCACCGCTGCTCACCCCAAGGCTGGGGCTGCGGGGCCGGGGCTGCCCCTGCTCCCCAGCTCAGCTGCCGGCAGAGCTGCAGCGGAGGGTTGGTTGCTGGTCATCAGCAAAGCAGCGTCCCCACCAGAACTAGGTGACAACATGCACCATGGGGGTTTCTGAGGACATGTACCACGTGCTTTCATTTTCAAAATATATATAAATAGACATACTTATTCTTTCCTAAAAGGACATGGCCACAAGAAGAAGAAAAAAAAAAGCAGTTCAAATACCATCCAACCTTTCAGCCTGAGAAAACCATGCAGTTCTCATAAGCTTGAGTCTGTTACCTGGGAAATGGATTTTAGCACCCAAAACCCACATGTGCCCATCTCCTGGTGGGGCCCACTAAGACAGAAACTTCCTTTTTAAGAAAAACATTTGCAATTTTTTCTTTTCATTATTAGCCTGGTTAGGTCGTGACTATCTGTGTGCAGGCTTGCTCACAAGCAGAAACAACGCTGGTTGCTTTAAATCTCCAGCTCCAGCTATGCAGAGCTCTGGTGTTTATGCTGTTCAAGGGAAGGTTTAAAAATCCTCCCATCATTAAGATGCTGGAAGGTGGCTCCAAGCCGCACACACCTCGTGCTGGCAGGGCTGCAGGCCCCAGAGCAGAGGGGGAAAGGCAAGCAGCTAAGCAGCTGCGGTTTAAAGGAAGCTGACAGGAATGCAAAGTTTAATTAGCTTGAAGCCAAGGGCCATGGAAGTTGCAAACATTTGTACCGAGGCCATGCAAGTCCCGGGGAAATCAGGACAGAGGGACTTGAGCTGGAACGAAGTCCAGCCCTACCACTACCGGGTGCCAGGTGAGCAACCTCTGTGTGGCAGGAAAGGGCACTGCCAGCTCGCCTGGCACAAGCCACCGCACAGCCCCGTGTCCTGCCCTGCCCTCCGCCAGCGCTGCCCGCGGGCAGGCAGAGCTCCCATCCTCCCAGCACACACGCCGCGGCTCAGCCCCCTGCCCCGAGCCCAGGGAGCACGCGCTCTGCCCAGGCAACATGCAAGAAGCCAAGGCACCGCGGCCACCCCAGCCCTGCACCCAGCGGCACTGGCACGCCGTGTGGCAGCGGGGCTGGCCTCTGCAGGGGAAAGAGAAGCCAGAGCCTGCCCCTGCTTTGGCCTTCGAGGGGAGCTGCGCGAGTGCCACGTTTTACACCTCCAGCTCCTCGCTGCTATCCAAGTGCATGCACAACCATCACCCGGCTGTGACCAGCACTGCTCTTTGCTTGAACCCAGCCCGACTGCTGCAGGGCCGGCTGGAGCTCAGCCCTGTCAGTCTCGTGTGCATGCAGAAGGTTGCAGCAGTGTCCCACTGGGACATTTCCTGGAACACTCCATGGCTACATTTGCACTTTCTTCATAAAAAAACCCAACGTAACTCACTCCTACCTAGGCACTTTGGCTAAAAACAAAGCAAGAAAGGGCTCAGCAGGAAGGCTGCTAAGGCTCAGGGACAGGGACCATGCTGCCTGCTCCCAACAGCAGCTCCCCGGCATGCCAGCTCTGCCCACCGAGGGACAGCTGGGGCTGCTCCGGCCGCAGGTCCCCTCGCAGCAGGACAACCAGGTCCCCAGCTGTCACATGCAGGCTTCGAAACCTGCAGTCCCCCCTCATCCGGGCAGGAGGGAGGAGAAGAAACACGGTTAGAGGCAGCTGGGCTTCCTTCCGTCTGCAAGGCACAGCCGGCCGCCCCAGCACGCTGCTCCGGCTGCAGCACAGCCCCAGCTTAGCTCAGCCCCCCGCCTGTGCCGGGATGCTCTGCCCTCTCCCCTCCATCTCCCCCCGACACAGGATTTCCTTGCTCTTGATGTGCACAAAAATTAGGAAATGAGGGCTCCTCAGGGACTAGGTGGGGAAGGCTGCTTGTGGCGGGGAGGGGGGGGAAAGGATGACACCTACCACACCCCTCACCCGCCACCCCATATCCCGGGGTCGGACAGGGTCCTGCGGCCTCCCCAAACAAAGGCCAGGGAAGCAGAAGCAACTGCAGTGATGAACTTGCTGCAAACTGAAACAGGAACCGAGAAGCCTGAGCAGCGGCGCTGGCTCAGCAGAAGGGGCTGTTTCGGCCGCGTGCTCCCAGCCCTGCAGCGACCGCAGGGCGCAGAAGCGGGCGCAGAGGAAGAATTCAGAAAATGCATCTCAGTAAAGATACGCTGCCCTGCAACCCTGGTCACTGCAAGAGCTTGAGGCACTCCTTTTATCCTCCACCACCTCAGCACAAAAACATCCATATAAAGCATGTACGGCTCAGTCCCACGGGAGGGGAGAAGCGTCACATCAGCCCTCCCAGCGCACCGGGGGCTCTCCTGCTTCAGCCCCCATCACCCAGGTTCCCCTTGCCCATGAGGGCAAATGCCTGCCCGTTCGCTGCGTGGGTGGGCAGGGTGCCACGGGAAGGGTGGGTGCCCACGGGAAGATATAAATACTTCAGGAGGACCCTCATCCTGCTCCCCCCGACGAAGCTCGTGGGGTATGGGGAGCACTGGGGAGGCACCCGGCACCCAGTGCTTGCCGGCTTTGTCTTGGGACAGCAGGGATGCAAGATAAGAGAAGTATTTTCCCTAAGCCCCATATTGCTGCCCAGGAGCCAGCAGCAATCGAAGGTTAGTCTGCCTATTGGATGGGGCCATCACAAAGAGCCCCCAGGGCTGCCACAGTTTCCACAACCCCCACCAGCAGATACCAGACCTGTTGCATGGGGAAGCCCTCCCCGGGGGTGGGGTGGGGCGGGGGATGTCCAGCTCTTACAGAGCCAAAGGAGATTTCCAGCTTTTATTTCTCCCTATCTTAATTCTGAAGGGAACCGGCTCAATTTAACAAATTGCAGCTGCTCAACCCCTGGCTGTTGCCTCTGCCTGGGGAGGTGAACCAAGATGGAGCAGGGTAAGGACAGGGCTGACGAGACTCTGAGCACAGCCAGATCTGTGCAAAGTCCTTCGGTATTTCTTGGAAGCTCCCATTACAAAAAGCAATAAATAAATAAATAATAATTTGCGAGCCAGAGCTCAGGAAAAGTGCTGAAAAGCAGAACAGCCAAGCGATAAGAGAAGGGAAACACATTGGCTGGACCATAACCCGGTGCCTACACCGCGGCTGCCCCTGGAAGTAGGTCACTACCTCACCTGACCACCCACCCCATTAACTGCAACCTTTAGTCTCTGGCTCATTACTACAAGCAGAGGCAGCTTACAACATCCTCTCCAGGTGCTCACAGGAGGGTAGCTGGCCAGGCAGCGGGAACCTGTCCCTTCCCAGCATGGCACCTGGGCTGGGGAGCCAGCTGCCCACTCTTGGGGTGCAGGCAAGGGGCTGCCCCAGCCCGTGCCCCCCAGGGAGGAGGAGTGCCATGTGGCCAGGGCTGCGGCGGCTGGCCCGGCACGGCCGCGCTGGCAGTGGCAGCTCCAGCGCGTACAAAGTTCCCCCTCTGCTAAATCACTTCATGCTGCCAAGCAGTCACGAGAAATATAAGCCCGCGCAGGGTTGCCATGGAGCGGGGCTCGGCGCGGGAGCCCGAAGCTGATTCCTCCGGCAAACGTGTTTGCTGACCAAGGCCCTGCCAGCACCTCGTGTCCCCAGCTCCTCAGGGGCAACAAGCGAGCGCAACGTGCGTGGTCCTGGCAGAGCCTTATCTCTGGGGACAGCTCTTCCCTCACCCGGCAGGGCCAGGGCCCCCTCCATACTGAAGACCCCCACGGGTGCTTGGCTCAGTGCCCTGCAGGGACGGTGCTTCTCGCCCTGTGACACCATCTCCCCAAGGCCATGGGCAGGCAGAAGCAGTGGTGGCTTTGGTGGCGTTTGCCCCACAGGCACCGGGCAGCAAAGGCACAGACTGCTCCTGTGCAATGCCTCTGCCCCAGCCAAACAGGCGACATCCCCGAGCTCCCATGGGTGCTGGCACATGCCGGCCGCGGGATGCGTGCCCTTGCCAGCGCTCTGCTTGCCGGCAGTGCAGATGCAGGGCTCCCACGCTCTGCCGTGAGCTGGCCCCCAGCCCCGCCAAAGGAGATTGCAGAGACTGGCAGGCTTCTGCACCTCAGGAGCAGCAGGCAGCAGTGGCCAGCAGCACAGCAAACCACCTGCCAGGAGCCAGCCCACGGCATCCCAGTCTCCAGCCCCATGCTGGGGACCACAGGACCCATTCCTCAAAGGTAGGATGGGGTCTGGGGCAAGAAGGGCATCCCCTGGGCATTTTTCATTGAACAACCGACAGCACTGAAGTGCCGGAGCAAGTGAAGTTTCTAACTACAAAGAGGCTTTTGACATTGGAAAGGTTAATGTGAGAGAGAGATCCATCTCCCTCACAAAGCTCCCTTTGCTGGAGGCACTAGGTTGAGACCTTAATTATTCACCTGTTGGACAGGTGCCTTTCCATTACAGCATGAGAGTGGGGCAGGGATGTGCAGGCAGGAGGGAGGGAAGCCCACAGCGTGGGGCAGCCCTGGGGCCTGCCAGTGGAGCACCGGGGGACCCAGTCAAAAGCAGGGGGTGAAGGCAGGCAGGTGAGCAGCGATGCTCTCCAAGCGGCCCGGTTATCAGGCCAGCCCTCCTTTCCCCGGCTGCTGCTCCCTCCCGCTGCTCCCTCCTGGCTCTGAGCAGCAGGCTCAGGAGAGCAGTAGGCTCAGGAGCATGCCGCGCTTTCCATCTCCCGCAGCTACCGCTGCGGCGCAGGCGGCTGCTGGCATCCCCAGCAACCACTGCCCCACGCTTTGCAAACGTACTGGCGTGGCCTCGGTGAACTGCCACTGGCAATAACTGCCACCGTGCCACAGCCACCCTGCAGTGCTTTCCTGACAGAGCGAGGAGGGCCTCCAGCCCCAGCAATGCAGCAGCCCTTCAACCCAAGCTGCAGCAATGCAGCCAGGCTGGAGACACACTTTGCAGAGGCCCTTGGGCTGTCTCAGTCATCCAGACACCCTCCCAAATCTTTGAGAGAAGAGCCGCAGAAAAAGCAGAATATCGGTCCGCTCAGTGAGGACTATCAGAAATTAGGGATGCATCTCCCCTCTCCAGTTCTAGCGGTAATAACCCACCCGACAGATCGCTTTTCCACCGAGGGCTTCCCTGTGCCTCCTGCACTCATCAGTGGATTAAGCTGTTAGCAGGAGGCCGGGAAGTTAAAGGGAATATTGTATTTCCATTCATGTGATCTTTAAGCATCTCTCTGAGAAACAGCCTGGGTTTTTGGGTTTCCCCCCCCCTGCTGCACTTTGTTTGGGGTTTGTAAACAAATCGAAACTGTAAGAGTCAAACCACTGCTGCCTCTCGCAGGGATGCCAAGAGTCGCCGGCCGCTCCGCGGTGCTCACGGCAGAGCTGCCTGGCTGGCACTCTCCAGTGCCTGGTGCCAGCAGACGAACCAGCTACAACCAGCTTCATACCTCTGAGCAGCAAAGAGTTGCACAAAATGGTTTAAGCGGGCCCAGAAATGACACGTTTTGAGTCGCAGCAAAATGAAACCACTTTTTGTGTTGTTGTAAAGGGAAAAGGAGTTGGCAGGAGAAAGGCTGATATCAATTGAAAAACCCTGGTTTTCTTTCTGTAGCAATGCAGGTACCACGTGAATCATTGCTGTCCTCAATATGTAAATAGAGGTTAGCAGGCATCCTCAGCACAAGCCCATATAATTAAGGGACTGATGCAAATATCCATGTAAGACCTCCACTGTGCATCTCCCCAAGAGCTCTCCTGAGGATCCCTCCCCTGGAGAGGAAGGGATCACCTGGCACCTGCATGCACCCAACTGCGCCCTTCTTCAAACCTACTGCAAAAGCAAGGACTGGGGAGGAGCATGGGGGAGAGAGGAGGAGAGTCAGAGTTCCTCAAGATTTCCACGAAGGAAACGGCTAATATTCATGATCTCATGGCCTCCTGACATTGTAGCCTCTCAGGATAACCTGATCTTGTGCTGGAGCACTGGGGTCTTTGCTGAAGTAGCTTTCGGGCTTCATTGAGAAGTCAGTAACCCAGTTGTAAGCAGAAGCTCGTACAGTAGTAATGGGGAGAGACGTCAGCAGCCAGCCCGGGTCCGCCTCCCGCTCCGACTTATAAAGCAGGCATGTGACAGCAGCCAGGGCTGGAGCCTGCCCTGCAGTTTCATCAGAGGTTAAGGTACAAGCACAACACAAGCTTACAACTTCAGGCGTTTCTTAAGCAAATGCACGCAAATCATAGCTGGGGGGAGCTGCTTTTTTTTTTTTTTTTTCCCTTCTCCTTTTTTTCTTTTCTTTTTACCCCAGCCTTTCACCCCTCTGCGCACGTGGGGACAGAGAGGAAATGCAATTATCAAAAGCAGGCGCCGGGCGGGAGAGCAAACACAGGCTGCACACCGCTGCTGAGGGAGCCTGCAGCGGGCTGCGAAGATTATACACGTTATACACCCCACAGACATCAGACTAGCACTAACTGTGCGTGTACCTACACCGCACCCTCCAATACAGTGCACGTATGGGAGAGGGAGAGAAAAAGAGGGGACAGGCAGAGCAAACCGTATTTCAGGAGATGCCAGAACGGTCTTACTAGATCTCAGGCCATTTCAGAGTCCCCAGTTTTGCAGGGGATGTTCACAACATGGTGGTTTTGCACCAGGGAAGGATGGAAATTTGCAGGATTTTTTTTTTTTTTTTTTTTTTGCCTTAGCAATCCCTTTTTGGAATAACATTCCTAAATTGGCATATCAAACACTGACCAAAAAGCAAAAAGGAAACAAACCTTCAGACGCATGCTGCAATCATTGCAAGCTTTTCATTTCATGTCAAGCACGTGGAGAACAGGCAGGTTATTGCAGGGAAGTGGAGCCAAGAACTTTCACCTGCCCAGGGAGCAATGGGGCCGGTGGGAGCTGCAGCCTTTCTGCCATACTTCCTAGGGATGGCATCCCACACAACCAGCCTCCTCTTCTCTAGCTGACGGTTCTTTCAGCAATAATAAATCCGTCCAAATCAGAAAACGCAAACTGCTTACAAAATCTTCTCAGCCCACTTCTCACCCTTCCTGACCCTTCTGCCATAATCAACCTGTCAGCAGGTCTTCGTTAACAACCGAAGCCACCACCTCCCCCTTGCTCTGCCCCCAGCAAGCCGCCCGGGTCCCATGCCAAGCCGGAGTGCTCTGGAGCTGGTGCAGGCGAGGAGAGGTGCTGGGACTACATCAGCCTAGCTGGTGGCAAGACCTGCCTGGTTCTGTCTGGCACATGCGCCAGGGGCAAATCTGATTTACCAAGTCTTGAGACCTTACTTGTTTTGAACCCAAACAGCAGGATTAGTCCCCATCCCATTCCCCACACACATGCTCCTGCTGTTTGCAATCCCGGAGCTAAACTGGTGAGAGAGCAAGGGTTGGGATGAATGTGCTAGCTTCACAATCGAAGCTATTTTGTAATCTGTGGTTATGAAAGTGAAGGGCTGGAGGGATGATACATAACTACAGAAAACTCTCCCCACTTGCACCAGCCTCATCAATCCGACTGCGAAATGCGCGGTTGTGCTCCTGATCAGTCACAGCTCTGGCTACTGCCCGGCTCATTGTATAGCGCCGCTCTTCCACCCCCCAAAATGGAAAAGCATGCAAGCCCTATAGCCAGCACAGCTCGCTCTCGTGATCGTGCAGGAGCTGCCAAGGAGCCTTAATCTGATTTTAATACCCAGCTCCGTCCCAAAGGGAGCCCATCCAGATTTTGGAGCTGCTGACTCGCGGCACCGAGACCCCCTCTCCCTGCCAACCACCCCCCTCCCCAAACCTCCATCCCCCAAGATCCCAGCCCGTATGCGTGTAACTGACGCTCGGCATGACTCATCCCACAGCCCGGCTCTTATCAGCCCCCACCGCGCAGCCCCCTGCGGAGCCCACCCCCACCCCCACCGCCCTGCAACACGGCGTCCCCCTCCCCACCTTTGCAGCAAGGGGGGTGGGGGGTGGGGGGTCTGTTGCAAAGGGAGGTGTGTGCGCCAAAGCCGATCAACCCGTCAACTTCTCCCACCGCCCCCCAAATTCCCTGCAGCAGACGCGGGGGTGGACTGGGGGGTGGGGGGGGTGGGGGGGGACGCGGGAGTCCACGTGCGGGTGGTGCTGAAAGCGCCGGCGGGGCTGGCGGGGCTGGTACCGCGCCGGGGCCGCCCCGAAGCCACGGGGAGGGGCGCGCAGAGAGCCGCGGGGGCGGCAGGGTTCCGCGCGTCCCCCCGCCCGGCATTTCCCCCTCCGCGCATCCGCGGAGTAAACGGGACCCCCTGCAGATCCTCCGGGCACCTGGGGAAGGAGCCGGTCCCCGCACACCCCGGTGCGTGCAGGGACCGGCTCCTTCCCCAGGTGCCCCGGGAAGCGGGGGAGGGGGGGGGGTCTGCCGGCTCTCCCCGCTGCAGCTGCACCGCGCTGGGGAGCCGGACAGCAAAGCCCCTGCGCCGCCCTCCCTACCTGGCTGTCAGCGAGGTAACTGAAGACGAAGGAGGAAAGATCCTCGTCGAGCAGAGAGCTGCAATCCGGCCCCGGCTCCGCCATCTTCCACCTCCGGCTGGGGCTGAGGCGGCACCGAGCATGCAGCAGGCGCGGCGGCGGCGGCGGGGAGCCGGGCGGCCGGCGGGGCGGAGCCGCCCGCAGCCCCCGCCCGCCGGCTGCGGGAGCCGGGGCGGGCGGCCGGGCCGGGGGGTGGGAGGGAGCCGGGCAGGGGGGACACTCGCTGCAGGGTGCCCCGTGGGGGCTTGAGCCACGCGCGGGGCACCGGCACCTTCCCGCGGGACGCGTGCCCACTCGGGGTACCCGCTTTAACCGCCGCTGTGCACACCTGAAAAGTGCCAGCTCTTAAAACGGGGGGGCACCCCGGGGGCTGCCAGCACCGCTGGGCGGTCCCTACATCACCCCGAGTTGAGATACTACAGCCTGAGTGCAGCGCATTGGGCTGAGGGTCACATCAAGGCTCGGGGAGGGGGGTTCCCCGCAGTTGCAGAGTGTCCCCAGGGCCTGCAGACACCCGCGTGGCACCAGCACCTTCCCACTGGACGGGCACTCACCCAGGGCACCCACTTCAAACACCGCTGTGCGCACCTGAGAAGCACCAGCTCTTAAAAGTGGGGGTGCCCAGCGTCACCGGGCACCACTAACAGCCCCTCAGTCACCCTGCACTGAGATACACCAACGCAGAGTGCGGTGTGTGGGGCCGAGGGTCTGCTTCCAGGCTCGGTGGGTCTGCACTGGAGTGGGGCCGGGTGGCTGAGAGCAAAAAGTAACAAGAAGCAAAAGATTTTCACATTTCCCTCGGTTTTTTTCTCAATGCTTATCCCACTGTTGCTGCAAGCATCTCGGTATCACGCACGTCATGTTTCTGTCTGGGGTTTTGAGGCATATACTAAAAGCCCTTTCAGAAATAATTAATGATAGGACCAAAAATCTCATGAATGTTCTATTTACTTACTCGTAGCAATTACATGGGTAAGAGCAGGGCTTGGCACTGCAGCTTGAATTAGCTGATACACAACCAACCGAGTGGCAACACCTGCAACCTAACGGCTCCAGATCCTCAAATTCCCTCAGATGGACGGGCAGGATCAGTGCAAATGGCTGACCAAGCAAAGCAATACAGAGCGACCGAGGTGGAGAGCTCGGCGTCAGGCTCCGGTGGGTGAACAGAAGGTGCTTCTTTGGTAGGAAAGGCTTGCTGCCCGTCAGCGTGCTTGCCTTGCTTTTGTTTCAAAGGGAGAGCTGCTTCCAGCCACTCTGTAGTACCTTCTGGCCTGCATTTGGTCCAGGACATGCTGTAAACACCATGCAGTGTAGCAACACTGGATTTTCCCTGATGATCCCAAGCTTTGCACCAAAAGAAGATGTCAGCAGACAGCCGCCAACTCTTCCTCGTTGCTGTGGCACTTTATTACTAATTACTGTTATGAAGTTCTCAAACAGTTACCCAAGTTGCCTTCCAAGCTGCTCTGCCAAGCGATGAAACTTCTCTTCCCGTGGGTGGGAGGTCTGGGCCCAGAAACGCCGCTGCTGGGATGCACAGCTGCAGCTCACAGCAGGCACAGCATGGAGCACAGCGCTGCCAGACTGCACCGGGAGGGCCCGGGAAAGGAAATTGCCTTGCTCTGGAGCATGTGCAATTCCTTGCAGACCAAGACTTGAATTCCCAGTTGGTGCTGCTGGCTGGTGATCTGGAGTGCATTCCTCCCCCCAGTCCCTCCTTTGCAGAAGACGCAAGCGCTGAACACTACAGAGAGAGGAGGTGAACTGCAAAGAGGAGGGACGCTTTCCCCATCAGGGGAAAAAGCAGGAGTAGAAGGCCCCACCATAAAAGTAGTGGTTTGTGAGGGATTTGTTGCACAAAAGGCAAGGTTCTCACTTGATTATCTCGTGATTTCCTTCATACCAGTTGTACTCAAATAGGAAGTAACCATTCATGGGAATTACTTGTGAATGGTTATTCTAAAATCATGTTATGCATAGCCATGTGTTTCAGAAATACCTTCCCTCTTCTGGTGTCTGTGCAAGCACAGTTCCTCCTTCCTTGCTAACCCAAGATGAGCCCTTTCCAGCCCCCAGCTGCCAGAAGCCTGCAGGGCACCCACCCTGGCATCAGCCACCCGTGCAGTACAGCTCGGCCAAGCAGCCACAGGTACCACAGAGCGTGAGGAAAGCAAAGCTCAGCCCACGCTGCCCCATTTCTCCTCTGGATGGAGGATGGTTAGAGCTTCTTTCAGCCAGGTAGCCAAAACTGGATGGGATGCTGGGGTCAGGCTGCCTGTGTGCTGGGAAGGGGCCAGAGGACAGCAGAGATGGAACAAAACAGGGGCATCTCAGAGGGGTGGGCTTGCTGCTGCTTCAGGGTTTCCATGGAATCCCAGAGGACGAAGTACAGTTGTTCACATGGCTGCAAGTTGGTGTTAACATGCTCCAACCAAGTTCTGCTCCTGACTGCTCTGGACTTTTGCACAGTCCAAATATTTTTCTGTGTCTTTTGGGCTTTTTTTCACCTATAGAATGGAGATCACACCACTTCCCTGTGCCCTGGAGCTTCTGGGGGGATTGGTTGAATAATGCTCATAAAAAGGGCTTCGAAAGCACCAGGAGAGAGGCAAAGGAGGACAAGATGTTATAGCTGGTATTGTCTCCACCTTCTTAGAAGTCAGTCACGTGGCAGCCTCAGAAATACCCGCGGTGGGCAGAGAGGGCATCTGATCCACAGTACTTCAATGCGATGGTGTGAATGGGATGTTACATTCTCCATGTGCACGCACCCTTCTCTCTCTGTGCCCAGGGTGACGGTGCAGTTTCACGGCTTTCCTCCTAAACCAGAACCTGAGCTTTGTGAGCGGGAGAGCTGCCGGAGCTTTGGCTTCTACTGCTCCTCGTATTTATATACCCAAAGAGGTGTCAGCCACAGTCGGGCAGAAATCAGCCGCTGGTGCCCACCCCGTACCGGCCACCCTGGCTAAGCCGGAGGGCTCCATGGCACTGTGGCACTGCGCTGGCGCTGCAGCCGGCTGCAGCAATGTGATGCTAAGCCCAGAGGGGCTGAGGATAATATTACCAAGGTAAACTATAACAGGAAAAGTCTACAAATGCCCTTTCAAAACAGCAGAGAGCAAGTAATGTCAGTAGGCCAGCGGTCAGGAGGGGACAGGGTTTGAAGGTACCCTGAGCCTAGCGAAGGGCAAATGTGGGGCAGGAGCCAATGAGCGGCGGCAGGGCTGGAGACACCCCATGCTCTGCAAACTGCTGCCTTCGGTTTCGCGTTGCAGCTGCTCCTGTTTGTGCATGGGAATATGTTGTAAGGGCTGGGCAGCGTGGGCAGTGAGAGGCAGCGGCACATGGGGCTCCTCTGAGTTACATCATCCCCAGCCGCTGGTGGGTCCTGGCCAGCCCCCTGTGCTGTGGCACTCATGCAGCCCTGGGGAAAATCTGCGTGGCAGCCAGGATGGCCACCCTGGTGGCCACTCTCGCAGGGGACCCGGGGGACAGGGGTCTGTGTTGGCTGGGTCTCTTGGAGGCAGCGGTTGGGTAATCTGGGGGCAGCCAAAGGGGAAAGGGCCCCTGAGACTCTCCCAAAGTCCTCCCCTAAAACAATCTTCATTCATGTGGGCTGCTAATTGCAGGCCCTGCTCCCACAGGGCAGCAGTGGTTAGCAGTGCTGAACTCCTGGGTTTTGCTGAGTTTCTCTGCTTGGTTCCCTTCCACAAGTTCTGCTTTTCTTTCCCCTCAGCCCCACTCAGCACTCAGCTCAGCCTTGTCCTTCACCTGAAATCACTGAGCACAGGGACCTGCTGTTGCTTTTCCTCCATGCTTTCTGTGTCCAGTGGCTCATGATCAGCTGTGTTCACCCAGGGGAGCTCCTGCTACCTCCTCCTCCTCCTTCTCCTCCTCCTCAGTTTGTGACATGAAGGCTCTGTGATGCTTAATGGTGAACAAGGAGTGAATCTCTGGAAATGCACTGCTGGGTTACATTCGTTCCCCTCAAGCCTGCTTGGAAACTGCCCCTCCACTCTCAGTCTGACATCCTCTTTGCCACAAGGCTGAGGACGTGGTCTCTTGGGCTGGAGAGGACCTGGAGATTTTTTGTGGAAAAAAAGAGTGGATTCAGAAGACACGTAGGTGCTGGCTGGGCTCCTTGCTCTGAACTCCAGCTTGTCCAGGGAGCAGAGCCATGGCAATGCTTATTCAGAGGTTGCCGTTCTCACTCCAGCATCCCCAAGCATCATCAGGGAGCGATACTCCAACGTGCCAGCAAAGCCCATCATGCAGGCACACACAGGCACCATATCTGCCTGTGCAGGGGCAGAGACCCCCCAGTCCCCTCTCTGGAGTGCACCCAGCAGAGGGTCCCTCCCCACCCTGTGCCACCAAACTCAGCTAGCTGCAGTTGTCTTTCCCTGGAGCAAAGGAGCCCAGGGCCGGCACTGAGGGCTGGGGGGGTGCACACACACAGGGTGATGTGCAGGGCTCCAGCCTGCCCGATTCTGCAGCCTGCTCCTCTCCAAAACTACAGCCTTGCTGTGGAGCTAAAGGCATGCAGCTATTGCAGAGGAAACCTATGAAGAAAGAAATGTGGTGACAAAGGAGTAAGAAGAGGTTTGTGGATGAGCTATTGAAACAGATGGGAATTTCCCGGAGCAAGCAGCAGTGGCCAGGCAGCACGGTGGAGGGTAGGGAAGGCTCCTGTGCAATGGCTCATGCTGCCCACCAGCTGTGTGGGCTGAGCGAGGAGACCAGGATGCCCATTGACTCCTTATGGTGTTTTCAGTGACTCATTTGTCTGCGGGAAGCAGCACACCCACAGCAGCTGAAGCAACCTGTCCTCCTCCCCAGGCTGCTCTGGCACAGCGGGGCCAGCAGGCCCCTTCTGCCCAAGGACGAGAGCCTGGCAGCAGCCTGGGGCACCCAGCTCACCTCATACCTCGCTTTATCTAGGGGAAGAAACCTGCTGTCAAAGACCCTGCACTGCTTTTTCTGCACTGCCTGACATCCCACCATGGAGGCACAAGCCTTCCCAGTTTTGCCAGCAGTGTCCCCACGTGCTGCCCCAGAGGCAGCCTGGTGCGCTGGCACCAGCCAGCTATCCGTGTGCGGGGACCAAAGGGAGCCTCACCTACAGCACATGTCCCTCGTGCTTACTCTTGCTCTGGCTGAACTCAGCTTCTCTGCCACACCATGCTACTGGCGGCTCTCACGCTGTGCTGATGGTGTCTGTCACAGCCCATCAATGTCTCCCCACTGTCCCCTTGCTAGCCTGCTTGCCTCATCCCTGCTTGTTGGGCTGCCTCTGGTCCTGCTAGCACTGCGTGGCCTCCCTTCCCTTTCCTGCCTGTCCCTGTCTGGCAGGACAGCATCGGGAACTGGGGTGTCTCCTCCATCCCCATCATCCTGCTGCCAGCTGCTTCTCTGCTCTGCTCACTAGGAGTGAGGGGCAGAGGAGATGCTGGCTGAGACCCAAACCAACCTCATCCTCCTCTGCTGACCCTGGCTCTGAGCCGGGTGACTCCTCCTGCCTCTCCATGGGAGCTGCTCAGGGACTGGGTGTTGCCATCAATGTTTTCTCTTCCTCTTTCTAACTGCCTCTTCCCAGACACACACCGCGATCATCCAAGCAGGTCCTGATCCCCCTGCACCAGCAGAGCTGGCCAAGGGGGTGAGCAGCAAAGGGAGCTGCTTTGGATCCCCAGCACTGCTGAGCAAGGACTTGCCGTTCCTCAACCAGCTGTCACTGGCAGGGATGTTCGTGGGCATCTCCATGCCTTGTGGCCCCCTGCCCAGGGCAACTGGCAGCCAGGCTGCCCTGCCTGCCCCTGGGACCCCGTCCCACAGCACCTCCTCCACAGTACCCCTGCCCTCCTCACCAGCTTTCCTCCGAGCATCCCTCACAGTGACCAGCCATCACTGTCCACAGCTACTGCACCCCTGGCTGAGGCACCAGCAGTGTTGGAAGGGGCCAGCTGTCAGGTCCCAGCTGCCCCAGCTGCAGGCACTGGTGTTAAAGCAGAAACCCCTCCACAGGCATCCCCTCCTGCTCCCCTTGCCAGCTTGGCAAGCGGAGCTGCCCGCAGCACTTTGGGGAGCATCAGGGAGGGGGCCATGGGCTCAGTGGGGCTCGAGGCCGGGGTGCTGGGGCAGCAGGCACTGGCACATCTCCCAGCCCCACACAGACACCGCTCTGCTGTTTCTCAGCACCTCGGCACTGTGTCCCCGGGCAGGAGACACTCTAGCTCCAGCCAGCACTATAAATAAACCCACATTCTTTTATCCCACCAAATAGGTTCTCATTGATTATACCTATTCCTCCTCCTCCCTCCTGCGTCCCTTTGATATGTGAAGTCAGCTGCAGAAGAGCTCGAGGAGCTGCCAGCCTGGTGAGGAAAATGCCACCCCCTCCAGACCCTCTACCCCTGAGAGAGCCGCTCTCCCCTGGATTTTGCTCTCTGAACAGGCAGCACTGCTGGAGGAGAAGAAACAAAGCTCCCCGGTGGAAGTTTGCCGGCTAATTATTTATTAATCTCCTCCTGACAGTGCAATTGCCAGCAGCAAGGCAGCCCCCGAGCCCCCTGCCATGGGGAGGGGGATGATGAGGAGGATGGAGGGCTCTGCTGGTGGGGCCTTGCCATGGCCAAGGAGCTCAGCGTGAGTCAACACATGGTTTCCTTCCCTGGCTGCTTCAGTTACAGTTGTGCCGGTGGCTGAGATAAGGGGGGCCCATGGCAGAGGCCCCGGGTCACCACCCTGGAAAGTGTTGAGGGCTGGTCCCAGGGTGGTCCCTGGTCTCTTGCAGGTGATGTCAGCCGGAGGGCTCAGCCCCTGCCGGATCAGGCAGTGCACAGATGCCTGCTTGCTGCAAGCAGTTATTCCGCACACAGGAGCTCCCCGTGCAGAGATGGCTAGCAACAGAAATAATGCAGCAAAATCACAGCTCACACAGTCTTCCTGGCACTTGAAAGCATCTCAAGAGCTTAAAAAGCTGCAAGATGCTCTCATTCCCATCCTTTTCCTGCTATCCTTGCTGCTCACTGCCTGTGCTTCAGGGGGGTGCATCACTTTCCCAGGCAAGCGGTACCAAGTTGAGCATGGCAAATCCTGCCTGCACCATGCAGCAGGAGGCAGGGAGGCCGTGTGCTGCCCGCCGGAGCAGGGCTACGGGTGACTCATCGCCATGCAGTATGCAATTACCAAGGCAAGTGCAGGCCCCTGCTGTTTTGCACAGGTATCTGTGTCAGCCAGGGCTATTTCCAGCTCTCTCTGCACTCCCAGCTCCTTCAAGAGGTAAGGAACACAGCCGCCTAGCTACTCTGCCTGCCACAGGGACAGGCACGATATTCCCATGAGCAAAGAGCCAGGGGGTTGGATTTTGCATCCAAACACTTGAATTGCACAACTGGGGGAGGAGGGTGTGTTGTGCGATTGCCCACACATTTCATGTATTTAAGGGTGCACACACAGGCATAGACCAAATGGAGACACAGAGAGATGCAACGAGGCAGCACAGCGCCTGTTGCCACCGACTAAGCATCAGGCGAGGAGGATTTAGAGCTGTTATTATTAGTGATGCTGGTAGTGCTAGAAAGGAAGCGGCAGGGATGGGATAAAGCAGAGTTTGGAAAATGCTCTGGCCTGGAAAGGCAGGGAAGGGACCAGGACAAAAGGGACAAAGCAACAACGTGCAGCAGCTCTTCTCCCTTCCGTGATGGAGCAGATAACTGCAAGCTCGGTGGGTCAGCATCTCCATCTCTTGATCTGTACACTGACTGTGCGCCATCCCCCATCAAGCTGTTAAGCCAAACCACACTCAGAGAGTGAGATTTTTTGATTCCCAAAATGTTTGCTTAAGACTTTGCTCATTACTTGGTCTCTGTGAGCAGGAAGCAGGGGAAAACTTAGGCATTGAGCACTTCTTGGACAAGCTCCAAGCAAGGGCTACAGGCCTCCAGCCACAAGCTTCATCAGCTACAAGGGTTTTGCAGCTGGGGTTGTCACACCAGGGCAGCAGCTGCAGCCCAGTCCCTGTGACCATAAGTGGTGGCAGCTAGGTCATTGCACTGGTGCTCTGCGCAGTAAAACACATCTGCGCTGGCGTGGATGAGGTTCACCCTCCTGGGAAGCCCGAGTGGGCTGAGTGTGCCCGAGGGAAGCGAGCCTGGCCTTGCACAGACTTTGGCAGATTTCCTGAGGCACTGGAGGCCGCGATATGAGGGAAGTCTCCATATGTGATACGGATATGCCTGGCATGGGCCACTCTGTGCCTGGGCAGCATGGTGAAGCAATGGGTATATGCCATCACCAAAGCCCCACGGATAGCAAACACCACTTGTCAGGATACACCATCTGTCCTGTTTCATTACCCTGAAGATGAGCGGTGTTCATCACCCAGCTTGGCTCGGGCAAATGGGTCTGCTGGAAGCAAGCATGGGGGACAAGAGCCGAAGGAGGAAGGGATACAGAGCCAGGACCTGCAAAGGAGCTGGGAGGGCTCCGTGCCCCAACCTCCTGCCTTTGCCTGGCACGTGCCCACCAAAGCCTGGGGAGAGCACGAGGCTGCAGTCAGACCTCTTATGAGCACGGGCTGTGCCATCTGCAGACAAGCTACCGGGCTGCAAGCAGCACTGAGTGCCTTCATCCTTTTCGCAGCCCCCGGCAGAGCCCTTGACATGGGAGAGCTGCTACAGTTTTTGGCTGGAAAAAATCACGTTAATCATCCTCAGCAACGCCTCCCTGGCCTTTGTCACAGTTTGGTGCCCCAGTGCCAACTTCATTTTAAAAAGCATTATTTATTTTTAATAAAAGCTGATCTAAACAGTGATATTGCTGGGGTGATAAAAATACAAATGCAGTGGTTGTCACAGATGTCAGCATGCCTGGGAAATGGGGGACTGGCAGTGCCCGGCTGCACTCCCCTCCAGCCTGTGCTGCTGCCCAGGGAGGAGGAAACACTCAGCAGTGTGTGCCTGTGGGCAGCCTCTCTGCCGGGAAAAGCAGCGCCTGCCTTTTTTTTAATACACAGGTGCACTTCTTATATATACTCGTTATTTTCTAAATGTTTAGTAACTTTAATTTCATTTCTTGCATGAATAAATTAGCAAATATGACATATACAAATGCTGGAAAGTAAATTAGTTTGTTAAGCCTCTTCATTAAAAGAACTATCTATTATTAAAATATTTATGTTGCAATGTGCTGACATTGCATTAACAATAGTAATAAGAAATGCTGTTTATCCATATGAAACTAGATTTTCAGGGCATAGATCTGGCAGCGTGCGTCGAGTCAGCGTGTGGCTGAGGCCACAAACCGCGGTGACTGGCAGCATCTCCACTTGCCCAGGGAGCCATGGTGGGTCACGGGGCAGCTTCCATGTCCCAGGCTGGCGGCCAAGCTGAGATCTGCACCCTGAGGTTTTCCCTGGAAAAGTCCACCTCTGGTCCCCAGCCCCAGCCCCACAGCAGTGTCCAGCAGGCAGGGTGAGAGGGAAGCGAGCAGGAAGCATGCAGGAAGCAAGCAGGAAGCACGCCTTGCTCACTTCCTGAGCATCTTTTCTCTTTCCATCACTCTTCTTTCTGGCAGATGGGAATAAAGCTTTACCGGAGGCCGCAGGGCGAGCCCAGCCTGGCTCCTGCACACCCTTGCCACTGCGGCTCTGCCCGCTCTGTCCCGCTCCACTGGTTTCTTCTGCGGGGCAATGGCTTTTGGCAGGGCTGGGCAGGGTGCTGCTCCAGGGCTCCTCTCAAGCTCATTTTCTCCCTGGGTTTTCCAAACCAGCTTTATTTGCAAGCGCAAGCCCACGAGCCGCTGTATTTGAATGCTGCCTGGCCGGAGCAGAGTACAGTCATGGCTGGGACAAAACAAAACCAGCATTCATGGGCGGTCATTGAAATTCCCAGCAGCTGTTCCCTCCAGCACACTCATGCCTGCCTTCCTTTGCTGCCCACAGGCACTTCCAGGGGCTTTTTCCTCCTCCTCCTCCTCCTCCCTGCCCCAGTGCAGCGGGTCGTGCAGGGCTGGCTGGGTGCTCGCCCGCAGGTTGAGCCCCCCATGCTCAACAGCACCCCCAGCCCCTGCACCAGCTACAGGTGCCCCGCAGCTGCCTCCCTGGCCCTGACTCATTTCCATTTCCTCACCATGGTGCCTCACACCCTGAGGCTGACCCACACTGTGGGGCCTCCAGCACCACACCGTGTGGCTCCAGTGGGAGGATTGTCCCCCCACACTGAAGCCCACTCAGCTCCCTGGGGCAGGGGTGCAGACAGGGGTGCACCCCTGGGACACCAGGTAAACCCAGTGTGATGGGGCTTTGGGCCAGACGGAGCCGTGGCAGCCCAAGCAGGAGCTGAGCGGTGCCTTTTGGCCCCTAGCACACTCACATGAGAAAGAAATTGCTCGTGCATGTTTTGGTCTGGTTGGGTTTAACCCCAGCCCTGGTTTCCCGCGTGGGCTGCCAGCACGGGGGCCCAGCAGGGAGCAGGCAGCAGCACGCTGGGCACCGGCAGCAGGAGCGAGCACGCTGCGGTTTTCCAGCCGGAGACAGGCAGCTGCTGTGAAGAGCTGGTGATGAAATGCTGCCTGCAACCCCATTACAGCTGCGAGTGCGAATGAGTTTAGTGGCCTCAATTTAATTCCCATTTGTACATGGTGAAAAGAAAAAAATAGGAAGAAGAGCGAAATCATGGATTGACACGGATCGACTGGGATGGGGATGCTTGAGCTGCAGCCACATGGGAGGCACGAGCCGGCAGGGATGTGCCCAGCCCTGGGCAGAGGGTGCTGCCCTGACAGCAGGGATGGGAGCCTCAGGGTGGGGAGAGGGACACCTCACCTCTCCTGGATGTGCCCAGCACGTCGAGCCCGGGCTGGGAGAGCTGCTGTGGTTTTGTGTAGCTGGAGTTGATCAGCAAGGGAATGCACTGGGCACAGGGCTCCCCACATCCCAGCTGGAGAGCTGTACTGATGGCGAGTGCATGGGCTGCTGTGGAGAAAGCTGAGCACCCACCTCTCCCTCCTCTCCTTGCCCCCAGGATGTACGTGGGGCTGGAACAGACTTGGCCGAGAGAAGGCTGGAGGAGGGAAGACACTCTTTAAAGCCCCAGGGAGCTGGGACTCCAATTTAAAAAAATAAAGTGAGGATTTTCATCTGTATTTGCTTAGTGAGCTAATGACTTTATTTCTGATTTGATGGTCTTGTCTCTGATGACTCAGGCACAAAAAGGGAAAGTAGATAAGAGCAAAGAGGCCCGGCTGGAGGGATGCTGGTGGCTCTCAGTGCCTGGCATCCCCCGGCCTGGATCCCTTCCAGGGGATTCCAGAAATGCTGTCGGGACTGGGAGCAGGACTGCAGGCATGGGGAGGGAAGCAGCCATCCTTGATAAGAGATGGGCTCTGCCCCATTATGGCTATGGCAACCACACTAGCCCAGTATGGCATGACCTGCCTGGATCGTGCTGTACCACTCCAGCCCTCTGACTCTGTCCTCTTCTGGGAGGAGTAAACCTCTCTGACAGAGAGGAGAGGAGATCTTCTCCTTCCTCTGACACCTCCAGCTGGAACCTCTTTGCCCATCCCTTACCACTGAGCAATTGCCAAGGGCTGGCAAGCAGCAGGGAATATCCCAACCTGGGGGAGTTAATCAGTCCCAGAGCAACCCAGCCCCTCCTGGCTGCATTTCTCCATCACGAGAAACAAACACATGTGTTTAGCCTGAATTAGCTGTTTTAGATTGGGAGGTCAACCCCAATCGCACTGCACCCAGTTGATCCCTAGCCTAAACAAGGAGCTGAGCAAAACACACATTTTCTGTGGTGATGAGGAGGTTTCTCCTCTCCCGCATTGCTTGCTTCCAAGTGTGTCGAGCCCCACAGAAACGTGAGCAGAGCTCTCTGCGGCTGGAGGGCTAACATTTCAGCTCTTCTATCTAAATAGAAAATGACCCAGTTTCTTTATTTTTCTCTTTTCCCAACGTCCAAGCACCCAAAAAATGAGACGGCAAGTGGAAGCTACAAATAGATTTCACATATCCTGACAGAGCTGGGAGATGAAAGCAAGGGAAATGGCTCCCGCCTCCCCTGCTCAGATCCGGGTACAGCAGCAGCACATCCTCCCCGGCATTAGCTTCCCCGGGTCAGAGAAGCAAGAGATGCTTTGGGGCTGACCCCAGCTCAAGTCCCACATTGCCCTGTCCAACCCCATGGGCTCTGGTGTTCTTTGCCCCCATGTGTGTGTGGGGAGGTTTGGGCCAGATGAGGTCCCAGGCTGGTGTAAACGGGATGCTGGCTCGCTGGGCTGGTGCTCCAAGGAACACCTCGCTGCCAAGGTTCAGCTTCATAGCCCCAGGCTCTGCTGGCACTGTGGCTGGATGTGCCTCCACTTCCACCCTGGGATGGCTCGGGGTGCAGGAGCAACTCTTTCCCTAGGGTTTATTTCCTTGGTCCTTTTTTCTGAATGATGCCAAGGAGGCTCATATGGTCCTCACACCCGTCAAGAATCAGGCTCTTTGAGGCAGGGTAGGAGCCTCCCCAGGGCTGCTCCCATCGGCCTTGCTCCAAGTATTAAGGTGAGCAGCAGAACGTGCCCAGCCTTCAACTATTCCTATCACGTCCCATCTGGAGACAGAAATCTGCCTGCTGGCTTTACAATTAAAATTGAAATGATGTGATTATGGGGCTTCATTAGTAAAAACAAACACCAGGCAGCCTTCCTCCCCATCCCACCCCCTCCCTGTCCCCACCCAGCTGTAACCCCCTGGGGCTGTTTTAGGTAAATCCCAGCCAGGATGCGGGCTGGGCACACAAAGGGGGTTTGTGTCTGCAGCTTGTAGCTATAGTCGGATGCAACCCAAAGGAGGCAAACTGTAGACCCACACATCACCTCCCTCAGGTAGAGATGCAGTAACAGCCTCGGACTGACAGCTTGATGGACTACTGCCCGACAGCGGGAGTAGCGATGGCTGCAGCAGCAGCAGGACATTTCCCAGCCCTGCTCAGCCCGCTGAACACTTGCAGACCTTACTGGGGGGCTCCCGCAGCCCCTGAGGCTTCTGATTTACACTTTGACTCCAACTCCCTTTGTTCTGTGAGCCTTTGCAATGGGACCATTTGCACCTTCACACCAACCTGGATTTGCCATTGCCAGATCCATTTTTCTTCCATGCAGATGAGCCAGCTGCAGGGAAAGCAGGAGTGCGGGCAAGGGCTGAGCCGGCACGGAGTTGGCTGCCCATGGCATATGCAGATGCTCGAATCCCCGAAGCTGAAGCTGCGGCAGTTCTGGGGGAAGTAATTCAATTAACAGTCCAGGCATCGGGAACGGGCTGTGCAGGCTGGGAGAGGAGGAATGTCAATGAAGGAGGGCTAGGGAATGCTGCTGGGTTGGAGCGCGGTTCACCTGGCTGCTCCCAGCTCCTGGTTTTCTCTAGCAGATGGGATGGCTCGGGGGCAGTGGGGAGGGGAGGTGGGAATGAGCCAGCCTTTCTGCCTCCAGTGACTGAGGAGAGGAGAGGGCTTTGAAATGGGTCTTCACACTGAACTGGTGGCCCATTTGAAAGGGCCTGTGGCAGAAGAGGTGTGTGCTGTCCCCACCGTGGCATGCCAGCTAGCACCCCGTGGAGCCCCATGTCTGCAGAAGGCAGGACGACCCCTCTGCCCTCTCTCTACCTGCAGGCAGGGACAGTTCCCTGAGATGCTCACCTGAGCTTCTCCATCTCTGCCTCCCACCTGCACCTTCTGCCTTTGCTTTAGCAAAAAGCTGCCTGTGGGGCCTCCCCAGCAGCACAGAACACGCACCAGTGGGGCCATGCCTTGAGCGAGCAGCCAGCTGAGCTGGGAGCTGGCCAAGGAGGCATGAAACCACAGGGCCAGGCTGTCTGGGACCCAACAGTCCCTTTAGCCCTCCCCATATAACAGGGGAAACCTGCTCCCAGAGCTGCAGGGTGTGGGGGGCTGTAGCCACAGGGCTCAGGCTAGGGAGAAACCCCCTGGCTCAGGAGCACGGCCAGCCATGGCAGCTCTAGCTGCAGCAGGGGATGACGGCAGTGCCTGGTGGCATGCAGGGATCACACACGCAGCTTCTCCCTGGGGCAGCAAGCCCATCCAGGCAGGGGAGGCCACATGCTCACCCACAGAGAGGGGAGCAGAGCTGGACTCCAGAGCCCCTGTGCCCAAAATGACTCAAGGCAGGGCTGCCTTTGCTGCCTGGGGGGCAGCAACACCCCAAAGACGTACCAGGGTTGCGTTTGGGATGCCTTTGCAGGGATGTATTTGGAGAACCTCTGAAGTCTCAAGTGTTTCTGCAACAACTGTGTGCAGCCACCCCGAGGATGCAGGCATGAGGGCTGCAGGAGAGCTGGGGCCGTGGGTCTCTGTGCCCTTTGCCAGGCTGGGCAGTAGGAAAGGGCAGCTGTCACAGGAGCCGGCAGAAGGCAGGAGGGTGCTCTGCACCTCCTCCCCACCACGCTCACTGCTTAACTCCTGTGACCTCTGGAAAGCCCCGGAGCGCTGTCCAGCCAGAGGAGTGACCTTGGGGACAGGACAAGCCCACAGGGATCTGCCTTTTGCTGACAAGTGGATGAAGCCCCTCATGCCACAGGACTGAGCAAGCCCCAAGAGACAGGGTGCATCACCCTGGGACCGCCAGCTCAGAGTGTCCCTGCCTGGGGACCCCCTGGGGCACGGTGGGGCAGGGGCATGTGGGGCAGGGGCATGTGGCATGCCAGCCAGGCTATTCACAGTGGGGAGTATTGCCCAGCCGCTCCAGCTGACTCATGTCACGTCAGGGCCAGGCTGGCTTCCCAGCGGCATGAAGCCTCCCCCTGACTGGTGGCACTGGGCCAAGCTGTGGCCAGGGCAGGTGGCGGGGGAACACAGGTTATAAGGTTACACCAAAGAAAGAGCAGCTCCCAGCGGGATGCTTCCCTCCCTGGCTGCGTGCCATCCGCCTGCCCAGCCTCAGCTTGGTGCCTGGGGATGTTCCAGCTCCATCCCCCATGCAGGGGCCTGGATGCAGCCCAGGGATGGTGGGGTCCAGCTGCAGAGATATGCTCCGACAGCAGGTTCTGGCTGCGGGGATGTGCTCAGACAGGAGGGCTGAGCCGCAGGCAGGGGGGCAGCAGGGTTAGTCCCCTCTGCCTGGCCAAGTGTCACCAAGTCAGTGTCCTACCCAGGCTTGCCTTGTGGGCTAAATCTTTAACCAGATCAAGGGTTTAACTTTATCAGTGGCTGGAAAAATGTGGCACCATCTCCCTGGGGCAAAGTATCGTGATCCTTGCAGAAATCCCAGATGCAGCTCCTTTTCCTGAGCACCCCTCAGCAGCTGCCTGGTGCTTGCATCTGGCCCTCTAGCACGGGCACCCTCTGGGGCAGGGAGCACCCTGTGCCCCACACACAGCCTGGGGTCCCAGCTGGCCCTACCTTCCCTCCAAAATCACGGTTTGCACAGACAGGACAGAGGAGCTGGCACTTCCCCTTGTAGGGTGTACCTGGGCATGGATTGCCCTCACGGCAGGCAATGCAGGAGGAAAGCCACCACCAGAGCAGAGACTTCTCTGTGTCCCCTTGAGGGGAGCCCCCCCACTGGCACCATGGACCCCCTGCCAGCCCTGCTGGCTCCCCAGTCTTGGAAAGCTTTCCACAGCCCCTGCCCAGAGCAGGATGATTGATTATCGTTACTAAGGCTGGAGAATGGTTTCTGTGCACATCCAGGTGATTCAAGAGCAATTAGTCACCCACCGGTGGGGGGAGGGGGCTGGGCTGCGCCTCTGTCCCTGCCAAGGTGGGCACCCTCTGCTGCCCGAGTGAGGGTCTGAGGTGGCTCCTGGCACTCCTGGCGCAGCTGGAGGGAGCCCTATCTCTTTGTGGGCTGTATCCGACAGGCGTGCTTCCCACCAGGCCTTCCTGGGAAAGGGCAGCGGAGCAACCCCAGGGCAGGGCTCCAACCTGAGCTGACACCTGCATCCCCAGGTCACCTGATAGGGGGGAAGGCAGAGACTCCGCAGCCCCCAGCCCCATGGCAGAGATTTGCCCCCATCCAGGGTGGTGCACCCACCAGCTTGTGCTTTTACATGGGGTGGGCACAGTGGAAGGGCTGAGGAGGCCGGGGAGGGGTGCTTATCCCCAGGACGGTGGGTACCACCTGGCAGCTCCTGGCACAGTGGTTCTAGTGGTCCTGCAGAGCCGTGCCAGGCACAGGTCCAGCAAGGGGCTCATCTGGCAGTGCCGTAACAGCAGGGACATCAGCAGCAGCCGGCTGCTGGCTGGGAAGGAGCGGGGGTGGGGGGGGCGTAATGATGGTCCATCTCAGCAAAGGTAGCAGAGCATGAAAGCAATTTCACACTTTATTAGACAATTCAGGTGCCGGCTGCACAAGCCTGGAGCGAGCACTGCTGCTCACACCTCTGCTCCTGTTTCACAGCCCTGGGGACACTCTCTGTGGGGCTCAGCCCTCCCTCAGGCCACACAGCACCACGCTGATCACAGCTGGTGGCACAGCAAGCAGGGCCAGCAAGGGCTGCCGGGGGCTAGGGTGCCAGGGCTGTGGGCTGCTTCTCATGGGCCACCCTGCTCCCGCACACGGGCTGGTGCCTGGGAGCAGTGCAGCTGCAGGCTGGTTCTGCTCAGAGCCAGCTCAGCCTGGCAGTGGTGGGGAACTCAAGCACCATGCCTGCAAGCACAGCTCCACTCAGGCTGGCTGTGCCCTTCAGCCCAGGACAGCTGCCCTGCTCCTGCTGGGACCCCCTGCTCCCCTCCTCCCCCGGCCACTGCGGCCCCGCTGCACCCCGACTCCCCTCCTGGCACCCTGTGGTGAGGGGATGGGTCTGGGTTTGGGAGGCCAGGCTTGGTGCTTCCCTGGCAGCTGCTTTCTCCTCCTGCCTCCCAGCCACTTGGGTGCCCCAGCAGAACCAGCGGGCACATCGACACCTGGGCATGCAGCCATCTTCCCTGCAATCCAGGTGCCTCCATATGGAGATGTGCTTTGCGGCTCCTCACCCTGCCTGCAGCCGCTGCCATGTCCCCAGAGACCAGCATGCCCCACAAAGCAGGGGAGAGCAGAGCCTGAGCTGCCACCATCCTGCCCTGAGGTGTGCAGCTGGGCTGGTGCCCTGCACCTTGGGGACAGGGCCATGCGCTGTCACACCCCAGGGGTGGATGCTATCCAAATGCCTGCGTGTCTAGGATATGAATCAGCTCAGACAGGAGTGCAGTAGCCACTCCTGGACAACCCGAGCTGCCCAGCAGACCGCTCCAGCAGCCAGGCTGTGCTGGTGCCAAAGCCCTTGCAGGTCAGCAGGCAGGTTGCAGGCAGCAGCACCTGCCCGGCTCCGCTGTCACCTTGCAGATCAGCCCCAGGCATGGCAAGACCCCAGCCTGGCATGCATTTCCCTCCCCCTTGCACAGGTCTGCTCCCGTGGTTCCAAGCCACGGCACACTGGCGCCTGGCCGGGGCGATGCCTAACCTTGACCTGACCTTCTGGCAAGGAGCCGTCCCTGCCTGGCTGTCCCCCCGTGACCCCAGCCACAAGCATGTTCCACCATGCCAGCCAGAGCATTCCTTCTGGGAGAGCCTGTCCTCACCGGGCTATTTAAAGGCACATTTGTGCCCTTTACACCCCTCGTGTTTAGGGTGGAAGAGCCCCGTGCCCTTCGGTGACTCCGAGGGGCTATACTTCCAGGCTGAGGGCAGCAGCAGGTGCAAAGAGTTTGGGTGAAATCATGGGAAAAGTACGGGATATTGGTGCCCCATGTCCTGCAGCAAAGTACTAGACCATGTCCTGGGAACAGACCCCACGGTGAAGGTCCCGTGGCCACCGAGGTTGGCAACAGGGCTGGTGGGTACTGCGGAACCCAGCTCACCCCTTTGGGTCCAAAGACCCAAGGAGTAGCACGAGCTAATTTCCCTCTTCCTAGCAAGGACATCCACAGCGTGCTCCAGCCACTTCTGGGACCTTGGGGTAGGCAGGGCACAGCTGCCACCACCACTGGGCCGGGTGCTGGTGCTGGCTGGCTCAGCACCGTACAGTGGAGCCTCTTGGTGCCTTGGCTGTACCCAGCTTGGAGCACAACCACATTACCTGGCAGGGGGCAGGCAGCTGGTGCCTGACGCAAGCAGCATGTCCCCAGTGTGCTCCCACCTTCTGCAGATCACTGGTGTGTGGCCCATGTCCATCTCCTGGTGTGATGTGCGTGGGCTGTTTCCATCTTGCTCTTCATGCCCATCAGCCCTGGCAAGCACTGGTAGATGGTCATTTGATGGGTAGAGCAGGGACCCAGGAGAGGCAGCAGGGGTCTAGGGCACCTCACATCAGCCTGCACCCCCTGTGCCAGTTGTAGGCAGGGCAAACAGCTCCTTCTGGCCAGCACTGACACACAGGCAGCATCAGCAGTGGCTGGATGGAGGGAAAGGGGAGCTGTTGTTTCAGAGTACATGAAATCCAGAGTCCAGGTGAGCAGAACAGGGAAAGCCCAACTGGTTTTATGAGCTGCGTATCAAGTCCTTCCCACCCCAGGTCTCCTTCCAATGGGCAGATCAGGGCACAGGCAGCAGCTGTTTCTTGGTGCTCCTTGTCCTGCTGTCACCTTTCACCCTCTGAAGGGTCCTGGGCACCTGTGGGCTGCAGAGCAGGACCTGCCCGAACCGCTGACTCCTGCCGTTGCCTGTGCTGGCACGGGGCTGATTGCTTCTGCACCCCACTGAGCTGGCAGGAAGGTGATTCAGGAGGGAAATCCGACCTGATGTGATTTGATTAGGAACGGAAAAATCTGGAGGAGCCATCAGCAGCGAGCTGGAGATGTAAGCCCTGCTGCTGTGGGGCTGGGGCTGGATGGGTGAGCCTCAGAAACACAGACCCAACACGGTGGCCCTCGTTCCCCCAGCCTGCCCATCTGGAGAAGCCTATTGGCCTTTCCCCAGGCTGGGAGCATCCCCAGGTGATGTCCCCAGCTCTGGCACTGCCATCCCCTCCAAGGTTTCATGTGGGTGAGCATTTGCTTGGGGTTTTCAATGGCACCTGGGTGGAGATAGCAAGCCCCCAGCCTCCCAGCAGATAAAGCCTCAGGACCCTGCAGGTACAAAGGAGGGCAAGCTTCACAGGCAGCTCTGCCTCAAACCAGGCCCCTAGACCCACATGTGGGGTGCACAGCAAAAGCAGAGCAGTGTCTGGGGCTTGTCTCCACTTGCCTGGCACCCACCCCATCCCTCCCCACATGGTGCAAGCTTGGATGAGGACATGCCACTTCTGCCCCTCTGCCCAACCCGCAGCCGCAGGGCAGCACTGTGGGCACCTGCACCCAGCCACCCTGCCGCCAAAGCACGTCCTGCGGGGAGCCTGTGGGCAGCCGAGTGTGCTGCCTCCCTGCCGGGCAGGGTGCAGGAGCTGGCACGCCAGCGCTCGCCAGCCGAGCCATCACACCTTTGATGCGGGAAGTGGCAGGTGGCCAGGGCAGTCGGGATGCCGCCAGGCTACTGCACCGGTGGGTGCCTCCATACTCCACTGCCCATGGTGGGTGAGGGGTGGGCAGTGTGGCACTACGGGCTGAGCTCTCCTGTGGGGGGAATGTGGTGCCAGTCCCTGAGGGCTGCAGCTGGGAGCTCCTGAATTCCCCTCTGACACCATGTCAGCACTGGTGTGGGCATGGCTTCCAGCCCCGAGCCCCATCAGCATCGCATGACAGCACAGCATCAAAGCAAGCCATGGGGAAACTGAGGCACAGAGCCATGACACCTCAGGTGGTGGGAGGGAGCGCGGTGTCCATCCCCAGACCAAGCCCCAGGTCAGGGCCCGACTGACACAGGTTGATTGTCCCAATGACCTCTTCCACGGGGCCGGTGCTTCCCGAGAGCATGCATGTGTCAAACTGCTGATTCGTGGGGGTGGGCAATGGCGACAGGGTGTCCCCAGCGCCCCAAGGAGCCGTGCTCAGCACCCCTGCCCGAGCAGCAGCGGCCGGCAGGGCCGCGGGGCACAGCTCGCCTTCAGCCGCTGCCGCGGCACAGCCGTGCTCCGCCGGCACCGCCAGCCCTGCCGCCGCGGGCTGTCCCCACGTCGGGGACGCGCACACTCCACCGCAGCCGTGAAACCCCTCCACGGCACGCCTGCGCCCCGCTGCCCCCGCTGCCGGAGCCCCGAGCCCCGCTGCCGACATCCTGCGCCGCGCTCCCCGCTCCCCCCGCTGCCGGCACCCCGCGCCCCAGTCCCCGCTCCCCTTACTGCCGGAGCCCTGCTCCCCGCTCGCCGGTGCCCGCCGCCCGAGCCCCGAGCCCTGCTCCCTGCTCCCCCCGCTGCCGGAGCCCCGGTCCTCGCTTCCCGCTCCCCCCGAGCCCCCCGCTCCCCGCAGCCCCGCAGCCCCGCTCCCCCCGAGCGCCCCGCTCCCCGCAGCCCCGCTCCCCCCGAGCCCCCCGCTCCCCGCAGTCCCCGAGCCCCCCGCTCCCCGCAGCCCCGCTCCCCCCGAGCCCCCCGCTCCCCGCAGCCCAGCTCCCCCCGAGCCCCCCGTTCCCCCGAGCCCCCCGTTCCCCCGAGCCCCCCGCTCCCCGCAGCCCCGCTCCCCCCGAGCCCCCCGTTCCCCCGAGCCCCCCCGCTCCCCGCAGCCCCTCTCCCCCGAGCCCCGCGCTCCCCCCGCCCCCGCCGCTGAAGCCCCGCCCCCGCCCCGCCCCCCGAGGCGCAGCCCGGCACGCGCGGTGCCTCTGCCACCTGGCGGCCGCGGCGCAGCCCCGCGCGGGGCGCCGAGCCCGTCAGCACGGCTGGCGCAGACCGGCGGTGTCACACACGACAACGCCAGCGCATCAGTCCGTCACACAGAACAGCATCGGCGGTGTTACAGAGCGCTTCTGGTCACCACAGCTCAGCGCCTCTCACGTGGGTCAGTAGCATCAGCCCCGCTGCGGGGGGAAACCGAGGCCGGGAGTGGGGCTGCGTGGCCAGGAGGGCCTGGGAGGACCCCGGCCCGTGGGCCTCAGCCCCACACTCTCCCATCACTGATGGTGCAGCCAGGCGCAGGCTGGCATCGCCATGCCCTTCAGCAGGACGTGAAGGCTGTGCTGCCAAAGGGACCGCAATGGCACACAGGGGCAGGCAACCAGGTAGGCAGAGTGACCCGGCGAGTAGCAGGGAACCGCGTCTCCAGGGCTGCTCCTCTGCACTCTCACCAGTGCTGCTCCGAGAACCCCCTTCCGAGAGCCCCAGATGCTTCAAGCCAGGCTGAAGACCCCCCCTGCAGCACTTACCCTTTGCAGCTCAGTCCTGATCTAACTGGGGACAATGTTGTCTCATCACCCCTAAGGACACTTTTGTCACTAACATCGATTTCAACAAATTCCTGAAAACCTGCAGCCACCTGCCCTCACTCCCTCATACTGCCTTCCTTCATGCAAACATGTATGGGACATGGCATCCTCACGCCTACCCACCAAAAAGTGCCTCCCAACAGCCATCCCTCCTCACACCCATGTTCCCTGGGCCATATTCCGCCAGTTGCTTCCCACCGCCTCCCTGGCCCAGGGCTACTGCCCTTCAGCATCTCCTGCCACGAGTCCTTGGGTGCCAAGCGGATCGCTCTCATCTGACGAAGCCTGTGCCCTTGGGTGCGGGCTGGCTGTGCTCACACAGGCAAGCTCCAGCCTGTGGGCTCCTGCACAGGGACGGTCACCAGGTAGCTGGAGGGCACATAGCCCCTCTGGCCATTCACCTCCACCAAGCTCCACTCCTTGCTCCCCTTCTTGTCATGCGGCTCCAGCACCACCACGGGCTGCCCTGCCTGGAGGCTCACCTCCTGTGGACTCCTGGCTGCGAAGGAGAAGCCGGCAACCACCTGCAAAAGGTGGGGGAAGCAGGGAGGAAGCCCTTGCTGGACAGGAGAGTCAAAGGGGGAAAGCACACACATGGCAGGCCAGCAGGCCACTTCTGAGGGCAGTACAGCAGTGCCATTGATGTAGGGACACTGGGGACCCCACCAAGGACACTTTTGCTCCGTCCACCCCAGGTCTCAGCAAGGCAGACACCAGCCTCATGGGACACTTGGCCACGGGATGCGACACTCCCCTGCTAGGCACGTGGCTGCACATGTATGACTACAGGTGTGCTGGAAAAGCAAGGCCACCTTCCCACCCACAGGTTGCACACACGAGGACTAGCATGGAGCTGGTGAGGTTGCTAGGAATGGCCCTGGGGGGTGTCCCCCACTCTCACCTGGAAAGTGGGGGTGAAGGTGGCCATCTGTGGCCTGGGAGCTTCAGGTGATGCATATGAATGTCGCCTCCTTTCTGTGCCACTCTCCAGGGCCGGCATCTGCATCCTGGGCTGCTGGCTTTGTACAGGACAATAGGGCTGAAGTTTTCCAGCAGGCACAAACCCTCGGGGACCTGGAGGACATGCAGACACACAGGCCATGGGGCCCTGCTGCCTGGCACATGTAGGACTGGTTGCAGGAGAGAGGAATGACAACTGGGCTGTTGCCTGGCATGGCACAGCAGCCCTGTTCAAACTGGTCAACCTCTAGGGGATACCCAGCAGCAAAACCACCCAAAAAGGGGGTTCAAGATGTTTCTGTATGCATGGGATTCTCCTTTCCCAGCTACAACACATCACAAGTGCTCCCCTGGGGAATGAATGGGGAAACCTGAACTTTACAGCTAATGGCTACGGGCGTAGCTGGCAAAGCAGAGGTGGGTTTGGGATGAGCAAACCCTGGAAGGGAGGGTCCGGGAGGCAATGGCCATCCAAGATGAGGATGTGGTCTGGGTTTGGTTTCTGACCCTGGTGCCAAGGCAGGGAGAGGCTCCCCATAGCGCTCACCGTACCTCCAGCATCCACCAGCCATCTGCTCGTGTTCCCCTTAGTGTCCACACTTTGCAGCAGAGCTACAATCTGTCCCCTTTGCAAGGTCAAGTCCAGGTCTTTGCTGCCACTGATGTTGCTTGTCACTTGGTAAAGTTTGTCTGGGCCGTGCTTGCTCACAAGGGAAAGGACCTTCCGCTCCTCAGCAGGGTTCAGAGGCTGGTGGGGAGCAAGAGACACCGGAGCATTTGATGAGACATGCAGGAGACTGAGGCCTTCCATATACGTGTGCTCTGCTTTCTGCAGGCTCACATCCCAGTGAGAGGTTAGAGGAGAAACTCCTTCACACTATCTGCTCTACCTCATGGTTTGGAGACGAGTGTCCAGTACTAGAGGAGCTAAGACTGTTTCATCCCTGGTTATTCCCACCCAGCTGTAGCCAGGGGCTTGAGGGAAATACTGGGGCTGCAGCAAGCCCCTGGGCCACTTTCTGAGCCAATTTACCCACCAAAGAGCTGTTCTGCACCGGGGAACCTCTTTATCCAGCTGGTCTGAGACATCCCCTTCCCAGCTCCTACCTGTGTCACAGGGCTTGGCACGACTGACTCAAACATCTGGCAGAAGGTACGGAGCTGAGCACCAGACTGCTGCAAGCTGTCTTCCACCATCTTCCAGAAACTGGGCAGAGGCATGTGGCCATGGGGCATCTGTGGAGACAGACTCTGGAGATGAGAGAGGGCCCTGGGGAGGGGAAGAGCTGTGGGTAGGGTCAAAAGAGAAGAAGCAAGAAGAAAAAGGGTGAGAAAGCAAGAGAACAGACCCGGTCACTAAAGATGCACCTTGCATCTAGGATCAAAGCTGCTCCTCTCTTGTCTTTGAGCCACCTTTCCTGAGCAGGGCCATCACACATGGGGCTCTTAGGCTGCACTCAGCCCACCAGAGCAGTCCCTGGGTCCCGTTGTTCTGCCCCAAGCCCACAGCCCACCCCACCCCACCCAACTATAAAGGGAGGTGGGTAGATGTAGCTCCAGGGTAGATGTCTGCAGCATAAGCATTCCAGACTGAGCAAGGGGGATCCACCCTCATGACGAGGTACGTAGGAGCAGCGCCTAAAAGGATACCTCCACGTGGCTGTATCTTGTTCTCATCTTTGTAATGGGTCAGGCCAGGGCCATGCTCTACCCCAGGGCAGTGGACCGGCCTGATCACCATGTTCACAAACGTCAACCTCAGAGAGTACTGTGCCAGTGAGGAGTGCTGGGAGACGTCTCCCAGGAGATGGGGGTCGAGGGATGCTCATTCCTCAGGCCAGAAGCTGTTTTTCTCCTCCTTGCCTTCCCAGCACAGAGCTCTCACAGAGTTAACACTGATCTCTCAGGCAGCACATCCATAAATTACCAGTGGTGTTCTCAAAGAGAAAGCAGGACAGTTCCTGGCAGCGAAGAAGAGAAAATTTGGCTTTCCCCAGCCAAAGAGGAGGAGAGATTGTTTACAAATGCTAGGCAGGGAGCTGCGTGTCAGCAAGAGAAGGCTTGGGCTACAGCAGACCTTCAGTGCCTCAATGTCCAAGCGATGTCTCAAGCCTGAAGAAGGCAGGGGCAGGCCTGGCTCAGCACGTGCAACAGTTTGGGCACACACGCCAAGGGGTCACTCTCACCTGCTCTAGCTCCTTTTCTGCCTGGCGCAGCACCTGGGCAGCCAGGTCCCATTGCAGGGCACTGAGGGAGCACAGTATCTGCCCCAGGAGCTGCACGGTTGCCTGGTTGAACCGTGGGAGCTCAGCCACGAGCAGGGCATTGATGGCAAGGTAGGTGTTCATGGCTGCCTCCTCGTCATATGTCACGCTGCCCATCTCGCTCTTCCGTTCTTGGATCTCCTCGTAGTCCAGCAGCTTGTCCAGGCGCTTCTTGACCAGCTGCTGTGGCCCCACCAGCATGTCTGAGAGGCTGCAGAGGGGCTGGCAGACCAGCCTGTCCAGTCGTTGCTTCTGTGGGGCAAGAAAATCCAAAATGTGAGGCCCCCAAACAGGCCCAGCTGTCTGCATGGGACACTGTTGTACAGAGGAGAAAAGGTTTGGGGACCTGTTGGTGGGCTTGTGTGGAATGGGGAGCATCTGAGGCATCCTTCCCTGAAGGCACACAGGATGCCAACCAAAGCAAACTGTTGGTACCAAGCAGAGCAGTCAGGCATACCTTGATTCAAATACAAATGCAAATGATCGGGTAGGACCCCCGTGCACAAGGTCCCAAGGGCCAAGGTGGGTGCTGCAGTGACTGTCCCATGCAAGTTGTAACGTCTTGGTTTGACAGAGGCCCTCAGCCCAGGGTCTGTTATCCCACGTAGCTATCCTCCCTCCCCATACAGGCACTCCCCGGGGATGCCAGCATCCAGGTGTGGGGTTCAGGCTGCCCTGCCACACTCTTCACTGCTGGGAAAAACCTCCCTGTTGACATTCAGAGCAGCAGCCACCACCCAAGAGGGAGTCCTGGATAGCCAGACAGGGGTGGTGGAAGGAGACAGGTGGGGGTCTCTTGGGCTCCTAAAGGTAAGCACAGATGTCCACAGGATGTGTGTAAGTGGGACTGGGGTTTGGTGGCAAATGCCCTGTGTGAGTCAAACAGTACACCTGGTCTTCCCACCATCCTGTCCTCCACTACAGCCCCGCCTGTATGGCTGGCTCTGAACATCAGGGCCCTGAAGGCACAAATAGTCTTTAATGGCCCAGACCAGCCTCACCTGGGGCCACCCCTGCTCACAGCTCATTTAAGGGCTTTCTGTTTCTGCAGAATATTGCCGTGGGTGTGTTTCTGCCTCTGTTTCCTGGGTGGACCTTGGACCTCAGCTATAGGTAGTTCAGGTCCTGGATGAATCCATCACGTAGATGTTGCAGCTTGTCTCCAGCCCTGGACGGACTTTAGAGTTGTGTTGTAGCTGTCTCTCTGGCCCTGTCTCTTCTTTCCTACATGGACTCTGGAGCTGGTTTCCCACTTTTTGTGTCTGGGGCTGCTGATGGATCCTGTTACTTGCCCCTGGCTCTGCCTGCAATGTTCAGGCCCCAGGGGCCTGCCTGTTGGTGCAGATGCTGCCTGCTCTGGGGTGGCCCCTCAGCTCTTGGTTGTCCTGCCCTGGGGGAGAAGCCAGCCTCTGCTGTGCAGCTGCCAGAAGATGTGAGAGCATATGCTTGGCTGAAGGAGACCAGGGAAGGAGCACTCACAAACTCTGGGAAAACGGTGCCGTGGAGGTACTCTGCAAAGCGGCGGTACTGCTGGGCAGGTCCCTCGTCGATCTGCAGTTCGCACTTGTGTGGAGCAGGCAACAGGAACACCTGAAAGGGAGAAAGCCATCAGACCTGACCTGCAGAAGCTGCCCAACACTAGTTAACCCATCCATAGCTTATCCCCGTGTTCCCAAAGACACGCCAATGTCCCATTTAGGGTGCTCTGTGCTAGCAGCTCTGTGGGACTGATGCTTTAGCTACTCTTGTCTGCAAGACAAGGGAGCTTGCTCAGGTGTTAATAGACCTAGAGGAGACTCAGGAAGGAGTCATGCACTGGCTTGGTGAAGGACTTCTACCCCAACAAGGTGGCCAATGCTGCCCTGTAGCCCCAGGTGGCCTGCCCCAGTTTGATGTCGCCTGGTGCTTTGACATTTGGGTTTGGTGTTCCAGTAGCCCTGGAGTTTCTTGTATTTGTGCACAAAACCTTCCCCCCACCTCTGCAAGGAGAGTAAGACTGACGGGAAAGGAAAGCAGCTAAGGATGGTTTGGGTGGAAGCACTCCTCTGCTTTGAGAGGCTTTGCTCTAATGATAAACCTGGGCAGCAGCCTCCTACAAGCCTGCAGGGAGATTTTGACCCACAACACCTAGACCACCAGAAGGGAACACAGAGCTCTGAGACCCAGCTTGCTTCTGGCCAAGGGAAGCCAGCTCTCTTCCCTGGGCGAGCTTTGCTACCGCTTGGAGCACTGCTCCTGCAGTTAGTCCTGGAGTAGTTTCTGCTTGATTCCCATCAACCACGGCTACCATGGGTCTCTCAGGATGCCCTGATCTCTGTCCTAAACCCCGTCTTATTTTTGCCTGTGGCTATGTTTAGGAGACCTTTCCTTTATGTCCTTCCTTACCACAGGAGGGAAAGGAGATGGAAATATGAAAGGGGATTGACCCTTTGAGCGGAAGACAGCAGCTCTGAGACCCCTGTGCTGCTCCCCAGCCCTGCAGGGGCTCTTACACAAGCAGAGGTGGCTGTGACAATTGTTGTACGAACCAAGATTTGTGTCTCCTTGTGGTGAGGACACCAGTATAGAGAGATGAGGGAACCACCAGTTAGCACAAAGTCAGGTAAGACTGTCTCTGTCCTATGAGAAGATGTTTTCATCAGCCCTCAGGATGGCTGTGAGAAGCTTTCAGAGGGAGAGAAGTGGAGCATGCATGCAGCCCCACCTTCCACCACCAGCAGCTCCTCTGAAGCAGCATCCAAGCTCCAGCACGATTCCTAACCACAGCTTATTATCTAGGCTGCCCAGCCTGTTTGCAGACACTTGATGTCCTGGCTGAAGCCAAGGTGCCAGCTTAGAGATGCAGCTCAGCGAGGGGCAGTGCCAGGCAGGTCCCCAGGAGTACATGATGTCCCAAGGAACGGATATACCCCATTCCCCTAGCTGATGCCGTGTCTCACTGGCAAACAGATTACTATCCTCATGCTTTCTATGCTAACCCTATTTTATCCACTTTTTGGGCTACAGGGAGTTTTTCAATCCCCCTTTCCTCCTTCGCAATCCTAAATGGGGAGCCCTTCTCAATATTTCCATGACAGGGTCTTTCCAGCCCTTGAATTGCTGCTTTCTGAACCCTTTGCCATTTCCTGAGGCTTCCCTGATACTACTGTGTCTGGGGATTGCAAGTTTTGCCATCAATTCATTTTCCACAGATGCCCCAAGGGATTTCCATGAGAAAATCATACCAGCTACTGACCCAGGTGAGCTCAGAAAGGAAGTTTGTTGTCAGGCCTGATTTGGGGGCATTTCTGCCTTATACCCGTTACTAACACAAAAATTCCCAGGCTGAGAAACACTCAGCCTTTTCAGCCATGTCACGCCTTGAAATAATGGTCGGTTTAAGGACAGATTATTCTCAAATGATACCCAGATCAGACTGCACTGATGAACCATCAACTTTGTTTTAAGCTCCCCTGGACCTGAGCAATTGTTGGATGTTGTGCAAGTCCCTGGCACAACAGTACAATTTAGCTGAGAGATGCAAGTCCCTGAACAGCCCCAACTACTATTGGTTTCCACAGGGCTTGAAAGTATTCTGCAACCCCAAGAAAAGGGTCCCGAGGCCTGGATGGGGCCAACCCCCTGTCAAGTAGTCAAGGTTTTACCTCTAAATGGCCCAGGTAGGAGGCCACATTCTCCTTCAGCATGGCCACACTGGACACCACACACTGGAACTTCTCTTCCAGGTCGTCGTACTCCTTGTCCTCCGTCTGCAAGGCAAGGGGCAGCTCATCACCAGCACGGGCACGTCAGGCAATGCCTCCGGCAGGGCTGATGCCCCTTGCTGGGTGCTGACAGAAACAGCAGCCAGGCGCTTTGGCGTCTTACTGAAGCTCACAGTGCTGGGGACGGGCAAGGGAGACCCTGAGAGGCTCCAGGAATCTGAGAAGGGCCAAGATCTAGGGTGCTTCGGGTGCAGGTAGAAACAGGGCTTTTGGCGTGGTTGCAGTGCCGGGAACACGGGGGTGCCTTTCCTTTTGCTGGGGTGCCCAAGGATCCTCTAGATCCTTTGGGGGCCAAAGTTCTCCCCTGCAACGCTCTGAGGCAAGGAGCGAGGTGTGTACCTGCATCCCTTCTACCCTACTGATCCTCGGGATGGAGGACCGGGAGGCATCCTTAGGCTGCTCGAAAATGTGACTGTGGCTCTCGTGACAGCGTGGGCCACTGGGTGTCAGCATTGGCCACCCCACCTCGGCTCAGCCAGCCAGGCATCTCGGGAGGCAGCAGAAAGCCCCAGAAACAACCCGAGGAAAGGCAGCAGGTCCGTGGGTGCAGGCAGTGGGGTGCGCGCTGCCCACCTTGGCCACGATGCCGGCCTCGTGCATGAAGAGCCGGCTGAGCCGCGTGGTCTTCTTGGCGATGGAGTGTGTGTTGAGGCGTGCAAAGCGGTCCCGCAGTGTCAGGTGCTCGGCCTTGTTGTATTTGGTGGCTGCCTCGGGTTGGGGCACACAAGGTGGGAGGAAAAAAAGATCAGAAGAGGAAACTTCAGGGCAGCAGCCTCAGCAGCCTGAGTGGGCAAGGCGGGTGAGCAGCACAGGGGCCCAGAGCTGACAAGTCCTGATGAACAGGATAAGCACAACCCACATCAAAGAAGGGCAGCCCTGAGGAAAGTACTATGAAAACCAAAAAGAGCAGCAAGCTCCCATTTGTGGGGAGCCTGATTTCTCCTATCCCAAGGGCAGGACTGTTCATCCCTGTTCCCCAGTTCCAGGAATGCAGGCAGACTAGTTTTGTGCTCCACCCCGCCATGCCACCCTGCTCCTGCAGCCTTCAGATCTTGCCCAGAGTGACATTTGCAGGACCAGAGCAGTGCCAGGAGCTGCCCGCACAAGTCTGTGGCTCCACCAGGCAGGATGGGTGGTGGGCAGGACAGCTTTGAACTGATTGAAGTGGGAATGAGTACAAGACCGAGGGGAGACAAATGGGGTTGGGCTGGGGCTTGCCAGACACCATGCCCCCTGCCTGCACCGTGCCTCCTGACCACTCACCTACTTCTCTGCGCCGTTTGTACTCGTTGATGTTGGCATTGACCTGGGACATGGCACGGACGGCTGCCTGCAGGGCCGGGTAAGCACTGGCACTGGCGGGGGTGTTCTCCAGGATCTTCCCCAGCAAAAGTGGGTATTTGGTGATTCTCTGCACTGGCATCACCAGGAAGAAGCTGAGATCCGACACGCCCGTGTGAGGCCTGATGGAGAGGGGAATTGCTTAACGTTGGCATGGAGGGCTCCCTGCCGCTTCCCCCAGCTTCTCTGCGAGCATTTTGGGGAGAAAGCAGCGCCTCTGCAGCTGCAGGGGAGCTTTGCTGCCTTGGACCCACAGACAAGCTGTGCCCAGTAGCCGGGGGCAGGTTCTGGCTGTGAACTCCTGCTCTCTGCCAGCTGCAAGGCCACCCCCCCGGGAGCACTGGCAGGGGGACGCTGTCCCTGCCAGCCCCGAAGGCAGTGCCAGCCCCAGGCGGGTGCCCTGCCTCCCTGAACAGTGCTGTGCTTGTCTAGCTCGAAGGCACGGGATCAGCACTTGCTCCAGGGGCAATGGGGAGGGGAGGGTGTGGGCAAAGCGTGGGCCGGCTGCAGGCAGGACTCCCCTTCTGCCTGCGTGCAAGGCATTGCTCGCTGGGAGTCACATCACCCGTGCCCTGAAACAGAGAGCAGTAAATGCCAGCAGCTCCTGTGCTGCTGCACCTGCCTCTCCTGGCTCCAAGAGTGTTTGTGACCCCCCTGATAGTTCAGGAGAGGTTCAGCAGGTCCTTTGGGGCCAGCCCATCCCTCTGGTCAAGCTGGTATACACGTGCCATCTGTGGGTACAGCCTCTTGGCTATGGAGCGGGCAGGACCTGTGGGTGCCACCCCATTCCTTGTTTTGGGGTCCACCATAAAAGACCACCAGCCTGCAATGCCCCTTCGGCAAGTGGCCCCGAGGATGCAGGACAGGCTGACAGAGCAATGCCACAAAGGTCATAGCCATGATATTACACTCAGCCTGGGGGCACATACCCATGCAGACAGCTTGACCAGAGAGGTGAAGAACAAGGCCAGTAGGCAAAACAGGGACAGGGAGGTGGTGGCCTCAGCCAGCAGGCACCTACACTGTTGCATTCAGGGTCTCCAAGATCTCCTGCTGCAGCCTGGAGTCCTTGCGGTAGCTCTCCACCAGCAGGAGGGCATGATCATAGCTGGCACAATAGATCTTGTAGACAGTCTCCATCTCCTCCTTGAACTCCTGGAACAGGGTGCCTGGGGAAGGACAGCGAAGCTGGGAAGCATGGCCCTTTCCTATGGCCCCAGAGAAAGGCAGAGGTTTCTCCCCAGTGCACTGGATGAGTGAAGCCGGCAAAGCAGTGCCAGCCAAACACGCTGGAGCAATTCTCTGCACCCCGGGCCCTCTGCTAACCTGGCCCTGATGCTGCCCTCCCCCTCACTTTCTGCAGGCTGGGCAGGTCTGCCTTGTCCCACCGGGGTGAGCGTGGGTGGCAGCGTGCAGGCAGCAGTGCTTCCCGGAGCCAAGGAAGGTGCAGGAGGTGTCAGGGCAGGTGGGCTGGAGGCTGCACCTGGGCATAGCACCGGGCAGCAGCACTGCCAGCACCAGCAAAGACATCAGTGGGCACGGATCAGCTCTCGGCACTGCACCACTTACTGATGCAGTGCAGCTGCTCATGCTCCTTGGTGGCTGTGGCCTCAAGCCCCTTCAGAAACCGTCTGGAGACATGGAGGATGTCATCAGTGTTAGAGAAGAGTCCTTCCAGGTCAAGATCAGGCAGCTGAAGGGAACAAAGATGCCCCAGGGTAAGCCAAATACATCAGACAGGTGGACCGTGTGTTCTGGAGGTACAGATGCCCTCCTGAGCACTTGTGTCCTTCCAGCTGCCCCACATGACACCAGAGGAGCTGGAGCAATGCTTTGCTGCAGGAGACACTGGGTATGCTGAGACGCGGCTGTGCTCCCGAGTGGGGTGATGAGGCCTTTTCATGTTACAGATGCAGGGTTAAAGCTGTAGGACGGCTGCACTGGGTCAGACCCAATGTCCATCCAACCCATGACCTTGGCTGATTGAGGTGAGCCCAGGAAGGTGGAAGGTGAGCATGTGGTGACCTCCTTGCAGTGATTTGGGTATCTCTCAGCTCTTGACAGATTCACCCTACAGTCTCTAGCCCCTGGGCAAGGGGACATACCCCATCTCACCTGCTTCTTCTGGAGGTGTGCTCGGATGTCCAACACACAGAGCTGGATGTTGTGGACGTAGCTGGCCTCAGTGGTGATGAGCTCTTCCACGGCCAGCTGCTGGCTCAGCTCCATCCTGTTGCAGGGCATGATCTCCTCGTAGATGGCTTCTTGGGTCTCGGCTGCATCCTCTGCATTGGGCTCTGCCCCATGGGCACTCGCCATCTTGGTGGGGCACTCTGCAGGGAGTGGCAGGGGGTTAGGGGCAGGCTGTGCAAGGGTGCTCCAGTGCCCAACCCAGCCCCATGCCCATGGTCCCTGCTCTGTGTGTGGGGAGCACCTCACAGCACATCCTCGGGGACACTCAAGCCATCTTCATTTACAAGCAAGGCGTGGATGACACTCCAGAGCCATAAAAAGAGCTGCAAGCAGGGGCGGGCTGGCTGCAGGGGATGGACACCCATGTGCGGCAGGCAGGGGTGGCCTTGCCACACACACGTGCCCAAACGCCAGCGACTACGTGCAGGGTCAGGGTGCAGGCAGGGGCCTGGCAGCACTACCCCAGCACTGGGGCTGCGCAGGGACTGGTCCCCGAGGGCAAAGCAGGGTTTGCCACCTCTCCTCACACTCCTTGCTGCCGGGGCTAGCTGATCCCTCCCTGCCTTGGCTGTTGGCACCTGGCACGTTGCCTCGCGTTCAAGAGTCCTATTCAAAGTACCAAGAGTGTTTTGCAGTGCTTGAACAAGAAGCGTTTCTGTGCCAGGGAGAGCTGGTTTAAAAGTGACAGGGATGGGGGGAGAAGTGGGTGAAGCTGCAGGCACCTCTGCCAGAGGCACTTGCAGTCCCTGCTGCGCAATGCCCGCGCCCTGCACAGCACAGCCTGCTCCCCTCTCCTCTCTGCCTGTGGAGAGCATGAAAAATCAGAGCTGATTCATGCCATTTCCTTCTCAGGGAACACTCTGCTCTGATACAGGGGAGGATGGAGAAACTCCCAAAGCATCACAGATAATACTTAGTCCCAGGCAGGAGGCCTTGAGAGGGAGACAGCACAGCCCACAGCAGCACAGCACACAGCTTGGCTGGATCCAGACTCCAGCCAGGGAAAGAGATGCTGCCAGGCTGCCTGTCCATGGAGGCTGTGGAGGACGTGAAGAGCAAAGGCAGGATGGAGGTGGCTTGGCAGGATAGGAGTGAGATGGCACAAGCAGCAGCACTGGGATGGTGGTTCTGCCTCTGCTCTCTGCTGCCTGCCCAGCCAGTGACAGCTGTGGGAGCAGGGAGAGGGGCTGGCAGGGCAGCCCGAGCCTTCACTGGGGAAGGGTCTGGGTAACAAGCAGGTGATACAATTGTGAGCACCAGGCAGGGTGAATGTCCCCTCCTGGCATATGCCCACTGCTGCACCAGAGGACAGCTGGGCTTGGCACAGCAAGCAAACGCATGTGAGAAGGTATCGGACCTCCGCCTGCCTTACAGGGGCACGTTACCCTGCCAGCTGTCATCCCTGACCTCTGCAGATTTGGCTGTCACCCCTGACTGCTGCTATGGGACATGGGGAGTAGAAGGCACTTTCCTGCACCCCTTTGGTTGCTTCTGAGGTGTCCAGGCAGAAGGATTCCCATTAAGGGCTGTTGGAGAAGCCCAGAGCCCTCTGTCTGGGGGTGAAAGCAAAATCCTTGCTCAGAGGAATGGCTGCAGAGCAGAGGCAGGTGGAAAGCCCCGATCTGAGACAGCCCCCGAAGCCTGGAGAGCTGTCCTGAAGCGCAGGGCCATGCAGGAGCTGGGCTGTCACTGGTCCCCGCACCAGCATCCCCCAGAGCATGCTGCTGCCTTGGGGGCTCGTCCCTAGGCTGGGGAAACCTCTTTCTCTCCCCTCCCCCCCCCGGCCTGACACATCAGAGGAACAAGGGAATCGCGCAAAACCAAACAGAAGCATTTCTGGGCAGCGCTGGAGCAGGCAGGGAGAGCGGGGGCAGGTTTTACTCCCCAGCTCCCAGGCAGCCGCCTGCCTTTGACATGTCGCTGCCGCCTCGGTGGCTCCCAGCATCCCTGCCCCCAACGCCGCGGGGACCCGGCAGCGTCCGCAGCCAGCCCGCAGCGACCCGCACGCAGGGGATGCCGCAGCCGCAGGGCCCCCCCGACCCCGCGCCCCGAGAGACAGGCGCCGGCCCTGCCGCGCCCACCCCCCCCCGCGCCCCGAAACCGGCTGCCCCGGCCCCGGCTCTTACCTGCGGAGGCGGCCGGGGCTGGCGCCGGGGAGCTGCGCCCGGCTGCGGTCTCTCGCCGGCTGCCTGCGGGGAGTTAATGATCAACCCGCCGCGCCGCAGCCGCGCTGGCACGGCCGGCGTGGGCAGGACGGGGCGAGCCCGCGGCGCGGGGTGGCGGCACCTACGCGGGGGCTGGTGGCCGCGGGGCGGGGGCTGGTGGCCGCGGGGCGGCCGGGCCGATGGGCAGCGCCGCTCCCTGCACACGCCCGGCGCGGCGGGGGGTCTGGCGGGCGGCCCGGCGGGCAGCGGCTGCTCAGCGCCTCCGCTGCCAGCCCCGGCGGGGGAGGATGCGGAAAGCGAGCGGGGGGGGCGGTGCGGTGCGGGGCGGGGGGGGGGGGCGGGAAGCGCCGTACCTGGGTCTGCGTTACCCCCCGGCACGGCGGCCGCAGCCCCCGCCTTGCCCCTTGGCATCCCCCATTGCCGGCAGCAGCACGGCAGCCCCGCTGTCGCGGCACCGGCTGCAGAGCGGGGACACAGCGGCTGGCTCCTGCCATAAATAAACAGGGACAAGTCCTCTGCGCCTTTTCATGGCCCTGCTACGGCTGCAGCGGGCTGCCACCTCCGCACGAGCTGAGCCCCGGTGCACCCACAGCCCATCCCTGCACGCGTGGGCTTCCACCCTGTTACCCCGCGGGCCGGCATGGCCCTGGCCACGCGTCCCTCCGCTCTGCCATCGCCCGGCAGCTGATCTGCCGCGGAAAAGGCTTCGGAGCAAACAGAAACGAAAATATACAACCGAGGAAGTGGCTGCGCAGAGCTGGCCGTTGGGTGTTAGTGGCTATTTGGCGTGAAGTTGTTTTTTGGCTCGTGAGGTGTTTGCATCCGTATAAACAAGCTGTTGAGAAGGGAGATGGTGATGTGCAGCCAGCTCCCGCAGCTGGGAGCTCGGCCTCGGTCTGGCCACAGGGAGGGGACAGCAGCACTTGGCTTTGTGCATGCTGACCTGCAGTATCCGAAAAATGCGACGGTAAAAAGGACTCCGAGTCTTCCCGTGACTCACACAGGTCACAGGCAGTGCCTGTGTCTAAAGCCAAACTTCCCCACAGGCCAGGACAAGCTCTCTGGTGCAGACCCTCCCTCTGGGACCATTCCTGGGGGTGCAAGCCAGCCCCCTCCCCAGCTGAGGTGTGGGGGCAGGTGTGGGCTGCGCAGGGCAGCACAGGGCCCGCACACACCTGCCCTGCTGGCTCCCACCTGCTGCTGGTGCCAGGAAGGGCAGCCTGCCCCACTGCCTTCCCTGCCTGCATCCCATCCCACCTGTGGGGCTGTGTCAGGCTCTGAGCCAAGAGCATGAAACTGCCTCCCTCATCCCTGTGCTGGAGGGATGCTGCACCACACAGGAATGGTTTCAGATGGATGAGCTGGGCAGCAACGTGGCAGGAAGAGCGAAGGATGGGAAGAGGCAGAAGTATTAATGCCCAGGCAGGTCTTTGGAGAAGAAGCCAACGCACGGCAATGTCCCCTGGCTGGGTGGCTGGCTGGGGTAAAGCCATCGCATGAGAATGGTTCCCAGGCTGTCCCACGCCATATGGATTTAGGGAGATACATGGCCACGAGAGAGACCTGCACATGGCTGGGCAGTGAGGGCTTTACCTGGCTGTGGCCTTGGGGACACAGATGTTGTCCTTCCTCCCTTGCAGGTGGCAGCAGGGATTCAGTCCTTGCCCAGGTGCTTTCTGAAGCAGCGAAACGCCTGGCTGGGCATCCTTTGTGCAGGCATCGCACAGGTCAGGAGTTCCCCAGCTCCATCCCTGGGCAGGATCTCTTACTGCTGTGTCCAACAAACCTGTCGCCCCTTGAGGTACGTCATCTCCACTTTGCTGCCATCAGCATCTTTTGGCAGATCACACCAGGGCAAGGTACCACGCTCCTGCAGCTGCCGAGGGAATCCTGGCAGGGCACCATTCCGCCCTTGGATGGTGTTGTTGCCCCACTGGGTCTGGCACAGCAGGGCAGCATCCCTGGCCACTCACTTCTCCCTGACCAGCTCATGCCATGGGTGTTTCCTTGGGCATATTTCCCATTCCAGTCTGGTTTTTCAGATGCTGGGTAACCTGGCTCCAGCAAGTTCCCTGCAGGATGGCCTCGCCGCCAAGAGCTGCAGGGAGTGGCTGAAACCTCCTTCCCCATGGCCGTTTCCTTCCTGCCATGCTGCTGACCCCACACTTCTGTCCAGCCCCAGGGCTGGGGCTGCTGCGGCCAGGCTTGGCTTGGCTCGGCTTGGCTCACGTGGGCGGCTTGGGGAGCGGGAGCAGTGTCACAGGACTGTCACCACTCCAGAGCTCCCCAGGGAGGCGTGAGAGTAGGCTGGCTTCCCTGGTCTGGCTCTCCTTACAAGGGAAAAGCAAATAGGTGCCAGCTGGTCAAGAAGAATTGTTTGTGTCCCAGGGCGAGGCGTTGTGCTCAGGTTATGCCAAGCTAAAGGGTCCCAGCAGGGTGGGCTGTCCCCTGGCACTCTTGGCATTTCACACTCTTGTGGGAAGCCAGCACTCCCAGCCTGACAAAACCTGGCAAGCAGTGGCAGGGCATGGGACTGCGCATGGGACTGTGCGTGGGACCCTGCAGCCGCTGCGGAGGGCAGCAGGGAGGCAGGACTGCCTTCTCCCAGAACAGACCCAGGTTTGTGTAACCTCATTGCAAACCTGTTGTTACAGGATGTTTCTCACAGAGCAAGGGTGAGCCACCTCCACGGATCTGCCCGGCCATCTTCATACCCACTGCCACAGCAGGAACGCTCTGCCAGCTCTTCTATCTAAATAAAAAACACAACCCCAAGCTGCTGGTAGAACAAGGTACCCCCATGACACTCCTTGTGTGATGACCACAGGCCCAGTTCAAAGGCTGGAGGAACACCTGCTTGATGGTGCTGGGCTCTGGCTCCAAACAGGCATTGTAGTAAAAGCATCAGCAAGAGGGAGGCAGGTTTGCAGGGCAGGAGGCTGCCAGCTGCCTGAGCTAAGCTCATGTGGCCGCCCAGCGTGTACGCAGCCACCCAGGGAGAAGGTACCATCTCAGCCAAAAAGGTGGTTATTTTCCCTCAACATCTCACCCCAAACTTCTGCTGGCTCCTGGAAGGCTGACAAGCATTTTCCTAGCTCCTCAAAATGTTAAAGCTCAGACTATTTGGATGAAAGCTAAAGCCATCAGGGGGCTCTCTGGGAACACACCAGACAAGCTGTGAGTTAGGCAGGGCTCACACAGAAAATAAACACAACTTCCAGCCATGCAAAGCACAACAGTTCAGGCTATGCCTAATAAGAACAGGCGGGGGTTCCTCTCCAAGCAGCGGGTTTGCACAGGAAAGTAACATTTCCTCTATTTAATCTTTTGCATTATTACTGTTCTTTGGATTTCTTTCCAGTCTTGAAAGGACTTTGTGACCACACGCCGCTATCAGCCATTCGCGGTGGAAATGAAAACACGGGGGAAAAAATTGCAGCCCAAGAATGTACTTGCAGGTGTGTCCTAATTGCAAAACTTCCTCCCACACTGCAGTTCTAGGAAGTGGAATTTGCCTCCAACACCATTGCGTGTGCATGCTGTGGAAAGCAGGGGAATTTGAGCTGAGGTGTGGAGAAAGGAGGAAAACACTCATGAAATGGAAGGTCTTTATCCCAGCATGAGCAACTCCTGAAAAACCACATAGGTGTCATTCCTTCCTCTTCTTTCTTTCCTTCCTGGCTAATGTAACCTGTGCTTAAAGCCTCCATGGGAGGGAAGGAGGGCAGTGTGTACCTGCTTGGGATAACCCCATCCATGTACTCGGTCAGGGCTGCACCTGCTTCTAAGCAAGTATGAATTGTGTTATCTCCAGAGGTCTGGAAGGAGCTGCAGGCTCCAGCCTCATGGCTGGAGGGGCAATGCCTGCACCAAGAGGAGAAGCACAGCCTAAAAATAAGCAGATAGAATTTGATCCAGGTGGAATAAATTGAGTCAGCTCTTTATTTCTGAGGGGATTATTTATGGGTCTTAGGCAGATCTCCTTTGTGGAGGAGGTTTCAGCCCCTCTCAGCCTTGCTGAGGCTACAGCCCCTCAGGTCTCCTCTGTCCACATTTTAGTGCTTGAAGCTTCATGTCCACCAGCCTCTGTGGTACTTCCCTCTCCCCGCAGATTCCCTGCTGCCTTGAATTGCTTTTCCTACCCCAAGATCTCCATTTCTCTCCCAGGGCTGGTGACTCTGGGCCTTTCACCCATCTGTCCCACATCCCTGTTACCAGCTGAGCCAGCTGATAGTGATGACAGCTTGAGGAGAAAACCAGATGCTGTTTTGAGGGCACTGAAGGCTGAGGTAGCTGCCTTTCTGTCCAGACAACAGTGCCAGCTCTCAGGACCAGTGCGGAGCAGTGCTCTGCTGGAGCCCTCTGCCATCTCTTGCTCAACAGACCAAGCAGTATTGATATTTATTCTTTTCTTCCTTCCATTAATGCATGGATGCTGGTGGCTGCTTTTCTTGCTGGTATCTCTGCTGGTGAAGGATAACAGTTTGCTGGAGAGCACAATTATTCAGTTAGCAAACAGGTTATTTCATAAGAGCTGTGGTCTGCAAGGTGTCCCATCCCTGCCCATCAAGGACACGTGCACCTGGCCCTTCCTGGAGGCTGGTGTCTCCAAACCTGTGAGCAGGACAGGCACTTAGTCGCTGCCTCTGGCCTGGCCCGGCTTGGAAAGCCATGGCTGAGCAGCACGCAGAGGTGTGCACAGTCCGTGGGCACCTGGGCAGGGGTGCCAGGGAGGATGGAGGCATCTGCAGCACTTTGCTGCTCTGGGAGGAAGGACAAATGTTTCCAGGACAGCCCAGACCCAGCTGGAGCCAGTGACACCCCATCACAGGGCAGTGCCAATGACAACACTCCTTGTGCAAAGCATCCCACAGGGCAGGCGCGCTATCCCACCGAGCATCTTCTGCCTGCCGTGAGGAGTAACGAGACACAAGAGAGATAAGAAGTATTTAGAAAATTCTGGTGGTTTATGCTAATTAGCCATTTCCACTGATCAAACCAACATCTTCTCCCTGCCTGACTTTGTAGAGTTTCTGCTCCTGCTAAGTGATTACAGCCACCCACCCGTGGAGCTGGAGCTCCACGTGACCACCACCTCCTCCCAGCAGCACACCACGCTTTTGTCCTGGGCCACCCACACGCCCAGGGCACTCAGGCACCCCACTGCTGTCACCCCACCCCTGGGTGCAGTTGCTCCCCTATGCACGGTGAGGGCACAAGAAGATAAGCAGAGGTGCATCCCCTCGAGATTCACCATCACCTTTGCTATCAGGTGCCTCTGGAGTCCCACCAGCACCCGCTCATCCAGGCAAATTCTTGCAAGAGTGGTTCTTCTTGGAGTCACCACAGCAGCTGCTGCCTGTGCGGGAGATGTTGCAGGAGCTGACTTCTCTTGCTTGAGAGAGAAACAAAGGGTGGGAGGGAGGCAAGAGCAGCCCTTTGAAGCTGTCAAGCCAGTCTGTGTGCAAGCTCTCCATCCCTTGTTCCACTGACGCAACAGGGAGTGCCTCTGCCATGACAGGGCTTGTGTCTCCACCACAGGCAAGTGTAACAGCTGCCACCTTGAGAGGGATCATCATGCGCTTGATTCACTACTGAAGGCAGAAACCCAGCCCAGGAACCTCAGCCGCTGTGCTGTGTTTCACAGCATAGTAAGGTCACCTGAAGCAAAGACCTTGCCATAGGCCACCAGCTCCATGCACTGCCGGGAGGGAGGGAGGGCAGGGGTGGGTAGCCCCCAAGCTTTGTGCAGGAGAAGACCACAGCCAAGCGGCTTTTCAGGGGAGCAGCCTAATGCCGGAGATCTTCAGTTCATGAGCAGATAAACAACCAAGCAGGGAGAACCAGGCATTTCCACTGGCAGCTGTGGAGAGCTGCAGGTAGGCAGCTGCCTGGTGTGAATGGTGGTCTGACCTGGCAGGTCAGTGCTGGTGAGGCTGCCACATGCCAAGGCTGAGAAGACCGAGAGATGTGGCCAAACAAACTCAGAAGCGGTGAAAAGAGGCTGAGGTGGAAGGAGAGGTCCAGAAGCAGCAGAGAGGCTGCAGGACCAGCCCACGGTGTTGCCTACATGTCCTCCTCTACCCACCTCCTCATGTCTTAGCAAGGAGGATATTTTTCTGGGGAGGAGTTTGCTGTGGGAAAACCCCATCAGTGAATACTGTGGAACACAAAACAATGGCCAGGAGTCCCACATGCCGGTGGCACTGAAGTCTGGCAGCTGAGAGGAGAGCCTCCTGCACAGCCTGGGCAGCACCTGCCCAGACCCCGGGGTACAGCTCAGCCCCCCCGTTCCTGTCTGGTTATCCTGGCTCCAGCAACATGGGGCTTCTTGCCAAAGAGGCAGCGCCCAGTGGAGGCATGTTCTGCCCGTCAGTCACCACGGCTGAAAGCAGAGCTCCGCTGTGTGTCAGCAGCCAATACTTCATCTCCTGCCCTCCAGCCTCAAGATGACTGCAGCGTCAGAAGGACGTCACCATTATTAATATGTGCAGATGAGATGCCAGCTCCAGTTCCTCCACCCGCCTTGACTCACCAGCCTACGCCCCAGCTGCATAGGCACGATGATGGTGGAGAGCCACCAGCCTTGAGCCCTTCCAGTTAGAGACTTCTCTGCCCAGCCTTGGGTCCTGCTCTGGCCAAGGGGGATCACTGGGACATCCAGCAAGGATGTGGGGAATGAAACCAGGTTCACGTGGGCTGTCCAGCGAGATGGCCAGCCAGGCCTCCCACCACAGACCCTTGGGGACACAGTGCTGTACAGGACAGAGACGGGAAAGAGCTGCCAGGCAGATCAGTTGTTACAGGCAGGGAAGGAAGGGCTGAAGCGAAGGGTCAGTTTTCACAGCAAAGGGATGTTACCCACGGAGGATCATTGAGTGTGTCCAGAAATGATCTGAAAAAGGGCAGAGATAGCAAAGTGCCCATGTTTGCCACCAGCACTGAGCTCTTCAGAGCAGAGCAGACAAGGGCAGGCTGCCAGGAGCTGCCAGGTTCATCCTCCCGAACGGTGGGACAGCAAGGTGGCCAAAGAAACTCAGGTGAAGGCAGAACAGACACACAAAGCTGTCTTAACGCTGGTAGCCCGGTGATGGGCCCTGACTGGTGCGTCTCCTCCCAGCAAGGAGATCTTGGGGCTAGTGCTAAATGATGTTTCCAAAATGTTTGGAGCAAAGAAAACAGAAAATTCCCTGCAAGTGAGTAGGAAAGAAACAGGAGACGAGAAAGGATGCTTTGCCACTGCATAAGCCGGCAATGTGCCCATGCTCAGGAGGTTGCGTGTGGGTTTGGCTCTGCCCGTTGCATCCATCTCAAGAAGGATACAGAGGAGGCTCAGAGAAGGGAGGCAGGAATGCCCCAAGCTCCAGAGCAGCCTCTATATGAGGGACAGTTCCATGGACATGAAAAGGAATGATGGAAAGGGGTGTGATACAGATCTGCACCGTCTTGGGAGGCATCTGAGGGTGTGGAGGGGTGATTACTCACCATCTCTTCCAGTGCAGGAGTACAAGCTCCAAACGAAACTACCTGGAGGGAAGTTTAAAACAAGGAAAAGGAAGTGGTTCTTGGTGCAATGTATAGTTAGAGCGAGGAGCAACTTGCCACAGGATGTGACAGATGCAAAGCATTTAAACAGGAACTGGATGAATTCATGGAAGAAAAATCCTTTGGGTTATTAAATACAAAGAACCACCATCTCTTCCTTGAGGCTGGAGGACTGGTGGGAGCTCAGGGACTATTCTCAGGAAGTCTTGCTGTGCCCTTGCTCTGTGCCTCTGTAAACCTCTGCCATGGGCCACAGCTGGAGCCAGGATATTGGCCTAGATAAGCTGTCACGTGGCTCTGACATTTTGTCAAACTGCTGCCCTGAGATGAAGCCACAGACCGGGCAGCTCCCTGGGAACATGGCACACTGCTTCCTCACCCAAGGGCAGCCTGGGCTGCTCTGGCCACAGGCTCTGCAGGAAGGCTGCCCCACATGGGGCTCAGCCCCACCTGTGCCGTGTGCCAGACCAGTCCTGCCATCACAAAGATGTTCCCGCTCCCTTTGGGTTTAAGAGAACTGTTGATGATGATCAACTGAAGTTCACTATTTTTCTTCAAGTGCTTTTTGGAATGACTCACCATGGGGAACATCCCTCTGCCTGGACTCCTCTGGATTTCAGGCAGCATACAGCCTAACGAAAGCAAATACTTCTGCTGTTAACAGCTGTCTGGTGATGTCCTTGAGACAGAGGAGGGGAAAAGAGTCTGGGAATTCATGGAAACCACAACACATGTCCTGGTCACAAAAAAATTTTAAAAAGTTCTTTTGTTAGGATTCAGTCCCGCCTCTTTCACCAGCCTGCACCTCTGCGTGCATGTCTCCGCTGCTTAATGCTTGCAGGAGTTGTAATCAGCGCAGAGGTGGCAGGAGCTGGTTATTCGGACACAGCAGCTGACTGTAGTGTCTTCTGTTTGCCTGCTGCCACATGGTCTGATGATATGATCTGATCACTGTGACACACAGGCAGCACTACTGAATTCAGTCTGAGTTTGGAGATTTCAGAACATTGTCTCCAGTTCCCTGGGGTGATAAGGCAAACCTCACAGCAAGGGCACACAGAGGGATGCTGTCATGTGCCTGGAGTTCCCTGCAATGCACCAGTCCTCAGAAGCCAGGTACCAGCTGCTGGGTACAGAGATGTGACACCATCAGCTTTAATGGGAAGATCTGACTCCGGTCTGTCTCCTCTGTTGCATGAGAGAGGGTCCAGCAGAGGTGAAGCAAGGAGAAATTTCTATTTTTAGAAGCACTGGTTTTCAGGATAGTTTTTTGAAGAGGTGACTGACAGGACTTCATGTGCTCCAGACACTGAACACACCAGTCACAGTGTAGGTCACTCTGGAAGCTACTTGACCCTTGGGAACTGAACAGGACACCTAGGGGGGAATGATCCTTTTTGTAGCATCTGCCCCAACCTGCCATGAGAAATGATCCTGGTACAGCAGCACAGAGATGCTGAGGACATCCAGTGCCAAGGCTGGCAGAGAGCTCCCAACCAGGACCTGGCACCTGTTTTGACTTCATGCATTGCTGCTGCAGTTCATGCTGCAGCATTCAAGGGATGCTCTGGATGCATCGCTCACCTTTTGGCCAGCAGTGGCACAGGACAGAGAAATGCTGTCACCTGCTGCACCGCATGGCTGTGGCGGGTCCACCCTTGGGTAAATGACAAACACTCATTTCTTCCCCTCTGACCTCAGGCCATTTTTTGTTTCCCTGCAGAGGGGAGGCAGGTCCCACAAGTCTGAATTTTCTTGAGAAGCTTCAGAGTGATGTAAGTTGCCTGTCTCAGACAGCAGGTTGCATGCCAGTCCTAGAAGCCTGGCTCCATCAGCCTGGGTAGCACAGACTTGCTGTGGGGAGCCATGGCTCAGCACCACACACCTTCCCCTCCTCTGGAGACCTGGCAGACTCTGTGTCCTTCTGGAGGCAGGATCACAAGGGACCTTGGGAGAGCAAGGGAACTGCCTCACTTAGGAGAGAGGTGATAAGTCCTGTGCCTGAGTCACATGAGATTTCAATCTGCTCCCCAGGTGCTAGTGGGCTTTGGATCAAACCAGCAGCACCTGTAATCAGGGTGAGGCATCCTTGCTGTGTGACATTCCTTTGCCAGGCGTCAGTCACCACCACACAAATGTGGCCTCACAGACCGACCCAAAGCAGATGGATGCAGAAAGGAGCACGGGTGTGAGAGCTCTGCACCCGGAGCCTCACGCAGTGATAAATAAAACACCAGTTTTTTCACCCAGTCGCAATGCTAACAAGACCAGGCACAGAGCAGTGATTAGCAGGGCTGTGTTCCCACCATGAAGCTGCTCTGCAGATGAATCTGGTCCTGGGTTGTCAGAGGTGCCCCCCCGCTCAGCAGCAGGAACCAGCCTGCTGCTCCCCCTAGGCAGAGGACAACGCAGAGGGAGCTTGTGCCAGAGCTGCAGTCAGTGCAGAGCAGAAGGGAGGTTTGCACCTAGCTGGTGCTGCTCCCAGATTTGCATCGCGGGCACCAGCAAAGCCCCCTACTCTTCAAGACACCCAGCTACTTCCCAGGGCACCCAGACGTCTGGCCCTGTGCCTCTGAGCAGCGGGCAGCAGTTCAGTCTATGGCCAGAAAAAGCCATGGCCGAAAGCTGCCTTGCAGTGCCACAGAGCCCCAGTTAAGCTGTGCCCGCAGGGTCTTGCTGCCACTCAGCTCTGAGGCTGAAGCTGGCACATCCCTGGCTGGTTTGGAGCATGGGCATGGAGAGCTCAGGGCTGCCCGAGAGATCCTGCAGAGCCGTTTTCTGTGGCTACCTACATGTTGGCTGGAGCCTTTAACAAGGACACTTGCTTTTGCAAAACTGCAGCCCCTGCTCTCCTGAGCTGTGCTGAGCTGCTGTTCGTTGGTGCTAAAATTAGCCAAAGGCCCATCAACAAAAGAGCCCTTGAAAGAGCTCACTCTCAAGAGCATTAAAGCGGGACACCCTACACCCTTTTCATCTGCTCCTCAGATAATAAAGTGGGACCCAGTAGCGTGACTGCTGCTCTAGAGGAGATGTGAAGCAGGGCCTTGCGCATCAAGGGGCTGTCTGATTTGTTAGTGATATTTCCAGTACTGTGGCAACAATAACATGTGATGAGCCTTTCCCCTTATCTGGCACTTTCCACCTTGTGCTTTTCACAAACGCTAATGAACCAGAGCTCGTGATGATCTTTGCAGGAGGGGAGACAAAAAATCAGGCATAATCAAACAGCATCTCTCAGCCCATGTTGTTTTTTAATCGCAACAAGAATCAGATTTTGAATGACATGAAAAGCTGCTCCATTGAGTAGAGAAGATGTTCAGGCCTGCAGGTGACTGTTGGAAGGGACAAGACACAAGGGGATCCTACCCCTCGGAGGACATGCTCACGAAGAGGCTGGAGCCCCAGGTTTCCAGTTACAATTTGTCTGGAGTCAGGTGCTCCAGCCTGAGTCCAAATCCTGGGATAGTTTGCCCAGTAGCATCGCAGTACCATGTCTTGTGCATGGCTTCTGGGAGATGGGCAAGCACTCAGCATCCGTCAGAGCTAGTCTCCTTTGAATTCCCCCAGGATTTAGAAATCGGGAGGGTGGCCTAGGAAATATAAGATTTAAAAATCACAGAGACATTTACAAACAATCCCCAGGAGGGATGGAGCTCTTTTCCGCTGCACCAGGCTCTCTGGGGTGCTCTCAGACATGTTTTTCTTTCCAATCTTGGGAGGAAGCAACTTGCTTGGAAAAAAAATGGAAGGAATTGTAATGCCCTGACTCCACAGGGCTAACTCCATGACCCCTGAGGAGGTGCCGATAAAAGCCACCACATGACATGCCGTTAGCGATAAAATCACCTGACTCAGCAGCCCTTGATTGGGTCCCACATCATCCAAAGGCAGCCTCTAAGTATCTTAAGAGGAGGTGGGAGGCAGAGGGAGCATCCCTGCTGCAGAGGGGCCTGGGGGACAGGCAACACAGCCTCTGCTCATAGCTCTGTGTTATTTTTCCTGCAATGTGTAAGGACATCCAGAGCACCCCAAGAAGAGGGGTGGACTGTGCTCAGCTGGCTTTGGCCACTGGAGAGCAGCAGTGTCACCCAGCACAGCCAAACCTGCGCTGGGCAGACGAGACCGAGCTGGCCACATCCCACACTCCAGGCTCTTGCTCTGCTACTGCAGCAGCAGACACTCTACACCAGCTGCTTTTATTCCTCTTATCCTCCCTGGCATCCTAAACCACAGCACGTGGCATGTATAGACCCCATGTTCCCTAAAATGGTTCAAGAAATTATATTTAAGGGGAAGATTTACTTCAAGGTGTATCAGCCATCATCCACAAGCTGAATTATTTTGTGTCAGAGGAGACTCACTTCAATGATTTGAACCTGACTGATTTAAGCTGTCTCACAGAGGAAATGTGCCCTGGATGCCAAATACCAGTACTCTGCACTAACAGGGTAATTAATTCAAAAGCACCGGAGAAACTGCTGCTGAAGCCTTATCCGTAGCACTTGGCATGCAGTGAATCAGCTGTGCTGCCATTTACATCTTTTTTTGGCCCCTGACTTCTTCAGAGTCTCTCGCCTCACCTCCCAGTGCATCTGCTCAAGTACCCAAAGCAATTTCAAGTCTGACATCACTGCAAAGTTTGGACTTCGGTTTCACCCCCGTTCAGCAAATTGTCTCTAGCGATTGTGCCAAAGGAAAGGAGCTGCAGTTCCTTCATCTCCCTACAAACACTTCTGGAGCTGCACAGCCTCTTGGCACCGGATTAGGGAAGGAACCTACTTTTAGAAATCTTGTGGCCATACACAGTTAAGGCAAAGTAAAACAAGGTATCTCAAAGGAAATCAGGTAAGCTCCATCAAGAAAGAAATTTTAGGGATCTCGTGTCTCAACCTTTTTGCCTGGGTCGGTAGCCTGAGCTTTGCAGCAGAGCTGGGGCAATCCAAGCAGCCTGCAGACACTGCTGCTTGGCAATCATGATCACTAGAGAAACTGCAGGAAAGAGTCTTCCAGGGAACAAGTTCAATGGTAGAGCTTCAGCTGTGCACTAATGGCATTTCCTATGAATCATAAAAATTACTTGAAAATCCCCCTTTTCCTGCAGTACTTAAAACAACCTTCCCTCCAGCCAAGAATGTCCCAGACTGCAGAATTCCCCTCTAACTTCTTGCAAGGCTTGGAAATGGTGCTGTTAGCTTATGGACACCTTCTCCCCAGACCCCGATACCTTTGGTTCAATTCAAGCACTGCAAGAATATTTGTCCCACTGCCCCAGCCGTGCTCTGCGGACCTGGCCAGAGCTGTGCCCCAGCTCCAGGGCTCTCCATGTCCCTTCTTTGCTGCAGGACAAGCAAGGCATAATGCCACATCCACACTGTCGTGGCTGTGGATGATGGGGTCTATCTGGAGACACGATGTGGTCAAATGCAAGGGTTTGGCATAAGTGGAGAAGGCTCGCCCCAGCCTTGCCCTTCTCGTGCAGCAGTGCCAGAGATGAAATCCCAGGATCTGGGTCAGACACGGCATGGCTGCTTATGTCTTTTCTGATGCAATAAGGCGTCGTTGGTGCTGGCTGTAACCCTGGACCACAAGGGATGCCAACTTTCTGAGGGTTATGTGCGAACACTTGAAGCAGGCACCCTTGCCAAAAATAATGGTGCCTCTTGCCTTGTGCCAGAACTGGCATTGAAGCTTTGTGCTGAGAGCCAGCCTGGCAAATGCAGCCGGTGTCAGACTGCTCCAGAAAAACAGAGTTATTTTCAACCTGGACCAGTTCCCTGGGCTGGCTCCATGCAGCCCCATGACTGGCCCTGACAGCACAGGGGAGGGAGCAGCAGGAGGGCAGGGACAAGTGGCCCTGGCAGAGGGCCACCTCTTTGGTGCCTGTGGATGCCCTTGGTGTGGGTGGGTGTCAGGCAGGACATTGCCCAAGGAATGTGGAAGAACCAGATCCCTCCCACCCCACTGCAATGCCCTGGTGAGCCCCACATCACCCCGCTCTGCCAGAGTCACCTGCAGGGGAGCAGGGTTTGGCCAGATGGGTGGCAAAGCCACCACATGAGGTGTCCTCAGGTATGCAGACAGGACCGTCCAAAGGTGAGCTACCTCACGTGGCGTCCCAGCACAAGCCTGGTTTGGTTCCTACTGGCACAAGCTGCTCCTCTCCAGCTATTTTCCCAAATGCCGTAAGCTCTGCTAAAAATAGCTGGATGGAGAATCAGCTAAGGTCAGTGCAAAGCCAATGCCCATGGGCTCAGGGGGGAGGGCAAAGGCCCCTTCGTGAAGGGCACACTGCTGGTGTGATGGTGTGGGCAGGGGGAGCATGAGGAGATGCTAGAGCAGAATGGGTGCCCCAGACAAGCAACCTGCTGTGTCTATGAACCTGCAACCCAGATCTAATTTAAAACACAAATCCCTCAGCCATGGCAGAAGCTCACTTGCCCCTCCTGCCAAAGAGCAAAGAAATACTGAGATGACCTTGGCTGCCCAGGACTCAGTGAAACCCACTGGTGGTGTCTCAGCTTGTGCATCCAGGGTTTGCTCACTTACAGGAAAAACTGGGCGCAAAACCGCCTTGGCTTCTCCATCTCTCTGAAACACTAAACACCAGAGAGAGACAAGACCTTGGGCTGAAGGTACGGACCTTGCTTTTTCTTGGCTACACAGAGTACACAGGGCAAACATGTCCCTCTGGAGAGGGGCTAGTGCTAGGTGGTTGGAGGGATGAGCCAAAAGACAAAAGATAGTAGCTTTACTTCTGAAGGTCTTGGGTTTCTGCTGATTCCACTTTTCTTTTTCCTTTGCATCAGGTCCAGCTTTTTTGGACTTTGCCATGAGACAATCTGATTCCCTAAACCATCAGAAAACTAGCCTGGCAAAACAAGGGAATTGTCTCCTGCCAGGTCAGGAGGTGCATCAGCTCAGAAAGGGGCCAGACTGGTAGAGTGAGTGGCCAGGAGTGAGCAGGACTCTTCCTCTCGGCAGGGCATGGGATCTGTCAGCCTAGCTCAGCTGTGCCATGTAACTTTGCCCTTTGCTGTCCGTAACTTCCATAACTTTGCCCGTTGTGGTCTGTATTGCAGAGTGCTCAGGGTGTGCATCCCTGGTGCTCCTAGGTCCTACCTGCAGCAGCAGGAAGAAAGCTCTGGATGATGGCAGCTCCACTCCAGAGAGGCTCTGAGATTACACCTTGACCTGAACACGAACTGACTGCTCTGGAGCCAAGGCACTGCATGCCCTTTGACTTTTTCAAGCATGACTTTGCTTAGCTTGTCACTTCACTGTTCCTCCCTCCTCAGGAGCCTTTAGACAGGAGCCCAGGATATCCCTGCTGCCCAGGAGGATGAGCAGTTGCCTCCTGCTCCAACTTCACAGCAGTACGTATTTGCTGACACAGTTACAAGCATGGAAAGAGGATGCTGCTCCATCAGTGCTGCGTCAAACAGCTGGTTTATTACACTGAAAACACTCCTTTGCTGGGATCAAATTAAGGGGTTTGGAGATGCTCAGTTGCAAAGCAAGCACAAATAAAGGATGAGCAACACTGGGATCAAGGAGAGCTGGTCACACTGGAGGCTTGGTTGTGCAGCAGGACTTCTGACCTATCTTATGGAAAGGGAAGAGAGGGGATTTATTCCTTTCACTTTATCAAGTGGTGCAGCTATAAACGTATTTTCATTGTCTCAATGACCCTGAAAGATGTGAAAAATAATAATGAACAGGAGCTAAAGAACAGCTTGTGGATGCTTTAGCTGTCCAAGTTCACCCCATCCTCTTTGGTGGTGGTGCTGAGGCTGGTGTTCTCCCTGTTAGCACTGAATTCAATGACTCTCATGTTCTCTCCTGGGTACACCCTTCCAGGCAGCAGGAGGTGTTTCTTCAGTTTTCCCACCTGACCGCTCCTGTTTGGTGTTTTGGCTGACAGCATATCATTGCCAACAGGGGACAACCCTTGCACTGTCCCCTTAGAACTCCTTGAGCCATTCAAGTCACCAGTCTGGCAGAACATTAACCAGAGAAAACACCAAGAGAAACATTAGGAAAATTTTCTGTAGGCTTGGACAGCTGAACCAACCACAGCCTAAAAATCCCCTCACAACTTATATTTTCAGTACATCATAATTGATATAATTTTAAATCCAGTTGGTATCTCCATGGGGTTTACGTTTGTACGGATCTTGGTACTGTTTGTGTTTGTCTTCACCAATTTCTGTGCTTTCTTAAAGACTCAGGACACAAACCCCAAGGCAGAGGATGTCTGCAAGGGCAGACAGCTTTCAGACTGCCAGTATCGTCACCGCTCAGCGAGGCATCCCCCAAACGTGGTGCCATAGGATGTGGTTTTCTGCAAGGCTCTAGGAGGGGAATTTTCCTGTACTGTGGCATCAAGACCAAACAGATCCACTGGCAAAAATAAAAACCAGCAAAAGCTCTTGCGCAGGTAGACTTCATCCTCACATGGGGGGAGGATGCCACACAAGGTGAGACCCACCTCCAGATCTGATCAGTTTCTGGACATCTAGGATCCATCAGGCTGTGAGTCTCCTCCAACCTTATGCTCTGATAGTGTTGTTTGTTCACTGGGTTTAAATCTGCCTACCCAGAAATACACGTGCCTTCCCTCTTCTCTGAAACTGAACAAAGCTCTCCTTGCTACTCCTTGTGGAGACTTAAACGGATCCCCGGAGCCAATGAGACTTAAACCTAAAAGGTAGGATCCAACATGGTGTCCCCAGCCCAAAAACAGGTGTAGCCTGCAACCACAGGAGTGAGGAAATGGGAAACAGGCTGAGGTCATCTTGGCGTGGCAAACAGTGGGATGCTGGCACGTGGGGCTTTCCAGCTCTTCCTTCATGGAGCATCCAGAGCTGGAGATGGGGTGGAGGTTTTCCCCACACTCCCGGTGCCAGTGCAGGAGGGTGTTCACGGGTATCCTTAGTGCTCCCGGCCAGGGGTGGTGGAGCTGCAGCTCTGCTGGTAGGTCTTTCTTCTCTTCTGTATTCTGATTTTAGCTTGGTTTCTGCTGGCTGACTTCTGCCCTCTCTCTGCTATCCTCCAGCCTGTCCTGCAGCCCTTCCCACATTGCTTAGACTGATCCTCCTTTGAATCCCCCCATTCCCCCCTCCTCTCCTGCAGGACCCATTAGTGAATGCGTGTTAAAAATAGCAAAAGACAAAATATACCAAATTATTTCAGGCCACCTCTTCTGCACAACACCCACCTAGACGGCACACATTTGGGGGAAGGTGTGTGCCCGGGTGTGTTTGCACGGGGCTCAGCTGGGCCAGTCGAGGTCCCGTGTGATATTCCCCGGGTCAAGGCACCGGCAGTGTCCCTTGGACACAGGGATGTCCCCCGGCAGGCAGGAGGTGGCAGCATTGCATAGCCCAGCAGATCCTGCTCTCCTGAGTACCCAGGCGTAGTCTATTTAATGGCCAGGAGCTGCAGACCTGTTTTTCCAGCTCCTCCAAGGATACGTGACTCAAACCGAACGCCTCCAAACAGCTCAAATCCCATCCAAAGCAACCATTAAAACCAACAAAACCCCGAAGGCCGCTAAGTGCACATCAGTCCTAAGCTGTCTGCAAATCAGCATCAACAGCAGTCTGAGGGCAACTGAGGACACAGGGGCTCTGATTTTAGAAATGAGTGTGATGTTTAGATACCTCATTTGCCCTTGAAACTCCAGCCCCCTTAACTAGTGTGCAATGTATCTGAGCTCCTCCGCACAAGATCCACATTCCCTTTGAGTGACAAGAGTGCAGATATTCTTGCTTGCGCAAATGCTCCTTGACAGAACCGAGGTGGGAATGAGTTGGAGGCTAGCTTGCTCTCAGAGCATCATTTTCAATCTGGCACAGTTCAGGCTGATTTCGAGTCCTTCACATTTTATTTGTATTGAAGATGTGGAAAGACCTGTAGTAAAGCCTTGGATCTAAGGTCCCTAAAACACAAGGGGACCTTGGGGCTGATATTTGCAGTTCTTTTTTTCTCCAATTGCAGGACATTGCTGGCTGCTAGTCTTCCCTTTCCATTCCTCCTGGTCTCTCACTATGGAGTCATCCTGTAGCTGACTGAGTCCACCTCAGGAAGAAACGCAAATCACAGACTTTCCTCGCTGCCTAACAGTGAGATGGACAGGAGCCAGGACTTTTTTGCACTTGTACAGGCAGAAAGTGTTTGTATCACAGTGCCTTTGCCAAGCTAGAAAGCAACATGGTGAGTGCAATAAAAGCCTCTATCACTGTGTGGATGCTGTTCTGTTAAGAGGACTTCTCTACCTTTACATGAACAACTTCCTACAGATAATAGCAGTGTCCCAACGTGGACCTCTTAATCTCAGTTTTATCCAAACTAGTTAGCTATTCAAAGAAATCTGTGCATAGAGCAGTCAAAATCAAACTTTATTATTCATATGGCTTTGGGTGTGCCGGGCAAGCTGGAAGGCAGACTGCCTCCCTTAAAAACAGACACCCTGAGCAGGCTTTCCTTCTACCTACATGAGCTGAATTACTGTAGCTCATTTCTTTCTCCTGCAGACTGAATCATTTCCCAAATGTAGGCTTGCACAGCAGAAGAAGCTGCTCTGACAGGGAATGATGATGAGTCACCGGGAATTCACAGTTTTGTGTTCCTGCAAAGGAAAAACTCACAGCACCAAGCAAGGGGGCAACAGAGGAGATCTCGGTTTTGACAGACAGCAAGAAACAGCTCCTGGAGCATGAGTTGCTGGGTCAAAGCGATCTGGGGAAGGAGAGGAGCTGTGTGTAACAGCCACGTGAAGGCAGGGGGCTGCAGGGCCAAGAGGTGGCCATGACAGGTGGCTCTGCCCATGGTGTGGTCCTTGTGAGGGGCACCTGCACTGAGAAACCCCAGGAGGAGATGCATGCAGCCTGTCTGGGATCCGCAGTGCTGCACACCGCAATCCGAGCGGGCCGAGGCTGAAGGTCAGAGGGATAAATCGGACGCAGCAGGCCGAGCAGGGAAGGGTAATGAAGCAGATGTCGTGTGTACAGGAGCGGGGAAGGCGCCACCAGTCCCTCAGCTCAGGCCTGCAACCCGCCAGGCTGCAGATACCGCAGGGCCCGGGTGCTGCGGGAGGACAGGGACAGGTTGTTGTGGATTCTTACATACAAACGCGGAGTGCTAACGCACACACAGAGCGGGGCCTGCGGTTTAACAAGAACCTTGAATCAGCGCCAGCAGCCCAGACACAACCCCACACAGAAAGAGACATGAAGCGTGCGTCACGGCGGTGACTCTGACCCAGCTTTATCTCCCACTCCCTCACCCCGACAGCCACCTCGCAGCTGGCAAGGGCAGCCGCCCGGCTAGCCAGGCACTCCCTGACCCCGGAGGGCTGCCAGGGCGGGCGGGCTGAGCGGACACCTGGGCGACTCAGCGGGAGCCTCGCGGTTTGAGGCCTCCCCGCTCCCAGCCCCAAGCCGGGCAGCGCTCGAGGCAAGCCAGTCGAAGCCCGCCAGGCGGGGCACGGGGCCGCCTGTCCCTTTAAGAAGCGGGTGAGGGCACGCACGCTGCTCCCCGCCCGCTTCCGCCCGGGCCCGGGCTCCCCAGCGCGCATGCGCCCAGCTGCAGGCGGCGGCGCTGCGGGCCGGGGGCGGGTGAGGAGCGACGACGGCCGTTGGCTCCGGCGGCGGGCGGTGCGTGCGCATGCGTAGAATGCGCGTCACAGCCCCGCCCCTGCCCCGCCCGCCAGCCCCGCGCAGGCGCGCTGAGGGAGGGAGGTGGCCTGACCCTGGCGCAAGCGCGCCGGCCGCCCCGCCCCGTTCCCAGCGTGCCCCGCGCGGTGAAGAAGCGGCGGCTGCAGGCTGGGGGCATTTTGTGTCTGCGATAGCAGCAGTTGAGAGACAAGATGGCGGCGGCGGCCGAGTGAGGGACCGGCGGCGGCCGGGACCCGGCGGAGCCAGAGGGCTTCGCGGTTCCCTTCCCCTTCCCCCCTGCCCTTTCCTACCCTTAACAGCACCTCCGTGGCCGTTTCTCGTTTTTCTGGAGGTCTCTGAGAGCCGAGTGCTACCCGGCCAGGGAGCGGGACAGAGCCGCGGAGGGGGGCGCCCGCCGGAGGGGCCCGGCTGGAGCTGAGCGGCGGGGACCCGCCTGCCTTGTTCTGCCCCCCCCCCCCCCACGTTTCCCCCCCCGGCCCCGTCCCCCCCCCCCCCCCCCCTCCGGGGCGGCGGTAGAGCCCTCTTTCTCCCCCCAAACCTCTCGGCGCCGGGAGGGCCCCTCAGCCGCCCCTCGCCATGGCGAGTAGCAGCGGCTCCAAGGCCGAGTTCATTGTCGGAGGCAAATACAAGCTGGTGCGGAAGATCGGGTCGGGCTCCTTCGGGGACATCTATTTGGCGATCAACATCACCAACGGGGAGGTAAGGGCGGCTCGCACTCCCTCGCCTCCTTGGGCCCGTCGGCGCGGTCCCTTCTGCACCTCGGGGGGAACCGGAGACCAGCGATAATCTTCCTGAGGCCGACTTGAAGCGTGGTTTTGCTCCCCTTGCTCCCGGTGTCGCTGCCTGCGAGGCATCGGGCGGCCCTGGCTCGCTAGGGTGGCTCAGCCGCCCTCCGCGGGGTGGGGGAGTTGAAGGTGCGTAGCCGGGGGTGAGGGGCTCCCCCCGGTCCGAGGGCCTTCATCGCCGGGCGGGTGGCACTGCCCCTCCCGACAGCAGAGCCGTGCGGTCGTGGTGCATAGCTCGCTTGCGAATGGTAGGGAGAGGAGACCCCCATTGTGGGAAAATGTACTTTGTCTTTTATGAGCGGCCAAAGTCGTCCCTCTCCCGCCAGTCATCTGTCTGTCTCTCAGTTGGGGAACACTTTATCTCATTTTCATCAACAGTAGTAGAAACAAAGAAGATCCCCTGTTTCTTCAGCTCTTTTTTTCATGGTTTTTTTTTTCTTCCTCCCCCCTCACGGCTCTGAGCTGTAAAGAAGAAACACCCACGTATTTTCTTCCTGACTTACGGATCTGAAGACTACATCTCCAGCTCAGTTTCATGACCTGGGATGGATATTAATGTACAAATCATCACGATACGGATTTTATTTGAAGACACAACAAAATGCAGGACGTTGAACACTGAGAGCTTAAAAAATTATACCTCAATCAGCAGCAGGGGTGTGTGGGGAATATTGAAGTGCTGTGCCCCTTAAACCTCGGTGGCAAGGCTGTGCTTGGTGGACACTCTCCTCTGACTCCTTGTTCCCTCTCACTGTAGGAAGTTGCTGTAAAGTTGGAGTCTCAGAAGGCTAGACATCCCCAGCTCCTGTATGAAAGCAAACTATACAAGATTCTGCAGGGAGGAGTTGGCATCCCACATATACGGTAGGAAACATTCATGTAAGCCAGTACAGTGACTTTTCTTTAATGTTCGGGTGAGGCAGGACATTGCCATTAAAAACAGATTTATCTGGGAGGGATTGGGCTGTTGAGGGGGGGGGAAACTGTTCTCATTCTAAGCTTTACTACTAGTTGGGTGCCCTCCCCACTAGCCCCCTGTCTTGTCCTGTCCATTTGTACCGTGCTTTGAAAGTGAGATCTTTAGCAGTTCCTGAGCTGTGAGAAATTCCTGTTATTAGAACAGTGAGAGACTCTTTTCAGTTAGAGCCAGTGGTGTTCTTGATGAATTGAGAGTTTGGAGCCGGTACTGGAAATGGCTGCTTTCTTTTGTTGCTTGCTTTTTTTTTTCTTTCTTTTTTTTTTTTTGTTCCAACATGTCTTCCTCCTCCGCTCAGAAAATGGCGGATGGACGTGATTAACCCTCCCCCTTCTCTTGTTGGGACAAGGGACGTGCTCAGGCATGCATCTTTTCCTTTCATAGTTATGTGCTGCAAGGCTTGAGACTGCAGAGAACCTCAACCAGGAATGAAATGGCAGCCCCTTTCTGTTACCCGCAACAGATGCGTCACTAGGATTTCCGTACAGTTAAAAGTGCCAAGATTAATCCCTCCCAATTGCTCCTTACGCGGCTTCCTTGTTTCATATTCTGTCTGAAACTTTCAATAGTGTTTAATAATTTCCTGATCTAGAAGAAAATCGCTGGTGCAGCAGACTCTAGGAGGAGTTACCTCTCTTGAGGCAGAGGTGTTCTACTGTGTTCGTTCCCAACTACTGAATCTATGCATCAAAGTAGATTAAATGAAACTTCAGTTTTCTCCAGAAAGACTTTGTACAAGAAGTTGTTCTTTTTTTGAAACTTTGTTAATAGTTATTTTTAAAGTTAGTATTTCTTATATTTGCACTATGTCATAAAAGAATTTTGTTCCTTGAGCTCTAGAAACTATTTCACTTTGGATATGGGGTCAAACTGTGGATTCCATTTAATCTGTTAACCCTTCCCTGACTTTGTTGTACGCGCACCTATAGTGGCCTGTAGGGTCTGTTGCAAGGTTATAACGATGACAAATTCTAGATCATGTATTAATTCTAGCAAAACCTAAACCAAGTCTGCATTTCTGGGTTTAATAGCTCTTCCCCTTCCTCTGCCATCCCTGAACACTGGCTGTAGTCCTGAAAGTAAGCTGGAACTACGTAGTGGAGGAGACAGTGTTGTCGTGGCCATCTGTCCTCATTCACTACAGCCTGCAGGAATAGAATAAACATACCTGAATTAAGCAGAATACTTGCAGCTTTAACAGAGTTGCTTACTTGAAAACAGGTTTAGTCTTTATTTTGGGCTACAGCTTCCTTTTCTTCAAATATGGGTGCCTTTGTTTCACAACTGAAGGAATAGAAATTGCATTTTGGAATGCTATCACAGTATAGTTACATGCTAAAACAGGGATAACTGGGAAAACAGCCAAAGCAAGCAGATATCAGGTGTTTCATCACAGAACTGGAAAAGCAGACATTCATTTACTTTTTTAATATAGTTAAGAACATTCGGTGCTATGACAAAGGCTAAGTTGCAAATTTTTCAACTTTTCCATGTAACAGACATGAATTACTGTTTTAAGTTAATGGATTTGTTTAAAATGCCCTGTGAGAGTGTTCTAAAGCTGAAATACTGGAAGTAATCTTGCATGTTGAGAAACTTGCTTCCAGCTTCAATTACAGCAATCATCTTCTAAGTTTTCTTTCCTCTGTGTTTGGTGTTCTGGTATTTGACTTTGTTTTCTGTATAACCAGTGGCTGTAGTTCAGAAGTCTCACCACCACAGGGGAACCACAACCTTTCTTTAACACATACTGTCCCCCCTACCCCCAATAATACAGGATTACAAGAATGTGAATAAGAATGGACAACTGAGGCAGTACTCAAAACAACTCTCATGGGCTCATTTTGCTAAAGGTGTGTGATCTATTTGATAATGTCAGTGAGTCTTAAAGTTACTCACTTTCAGGTTCTCAGCATTAAATCTAAGTAACACTTTTCTAAAATAGTGTCTGTCAGAAAATTTTTGGAATCACCTTTCTCACTGTCTTCAGAAGCAGCGTTAACTTTTTATACTTTTTTTTTTGTACTTTTTGTTACGTACTGTTTGTATGTACCAGGTGCTGCTTGACAAGTTCTTTGACTAGGCTTATGTTACTAGTTGTACGATGTGACGTTTGTAGATGTACCTTGTGATGTTTGAAGAAATCTAAAATAGTATTTTTATCTTCTTGAAAGAGGATGCTGAGCAACACAGTTCTTGCGATAAATGTTAGAATGTACATGTTTGTAGAACTACGCACGTGGTACTCAGAGTCTAAGGCGGAGGACCTGGCCTATCAAATAAAGTGTATCGCTGAGGTGGATTAATAAGGATACGCCTTTGAATAGGTGATTGCAAAGAGTTAAGACCAAAGTGAAATTACTGTGCATATTCTTTCGGACAGTTCAAGCTTTCCTGATGTGTTTTTGGCAGCAGTGAAGCTGGGAGAATGTATGACTTTGTACTTAGGTCACTTTGCATGTGTAATTGATAACACATGTTCTGCTATTGTCTTATAATGATACACTGTCAAGTCAGAATAAGCTCTTCTCAGCTCTGTAGAAGGATGAATCAAGTTGAAGGAAAGTCTTTCAATATATTTGTTAAAATTTCTGTAATGCGACACCTTTAAACAACAACAGCATGAACAGAGCATTTGATAGAAAATTAAGGAATCATTCTGAGCTTTTCCAGTTGTATAAGCTGGGCTCAATAGCATTTTTATCTGTGCAACGCTTCTGGGAAACAGAGGTGCGTAATGTTGCGTTTGTTGTTCAAGCATGAACGACTTGTTCTCTTTTTCATCTACTTAAGCAATGCAGTGGCCAAGGTCAGCTTACTAGAAGTTGCATTACGTGGCTTTGCCTTGCTGAAGTGGTCTGCTGTGGTTCTTTGACTCACAAAGCTGAAATAATAGGTGAAGTATGGCTTGCTTATTCATTTTGGGCACCTGTTATTAAAACTGATTTCTGCACTTTAGATGTGATTGTGAACTCTGTAATGATAAGATAGCATATCTGGAGTGTCACTTAAATTATCTAGAAGCAAGCAATTACTTTTTTTTTTTTTCATAGCCTTGAAGTTTGATTTGATAGCCTTTCTGGCTGACTGCAGGGAAGCTAATGAGCAAAATCTCAGCTTTGGAGTTAGAAGTTTTTTAATACTACTTAATTTTGTGGGATCAACTGTGAGCCTTTACTTGTCATGGAGGGTGAGCAAGTGCTGTTGGTACTCCCACTGTAACAGAACATGTTGTTTGCACATAAAACAGCAAAAATTGAGGCTGGGATGGCTTTATTTATTCTCTGAATATTCTAAACCCTTTTAGACTTGCAAATCTTTGACTTAGCTGCTCATTGTTGTTTCCTGGAAGAGTAGCAAAGTTTCTGAACTTGTCTTGAGTTTCACAAAACCTTATATAAATATTTGCTCTACAGATTTTTAAGCTGTGGCTTGTTCTTGATGTACAAATTTTGCTTAATTATTACCTTCATTTTTCACAAAAGGCTCTTGAACCAAGCTTAACATTTTAACAATCTGATCTGCCTTTAGGACACAATGCAAAGTCCGTGGTATTCTGCTGGGCTTATTCTCATTGTTCTCAGCCATCAGCTGTCTCTTTCTTTTTTCTCTCTTTTTCAGTGACAAAGCATTTTTAGCTGTAATCTTTTTAACTGGATACTGATCCTATTAGTTTGGACTATCTACCTTTATTCCCAGATTCTTGGTTCTGGCTTGGAGGAATGCAGCAGTCTGGTTATTTTTGTGTGTTGTTTTGTCCATAGTGTAACTGTTAAAGCACTCTTGACAAAAGCGATTATTTGAATTACCAGTGACAGTCACTCTTGATTTTTGCCGTTTATGGTGTTTTATCAACTATTGTTTGTATCCTTTATGACTGTTACCTTTAGGTACTCTTTCAGATGTAATTTTGAAAGAAAAGCGGGCTTCATATTTTTCTTCTGACATTATCATGGGATGACTTTTTTTTCATTATTTGTTTCAAATGGAAAACAACTGTGCTGGAACCAGCTGTGGCTATTGGTGATGTATCGGAAGTGTTCCTTAAGAGCAGGAAGAGGGAGAGCATAGTGAATGTGAAACAGATACTGCATGTGTTCTTGTGTGGGCAAGGCCGAAGAGATACTGTATAGCGTGTGAGGCTAATCAAGGTGATAATTCAATTGAGTTGTTCGTAAGTTAAAGACCCAAAAGCTGCCAGATTCACTTTTTTTTTCAACGTTCTCTTGCAAACTGAAAAAGAAAATCCTTACACTTCTGAACTTTTCAATGTAGTAAGTTCTTGCCAAATATTTTGATGCTGAGAAATTCAGTATCGCCACACATGTATCACTACGCAATCTTCTAAATAGTGAAGTATATTGTAAAGTTTCTGGCAAAAAAAGAAGAAAATTATAAAAATGTACAATTTTTGTTCTGGTTGGTTATTGCCATGTTGCTAGATAATCTGTTTATAACAAACTCTACCTATATTCATCTTCACAAAGTAATACGTGTAATGGAAAAATGTGGTCAAGTTTGGTAATCTTAGGGTTGTTCTCACAACAGATTTTTCCTTGAGCGCTTGAAATTTTGATCTCTTTAAGCAGCATATAAAAATCTGTAAATACACTTCTCAAAGACGTTCATTTTAAACTGTTTTCCCAATAAATCCCTGCAGCATTAAAAAAACCCCAATCCACACTAAAAAAAAAACAAACGGAAAACCCACAAACAAAACCCCAGCCCTCTCGGTGCCTCCTGCCCAGCAAAGAGCCTGAACCCAAAACTAGTAGTCAGATAAAGTCTGAAAAGTTTTCTGTCATCTTTTCATTGGTAAGACTGATACTTTCATTTAGGTCTGCAAGTAATGAGGAGGAAGGTTCTAGCAATAGAACCTCCTATTAATGAACCTTCTGTTACTACTTAAAGCTGCGTACTGAAGGGCAGAACCACTCTAGCAGATAAGATGAAGCCTCTTGTTCTGGTCTCGAAGTAAAATTGAAAGTTAGTCTTTTAAATTAATACCTACAATTTTTCTACTGAGAAATTGTCTTTAAACAAAATCTATTTCATGTTTTACAGCTATCTAAACTTCTGTCTTAATTGGTCTTCATGGACTCCTTAGAAGCATCCAAGAGAGACCACAGTTTGAAAACAAATGAAGCTGAACTTTTTCAATTTTGTTTTTTTTTTTCTCCTTGCCTTAGCTCAGCACTTGCAGAAACAGCTGCAAAAGTATGCCGTTTCAGTTCAGTGTTGCTCTCTTATGGAACAGGTGATCAGCAGAGGTACTACTGAAACACTTGTCTTCCTCAGCGACGTTTCTTGTACCCACTGCAGATTAATGGCTTACCTTGACTGAACTGAATCTTCTGGGTTTTACGGAAGAAACTTGACTTGGGTGTTAATGCACTTCATAAAACAGCTAGCGAAACAGTAAGACAACTACATGGGAGTATGTATGCAACATAACACTAAGCTGATGAAATGACCTTACTGCTTAGGAGATGAGTTGCACTGGTGTACTTCACATATTCATATTTCTCTCATAACTGTACAAAAAGTGATACAGAATTTTATTTATAGAGTCTATCTAACTTCATAACGTAGGGTGTTCATTGCTGTTTCTTTATTTAGTACTTGGGTGGCCTAATTCATACTCACCATGGCAACTAATGTTAGATGACACCTGCTAAATATTCCACTTCAGTATATCAGTCATGCCATATTACATTAAGTTCATTTATATTACTCTTAGCTGGCTAACAGTTAAGTGATTTTCCAGCTTCAGGGGAGATAAACTAGAAATATAAAATGTGTCAATTTAGACATGAATTTGTGATGATAAATTACCGTTCTTATTCGTGTTGCTTCAGTATCTGTTAAGGCTCAAATTAGTATATTTTTACAGCAGAATAAACTTACCAATTTGTCTGAAACACCATTTTGTCAGGAGATGTCTTTCGTGAGAAGTCTGGAACATGGGACCAGAAAAACCCACTTTGGTCCAAATCCAGCACCTGTTTTGGACAACATGCTGTTCTTTCTGTGAATCAATCAGGTGCACTGTTAAAACTTTCTAGGCTAGCACAGCAGTGCTCATGATTCTGTTGTTGGACAGAGAGAGCGAGCATGCTTCTGTGCCTAAAGATAAACCCTTGTACCCATATGCAGCCAGCCCATAGTTGTTTCTTCTCTGAGGTTTTTTTAATAACCTCCCCATTACAGTCCTCCCATATCTATGAAGAATAGTTGCATAACTCTATAGCTGCCTTCCTGAGCTGTTTGAATACATGATTACAGAGGTCACCGCCTTCCCAACTTTGTTGAGGTCACTTCTCTCTCCCTGTTTTGATTTGGATTTCCTCTCTTGAATGTTGGTGATAGGGCTTGCACGTCAGTACCTTAAGCATCGATACAAATTGCTTTGCAGTTTCTGTGTAGAATACCTGTACTTTTACTGGTTAGGTTTACTTACTATTTTCCAGTGATGTCTGATATTAGAGCTATATGATTATAGGGAGGTCTGTGTTTTCTGTTTAGTCACAGCATCTGACTAATGCCTAGTTCAGAGACTTTTGTATCAATGACTTAGTGCTTGCAGAAATGGAATGCAGTTCCAGAGTGTTCATCAGTTCAGTGTCATTTGGTTTTCTGTAGGTTGTCTGAATCCTTTTTTTAGGCCTTCCAGACTTGCATATTTATTCACTGTCGTGTGGCTGCTGACTTGTCAAACTTACTAATAAGGTGATCTCAGGTAATTCGGGTCATAAGTTCTTTCCAGCTTGCTTGCTTCACCGTATTTCTTATTGTTTTAATAGTTTTGGTAATCCACTGTAGTTCTGACAGTCTCCAGTTTTCTCATGTGACCTCTTCTATTCAGTGTTTGAAAGCCCAAGTGCTGGGAAACAATTGCATAGGACTACACTGAGGGTCATAGGGTCATATACTTAGTACGAGTTACGAAAGTGGCAAAAGTTTATGTAATGTTGAAGAAGTCAAAATCGGCCTTTTTTTTTTTTTTTATCTGACTATAAGGGCTTCAGGAAGTCTAAAGGTTTGAGTTCATTCAAGTCTTGTTACAGAAACATTGTACTTCCTTGCAGTGAGACACTAGGAGATAATTTTTTATTTTTTTGTCTCATAAAGCATGACTGTGCAGTTCTGTTTGTAATTCCAGGTTGCCACATCCTCCACTGGAATAGTCAGTGATAGAATTAACGGAAGCTTTTAGTGAAGGACAGGTTGCCTTGCAAAGCAGGTGTTGATTGAGGAGAGCTTTTATTAAGCTGGAACAAAATAGTCTTATTGCTCTGGTAGTAGGAACAGTTTCTTGTGACACTGAGCTGATTGATGTTTTGGTTTTGTATATAGTAAGCTGTAGACAAAATGAGAGGCCATTAGACTAATGGTGACAATGCCTTTACTGCCTTCATGATTTCAGAATGCATGGGATTTGGGGTTTCTTGACAGTTATTTAGTAATTTAGTTCATCTTGACCTGAATTTGAGATTATTTTTTCCCTGTGAGTCTTCCAAAGCCTTTTATTCCTCACGTGACCAGCTCACACAGCTCTGATAATTGTGTTGGGTTTGTTACCTTGTTGTGATAAAAACGGTAATGTAATGGATGAAACCGATTGTCTGCTAGAATTGTTGAAGTGGTACAGTAATTTGAAACTGGGACTGTAATTTCATGGCCCGTCTGAATTCTTTTAGCCCTTCATCCACCTCTCTTTGCTAGTTGGCCTACCTTAGTCAGACCCTTTCTTTGAAAGATAACGCTGGATGTGAAGAGAATGTTATAATAACCAAATTAAATATTTTATCAGTTAAAAAAAACAACCACAAAACAAGCTATTAACAAGTATTTTCTCAAAGGTTTATTTTTCATTGACATGATTTAAAAAATATGCAATTGCTAAATAGACACCATACACTTTTTGATGCAGTTCTGAAAAACAGAAATGAATTTTTAAGTTTGGGTAGACATAACTATGGTATTTGTTACTAAGTGCTAGATTTGTTACTAAGTGATGTGCAGCAGTACTTCACTTGTTTGTCTCAGGGTTAGTCAAGGAAATGAAAAAACAAAACAAAACATGCCACATGAGTTCAAGTAAGCATTCATTTGTCATGTGGTCTGGCATCATACCCACTTTACTATGTAGTATTTGGAAACCAAATACTTTGACCCCTGTGTTATATGACCTAGTTGTTCAGCATATAGCTACAAATACTGAAAATCAAGCTGTTACAGAATTTCAGCCCAGTGCATATACTGGGGCAATATATCAGGCTGCTAAACCACGTGATTTGGAAACTTGATGTGGTGAATCGTGGTCTTCCAAATTAGGCTAGTCACTGAAGTCATATTAAGGTCACTGTTCAATCTTTATCCATGCTTTGACAGACAGCTTCATAAAGGGTATTTACTGTATTCTAACTGATCTGTAGTAGTTTTACCTGTAGCTTTAAACAGATAAGGCAAGGGAGAGTGACAAAGCATTTTCATGCATGCATGAACTTGGGCACACTTTACGGCATGAATGTAGACTGGGGTTCTTAACAGCTGTGTCAGGTATTACAGCGTTACGCCATCCATTCAAGGATAAGTCTTAACTCTTCATAATAATACTGTCCCATTAATGTTCTGTGTAGTCTTCAATAAGATAATCTACTGCTATTCTTCAGGAAAGCTGATAATAATCTGTACTTTGTGTGGGCTTTTTGGCATGAGTAGGTGTAAGTGGACCTGTGCTATCAAAATTGTCTATTTAAGAAATATGTCCTAGTAGGGACATACAGCACAGTGAAAATGAATTGGAGAAATAATGAGTTTTTCTAGTCAGTAATTTTTCTTTTTGAAATAATACACCATATATAACTATATGCAGAGTTATTACCTACCCAAAGTGAACTGTCAAGTAGTTAAATCTCTTGTTCCCACTGTCCACTCCCCTGCAAAACTTTCCCTGCTTAAAATGTGTTGCTGCTGTTGCTTCCTAAAGTTGAGTATGAGGGAATACTCCAAGTGTGCTTAAAATAAAGTCCATGATGCTCTAACAGATGTGGGATGCTTGTGCTCAGAGATGTTAGTGTTACCTAACAGTTGCCCAAGACTTTGTATGGATCATTCCTTCATATCAGTAGTTCACTACAAGTTTCATGGCTGATACAGTATTAGAACTTCTGAAGATTTTTTGAGACAGTAATTGTTTTTTTTTAGAATTGTGCTCAGATTATTGCCATACTGTTTTGCACTTTAGTCCAGTAGTGTTAAAACTCGCATGTCCAAAGTGCTCTGAATTTGTGCTCATCCAAAACATGTTCTTATATGCCATTTTATATTGATATGCAAATATGGGAGTAAGGAGTATTTGCCAAGCTCTTACCTATCATAATACTCAAGGTTTCCTGAGAAGAGCCATGACTTCCAGCACTTTTCCTCGGAGATGCCAGTAGTAGCAGCTACTAGACTTTGAGTGGACATGATGTAGCCTTACTACTTAATCCTGTTTTCCTTGGAAACATTCCAAGGGAAATGAAAATTTACTTGCAGTGTTAGCAAAGTAAATAAAGCACAAGTTACTCCAGTACCCTAGCAGAAGTTTTAGTTTTCAGTAGTGAAATGGATGCGGCAACCTTCTGTGAGAAATTATATGCAGGTAGGCATGAAAATGAAATGTGAAGAGGTCCCATCTTATTTTTGTCTTGCAGAACTGATCCTGCTTTCCACCAGTGCAAAATGGTCAGGAGATTAAAATTTTCTTGTGCATATGTAGAAGTAGGCCAAATGGAGGTTGTGCAATCAACCTGAATTACTGCACTTACTAAGCAGAGAGATCCCTATAGAGGAACCAGATGCCTGCCTTGGGAGCTACATTTTAAAAAGCTTCCTTTTCATCAGCTTCACTTTTTCTGTGATGCTGTAACTAAATTTTCTTAGCTCAGTTGAAGACTGATCTTTGATCCTTTTTCCTTATACTGCAGTCTCTTGGGCACTGAACCATTACTGTACTGAACAATTACACTCAGCATCTGAACAGCATCTCATTTTTACTACTTCTCCATCTCTGTGTAGCATTTTTTAAATACTTTTATTGATTGCTCTTGCAATTGAAACTAGCTTCTGATCACTCCTTAAAAGGGCCTGGCTAGACAGGTCTTCTCAAAATGCGTGTTTCATGAGTTGGCGTCAGGTTGCAGTGTGGATATTAACCTTTTCATAAATTAGACTTTATCAAATAATACCATCAGCATGCTTTCCTAGTTGAGTCACTTGTAAATTGGGGGTATTTTTGTACATCATAGTATATTCAATGAATTTTTAGAAGGCAGAAACTGATAAAAATAGTGCTTATAGTATTGGTATGGTCATTGACATGATGGAGGAAAACTTTTGATGTTTCATTTGAATGACTGCTTTAAAAATACGTATTTTCTGCATCCCCTCTTGATGCAGGGAGTGACTAAAGGTACTAGACTGATCTGTAAAACAATACGATCCATAGCTCATCTATAACTTTCATCAAATTTATAACAATGCATTACAAAGTGCATAGTTTCTGCTAGAATCCTGACAGTAGGAAGGTACAGGCCAGTGGTTACTGAAACATATCCAAATATAGAATCTTTTCTCTGTGATTTTGTAAACATTTTATTTTGCTATCCTGGCTAAGCTTGGAATCCTGTGAGTACCAAGGAATTTGTCAGCTTTATCAGTAGTAACTATTTTCCAGACAACTATGCATTAGTCTCCTGGAGTCATTGCCTAAAGTGGAAATAAAATGTCTATATAGATCTTTTAAGCCCAAGCTACCACTGTGTTTGAGCTGAATTTTGATTTTTTTAATTTTTTTTATGTACATACTCTTATTATGGGGTATGTTGTTGGTATATCTTGTGCATCACTGTTGTTGGAAACTTAGGAATCTCCAGGAGGGAGTTGGTCAGTGCCTTATCCCTTGACACCTGGTACTAGGTCCCTGCCATAAGGACTAGGTGCCTAGCAAAGGCACAGTGCAGCCCTTTGCTTGACAAGGTGTGAATCTTTCCAGTGATGTAGCAGTACTCAGCAGAGCTTCATAAACAGATTTTCACACAGCTCTTGCTTAACTGAAGGGATCTGGAATGTCCAGAAGGACTGTAGAGAAGAATGTTCAGGTTCTGTCTTTCAGTGTCTGTTTAAAGTATGGAAATTCCCAGCCGAGATTTGCAGAAATGAAAGGTGCGACTCCAGGTCTTCTCAGACAGCTTAGGTGGGGAAATACTATCCCCCAGTTAGGGATACATAAAGTAATACTATGATGGAAATGCTAGACATGGATTGGAAAGAAAAATATGCATGGGAGGCCTCCTGCTTGTTCTCACAGCAGTGGTAACATTTGGGGGTTTTGCCCCGAATTGATATATCTGATACTTACAGGTGGGTTTCAGTGTTTGGTTGCAATTGATATTTTGCTAAATTTGTATTTTTACTTCTATGACACTTAAGTGATTCTCTCTTCATTATGTTGAAAACCTGGTAAAGAGTCGTTTATCTTCTACTTGGTAGGACAGTAGAATGTGATTGCTGTTTGTTTAAATTTGGATAAATGAAGCAAGGCAGTATATGAGCTAACTGCACAGGCTGCTTTTGTCTGTTGCAGAGAAGTCATACCTAAAAACAAAGTCTAAAGCATGTAAATATGTTTATGTGAAGTTAAATAATGCAGGAAATGATGAGACCGTAAGGTGTTCTGCAGATGAGTTTCACATCAGGCTTGGTACATGCACCTCAGTATATTGATGTTCTGCTTTGATTGCATTTTCATTTTGGCGTTTGTCATTTCAGTTGCTGCTGAAGTACAGTAGTGTTCCCTATTAAGGGAAAATTAAGGGAAAATTTATACACACACTTGCCACTTCTGTATTCTGTTCTGTCCTCAGACTTCGTTTCCAGGAAAAATTAGACACTATAGTTTTTGGTTAGCTTTCAAGATTAAACATTAGTCGGCAATGTGCCCTTGCAGCCAAGAGGGCTAGTGGTATAGAACCATTTAGTTTGGAAAAGACCTTTAAGGTCATGAAGTCCAACTGTTCACCTAGCACTGCAAAGTCAACCACTAAACCATGTCCCTAAGCACCAAAGCACCACACCTATGTGTTTTTTAAATACTTCCAGGGGTGATGATTCCACCACCTCCCTGGGCAGCCTGGTCCAATGATTGACTACCCTCTCAGTGAAGAAATTTTTCCTAATACCCAGTCTAACCTTCCCTGGCTCAACTTGAGGCTGTTTCTTCTTGTGCTATTGCTTGTTACTTGGGAAAAGAGACTGACCCCCACCTGCCTACAGCCTCCTGTCGGGTAGCTGTAGAGAGCAATAAAGTTCCCCGTGAGCCTCCTTTTCTCCAGACTAAATAACCCCAGTACCTTCAGCTGCATCTCACAGGACTTGTGCTCCAGCCCATTCCTCAGCTCCATTGCCCATCTCTGGACACACCTCAGCACCTCCGTGTCTGTCTTGTGCTCGGATTTGGGCCCGTGCTGGGGGGATGATCACTGCTCCTGTCCTGGTGGCCACACTATTTTGGATACAAGCCAGGATGCTGTTGGCTACTTTGGCCACCTGGGCACACTGCTGGCTCATGTTCAGCTGGCCATCAGCCAGCACCCCCAGGCCCTTTCCCACTGGGAAGTTCCCTCTGCAGAGCCTCCTGCCCTCCAGCAGATCAACGCTCCTGCCCAACTTGGTGTCATCTGCAAACTTATTGAGGTTGTACTCAGTCCTGGGCTGCATTAGGGTTCCTGCTAATCTGAATAATGAATTTCCTTTGTTGCAGGTGGTATGGTCAAGAAAAGGACTACAATGTTCTAGTTATGGATCTTCTTGGTCCCAGCCTCGAAGACCTATTCAACTTCTGTTCCCGCAGGTTTACAATGAAAACAGTACTTATGTTAGCAGACCAGGTATGTACAAATCTTATTGTGAGAAAGTTAAAAACCTTGACATATTTGGTTCTTTTTAAGTGGGTTAAATAATGGTGTTGTATGTAGCTAAGTGAACACTTGACCTATAAAGGAATGAATGGTGGCTTCTTTGTGCTGTGACATACAGACTGAATGTAGGCCTGTGGTGGGAGGGCAGCACAGATACCAGCTCCTTGATGTTGCACATCTGACGAGGGCAACTTTAATGTATTGACAATAATATGGATGGATTCATTCTCAGTATCAGCCATAGGGGTGCTGTAAGGTCTGAAGCCGTCTCCAGTTACGGTTGGTCTGATTCAATAGAAACCTGTTGTATGGTGGCCAGCTGCAGTGACGGGTGGGCAACATGCAAGTCTGTGGGTCTGTTCTTAATGAACGTCACAATGCGTTCACAACCTCCTGCAATTTCTAGTACCAGACCATGAGTTAATAAATACTGTTTTGATTGATGCAGTACTTAAAGACAGTCCTTAAAGTTGTTAGTGGAGGTGCCACTCTTATCTCCAACTTAGTCAAGGCCTCTAAAATTGAGGGCTGTTAAATCTTTTTCTAGCAATTGATATTTTTTTCAATGTGGTCATGAGAGTACAGCGTTTGAAATAGCCAGCCATATTTATTTCTTGCTATTTAATGAATAGCTTGATTGTGCTATCTTCAGCTACTTGAAAGGCAGTGAGGGTTTCTTGAGTTGAATTTTCAATGGTAGTTTAAATTTCATCTGATGTTATGTAATTGATGTTAGTACCAAGTTGTCACTTAGCCAGATGCTTGTAGAATCCCAGGCTCTTGGCCAAGGAAGCTCACGGCATTTGTGTGGATATGAGGTCAGCTGTCCCTGTTCTCAGCTGCCTTAAGTGAATGGTACGGTTGCTTTAGAGAGCCATTTGCCTGCTCAGTTAGCTAAAGTCTGGGTGTTAGAGCATCTCCAGGGAATCCGTATGGTTTTTCTTGCAGTATTCCTTTGGATGATGAACTCTAATTAGGATATCAGTGCACGGAAATGGTTTTTAGGGCATAATCCAGTAGAACAGCTGTCAAGGGTATGATGTTGTAACAATTCAATGCACTAAAGACTGCATGAAGAGTGTCTTAGTATCTGGAAAGCTGTACCACGTAAATGCGTGTGCTGTGATCTCATGCACAGGAAATCACATGATTGTATATGATGATACAGATGTGCCACAGTTTCTCTGCATCTTCACTGCTGACTGTTATTCCTAGATCACAGTACCCTAGACATGACAGTATGGGCCACAATCAAGTTGTTCCTTGCTCTGTGAAAACTGTTACCTGGACAAGTGATGCTTGATGATAAATAAATAACTGGGACAGGGGAGGGAGGGAGCTTTAAAATTGTCTTGTGGTAAGTATAGAAAACCTTTGTTTGAAGTAAGAAAAAAGAAATTGCTCTCTAATGGGACACTATAGTTAGAACATCAACTTGAATGTCTGGGAAGTTGTTTCAGGTATTTAATCTGCCATTTCCTGACCAAGATTATGGAGTCTTAACATGTAAGAAAGATACATTTATTTGAACAGGATAAAAAAAAGACTTGGTTTTCATTAAGCAAATACATAAACTTAAGGTCCCCAGGAAGGTAAAACTAAAAATTCGTATTTTCATTGAAGGTTTAAGTGAATTGTATTGCTCTCATTGAAATTTTACCTGTTTTGTTGTTGCTGTTTTTTTACAGATGATCAGTAGAATTGAATATGTGCACACAAAGAATTTTATACACAGAGACATTAAACCAGATAACTTCCTAATGGGTATTGGGCGTCACTGTAATAAGGTTAGTCTAATGCTGTTTGTTTAAAAGATCCAAAGGAAATGGCTATGTTAGTTGATTCAAGATGCACAACCTTCTTGAAACTCATTGCTAAAACTGCTGTTTTTGATGCTAAACCGTGCTTTGATATGAGAACTTGGGTTTCTCAGTGTCTGCTTCTAAATGCAGTGGCATACACATGTGGGTCTCTGACCCACCCTGTGAGATGCATTTGATTGCAAGATGATTGCAACAAGATCATAAACTAACCCTAGAGAATACTTAGCTACTTTTCTCAATGATGGAGTTTCATTATAGAAATGACTATTGTAATAGCGTTTTTTTTCCCTCAATGATAAAGTCAAGTCTTGTCTTTGGCTTTGGGGCTGACTTCCTGGGTTGAAAAGAACTTGTGCCAACGTGGGAGCTCCTGACCTACCAGTCATCAGGGCATTAAATCCTGCAGTGACAGACTGGTAAAGAGAACTCTTCAGCCATCAGAATTGTGGATATGACTAATAGCCAACATGTAGATCAGTTGCCTTTATAAATAAATGAAATTATGCAAATATATTGATGGAAAACTGTTAAGTTGTAGAGTACCTGAATATGTTGTACAAGAAAAAAACTGCTCTCAATTTACTTTGTGGGGGGAAAAAAAAAGGCGGGGGGGTGGGTGGGCTGAGGTTGTTGCACTTGTTTGGATGGGTAAACGTAGTCAGAAGTGCATGTTTCCTGTTGAAAACCTTATATAGAAGAAAACACTATTTTATTTTTAGTTCTCGGGAGTGAAATGTGCTTAATCCTGCAATTTGTATGTCGAGCTCGGGCAGACAGGCAGCATTGGCAATGCATTAAGCATGCTACTTAATAGAAATTAACTTCAGGACAAATGTACGTGATCAAGCTGTTTATTGGAAGCAAGATTCCCACTTCTCTATATGCCATCTGAGATTGTCTCATCTCTTTAGGCACTACTAGTATTTAAAATGTTTACCTTTGTTTGCCTGTATGAATGCCAACTTCAGGGCCATGAACATTAGAAGGGGAAAGCTTGAGTAACATGAGATAACAGCTCTTGTCTGAAGAGGTGCAGTGCACTGAATGTTTAGATACAACCATTGTTGGAAAAGCTTGTAAGTCCAGCTGAAAGACAGTCTTTATGTAATCCTGTTGCTGTTAAACTTTGCTTGTTCCCAAGTTTCATACTTTTAACTCTGTAGAGCTCTATTTTTCTCTGCTGTATAGAGCAGTTAGGCTACTTAATTTTCTGGCATGACTTAGAGTATAACTTAAACTTCAGGGTTTTTTTTCCCCTAATTTTAGTTTCTGATTTCCAGTTCTTTTTGGGCCATTTTTCTATACTTTTGCACAGTCATGCTAGGTTGGCATTGCTGCACTCCGTTTCATCTTGATGTGGATTAATGGCCTAGAAATTGCTGTTGTGCTTACTTTAGTGGAGGAACACATTAGATTTGCATCAGCTGAAATAAAAAACAAAATTGCCTGTAAACCATTATATTTTTTTCTATTAGTAGACTAGTTAGGGAACCACACAATGATATGGTGGTAAACGCTGTGGGCAGGGGCTTTGTTACTGTTGCATGGTGGTAGATGTTAGGGAGGTAATTCTTGAAGGGAAGTTCAAATTGATAGATTTACATGAGCAAGGTGAGGATTTGGTTGCTTCCGTTTAGAATCAAGTGCTTTATCTAGGGAGCACTTGTCATTGTGCAGTATTTACTTTGTTTCTTTTTATAAGTGTATTTCTGGGTTTTTTAGAGATTACTGTACACAGTTTAAAGAAAATCAGCCACAAAAACTAGAATAGCATGGTAATCTTGTTCCAGTAGCTTCCTGTCAGTTATATTTTTCAAAAAGTTAAATTAATTTTTTTCAAATTTTGATTTGGTGATTGGGAGAAACTTTGCTCCCACCTTAAAAGATGAATTTTCAGCTCTGCTAGAAATAAGCCCTGCATGCTTATGAAAGTAAACTTTAAGGTGACTAAATGCCTTCTACCTCTTCCTTACTGAAGATTTACTTTTTCTAAATGTCTTTTGGGGGAAGGGCAGTTTGTGGAACTAAAGGATGCTTCTGTAAGCAAAACTTCGATTTCCTTTTTTAATAGAGCCAAATGTCACCATTGCTATCCCTGGTCAAGGCAGTGCCATTTTGGAGCGGCTCACAGTTTGAAATTTACCTTACCACATCTTTCAAATTTTCTCCTTGGAAAAAAAAAACTAAAATAAAAACTAAAAATACAAACATACATAATTTTTTGAAAACTACAGTGCTTGGTGGAAGAAGGATGGCATTTGGCTACCCTGTTCTTTCTCGAACGCCTCGGTGTTGCCTGTCTGCGCCGGCCATTGTTGCAATGTAAGCAATACTGTTTGATGCACTGCCACCCTCTATTGTTTGTTCAGTGTTTAGAATCTCCAGTGGGGAAGAGGAAAAGAAGCATGACTGTTAGTACTTCTCAGGACCCATCTTTCTCAGGATTAAACCAGGTCTGAACTGTCTCCTATTCCAACCTCAACCCCAAATTCATGTGCTTTATTTTTGTTTTGTTTTGTTTTTTTTCTTTCCTGGAGAATGTAGACCTTGCAAAAGCACCTCTTATGTTGGCATTATTCAGACATACTTGGCAAACATGTAACATTACTAAGATGTTTCCCTGTGGCGCTTGTTTAAATTGTGGAATTATTTCTAAACTTGATATTAAAAAGGGCTAAATGTACGTGATTTCTTTCAGATGCAGAAGCAGGTTTTATTTTTGTCCTTTAAGACTTAAAGGCAATATATTGAATGTGTTGAAGGATAGATATGCCACTGAAGTGAAGTAGCAGGGCTTCTGTGTAGGGCTGTCTGCTTGCCTTCCTGTAGGATTCCAGCAGTGTATTTGAATGCACGTGAAGTTCTTTATCGCTTCAGCCAGGCTCCTTCCCTTGCAGTTTTTATTCAAAATCTTTCCAAATGTGTAATGAGGACTCTCCTGTTTTCATTCATTGTGCTTATAAAATGAAAGGACTCCAGCTAGCTCTTGTCTTGGAGAAGCATGCGCTTATCTTGTAGTGTTAAATGTAGTACTCCTGACTTTAAGAAGAGATGAATTGGAGAGAAATGAAGGCATATGCCAGTTCATAGCAGGACAGCTGGAAATTGCTGAATATGAATCATAGCTCAGGAGTTGGGCCATAGAATCAGACCGTAGCTTTCCACAATGATAGTCTTCATGTGTTAAGTCCCAGGCAGCTAGCTGCTGTATGCAAGCTGACAGGTTTCTGTTGTCTGCTTCTGAAACTTTCTTATCTGTTGAGGCACAGATCTTGATCTACTTCTCTAGTTGCTCTTGGCAAAAATCTTGCCCTACTTATCCAGTTTCCTGGTGGTTGTGCAACAAACAGAATTAAGGTGGTATGAGGTTATATGTGGGATTGTCTGTGTTCCTGCTGGCTGGCATCAGTACGTTCTGTGCTCATCCAAATCGGGCTGTATCTTCCAACTTCGTGCTTTGCAAGATGGACTTACTCCTTTGTCTTCCACCCATCTAGAGTGAGAAATACAAAATGAGCTCAAGCTAGGGAACAGATGAAACTTCCCCAGATAAATCAAGTGTTGTAAAATAATATCCAGTTACTAGACTAGCATAAAACAGGTCTTCGTTGCTGTATTCTTTTTTTTTTTAAGAGGTTCTACCCATACATCTTGAGACAATGCAGAATTACCTTGTTCAGGTCTCATATAGAGAGGTCATAGTAGCTGTGGAAGAGTCGGAATATCATTACTTCTGTAACTCTTCTGAAGAAAATAGTCTTACCCTGTGTGTGCTAAACAGGGCTAGATGCCAGCTATTTATGTATTAGAAGCACACTTCCTGTGTTAACTATTTTGATTCATGAACTGTGACTTTGTCCCTTCATACCATTAATCAATGGCAAGATCCCCAGGATTACAGAAAGCATGCAAAGACTTTGAATTGTTTGAAGTGTTTGTAACCAAATGTGCAGTAAAAATTTTGACTGATGTGTATAGTGTTTGGTTTTCCTTCTTCAGGGCATAGTATTTTGTTTAAACTAATGGGCAAAGGCCCTGCAAAAGTAGCTGTTGAGAAATACACATTGGAGGCTGTCATCAGATCAGAAAGCTTTAATCAGAAAATAAGGGATTGCATTTGATCTTAGGCTTTGCTTCTAGGGAAGTTGCATTTGCAGTATAGTAATCACATAGAAGCTTTATACTATCTGCTTTAGGAGTTTAGTATCAAAATGGCCAATTTAGTGCACAGACATGCCCTCCAACTACCAATAAGTTAGAAACTACCTCTAGTGGTAGCTGTGGTGGGTGCACCAAAGACCCTCACTTTCCTGAACTGTCTGGCCAGTGTAGTTGACTTAAACTGGGGTTTACATACTCTTGCTCAAAGCATTCTGGGCTTCCAAGGGTGACTTTCACTAGAACATCAAATATAGAACCACTTTGCTTTGTGGTTGCGAATAAATCATGGCAAGACTTCCACTCAAGGTTTTCTGCTCCAACATCAGTAGTTTAAGTTTTTAGCTTTGTTTTTTCCTGTATAGACTGCTATAGTTGGAAAATACTCAGTCAGAATTCTAAAACATACCTACTATGCAATTCAGAAATTTTCACTCTTTCAGCATCTGTGATACTTCTGTGTCAAGTGTCACTTTATAATTCACAGCACTTCCAGTGTGCCAGAGTGATCCTTTATTTCAGTCTTGCATGCAGGTATACCTGCGTATCAGTCTCTGGTACTTGGTTGCATTTAAAGCTGCATCTTCTGTTCTGGACTCTCCTTCAAGGTGATACCGAATAGGTTTTTTACTGAGAGTTTCTTGAACCTTGCGTCTTCTTTCCATCATATCATTCCCCCACCCAAGTTACTCTGCAGTATTCATTAATCTGGGGGGGTTGTAGTCCCTGATCCTGTAGCATTAATCCAGCAGTGGAATCCGGAGCTCAGCCTGATGATTTGTAGCTTCAAGACTGATTACTAGAATCTGCAATGTTCCTTACGTACTTCTGCCTCAGCTTTTTTTGCCTAGTCCTGAAATCTTGTCACAAGAAGGTACAGTCTGTATTAACCTTTGTAGATAGGCTGGCTGTTAGCACGCTAATTAGCACGCGCTCAGTTGTTGCTAAATACCAAATCATTGGGCAAGCTGGGTTATTAGAAACCTAAATTGGATTCCATGTACTAGGCTCTAGCTTCCTGGCTGTATTAATATCATCAGCAAGTGTGTCATGCTGCTGTGAGTAGCGTTCTGGTAGTCTTAAAATGAGCATATGATTGAATGCAAGATGTCTTGTTTGCTGTCAAAGGTTTTGGCCTTCTGCTCTGCAGAATGGCCAGTGTTCTTTGAGACAGAGAGAAGAATACAGAATGTATATCATTTGCATTAAGCTGCTGAGCTGCCGTTAGCTATCTGTATGTGTAAACTGCTTTAGTGTGAGTGGGTTTTTGTGAAGTGTGCCTTTGCACATGTTAGTTTCCTTCCTAAATTGTGCACTGTAGTTACTGAGCTAATGTGATACAAACTGCAACAGTAACATAAAATAGTTGGAGAACTAAGATACAGATGCTGAGTAGCACGATCTAATCTATTCTACTGGATTGAGAAAAGGCTTGAACTAATTAACTATTAAGTTTTTTAACTGGCTAGTTAAAGCTAGTTGTGACTCTGCATTGTTACTGCTTTCTCTTAACTGTAGGCTGTTACATTGTGTGGATGTCTCAAAATGTAGTTAATGCCTAGTGAAAGAGGTTGGGGATTCCTTGTATAGGAATATAATCTATTTTCATTTTTCTTTAAGTTATTCCTTATTGACTTTGGTTTGGCCAAAAAGTACCGGGACAACAGGACAAGGCAACACATACCATACAGAGAAGACAAAAATCTCACTGGCACAGCTCGATATGCCAGTATCAATGCACATCTTGGCATTGAGCAGAGGTGAGTTCAAGGAGATTACTGCTGTGCTTTTGGAGGCTGCAGGTTGATCTTATTTGTAAGCTTCTGAGGTGTCTGAACTAATTTTGTATGAATAAGTGTATATATACCTTTGCAAGTGCTTTTCTTTTTCGCTGCCTATGAAAGGGTAGGTGGAAAAATCCAAGTACCTTATTTGCTTCTTGGAAAGTCTTTAAGTCTTGCAAGCATGAGGTGGATGTTCTGTATACTGTTGGTTTAGGGTTTTTTTTAAAGGATAAGCTATACTTTCATGTGGATCTGTCAAGAGGATGTTCACAAATAAAATGGTGCACTTCTTGATTGTGTTGGTACTTGTTGATGCCACTGCTGACTGGCTTGAGATGCAGTTCTGTAGCCAGAAAGGGTATTCTAAAGCTGGTGTCTGTGTCCTGTTATCTCAGTCTCCCTTCAACAATAAACTATTGTTTATCCTTTTGCCTGCAAGCAAGACTTAAAGATCTTCTACTCCACTTGCACTGTATTTTGATTTCCGGTATATGCAGCCAGTTGTGGCTCTTATGTATATATGTACACGTGTGTGTGTTTATATGTTTGAGCTTTGCTTAATCAAAAAACACATTTTTATCACCTGGATCAAAAGCATATTGCTACTACAGTATCTTGGCAGTGGTCCAGTGGAGATTGCACTTCGGGTTGTTTGGAAGTGTATTTTAGGTGTTCATGAGATACGAAGTGATGCCTCTCTTCTCTTCCTTACCTTTATGCCTAGATATTGTAATGTGTAAGTGTAATGTGGCTTTACCACATGATGCTGAGGTCACGTAGACATAGTTAAAACTTCCGTGAATGTCTGTGCCTCTGACCTTCAATTTAATCAAGATGGGAATGACAGAATTTCTAGTGGTTGACTTCTACAGAACATGTAACTTACAAACATTTAGTGCTTTAAAATGTTCCATGTTTCTTCCTCTTTAATTTCCTTAAGGTTCCTTAAGTGTATATTATTGTGTGTCAGTATCATTATGTAAGCCTACTTGACATGTGGGTCAGGTAGGGTAAATGATGGGTATCGTTTCTGAAGTAAGTACATTTTGTAGAGCCCAAGCCATTCTTGCAAGAGAATAGCTGTGCTAGCACCTTACAACGAAGGGAGGGAGCTGCAAAGGGCTCCAGCTTTTGAATTTACTTGGAGGTCTTGTGCCATCTCTGCTGGTACTGGGAATTCTAAAATAATTAGAAATGTAGCTTGGTGCATGCTGGAAGCTATTAAACTGCCTAAATCAAGCCAACAGTGAGGCAAACAAATAATATGTTCCTGTAATCAAGAGAATTCAGTCCTGAAGCTGATGGCAGAATATTTCAACTGTTAGTACTGTACTTCTGTTACAGAACACGTTTGCCTACATGTAATGACAGCTGTTCTCAAGGAGCTGTTTGGAATGTTACCCATTTCTTGTTTTAGTAATGGAGGGTATTGTCCTGTTTTTCAAATCTTGGAAATCACTTTGGATCAGTATATGCTCACATGTAATGTATCCATTACAGATTTTACAGAACTACAGTGTTTCCTAATACAAAATAATGAAATTAAACATTTAAACAATGAACTGGATTTGGGATGGAAACTATTAGTCCCTTTCTTACTTCTGAATTTACCACTGCCTTCTCAGAAAATGTAATTTTATATCATGGCCTGATACTGGTTCAGTGAATTCTGTTGATGATTAAGATCTGCAATTCTGATAGAATTAGCAGGTTTTGCAGGTTGGAGTTTATGGTCTTTGTATCATTTTTCATCCCTCTGTCTTTGGCTGTGTTTTCACGTTATAGCTGAGATGACCTCAGAGCTAGCTGCTGTCAGGAGTGAACCAGTTATCTCTTTCCTGGCCCCTGGGCACAGATAGTGCTTTTTTGGCCTTGTGGCGAAATTATTTAGGGGAGGCAAGCTGATTTTCTTCTGGGATAGCTCTCTGAACTGGTTCTTCAAAGGGTCAGAGAGCTGGAACATGAGTTGAGAAGGTGATGGGTAGACCATTCTGGTGATTATTAGTGGTTATATTGGGCTGGCTATAATACAAAACATCACCTAAGACTTCCTTCCTCTCATACCAAGATCTGGAGGTAGATTTGTCAGAGTTCTTACAAATTGTTTGTTCTCCCTTCAAGGGAGCTGTTTTACCCTCACTCGTATATATAATGCTGTTTGCAATACTGCTCTCAGCCTTTTGCTTCCTTGTGGGGGTAGTAGGTGTGTCATCTTTCCTGCTGCCATTTAAATGCTTTTCTTGCAGATCTGGCTGGCTGGCAAAGCAGCAGCAATACCTGTCAGGTTCTCTTGATAAGGGAACTGGGAGGAGAAAAATAAGTTATTTCTCTGTCTTAAATAGATGTCAGCTGCAGAGAGGCAGTCAGAGGAAAAATTTGATTCTACCACAGCTGGGAAGAGGCAGCTTTGCCAAGAGGAAAAAAATCATGGAGCATTTTTTCCATTTCAGTGAACTGTACTAGGCTTAGTAATCATGAAAGCTGTGTAGCAAAGTATGATGGCGTTCGTGTGGCTGAAGTGTGGATCTGGAGCATATGCAGTACAGAAAACATTTGAAGCCTTTTAGATGAGAGTTTGCGTGCAAATTCTCAGTGAAGTCTGTGGATGGATAACTTTGGAGTTCTGTAGCTGTCTTAAAACAGACTTCTTGTGGGAAGAAAGCAGAGGCACCTCGGATTGATGCATGCACCTTTCTAAATATTGCTTGTCTGTTAAAAATCACAGAGATAATTCAGGGTCTCTTAACAGAAGTGAAGAAAGGAATTACACCCTTCTGGGGCTAAATGTTCGGTATCGCTCCTAGACTGAGGCAAGGTTCAGGGAAAAATCTTCCAATGAAGTTAAGGCTAATGTCATTTATCTCTTAAAATGCATACCATGGTTCCTACAGGTAAAACTTTAGTTTCTATCCAAGCTACTTAATTAAATGGGAAGGACATTTATTTAAAGTTTCATTTCTTATGTTCCGAAGTGTTTGTTTCCCAAATTATAATGTAGTTGCAGATGGAAACTTACTACACACAAATACCTACTGACTATTCCTTGCCTGAAAAATGATTAGGATCGCCTTCCTGCTTCTGAAGAGTTTTTACATGCCTGCTAGTGGAATTCTGAACACCTAGATGTCTTAACTGTGTTAGAAAGATACCTTCCTTTGCACCAAAGCTTAGGTTTTATTCTTTAATTATTATTATTTTTTGTAAATTTTGGAATGCTTGCTCTGCTTGGAATAAAGTATGAAAGGCAAAATTTGTAATTCATTGTGTTGTTGTTTTCTTCAGTCGTCGGGATGACATGGAATCTTTAGGCTATGTATTGATGTACTTTAACAGAACCAGTCTGCCTTGGCAAGGACTGAAGGTAGGTTATGTTGCCTTTTTTTCCCCCCTACTCTTCTCCCTTTTTTTTTTATTTTTTTTTTTTTTCCATGTTTGGGTATCATGCTTCTGCCTGCTGGTCTGGATAGGTGGTTTTATATAATGTTTACCTTCAGTTCTACAAAGCAGCTTTTCCCAAGGCATGATATTTATAGAAGCTAGAAGAAAGGTTCTTTCTGCTTCTCGTGTAGCAGGCAAAATGTGTATTGTTCGACTGCCTTAAATTTTATGCTAAACAATAACTTACGTCATCTTTGCAAATTATTATTGTCCTGTTGTAGGCTGAGGCCCTTTTTGGGAAGAGTAGAAAATAACATTGTTAGTGGCTTTTTGAATTGCTGTAGAGAGCATGGAAATAATCTCTCAGCTAGCAAGTCCAGCTTTATTGGTATCTTAGTCCAGTTTATGGCATGACTGAATAATGACTAGCTGCAACAGACTTTTCAAGTATGTTCATGTGTGGTAGCCAAGTACAGGCATGGCAAGTACTTCTTATTTCTGTTACATGGACTTTAGTAATTTGTTTTCATGTTTTAATTGGTTTTCTTCCTCCATGTTAGAGTTGTGTAACTAAATAGTGTTGCAGCTGCAAGTTTTCTAAAAAGGCAAGCAGCTTGTGAAACTAGAGCTCTTCAGCTGCAAATGAATGTAATGGCTGCTTACTGAAACACGCAGGCAGCCCTTGAATGGGGTGCTGAGTGGGAATTAATACAACTTTGGCAAATGTAAATGCAAGTCTGGTCTATTTAATGGACAAAAGCAGCAGCTAGAACTACACGAGCTGTGCCATGTGATGGAAGCATTAGACTGCGACAAATGGTATTAAACTGTGTCCAAATCTTAATACCAGATTGACCTTCATTCTCTTTGCAATAAGTGTGTGGGACTTGGAGATTTCACATAAAATACTTACGGTTGACCAAAGGATTTTCGTCTTTTTTTTTTATTTTTTTTGCTACTGTCCTTGTTAATCCAGTGTTGCACAGTATCTCTTATATTGTGACCTCCATGTTCCACAGGCTGCAACAAAGAAGCAAAAGTATGAAAAGATTAGTGAAAAGAAAATGTCCACTCCTGTTGAGGTTTTGTGTAAGGTAAGAGTTTCAAAATGATGTCATGCTATGAAATGGAAGTTCTTTTCTTAGTGTTCTGGTTGTGGTTTTGTTTTGGTTGTTTTTTTTTAAACTAGAGCCAATATATTAGTCTCAGATGGTGTTTGCTGCTGAATAATACTTCTCTGGCAGTCATGGGTACTTTGTGTTTGCCCGTGCAGCAGGGCTGTGAACGTGTGTAACAGGCCAGGCATTTGCTGCTATTTCTTAGCATAGTTCATGCCATCATTGTTCCAGTTCTTGGTGACTTGTCAGTTGAGCGAGTTCTCCAGCTCTCTTAAGAAAGGAACAAGTCTCACCCTCAACTTCCACAGTGAAAGTTCTGTGTGTGCCCTCTTGGATAAATAAAACCAAGGTAGAGCTGTGTAGCTTGCCAGTATATACTTGCTTCTGCCACTTCAGGATCGTTGATATTGCCTTGTAGAGGCTGTAGTGGAGTTGGATGTCAGGTGGTCTTTAAAGCCATGTTGCAGCATGATGTTTTTCCAGTGCTATCCTTTGGGTCTTAAAATTTCCCTTGAACTGCAGCAGCCCCATGCTTGTTAACAAAGATCCTTGAGAACACATGGTAGTTTCTGCACATCAAACAGCAGCACCAAGGATTGTACTTTCTAGTCGTGCACATTTATGTGCCCTTGTAGTCTGATAGCATCTGACAAACTGCTGAACTGTTACACCCCGTGTTTTCTTTCTTGTAGTACAGCACTGTGCTGTATGCTATTACCTACTTTACATGTAAGCTTTAATATATAGCATTAAATGTATAAATATGTAAAGCAGGGAATCTTTGAAGGAGGTGTTCATGGTTTAAGTTTTCACATTTAATAGTGGTAACTGACCTTGCCTCTAGTATGCTCAAGTAGATTATCAAGGAACCATGAGTAGAAATTTTGAGACAATTACTACTAATTTCAGAGACCTAGTTAATAAGAACTAGGTTTAATTAGGATGAATTAAGTGCTCTAAATATGTTGTGTGTTGAAGGTTTTGGTAGCAGAGAACTTCTGATTGCAAAACATGCATCAAGTAACAATTCTGGGGAGGGAGAGAATATGGACCTGCTAACCCGCTGATCAAACTTACTTTCTGAAATACAAAATAGGTGAATAACTAGAGGCAACGTAGAATTTACACTTATGAATCTTCAGACAGTTTTTCTCTGCCATTGTAGACAGAAATACAGCTTTTTGCTGCCTTATGTAGGGTTGTTAGAAGCTTTTTGCTGCAAGCCTTGGCTTGATTAACACTGTTGATTTACAGGGATTCCCTGCAGAATTTGCCATGTACCTGAACTACTGTCGTGGCCTGCGCTTTGAAGAGGCACCAGATTACATGTATCTGAGGCAATTATTCCGTATTCTTTTCAGGTCAGTTTCAAATTGGAAAAGTACAGGAATTTGTCAGTGCTTTACCAGTTGATAACTCCTCTGTGGGACTTAACACTGCAGAAAGCTGTTCTCTGTGTGTGTGGTGTAGGGAGTTCTTCTGGGACCTTCTTTCATTTTGGAGTTTGAAAAGCTGTTTAAAAGACCTAAAAAATACTGTTCAATTTTAAAGGTGAAGGAAAAGATTCCCTTTGGTTTTCCATTGCATGATCTGACCGCTAATGCTGCAGGGTTGAGCTCATGTTTCAAGTTCTCTGTTGCAAGTAGTTTAAGAAATCAACTCCTCGGTAGAAATGTTTGAAGTTTTTTATGTTTGGAGATTGGTGATGTGACTAGCAGTGGTGCCCAGGAGATGGATTTCAATGAAGGGGAATAGTGCTGTTACATTGAGCTTGTTAGAGAAACCAGAACATAAACTCAGTGTAGTAGAGTGAATAGCATCTGTCAAAAGAAGAGCTGGTACTGATCTCTCAGTCTCCCTCCAAGTTTCTGGAATTCAAAGCATTTTTTTTTTTCAGTGATCTACAATACTGCAGTCTCCTTAAAACTATATGTATTTTAAAAAAACCAACAGCTGAGAACCTCAGTGCAGACACATGGGTAAGCTGGGTTGTGAGAGCTGCTTCTACAAATGCAGACTTGCGTAAACGGTGAAGAAAATGCTTGATGGTATTATGGTATTTGGGCCTGCTTTAAGAATCCCTTTAAGTTAGTAATACTTAGCATTTATATACCATTTTGTAATCTCCAAAGCAGCTTACAAAAAGAGTTCAGGGGTTTCAGCAAAGCCCTGGTATTAGCAGTAAGGAAGTTATGATGTGTTACGGTAAAGTCTTTCACTCTTTTTCTAGGACCTTGAACCACCAATATGACTACACATTCGACTGGACAATGTTAAAGCAGAAAGCAGCACAGCAGGCAGCCTCTTCCAGTGGGCAGGGGCAGCAGGCCCAAACCCCCACAGGCAAGCAAACTGACAAATCCAAGAGTAACATGAAAGGTTAGTAGCCAAGAACCAAGTGACGTTACAAGAAAAAAAAAATTACACTAATTTGGACAATGTCAGCAATTTTAAGTGTTAGATCGAGGAGGTGGTTTAAAAAATATATTTGGCTGTTAATTTAAAAAGCAAAACCAAAAGACGTCCTTGGAGAATTTGACTACTAACTTTATACCAAAATGTCCTTGTTCTTCATATCATTTCTTCTGGGGATGTTGGGTCATTTTAACCACTGCATCTTTTGCTCCTGCATTAACCACTTTCCAAAAAAAAAAAAAAAAAACCAAACCAAAAAAAAACAAGAAACTGACTTGGTGTTGGGAATGTGACATTTTTATTTTTATTTATATATATACACATATATATATTTTTATATATATATAAATATATAATACAATCCAAAATCCTAGACCTAACACTTCTTAAGGGATAATTCTCGTTAACTAGGTAAGGATCTAGAGACTTTGGGTTTTACTCTGTTCCAGCTGGTATAGTGCTGTGGGTTTGCTTCTGTTCTGTATGCCTCAAACATTGGAAACAGAAAATTGTGAATGATCTGGCTTCCTCCAGTGGTTTTACATTGAGACATTTGGTCCAGAGTTAAAGGATCAGTGAGCTCAAAATGCCTTGCCTAAATCAAGGAGTAACCCTGAACTGCTGTGGATTGCCAAGTCACAATTTTCTGAAGTATCAGGGTGCTCTGGGGAGGGGTTTCAGATTTCTTTACTATTTTTAATGTTTCTAGGTTATGGTTTCAAAGGGAAATGTTGTGAAATGTTCAAGACTTAACTGAAAACTGAGTTCTGAAAAGGCACATAAGATTTATTTTTCAATGCTTTCTAGAAGCTTTTAAATTTTTTTTTTGTGATGTAGATCTGCCAGTGTTAGTCTAGTAAGCCACTAGAATGAAACAGCTACAGCTACTGAGCATTACAGCCAATCTTGTAATGAAACTGATTCCTCAAGATGAGCTGTAGGTAAAATTCAAGCTAATGAGGTTCTTCAAGTGACAACAGAGAAACTAGGTTCAAGTTCTATACTGAGCTATTTATTGCTGGCACTTGCTACTCTTCAGTACATTCTTGTCTTGACTATCACTTTTATATGTATAAAATCATATATTAAGCTAACATGGTAGAATTGGAAGTCAAATGCAGACGTATTTACAATAAAGTTACCAAAACATTTTCTCATGTATTGTGACAGCATTCAAACATTACCATGTGGCTCTAGTCAAAATAGGTATCCAAAAATATAATGCTTCATCCAGAAAAATGCAGTAGTAAAATACCTGCTGGTCTTCCCAAGACTCAAGTCTGAAATGGTTTCTTGAAGAAAAAAATTTCCATAGGACACCATTAAGTGTCAGATTCTTTCTGTCTAACTTGTTTAGCTGGAACCGACAGGTGTTACTGTAGTACGGAAGGCTGTAAACCAGTTCCTTCAGCTGAAACACTAGTACATAGCAGACGTGACGATTAAGCACCTAGGCTTAGATTGCTTCCTGAAATACAGAAGCTCTGACTGAAGTTCAGAACCTACTACTAAACGCAGCCTAATGTTGGGGTCTGGAGCAGTTGGCTGTTAGAGCAGGAGGAAATAAATCTAAAGCAAAAATGTGGATTCTTCACAATAACTCATGCTTAAAGCAATGATCTTGCAGGAGGTAATGATCTGTAAACAGACGCTACCCTGAAAATCGAGTTGTATCCACTTGAAATACTGTTTTGCTGAACTATTCTGAGACGTAATGTGCTAGCCTCCTGGCTCAGGTGGTCTCTGACCAAGTGCTGAACCATAAGCAAAGAAAAGGTCATCATAATGATTATCTGCCTCTACCTTCTAGTGATCATTTAATGACGGTGCAGATCTGCTGCTGACTGACAGGCATGAGTAACAGGGAAGCTGTCTTGCAGTTGAACCTTGCAGACTATTCCTTTTCTTGATGAACATTCCTCATCACACTCATTTGGTAATGAGGTCCATTGCTACAGCTGTGGAGAAGTTGCTGTTTTTCTAGCAGGCTTTCATTGGCTCTTGCATGGAGAAACAGCCTTTTGGGGGAATGACTCTCTCCTTTCCCTTCCCAATCATGAAGAAGAGGCTTGTGACCTCTGGATCAATCAAGCTGTAATGTAAGCCAAAGCATTAAAGTAGTGCTTATCAAACATCTGAAGACTTTTCCAGCTTCCTAAAACAGTTAGCTTAGTCTCTTCATCAAAGTAAAGATTCCAGATTTCTCAAATCCTATGTGCCTTTTTGTGGGAAATACTGCCTGTTAATGAAGATTTTTCTGAAACCAGCTAAGCTTGAGCAGGAGGCTGTATGGGTTGTATGTTGCTGTCACATTGAAGATTAATGAAATACCTAGGTATTTTTTTGAGTTCAGTTAAATTCTCATGTAGTTGCTGTAGCAAAGCCTGTATTGAAGTGGCTTAAAAGGCTTCATATTATCAAATTATACCCCTCTGGGAACCATATCTGGTTTAATAAGAGTACTGGAAATACCAGTTTACAGGTGCATTTATTGGTTATAATCTTACAGTATATTGTATAAAGTGCAAATACTCCGGAAGATGTGTGTCTGGGGAGAGTGGTGAAATCTTTATTTTTTCAGGCAATGTCCAGAGACTTACATGACGCTAGGCTGTTTGGACAGTGTGCTCATTTGTAGATATCCCTGGCTGCCTTAACTCGGATACAACTCCATATTCAACCATCTCACTGAATCCTAAAGGTTATTCAGGCTGAATATTTTGTTTGGCTCCTGGGTAGCCTGTTCTGTCAATGGTCTTTCTCCTCCCCGCCCCGGCCCCCTGTCCCTCTCTGGAACCCTGTGCAGTGTCTTTTGTAACAGCAAGATCAGCTGTTTTTGAACTTGGGAGAGGTGAACTGTTTCAACAGACAGATCTTCTCTGCTGACTCTGGAAAGTTTAGCTCTTGATCTCTTGATGGTGCAGCAGTTATTCAGGTGTGATTTGTAGTCAGCTTCCCTCAGTCATAAAACTGACTCAAACAGTCTATCTCCAGGATAAAGTCTATCAGTTCCATTTGTGAGAAGTGTTTTTAATTCACTCCAGTGTAGAGTTCTGTAAGCCTGTCAGCAGGCCCATTAGCATTCGCTGGACACCTATGGTCGTGGCAGTATTTCTCAGAACAGGCTATTAGTTTACTACTTGAGATTTGGCCAATTGACAACTTCTTTTCACTGCTTGTCTCTGCAGCTACTTAATAGAACAAAACATTTGAACACGAGCAAGTAGAGGAGCTTCTTGGAGTATGATAGTAGTACAGTTACTCTTCCCCTGTTGATCAGAACTGCAGCTATGGTAATAATAAAGCAATTTGAGTATCCCTTGCGTAGCATAGATTATCAAACACTTTAGTAACACCCTGGAGGGACAAGGAGTGATGAATGTGCAGATTTGAGCTAGCCCTGTGTAGTGAAGATTTGTTAGAGACATGCTGGCGTAAACTCTTCAGCATGTTCTTCATACTGGTAAAGTTTTGTGTGCTACATGAATGTCTCAGCATCTCGTTGGACAGCGGTGGTTGGGTGTGTTTGGGAACACTCCTGTGTAGTCTTAATAGGACTTGCAAGGGATATTGTGGGTTGAATCCAGTTCACTATTGCTGTCTGTAGAGTCAGACTCCTGCCCATAATACCTTCAATTTGAAGTATTCTAACAAATAGTGTATCATTTGTAGCATGTTCTTTATCCTCAGGGTTGGGATCCTATTTTAATTTGAAATTTCCAGGTGTCTAAAGCAGTCAGTTGATCTGTCCGTTTCCACAGTGGAAGCACACTCCTCCTTTTGACTTAATTTTGGCTGCTTTGATGGAGAAAGTGGTTCAAATGATGAATCAGTGTTTACTGCTGAATACACTAAGTGGAAAGTTTAACTTTCAGTTGTATGCATCAAGTAAGGGTTATGGAACTATGCCAATGGAACTAAGGAGTCACTGGGGTTCCCTTGAGAATTTGCATTCAGGTGGGAATGACTTGTTTTAATTCTGGTGTGGAGTTGTGGTTCTTTTAGAATTGCTAGTGCTGGGTAAAGAGAGTTGTTCTTCAGTGCATTAAGACTGGGCTCAAACAAGGGTATTGAGTCTCTTCTAAATTACTTGTAGCTTGTTCTGGAAGAGTTAAAGTTGTCTTTTGAGTGCTGTCCAGATGCATTTTTGATTGAATGTCAGGCTATGTTTAAGACTTGTTTGCACTTGCTTCTCTTGGATGACAGCACAAGCTATAGCTGAGGTCAGCCTTGTCTGTATTTCACTGTGAGGAGATTTCTGCTGCAAAAACTCAGAGCTGTGGCTCAGATGAATTCATACATCGGCAGAATACCATACTGTTTGGAGGGCATCCAGAACGGAAACTTGCTTGGCAAAGTAGTCTTTGGTTGAGATTCCTGTTACCTCTTTAAAGCACAATGCTACCACCTGAGTCACCAGAAATAAGTATATAAGTAGTCACATGAAGGGAAGACTGGCTTAGCTTGCAGTAACTGGTTCTTCGAGATCTCTGTGTGTATTCCTCTACTCTCCCTTTTCCACAATGTCTTGAACTTGTCATTTGGAGTACTGAACATTAAAAGAATTGCTCTTCACACCCCACCTCCCCTGTCACATGAGTTCTTTCGCTTGCCCTTCCAAGGACAGAAGGTATGCTGGATTCCTAGTCACTGTCAAAGGTTCTCAGTTCTGTTCTGGTTGCCCCAGGGCATCATACACGCGAGCATGTAGCGAACAGTTACTGTAAGGTAAGTTATTCCTGTTTCTTTTCCTTCTCTGTGTGACACTGCTGTACTGCATCTCTGAAGAGCACCACTGCAATCAGATGACAGTTTGACATTCAAGGATATAAACACGAGACATTGCAGACAAGTAGAAAACAATCCTATGAAATTACATCCTGCTTCCTAGTGGCAATAACACATCTTGTTTTCAAACTGCTGGTCTGAATTCCTATTTGAGGAATGTGGCATCCAGCTGGTGTGTGAGCTTGTTTTCCAGTGCAGCAGTAGGTGTGAGAGAGGTGTGTGTTTGAGCTAAAGGGTGGTGGCCAATGCTGGTTAGTGTTGGAAATGGACAACAGGAACTCCGCAATTCTGAGATGGAACAGCATTTTCCCCTTTGAATGACCATAACTGATGTTTGATTTTTTTTTTTCTGCTGTGAAGGCTGTTTCTCATTTTCATCCCGTATCAGTAAGTTGCCCTTGTGTTTATCTTGCAGGTTTCTGAGCATGGCAAGGATGGGACAAAGCAGAGCAGATCGGAGCAGGACTTGTCACTCCCCAAATCCTAGAAATTTAGTTCATATGTACACTTGCCAGTGGCTGTGGGCAACCATTTACTTGGTGTAAAGAACTTAATATCAGTATAAACTGGCTCTGGGCAGTGTCAGTGATGCTGCACTTTGAGTTGTAGCAGCTGTAATTGTGAATATTACTGAGATAGTGAAACATGGTGTCCAGTTTTCTATTGCATTTTTTTCAAGTGGAAAAGTTAACTAATGGTTGACACACAAGTGGAGAAAATTGTGCATATGCCAAGTTTTGTTACCTTTTTACTTTGAACTACACTGCTTATGAGATCTCATTGTTTTGGAAGAATGGCATGAACAGTCTTCGGCAACAGTTGTGATAATTGTAAATGCTCACAATTGTGCACTCTTTTCTGGTTATTCCTCCCTGGGTTTTGAAAGTTGTACACTTAAAACATTCTTAAAAGTTGTTGGCTTCTATGTGCAACATACCAAGCCAGCTGACATGGTAGTAACCAAAGATTCCAGTTTTTAAGCGTATGAAAGACTCTGCCTGCTTACCTGTGCTAGAAATAACAGCATCTAAAGTGAAGACTTAAGAGAAACTTAGCGACTACTAGATAATCTTTAGGACTCTGCATTAACTCTATAATGTTCTTGGTATAAAAGGAAAAACAGCATATTTGTCACAAAATTTAGTTAACATCTTACAACTGAACCTGTATGTAAGTTGCTTAGATAAATGTAATCACTGTAAACATCTATATGATCTGGGATTTTGTTTTTATTTTGAAGCGGGAGCTTTTTTGTTTACAAGTTCATTAAAAACTAAAAACTGTTTCTGTAAGGAAATGAGATTTTTTTTTTAATTTGCCTTGTTAATTCAGTTTAAGAAATCTACATTACCCTGTTTTTAAACCAAGTTTTGAGGCCATTTGTTAAGCAAAAGAAGTCATATTTCTTTCTAAATCATTTTAGATTTAGTGTTTTAACTCTTCCTCATTTTGTTCTTAAATAAATTTTGTATTTTTTCCTTGAGGGGGAAGGGGCAGTCTTGCATTTGTATAACTTGTTGTTTGAGACCAGCCCTCTGTACTAAGATTGGATTTTTTAAAAATGAAATGGCATCTTTTGCAGACTTGGTATTGGCAGCCTCCGAGCGTTGCCATGTCATGCATCAGCTGGAATGACTTGTGATTGCTAGTTTTAAGAAAAAATTGAATGGAGTATTTGGATGGTTTTAAACCAAGGCATTTTCTTTCAATTTCTTGTGAAGTGGATATGACCAGATTTACTCTTGTTCTTGGGGACAGCCTTGCACCACGCAGAGTTCACATTGGTTACTGCCCCAGGCTGTCTTCTTTCTCACTCCTATTCTAGCCCAGCTGAAAGAAAGAAATACTTTTATTGCTGGTAATTCTTTAACAGTGTAATTTATTCCTTTATAGCATGTCAGAATAAATTAAAAAAATGTCTGAAAATGCTGCCAGATGCCTATTGTGTAAATGTTTGTATGTTAGCTTTTTAGACAGTTTTCATGCATGTAGCAGAGTTTCCTGCTCACAGTTCAAATTTTTACTGTTTGAAAAGGTCTCTCATTTTGGAAACCATTTCTTCAAGATCACTGTGCACTCTCTGTCATCACGGAGTGGTAATCTGGATCAAGGCCGCAGTCTCGTGTGGTCACTATGCATACTCTCTTTACGAGAAGGATCTGCCCTGAGAAGATGTTAAACTTTAGCTGGAGAACGTTGTGTGCTAATAAACATTTGTATAGATAATCTGGGAGTACAGGGAGGCAGAAAGCCTGCTGGGTTCAGAGATACTGGTGCACATTTGGAAACTTCTCTTCTGAGTCAGAGCGGTCTGTCTCTGTTACCTGGAAGGTGGAAGAAGAAATGTAGCTCATTCCTCTGGCTAGGATGGTTTTTCTAGACTCTTTTGAGTATTGCCCCATCTGAATAAGGATGCTTTACAAGCAATGCCTCATATGAAAACCGTTATGTTTCTAAGAACTGGTATCTAGAATACTATGGTATGTCCTTACATATGATTTCTACTGTCTAGGCAATGCATCTGATAACATACATTGGCAGAAGGGGAAGAAGCATCAAAGAAATGCATTCTTGGCAGCTGTTTTCAGAGTGGCTGCTTGGAATTGTTTTGGCACCACTTTTCTTGCTTTGACATGAGATATTTGAAAGTTGGAGGAAAGCGTGTGGTTTCAGGAGAAGAAATTATTTCCTTTGTCCATAAAGTTTGTTCAAGACTTTGAGGAGGGTTGTCAAGTCTTAGAAACAAATCTGCCCTTGATAAGCACTGTAAGCAAGAACAGTTGATGCGCTTAGTGTGTCAGAACGCATTGGTTTGTAGTTCTGAACGACTGCAAGCCTTGTCCCGCAGAGGAGCGTGGAGTCCAGTTAGTCTTTCAGACATGCTGTGTCCGCACAGAAGCGTGAGCTTTTAAACCGTCAGCTGCCTTGTGCTGCTTTGCAGAAAACCAGCCTGCACCAGGCATGCCGAACAACGAACAAGATGGCAACCTTCCTTAAAGAGATGCTGTGATACTGAACACTCATTTGCTGTATAATCCATTTGGTTTGTAACAGACTTAAACCTGAAAGCATTAAAAACTATGTGGATCTTGACTTCTGGTTGCAGCTCTGCAAAGGTTTTGTGTTGGGAGGTTTTACTCTTACCTACTGTCCTGATGCAAAGTCAAGAACTTCTGCAGGCAATCCCAGGCCGTTCGTAAGTAATTATCAGCATAACAGAGGCCGTAAAGCACAAAAACGAAAAAACCCTCATGCTCCCTGGAAAGTGCTAGAATTCAGGTAATGCCATTAGCCTGTGACAACAGGTTCTTAGTCACCTAGCTAAGCTGTGTACAGGGTTTCAAAGCGATTTATTAACCTTTACAACAACCGAGAGGCGTCCTAAGGCCACCTTTTAAAGGGTTGCTTAATTTGGAGCACAGAGTGCTCATGTGCAGCATACTGGTTCATTATTTTTAACCTATTTAAGCCGTTGGTGCAAGCAATTGAAAGCATTTTTCTCTTCTCCCATAAAAGGCTCTGAAAGAAGGGCAGGCTGCTCTAGGTCTCGGTTACCAGTAACATTGGTAACATCACTCTTGCGCCCTGCCTTGCCCGCTGTTCTGCACAGCGTTGGGTATTGCTAGTAAGTGATGAATTCAGGCCCTGGCTGTGTTGGGAACAGTCAAGTCTCTGAAAGCTACATATGTTTGATAGGTGTGTCAAGCCTGTGCAGCGTGTGCCATCCAAATTTTTTTTTTTTTGCTGAGTTCTATTGAATTGTGTCTGTATGGGGGTTATTTTTCAAGCTTACGTGTCAGCTTGCTCTGCTATTGCATTGTTCTGCCTGTTCCCCTGAGCTGGCTTTCTCGGGGTGCGTTGCTTACAACTTGCAGGAACTTGTACGTGTTTTGTGGGCTGTGCTTTTCCTGTAACGGGCTGCAGCAGCAGGGGCGAGGGTGCCCAAGTCGTAGCTGCGCTGCTTTGAGCAGGAGGTTGGGCTAGATGCCTCCTGGCAGCCCCTTCCAGGTAGATTTTTTTTCTGTGATCCCGTGTTGTTTTTTTGTATAAGGCTTTAATTTCTCTTGACAGCATTCTCCAATTTAGAAGATTTGTTGCTTAGCCAGCTTTATCAGCCCCATCTGCGCCTTACTTAATTGCAGTGAAATCATCATGATTTCATATCAGCTTGATGTCATAATACAAGTTTATGGGCACGGCAGGCTCCAGACAGAAAGGAAGAGTGGTCTGGGAGGAAGATCTGTCTGCTCCAAGCACTAATGCCTCTGGAAACATGAGGCGAGGGACAAGACGGAGGAAGTTCCGACCCTCCTAACAGGGCCTGAGTGGAAATACTGCCTTCACTGCACGCTCTAATGTGGGAAATGGCTCTTTAATGTAATCCTTGTTATCTGGGGCTGAACAGGAAGGAGGGAGGGTGGTACCAGGTCTGTATGTGAAGAATTGAGATTGACTGTTGTGCTGGGGCACAAGGACGCTCCGTCATTCTCGGTTGCATTAAGGAAGCTTTTCAAAATAGATCCAGGACTGTGTTGTCCTTGGCCACGAAGGAAAGGTGGTGTGCTAAGCGAAGGCTGTGTCCAAAAAGACAAGACCGTGTCCTTGTTTTCAAACGCAGTGGGTTTGACTGCTTTGCAAAGCTCAATGCTAAAGGTGTGAAGTCTTTTAAATTAAGATGCTAACTAGACTTCTTGCATGATGTGAGATGTTCTTAGATGCGACTGTTGCTAGTGCTGAATTCAGGTAGCTGGAAAGCAGGAGGAGCTAGGGAGTATTCTCACACCGGGCTTGAGTTCCTAGGTTTCTAGGTATTTTTGTCCGTAACAACTGCAAAGGTGATGTAGCTTTTTTTTTTTTATTATTCAGAGAACAGCTTGACATTTTGATATCAGGGGCTGCTGCTGGAAGTACCTCAGCACACTCGGTCCTAACTGTTCTGTTTTCCCTCTCCTCCCCAGGAACCTTTTGTTCTTGTTGATAATGCAGATTGTTTTTTGTAAACACAGCTGGTCTTAACTTCATTTCTTTCCCTCTCTGAATTTGAAGGATAGCATCAATACGCATAGCTGGCAGAGAAGCTTTCAGAGGCGCCGTGCGCGCTGCTTGTGTCCCAAAGAGCAGGCTCCTGGCTCCCAGCGCTGCTCCCTGTTCTCTACCACCCTTGACATAATACTGAGCCTTGAGCTACTTTGCAGGTGATGGACTTTGAACTTTTTTTTTTTTTAGAACAAAAGCAATTTGAGATCATTGAAGGAGTACACATGCCATCATACAGGGTGGACTGGCTTTTGAGCTTTCCTTGTTGTAGTCAAAGCCCCCGTGTGCAATGATAAATCAGGGCCTTGTCCTTTACAGCCTTGTAAATGCCCGGGGCAGGTGCTTGGCTCTGCAGAATTCAGTAACTGGCAGAGGTGGGGCAGCGGTACTTGCGTGACTCAGCTGTGCTTTGTGGCACCGCACGGTCCACCAGGCCGGGGGCACAGCGAACAAACCTTCCCTTTCCCTTCCTCATACCTTGGATGAGTCCCTTGTGCGTGCACACACTGATGCCAAAGAAGCACAGCAGGAACCCCCAGGGTTTAAGGCTGGTCTGCTTGGCATAGCGTACCCGGTGCCTGGCTAGCCCTCGCTGCTGCACATGCTTCTCCCTTGGTTTTTGTACACTGGCTGGTAACTCCCCTTCTTGGCAGCGTGGGCAATTTTAAAGATCCTTGAGCCCATCTCTATACGACCACATGGACTGGTGTTTCACAAACCCCGCCGTCCCCAAGTAGATGCAGCGGCCTGACCCCAGGACCACCTTGGGGCTTGCAGCTGCCTCCGGTGTTCCAAACCAGTTTCTTGTTGCTGGCCCGCAGCCAGGCCAGGCTGGCTGGCCTCTGGTAGCATTTCCAGATCTTCATCTGGTGGCAGCTCTAAGGGAGGGCTTTGCCCAGGTCAGGCAGAATGAGGAGCAAGGAAGCGTTTGCCTGCCTGGGTGTACGGGCAGTGGGGGAGGAGAGCAGAGAGGTGAAGCTACAAACTGGTGCAAGTCTGCTGAGCTGAGAAGAATCACTTAGGCAGCAAATACATTCATTCTTGTGTGCCGAAAGCTTCCCCCGGGCACAGCTCTGATTTGTGCTGAGCTCGTTCCTCCTGGGTGGCTGCTGGTGTGGGGCCAGGCCTGTTTGCAGCACATGGGTCTGGGTTGGGGTTACTTGGTGGGGCGAAGCCTGCAAACAGCATCAGGAGTGTTTGCACAGTGGAGCACGTCTGTGTTCCTTCAGGGCTGGCACTCCGACTGCCAGTCGGACCTCGGGTAACTCCAGCTGCACGGCACTGTTTGAACAGCAGGTACGGCCAGAAACTCCTGCTGACTCACATCCTGGAAGTGCTTGCCTGCCTTCCTGAGACCTCTTTCTTCTGGGGGAGGAAAGGCAAGGAACCCAGCTGTGGCCATTCTTCCCTTGTGTTGCCCAGGAAGTATTAATTAATGGCTTTCATTAGCTGGGCTTGTGCTACAATGGCCCTGCTGCGCTGCGTGCATCTGGATAGCCGAGGAGCATCAACAAAGCCTGTTTGCGTTGCACCCCTGGTGTGGGAAGGTGCTGCTCTGCTAAAGCCGTGCTGACGTGGTCGTAGTGAGCCCCTGGCTGGCCAGCCTGACGCTGTTAACAAATCCCATAAACTGATTATGGGCGTAAGTCACTGCTCGGTGACCTTTCTCCCTCTCACTGACAGCTTTTTACACTGCACCTCTTGACCTTCCCTGTACCTGCTGGTGGGGGGCTCCCAGCGCCGGGGTGGCACAGGGGGGGTGCGAGCTGGGCACAGAGCCAGGGGCCGGCTCGTTGTGCCAGCAACCAGCGGGCTCTGCTGGTCTGGCAGCGTGTTCCCACGAGGCAAAGCACGGCCTGGGGAGTTTGATGCTGATTGGAAGTGGCTCGGTTTTGCTTCCCAACGTGTAAAACAGCTCGTGGGGGCCCGTCTGCGCTGTGCTCAGCCCCTCCTAGGGTGAGGCTGCCGGGGGCTTGTCAGCCCACTGCTCCCAGTGCTGCGCCTCCCAGAGCCCCAGCCGCAGGCAGGGGTAGCTGCGTGGGCAGGACCCTGCTGGTGGCTGCGGAGAGGGAGAATCGTGGCACCGGACAGACTGGCTCGGCTGTGGCAGACAGCTCTTCCTGAGCTGGCTTTTCCAAGGAAGGAGTTGAACACGGGTGACAAGGGACTCCTGGGTGCCCACGGGACATGCAGTGCAGGGTGTGTTTAAATATATTTACGGCCTTCGCAGGGCGGGGAGCAGGGGGAGGAAGCAGTTGCTCTAATGCAAACCAGGTCCCAGTGCCAAGATCGTGCAGGCAGCTGCCTGCTGCTCTTTCCTAGAGGACTCTGGTGTGTCCCCTGCCTTGGGAAGTCCCAGGGGAGTTGCCCGGTCCCCTGGCGAGGGAAAGCCTGGTACTGTCTGCTCGCTGGCCTCCCACCTTCTCCCCTGCCTTGCTCTTCCCTGGGATTCCACAGGCAGTGAAAGCGGAGCTGGTGCCGCTTTCCCTGGCGAGGTTGCTGGGTGACTGGTAAACACAGCAAAGGCAGCGGCGGGGGGGGCTGGCTGTCCTTTGCTCCCTCTTCCTGGAACTGGGGCAGAGCTGTGCCCAGCAGAGCCTGGCAGCCGGGGTGGCAGCGAGGGACCTGCCTTGAAGGGCAAATGGCCCCGTGCTTGGGCATTTTGAACTGAACATTGGGAACGTGAGTCCCAGCCCCAGGCCTGTGGCGTATGTTGGTGACCCTTTGCAGGGCTCCCTGCCCAAGCCTGGGGGGCTGTTGGCTTGTTTCTTACCCCAGCATCCAGCCTGGCTGCCCAAAGGAGCTCTGCTGGCGGAGCAGCCATGCGCTGAGCCCGGCTGGGGCTGGCCAGCCCAACACAGGGTCCCAGAGCTGCAGCATCCTTTCGGGCCATGGCGTCTATCAAACACCCGGTTCACAGCAGCTTCTCTGTAACCTCTAGGAAAAAGTTTAAATGCAAGATACTGGAGCAAGTGGGGCACAGACACGACTCCTGCACACTTGGCTTTTCCTAGGCAGGACGTGGTGGCTGGTGTGGGCCATGGTGGCAAGCTGTGAGGTTCTAGCATATGTGGGGCTGCACTGGGGCTGTCGCCTCCCGTGCTGGTAGGCTGTGCCTCTGGCAGGTAATGAGAGAGGAAAACAGTGCTGGGAGCAATCCGGCTGCTCTAAATAGCTTGCCAGCTGCTGATGTTTGTTAACGTGGCTGAGCCATGGTCCTGCAGGAATGTGGGGTACTTGGGATCAGTGTTGTAAGGGGAGCTTTGTGGCATGGGAAGGAATCCAAAACACCAGGAAACACTTCCCAGGAAAGAAGCGTTTGCACCCAAACCTCATTTCTAGAAGGCCAGCACAGCCTCCTGTGTGGATCTATGGCTGCTTCTATTTTCACTGCAGTAATCAAGAGCTTGGGGCTGAAGTCCTGATCTCAGCCTCTCTGCCAGCATCCTGGGAGCTAAAGGCTGAACCAGTTCCACGTCAGTTCTCTTGACAGCTCTTCAGCTGCCCTGGAGCTGACTGCTGGCATCTGGAGGGTGTTGCCCCAGTATGGAGCCCCGCACCATGTGCTCTGGGAGTGGGTTCAAAGGTGCTGGCCCAGCCTGGTCCCATCTGCACCCTGCACCCCTCTGCCCCGGCTGGGTCCTCACCCTGGTTCTGGGAAGTAGCCGTGAGCATCCTGCTGCATGGGGGTAGCTGCTGCGGAGATGGTACTGAAACTGCTGCGGCAGCTCTGCTCCCAGCCCGCGTGCCAGCGTGCCCGGGGGAGCAGGAAGGCTGGGGATGTTCATGGCAGGGCTGGCTCCGCAGGGCTTGCCCTGCTGTCCTTGGACCTGCAGCTGCGCACCAGCTGCCTCTCTGGATAAAGCCCTGATACTGCTAAACCCCCCATGGATGATCTTAGGTGAACGCAAAGCAACTGAAGCCTTAAGATCATCCTTGAGCCTGGCTGCCCGGGCTGTAAGAGTCCACGGAGCTGTGCCCCAAGTGGGACGGTTGCTGGGGGACCTGCCATGCCTTTTCTCCCCCAAGAAAAAAGTTTTCTGCAGCACTCTGAGTGCAGGGGGTGGGGTGTAGGTGCTGCTGTGCCAGGCTAGCAATGGTGCTGGAGGCTGACTGAAGTATTTTAACAGCTGCCTTGCAAGAGCCTGTAAAGGAGATGCAGGTGTTCTGGCAGCACAGGCAGAGCATGGCAGAGCCAGGTCAGGGCTTGCCTCCTCTCTGGGTCTGCTGTATCAGCCGTGTGTCTGCCTGCTTGCCTAACCGGCTGCTGCCATGTGGGGTATAGGCAAATGTCTGTGGTGCTTTGCACGTGGGTTCAAAATGAAATATTGGAAAGAGACCATTTTATATCTGCCAGGTACCACAGCTTAGTCTGGCTGCCCTCTCAAACCCACCCACCCAGTTCCTGGGTCCCCACAGTTCAGCTTGAGAAATAACACTGCTTTTCTTTCAGCTAGGGAGAGAATAAGCTGCTCGTTGCTTCAGCTTGCATCAGGAGGAGTGTGGTAAATCCCTAGCGTCTAGTCTGGCTTTGTCCCAGTAAGCTGGAGTATGGAGGTGTTGCTGATGGAAAGCTGAGCGCAGCGTGGGAAGTGCTTTGGCTTAAAACGTGTGAGCTGCCACCCAGTCTCCTTCCTGCAGAAAGGCCCCCAGGTGCAGTGTCTGCTCCTGCCGAGGTTGGTCCGGGGCAGTTGGCTTTCCCAGGCTGCAGAGCAGGAGGGGAGGCTGCCAGCTCTGGGCAGCACCCTCTCTAGAAGGAGAGATACCCATCTGACTTGCACGTCCTGTTAGATAAGCACTTCTCCTTTTAACACGCTTGCTGGGTAGGACCAACGCCTACCTTTCAAAGCTGCCGTCGAGTTGAAACACCGCTCCGGCTGCTGGCAGGATTTCATCAGGCAAACGTACTCTGGCTCTTCCACCCACTGGGGGACATCCGCTCCTGCACTGTGAGGAGTCCCCCGCTCCCACCTCCCAGCTGAGAGCATCACCACAGCCCCTGGCAGGCCTGGAGCTGAGAGCCTCCCTGCTATGCTGAACAGGGTGCTCCTGCCGATGCATCCACCTTGCCCCTTGCTCCTGGTCCCCCTGCCTGCCATTGAGGCACCGGGCGGCTGGCTGCGCTCTGGCTGTGGCAGGGGACATCCCCTTGCTGATGGCCTCAGGAAGGAGGGTGCAGCATGAGGTTGTTTCCAGACTGGGTTTCTCTTCCCCAGCTATAAAAACTTTCAGGGTGTTTATTAAAATGCTCTGAACTGGCTTCTCTGTCCCAAACAAATCTGGTGCTGCTGGGCTCAGCCTGTTCTGTGCCATGCCACCCCTAAGCAGCTGGCTGCATCTCTTTCTTAGCCCAGATTTTCCTCTAAATAGGTCACTCATTAATTGAGGGCAAGTACAAAGTTGCTCTGTTTCTCCTAGTCCTCCTAGGCTGGACAGACCCACTTCAGGAGCCGTGAGACCTGGGGCAAGGCTGAGTGATGAAATGCTCGTTGGCTGCTGCAGCTCTGGCTGGATTCTCCAGCTCCAGGACTTTGGTCACTGCTACGTGAAGCTGGAGATGGCAGGTTGGGGCTGACTCTTTCTCAACAGCCATGCGAAAGCCCAACCCTTGCTTGTTTGCAGGAAGAAGATCATAACAGCCGGAGTCTGGGTTGTGGCTATTATGAGGAAGGGAGGAGCCCTGGTCTGGTGGGATGGGGTTGTGTCCCTCCATGGCAGAGGGGAAACAAGTGCTGCGTGTGTTCCTGCCCTTGAAAACTGCTCAGCGCGGCGACGCTGGTGCCAGGCCACGTGCTGGGGGAAGCGGGAGCAGGAGTGCAGATCCTAGCAAGGACTCAGTGCTGGGGAGAGCTTTGCTCTTCACCTCGCCCGTGGTGTGCTGCGGCTGTGCCGTGCAGACCCCGCAGGTGCCCCAGCTGTAAGGGGATCCCGGGGCAGCTGGGCACCGCAGGCTGGGCTGCCCACCGGCCCACCCCGGCAGCTCCCTGCTCCTGCCCTGCGCGGGCTGTGACTCCCAGCCTGGGTGTGTGTGTTTAGCTTTCCCTGCTTGTTTCCATGCAAACAAGGGCAGATGGAGGGAGCCAGCTGCAGCCCCTCGTTCCTGGCTCCAGGGGCCAAGGTACAGCTGGGAGCACAGCCACAGCTGCCTGGTGGCTGCGGGACCTTTTGCTGCCCAGAGAGGGGACTGCTGGAGCAGGACAAGCCATAGCTGAGGGTTCTGCCACCCTGGGTATGTCATTACCCTGCTCCTCGATGGCCAAGGGTGGCTGAAGCAGCCCCGCGCTGTTTTATCCTGCCCAGGGGCTGATCCCCAGCCCTGGGGCAGGGGTAAATGCAACCTTGGGACCTGGTGGGAGGGCTTGGGCCGCTTCCCCAGAGGAGGAGGCAGCGAGATAAAGGCAGAGCCTGGCCCATGGCACCGCGGTTGAGTTGTGCTTTGAATCAATAGCGGTTTGCAACAGCCCCTGGGCGACCACGACGAGGAGCGCGGGGCAGGCAGCTGCTGCCCGCCTGCCCTCTGGGCTGAGTCTGTGCAGTGGGTTGTGTGCGGTCTCTGCTCTCAGGGCTGGGCCAGCCAGAGGAGGATCAAAGCCAATCCCTGTCCCAGGCCCCAAGGAGACTTGGAGAAGAGGGAAAGGCGGTGGGAAACTGCCCTGTTGGTGAACGGCTCGCGCCACCTCCTCCCTCCCTGCGTGCGTTTTGCTTTCCCAGGCTGCCAGGGCAGCGGGGCAGGGCGAGCCGGCCGGCCTGGGTGCTGCACCATGCTGAGCAGGTTTGGAGCTGCTGGGCCAGCTCGCCAGGGCAGGGAGGGCCGGCAGCTGCTGACAGAGGGGCTTTCGGCGCTGTGTCGGTCTCGGGTGAGCATGCAGGGCCATGCCTCCTGCCGCAGGGACGGGCTGGGCATGGCTCTGGGTGCCGGCAGGTCTGCTCCCCAGGCTGGCGGTGCGGTGCAGGGGGGGCTCCCAGCGGGACCTTTGTGCTGCCCCCGCCGTGGCTGAGTGGGGGTACGCAGGGGCTGGCGATGCCGGTGCTGGCAGCACCGTGCCTGCCTTACCTATGCTTTGCTCAGCTAAGGCAGGACGGAGCTCCCGCCCTGCCGGATTTGGCACCACAAGGTTTCAGGCACGCCGGGCAGGCCTGGCAAGCGCCGGCTGCCGACGCGACCTTCCTGGGTGCTGACTCAGCAGGGTGGGTGGCTGCAAGCCAGGCTGGGAGCTGGGGGGTGCTGGGCAGGCTGAGCCCTTCGGCGGGCACAGCACCCACACCCTCCAGCCCTGCGCGTGGGCTGGCAGCCACCCCCACGCTTGCACCCTCCTCCGTGACTCCTGCATGCCTGGGCTCCTAGGGGGGCCATGCCTGCTCCCTCCCTCTCCCCTCCAGCTTCCCACACACACGCTAATCCTGTCCCACTGCAGCAGCGAGCGCAGCTCAGCGAGAGCAGCTCAGCTCTGGCAGGGCTGGGTTTGCAGGCACAGCTTCTGAGCTGGGGGCCCTGGGATGCTGTGAGCCCCCCCAAGATCTGAAGGACACAATCCTGCCTGGATGGAGCTGCCCAAGCTCACACCCCTGTGTTTCCAGCATTGCTCTTGGGAGCTGGGGGGAACAGGCAGCATGAGCCAGGGGGGCTGCTCTCTGAGCCAGGGAGGTGGTGGGTGTAGAGCAGGGGTGGGTGGGATGGTGGTGTTTGCACTGTGGAGGACTCCTGGAAGGGCCGTGCAAAGAGAAGGAGATCAAAGGTGCATGGGAGGGCCCCTGGGAATGCAGCTGGGCTCTGCTGCTCATCTGCCGCTCGCCGGGGGTATGTGTGTGTGCATGTGCACGCGCCCTCGCCTCGGCTCCCCGCCCTGCTGAGCTCTTCAAAAATCTGCAGATGCAAAAAGCCCTAATCCCGGGGGCCTTGCCCCAGCCTAGGGGTGTCATGCCCTTGGTAGGAGATAAGCGGGGTACTCCACCTCGGGGCCAAGCTTTGGAGCACGGCGCCTTGAAGCAGCGCTGCAAGGGCCATGATGCTGGGTGTGCTGGGCACTGGGGGCTGGCACCAGCCTGTGGGCGCTTGGAGGACAACGGGATGCCCTGCTGTGGGTGCCGGTGAGGTGCAGGCGTGTGGATGCCGGTGGCCGTCCCAGGGCAGCCACACCAGCACCCGCCACCCCCTTGCTTAAAACCACCCTGTCTCCCTTCAGGCCTTGGCAGCGGGTGGCAGCGCCTGGCCCCCGTGGGGGCCCTGTGCCGAGACCAGCGCAGGACACGGGGATTAGTTTTAAGCCGATTGCTGCTGCCCATTAGGGGAGCAGAGAGACACGGCTGTGGTTTCCCTGGAGGGTCACGGGGGGAGCGCGGCTGCCATGGGGCTGGCACCGCAGCCCAGCAGGGCAGGACGCGGTTTTGCCCCTTCCCCAGTCCGTTTGGTTTTGCTGCCACAGCTTATAAGGGTTCATCACCCTGGTGGCCTCTAGGAGTGAGGGTGGGCAGCCCCTGTCCTGCCCCAGCTCAGTGGCCCAGTGGGACACCCCGAGGGACCCTCCTGCCCACCTCCACTCTGGGCACCCGTGGGTGTGAGCCTCCCTGTGCTGGGGCGGGGGGGCTGAGGGTGCTGGGGTTTGGCTTCCAGCATAGCGCCTCTTCTCAAGAGACCATCAATATTTTTTTGAAGGTAACACACGTCTCTGGGAGGAGATGGAGAGAAGACAGGGAAGCGGGCAGCCCCTGTGGGCAGAGGAGGATTTATGGCTGCCGAGTTTCTGCAAAGACAGTAACTGTGCAGGACTCTTGGAGGGGGTAGAGGGGGAAGAGCTGCCCAAAAAAATGGAGTACGGCAGCTCGGCCTCCCCTCCTGGGTGCTTTCCAGAGAGCAAGGAACAAGGGGAGCTCATCCTGTGGGAATAAGGGAGGAATGACCGTGTCTGGCTGTGGGCCTGGGGGAAGCAGCCCTGCTCTGCCATTGCTGCCGTGTCCTGGCTCCCTCCTCCGTGCTGGGCCGTGGGGCTGTGCCAGCGGGTGCTGCTCCCAGGTGGTGCCGGCTGTGCCGGCTGACTCAGAGCAACACCCTTCCCGGGATGGCAGGCCTCGGCACAGCCGGCAGCGGCACGGGGCATGCTGGCCCTGCGCTGGCAGTAGTGCTGAGCTGGTGGAGGCTGAGCTGTGCTGGGTGTCTGAGCATTCCCCAGCAATGCCGCCTCACCAGTGGGGAAACTGAGACAGGGAATGTGCGATGCCTGTGAGTGATGCTGGGGTGGCATCTCGCCCGGGGCGGCGTGACTCCCCTTGCTGTCCTTGGCACAGAGCGGCACAGCTGCCCCTCCAGGCCCCGAACTCCGGCACTGCCCTGTGCCCACTCTGCAAACCCCGGCGCTGCCCAGAGGCTCCGGCTGAGCTTCATGGAGGGACAAGACTTTGCTCCCCCATCCCATGTAGCAGCCACCCTCATCCCAGCCGTCCTCCCCCTGGCCGTCCTGGGTCAGGTAGCAAAGCCCTGGCTGTGTTGTTCCCGAGGGAAGGGGCAGGCAGGAGATGTGTGCCTCAGTTTCCCTATCAGGTAGGTGGGTCAGCATTCCAGGCTTTACGCCCAGAGCTGCTGGAGTCATGGGTAACCGATGCGCACAGGGCGGGCGGAGGCACCCGGTGAGTCCCAAGGGGGATGTTTGCAGAGCATGGGCTCCCTGCTGTCCCCCGGGGTGGGCTCTGCAACCGCCTGGCTGGCAGCTGGTGGCGAGAGGCAGGGAGCTGAACCCCAGCCCTGCTTCGGTGACAAGGAGGAGACTGGGGCTTCCCTGCAGTGGCTGGGGCAGATGGTTCACAGGTGGGCTAGGGGCAGGTCAGGAATCCTTCAAGTAAGGGGCTTTTTCTGGTCAGAAATTGCCAATATTTTCCAAACCTAAATCTCCCTCAGGGACAGGGTCAGCCCTGATAAATTTTCTGGCTGAAAAAAAGGGGGGGGGGGGGGGGGGGGGGGGAAAGAAAGAAGGAAATAATCAAAGCTCTCTGAATTGGCATTTCCTGAATGAAGTGCCGTATTTTTTTAATTTGGGTGTGTGTGAGAGAGACATGGCTTTCCATCCTGCACCAGCATGTCATGTAACCCCCCCCCCCCCAACAACCAAAATCAAAACAAACTGCTTGGAAAGGATTGAAACGGAGCGGCTGGAGCCGTGGCAAACCAACAGTGCTGTCACGGGGGGAGAGGTTGGGTTTGGCTTTTGGCTTGTCATACCCAGAGAGGTTTTGTGATTTCCACTTTTCCTCCTCATGTGGGACGGGAATGACTTCCCCATCCCTGCCCTTTCCCAGCTGTGTCTATGGGTGGCCCCTCTGGGCAGGATCTCCTTGCCCTCCCAGCCCTGTCCCATCCACCTGCCCGTCGCGGGCAACCTGGACCCACTGGGAGCCTTGGGGAACCGAACAGCACCAGCCCAGTGCCCCTTCATCTCCCCATGATGGTGGGCTGCCAGCCTCCGGGTCCTGGCAGAACAGGCAGCGAGCGCGGCAGGCAGCACCCGTGGCACGCAGGCATGGCTTTCCCGGCTGTTCCCTGCCAGCCGTGGGGACAGGACAGGGGCACGCGTGGGAGAGTGCCGGCGGGGGGGGTGCTGGGTGCAGGGAGTGTGGGTGATGCGCAGCCCTGCGTCAGCGTAGCCCCACCGGGGTGGGCTGGGTGCTGCCGGCTGCACCCCGCTGACTCAGCAGGATGGGTGCGGAGGCGGTTAGCCCTGCGGCATTTCGGCACAAGCTGGGGAGCCGGGAATGGGCTGGGTGGGAACGGGGATGCATGATGTGCGGGGTGTGCCGTGCCAGCGGCATGGCGGCAGCTGTGTTGGCATCACATGGCCATCCCGAGGACCTGCTGCTGGTGTCTTTCCACCCTGTGGGTGGATGGGTCTGTCTGCGTTTGGGGGTGGGGGTGGCCGGAGGATTAAGGCCTGGCCTGGCCTGGAAGGAAGGGACACTGGTGGCTTCTCTGGGGACGTGGGGGTGGTTCTGCTGCTGCATGGGGTGAGGGTGCCGGGGGTGGGGGGAGGAGGCATCCCCAGCCCCTGCAGGGCCTGCTTGCAGGGTGCTTCCCCACTGCAGGGCTGGGACGGGCCCGGGGGTAGGCAGGAGCGGGCAGGGCGGGCAGCACGGCCTGCCTGCTCCGGCCTAGGCAGCACTGCCACCTGCCGTCCGCCCTGCCTGCTGCCTGCGCCTGCCTGCTGCCTGCCTGCGCCTGCCGCCTGCCTGCGCCTGCCTGCTGCCTGTGCCTGCCTGCTGCCTGCCTGCACCTGCCTGCTGCCTGCTTGCGTATACCTGTGCCTGCCTGCTGCCTGCCTGCACCTGCCTGCTGCCTGCGCCTGCCTGCTGCCTGCACCTGCCTGCTGCCTGGGCCTGCCTGCTACACCTGTCTCCTTCCTCCACCTTCATACTGTGCCTGCCTGCCTGCACACCTGCCTCCTGCACCTGTCTTCTTCCTCTGCCTCCATGCTGAGCCTGCCCGTATCTGCCCCTGTGCAGGCAGGCAGGCTCCTGGTGCAGGCCGCGGGCAGCAGGGCAGAGCAGGGGTGCAGTGCCGGTAGCTCCCGCTCCCCACGAGGCTTGCTGCTCCGGGGCTAGGGGTCACGTCAGGTCAGCAAGCTGAGGGGCTCCAGTGCTGGCAGGGATGTGATTAGTGTAGGGTGAACCCGAATGCCTGGGAAGCTACAAGGAGACATCCCAGCTCCTGTCCAAGGCAGCCGCTGCCCGGGATGCTTATGCTGCCCAGCAGCAGCCAGGACAGGGATGGTGCATCAGTTCCCTTTGCAGGAGCATGGCAGGGCTGGGAGCTGGGGGAATGTGAAGAGTAGGAGCAGGAGGGAGAGAGCAGCCCCCTGGGGCTGTGCTCCACAGGCAGCTCTTGTAGCGTCCAAACTGTGCTGGCACCAGGCTGTAGGGCTCCCACCCCCAAAGGACCAGCCAGGACAGTCACTTGGGAGTCAAGACCTTTATTGACCCCTGGGGTGGCTAGGTGGCACATGCAGGGCAGGAGAGGAGTGCAAGGCTACCTGCCTGCCAGCTGCATCCTCTTGCAGTGAGCAGCGACCCACAGGGACATCCATCACCCCCCTGGCACGGGGTGCCTGGGCTGGAGTGCCCCCCTTCCCAAGTTTAGGGTACCCAGGGGGCTCCCCCTCCCACTCACAGCCACCCCCCCACACCACCCAGTGGCCCTGTACCTCGGTCGCCAGCTCTTCCACCCGCTGTGTCTCCCTGTGGAATGGGCTGTCTCCAGGCGCCAAGCCGTGGCCCCAAGAACAGTATTTCCAGGAATCCCCAACGTAGTGCCTAAGGGATTCCTGGGAAAACTGGACCCTGAGGGCACGGCGACCTGGGCTTTCCGCCAGCCTCACGCATCCTTGCCACTGGCTGGGCTCCACGTGTGGCTGATGGGAGTGCTGCTGCCACTTCCCTGCTGCTCCCCCCACCACACAAGGCTCCCACACTTCTGTGTGACTCCTCCCGCTGGTGCCCAGCGCCAGGCCAGGGGTCCCGAGCAGCCATGGGGGCCCCTCTGCTGCAAGGAGAAACCTCCCCATCCTCCTCTCCCCCCTTGCTGTCTGCAGGGATCAGGAGCTTCGGGGTGAGCCCTTTCCCGTATCCAGGGCTCGGCTCTCCTTGCGTCACTCGTCCCAGCAGGTGGGGGGTCCCAGTGGTCCCCAGGGTGTGCAGTTCCTCCCTTCCCGAGCTACAGTGCTTCATCTCAGACTCCCAATTGACCAGAGATGCAGCACTGCACCTTGGGCTGGGAGACATCGAGGAGCCTGCGGTCACCTTTGCTGCAGCTGATGTACGTCTGGGGGTCATGCTACAGCAAGGCTGTGTGTCTGCCTGCCTGCCTGGGCGCAGGCAAAGAGGTGTCCCCTGCTCCAGAGCCATGTGCCCACATGCCCCATGCCCAGCCCAGACATGATGGCAGGACGGACCTGGGCTTGGTAGCTCAGCCTGGCCCCGGCTCTGCAGGGACAGAGAGGGATAGGGACAGATGAAGGGGTTCTGCCTTCAAATCCGTGTAACCTCTCCGAGAGCTGGTGTGGAGCTGGGTGAGAGGGTGAGGGTAACAGGACTCCCCCCAGGGCCCAGGACTTCCACTCAGTAGGGCCAGGACACCTCAGTACGGTGTGGAGCTGAGGGTATCACACAGTGCATCCCTCCCTGCCCTCTGTCCCTTTCCCACCCCGAGGTTTGAGGAGCATGTAAAAGTTCCTGCTGTCCCTCCCCACCCTTGTTCCTGTCCCCATCAGAGGAGAGCCTGCGGCTGGCCAGCACCACCTCAGCTTCCCAAGCTCAGACACCAGCCTATCCCAGGGTGGCAGGGCTAAGCCCCCCCTTCACATGGATGAGGATCAGGGGCTGCAGGGGGAAAGACCCTGGACCTTCACCCCCAGGTCTGGACAGGTATCAGCCCATCCAGACCCACACGTGAGGATCTGGGGGGAAGCAGGAGGAGAGGGAGGATGGGAGGGAGTGGCTGAGCCCAAAAATGTCTTTCACAGACAAACACTAACATCCTGAGCAGAACTGAAACGTGATAAACAGACCATCTATCACAACCGCGTCCCACTGCCAGGCCCCGGCGCTCCCAGCAGCCTGACGAGAAGCAGATGGTGTGTCTCTGGCGTGAGCCCCTGCATCCGGCACCGGCCCCCGGCCGGGTGCACCCAGTTGGGAACTGGAGCAGAAACCACCCCATGCAATGTGCCAGGCTCCCCGTCTGCTGCCCCTGGTTCTTGGTAGGAAAGAAGGGGGGAAACAGCCCCATGGAGCCTCAAGCTTGCGGCATCCATCAGTCAGGAATGAGGTTTGGGAGCAGCCTTGGCCAGTGCGGGGTTATCTCCATACCAGCCATGGCCAGGCCAGCCTTGAGCTCCAGCCAAGTGTGGGAACAGCCACAGGGACCCAGAGCCAGGGGAGGTGCTGCAGGGACCTTCCTGCCACCCTATGCTTTTGCAAAGCCTCTGCCCTGCTGCTGGCCCTGCTGGGCAGCACTCTGGCCCCGTGCATACCCCCAGGAAGGTGTCACCATGCTTTCAGCAAGGAGCCACATGCGGCACCGCAGCATGCCCTGGGAGCCAGCCCCTGGGGGTCAGCCCCCCTTTGCACAGCCGGGCAGGGGGCAACAGGGTCAGGCTTGCCCGCAGCGTGCAGCCTCCTGTGCCCGGGGAAAGGGCACGTGGCGGTGTCCGCATTGGCAGCGTGTCGGCATGTCAGCTCTGCCTGTCTCGTCGCTGGCCATGTTTCTGGGTCTGTACAGTCATCACATGCCTTTGGCAGCTTCCATGTCCCCAAGGACTCCCACGGCTGAGCCTGCAAGACATAGAGGATGGCAGTCAGCGTGATGATGCAGAGTCAAGTGTGGACTGGTGTGGAGCCACAAGCTCCTGGGTCTCTTCGTGGGCAGCTGCTCTGGAGCCCACTTGGGTGCCCAGCACCCCATGGGACTGAAGACATCAATGCTAACAGCTCTGGGTACACAAGAAACGCTACAATAGCCACTCAAAGGCTTCCCTTTGATTGCTCGAAGCCGTATGTGCCCAAAGCCCAAGGGTGTGGGGCATGTTCCCCTCTCCCTGTGGTGGTGAGCAGGTCCCCAGGCATTCAGGGGGGCCTGGGGATGGCCCCTGTTCTCGCCTGCCACTATCCTGGCCTTGGTGGGAAAAGATGGAATGGAGCTTTCTCTGTCCCTGTGGCATGGGGCTGGGAGACTTCAGCTGCTGTCCCCGCGGAGGTGGCAGGAGGGGAAGAAATACCAAGAAAGGCTGGAGGAATGTGCCGGGCGGCGCATCCTGCCGGGTCAGAGGCAAAACATCTGCTGGGGCTTGCCTGCCCCTGCCCCTCGAGGGGAGGTCTTGTGGGGAAGGGAGGCACCCCCATCCTCCCCTGATGTCCCCATCACATGTCCCCAAGATGGGGCATAAAAGCCAGTGCTGCAGGGCCTGCCCTTCCTCCCTTATCTCCACTCGGTTTTGTCCCAGTTTCCTGAGGAAAGGAGGCTGCCACCAGCGTGCCATGCGGCCACCACTCCCTGCTCCCCAGCATGCATGTTGCTGCTGGGGCATCTCCATGTTAGGGACACCAGTGTCCCCTGAGCAGTGCCTGCCAGGAGGAGAGCTACAGCCCCAAGTTGCTCGTCCCCTCGCTCACATCGGGTATGAACATGCCATCTGGCTTCAGGAGAAAGCAGAATAACGGCTGGACTCGTGGCCCTGCCGACACTGGGGGGACCACCAGCCACCACCCCACCCCTCAGCCGAAGCTCTGCAGAGCATGCCTGGGGCACGGCGTGCACACCCAGGACAGTCCCCCCAGCACCCTCTTGGTCACGCCAGCGCTGCCCCTGCTCCCACCCGCTGCTCACCTCCAGCCTTCGCCTCTGCCAAGCCGCGTGCCCTGCTGGCCCACCCTGCTGGCCCACCCTGCACCGCCGGTGGGTGCCGGGAAGATGGGAGCAGGCGGGTGAGTGCTCGGTGGCCACAAGCTGCCTCCCCCGTGGCGCTGGGCTGAGTCAGAGCTCGGCCCTCCCCACGGTTACAACACAGCGCCCTTTCCCCTCTCCAGGCAGGCTGCCGCTGCAGGAAATGTCCTTTTTTAATAGCAGTTGGGATTTGTTTTCTCCTTGACATTCCCCAGCCGTGAGGCCAGACCTGGGCTTTTGAGGGAAGCCTGAACCCCTGGCCAGGAGGGCTCTGCCGCCAGCGGCTCTGGGCTGCCCCACTCTCTGGAGGAGGGCAGAAGGCACTGGGCGATGCTCAGCCCCATGCAGGTGCCTTTTCCCCTCCTCCTGGCCCCCAAAATCCTGGTCTTCACCAGCCGTTGGGGCTCCGTCCCTGCCCCAGCCAAGCTTTGATCCAGCTCTGGTCATCAGCTCCCCAAGCAGCCCTGATGCCACCTCCCGCTGTCTGAGGGACTCATTGCTGGGTGACACCACGCAAGGTAAAACCTACCCAAGGACCCCCCCAGCTCCCCCTTCGTGGGTGGCAAGGGCTGGGGTGATGGAGGGGAACGAGCTCTTGCTGGAAGGACTTACTCAACTCTAGAAATGTAAGGGACTGACCCCAGGGCACCTTCTGCTGTTGGGTGTCCCTCACAGGCAGCGATCATACGGGGATGCTGCTCGCTGTGCCTTTGCAGCACAAGCTGGTGGCAGGACAGCTCCAACGCTCCTTTCCACCGGGGCCTTCCAGCTCTCCCAGCATCTCCATCCCATCCCCAACATCTCCATCCCGTCCCCCACCAGATCATGGTGGCCTCCATGGAGGAGAGGTGCCTCCTCTCTTCTCTCCCTCACCAGCGCTGGTATTAAATCAAAGGTTTATGAGAAAATGGAGGGGCCAAGGGAGATCCTAATCTGGTCGCAGGCTGATTAACCCCGGGTTCAGGCTGAGGTCCTGATGCTCAGCTATAAATAGCTCTGCCTTCCCTTTCCCATCCCCCGGCGGGCCGCGTGCCTGCCCTTTTATGGTCAAAAAGGCAGATTTGGAGACCGAGCGGCCCCCATCTCCCATGCTGGGGGCGAGCCAAGGGGGCCCAGGGGGATGCTGCTCCTTCTCGCTGGGTTTTGCTGGGATAAATTATAATGCCAAGAACAACGGAGCAGGTTTGGGGGGCTGAGAGCAGGGTATGGGTGCAGAAGGGAGAGAGCATCTGGTTTGTGCTCCTTCCTCCCCGGTGGGCAGCCCCTCTCCTGGTGCCGGGGGGAGGAAGAAATGGCCTAAATCGGTGTCTCTGCGGAGAGCCAGGCTCCTCCGCACCCTGAGGGACAGGGCAGTGGCATGGTGGCGGTGTGGCATGGTGGCGGTGGCAGGAGGGACCCCAGGGACAGACGAGGCCTCTGCCACCTTTGGGCTACAAATGCAAGCCGCCATGTCCCTCTCACCCCAAGACAGGGACCCCTGTCCTTGCCTGGCCACCAGTGTGCCCAGTACTGTGCCACCGCGCAGAACCACTGGTTCCTGCAAAGCTACAGGTGCCCGCCGCTGCGGCAGAGGGATGAAACCCTCCAGCAACACCAGAGCCTGGCTGGGAGGCGAGAAAGAGCCTCCGGAGGGGCGGGAGCGGCAGGAAGGGGGTTCCTGGCTGGAAGAAGCATGGCTAACGAAGAGCCAAGGCACACAGCAGGTCGGTCATTGCCTTTCCCATGTCTCAGCCCTTCCCCGCTGCCCCCAGCCCACTGACCACCATCTCCCCATCTTTAGCTGGTGTCCCCCAGGAGCTGCCCCCACCTCCACAGGGCAGCACAGCGCTGGCCCCCTCCCCAGCCCACTGCTGGAAGGTGTGCGGGGGGCACCAGGAGCCTGCAGGGAGGGCTAATGCCTGGTGTCCCCGCTGCTGGCCCCGGGGCAGACGGAGCGTGGGAGCGGTGCCGGCACCAGCTCTCCTGCTCTGTTTACACGTCACATTCCCGGGCCGGAGGAAGTGGTGCAGGGGTGAAGTCCCAGTGGGGACAGGCCATCACGTCACCGGCCTCCAGCCCTTGCTGGGAAGGGCTGGTGGGAACCCAGAGCGCAGTGGGGAGAGCTCCCCATGGACACTGTTCCCAAGCAGTGCGGGGCGGCTGCTCCAGCATCCTCCTTGCTCCCTGGGCTCTGCTCCTCACCCTGCGCTGGCATGGCTTCCAGCCGGAGCTGACCAGAGAAGCTGGCCGAGGGGGATGCTCCTTGGCATGGCGGGCATGCAGGAGCTCATGCAGGGCCACCAAAGAACCTGGAGCTGGAGCAGGCAGGGAGCAGCGAGGCTCCCTTTCCTCTCGTGGAAGCACAGCTGTGGTGTGGCTGGAGCTCATTAAGCTTCCAGTGCTCTTGGCGACTTATCCAGGCTTTATCATCTTATCTCTGCTCCAGCAAGGGAGAGGGGGAGTGGGGCTATGTGTACAGCATCGTCTGGACATCAGAGAAGCCCAGTTAGTAATTCACTTCCCCCGCAGGCCCCAGCTTTCCCAGCCCTGCTTGCTGCCTGCCCAGCCAAAGACACTAAAAGAAAATGCCCTAAATGGGTCGAGCTCCCAGCAAGCAGGAGATGAGATGTGGAAAAAGATAGAGCACAAAAGTTACATCAAGACTGATACTCAGGCGCTGTTTCCCTGCAGTGCCCATGGAGCCAGGCTCCCCTGTGCCGGCAGACCCTCCGGCAAGGCTGGCCAGGGGGGCACGCAGTGCATGGGGTGAGCGGTGCAGCTCCCCTGCTCAGGCATGGTGGGGCTGGAGGTGGGAAATAATAAAAACGAAATTTAAGAAACAAGGTTGAAAAGGGAGGGGAAAAAAAAAGAAAGGCAAATCTTTGAGGAGGGATCCCAGGTAAGAAGGCCAGGCTGGAAGAAAGAGAAGTTGCCCTACGTACCAGTGACCAGCGAGTCAGTCCCACAGCAAGTGCCAGGGTGACCTGTTGGCCACCATGGAAGCATCTTTCCCATGTGCAGCATGGTGGGTCCCACAGCCCCATCCCCAGGCCCTGTCTACTGCTGTGCCTCGTCTAAGGGAAGCTGCTTGTCCATCTCTCAGCGGAGCTCAGCCCAAGGAGAGGCAGTGCCATCCACCTCGCGGCCCTGTGTTGCCCACCATGACAGGGCTGTCCCTGCAGAGCAGGGGAAACGTGCTCCCTCCCAGCGGTCTCAAGATGAAGACCTGGCTACACGCACATCACCAGCCGGCATACACAGACCCTGCTGCCCTGGGGTGGGAAGCCTCCAGCATTGCCAGCGTGTTCCGCTTCCCTGCAGCTGTTGGGGAAGGAGCTTAACAGCACTGTCGCACCCCCATCCCAAGCCAGCCTTAGCGAGGGCTGAATCCCCCAAGATCCATGGGGAGCAGATGGCCAGGACAGGCGGCACTGCCTGATGTCTGGAGCTGTCTGGTGCCCTGCAGGGCTGGCTGTGCCCGAGGCAGCCCCACCAGCGTGCTGCCTCCCGGCATGCTGACCATCTCCTGTGGCTCCAGCACTGCACAGCACCATGCTTCCCTACCTCGGTGACAGCGGGACAGGGAAGGCATTGGTGCTCAGCATCTCCTGCTTTGATGTCTCACATCAAACAGAGCCTGGGCAGGCTGGCCGCCACTCGCTCAGCCCAACATGTGTCTGTTCACCCGCCTAGCTGACAGCCACACACAGCATACACCCTCCAGGAGCCCTCTCCCCAGCCCCACAGGCAGCGTGACCATCCCCAGCTTGTCTACCAGCACCAAGCAGCTTCGTACCTCACCTCAACCCAGCAGTGGGAAGATGCTTGCTCGCAGCAGCTGTAGCCCAGGTGCTGGAGCCTGGCCCCGCTGCACCAGCACCACAGTGGGCTCCCTCTGTGCTGCCCTGCAGAGGCCAGCTTTGCCCTGATGCTGCTGGCTCTCCCTGCCCCAGGACGGTGCCGCCACAGCCTTGCATGGCCACATCAGCTCCTTGCTCAGCTCTGCTGGTTCCTGCTGAGTGCACAGTGGGGATTTGGCTGCTGCCAAATTTTGGTCCCTGTCTGTCCCTGGGGCAAGCCCAGATCACCCACCAGTCCCTTTCCCTGCCCAGGCTGGCATCGCTGGGGTGTGGGACAGAAAAGCCTGGCTCCCCCCAGGTGACCATGTCCCTGGCTCTGCAGGGGGTCTGAGTCCAGCCTCTGCCCCTTGACTCTGTGACCATGCCAGGTGAGCCTGGCCCTGCACCTGCTGTCCCTGCTCTGAGCCAAAGGGCACCCTGAGGGGCTGGGGGAGCACTGGGACCCCCCAGCCAGTGACCCCCTCGGTGGCTGGTAGAGGAGGCAGAAGAGGAGGCCTAGTCCCCTGCCCTCTCCCTGTGCCCAGCTGGCAGGTGCTGCTGGCAAATAGGCACTGCCTCGGCTTCCCAGGACATCCCCAGAGTGGGGCAGGTGGCATGTCCCCGTGGCCCGGGGAAGGCAGAGCCAGGCATGGGGGCAGGGCTGAGATGAGCCCTATGAATGTACGTGGGCCTGGGCAGGCAGAGGGTTTCGGGGTTCAGGAGCAGTGCAGTGCCCCCCAGCATCTGCTGGCCTCCAGCCACAAGGACATGTGTTGGGCTTTATCCCCCCGAGCTGGAGCCTCCCCCCGCGCAGGAGCTGCTCCGCTTGCCTTCTCTGTGTACTCCCGGCCAAGGTCAAAGGATGGTGAAATGGCTCCACAGCTCAGATTTCCAGCCTGTTGCCTCACTGCTTGCCGCTCGATTCCATCTTAACTCATGAAGAAAAAGCTTTCTCTGCTTCTGCCCCACACAGGTTAAAGCACTGGGGCGGCCCCAGGGAGCACGCTGGGGTCCCAGCCCAGCCCTCAGCCCCCTGCACTGCCTGTGCCCCTGCCTGCAGGATGCCTGTGCCATGCCACTGCCCATCATCTTCGCCAAGGCACGGCGGGGACGGGCTGAGCGCAGTGCCCGCAGTCTGCTGGATGAGGCAGGAGCTCTCACTGTGCCGCGGGCTGATGGTATGGCTCATCGTGGCCCTGTTCGCCATGAGGCAGGCTGCACTGCCCGGCCCTGGGCACTGCCTTTCCCCAGCTCAGCACCAGGAGAGGAGGAGCAGCGGGATGCCGGAGATGAGCAAAGGCCGGTTTTGCTGGGGGTGTGGAGGAACAAGCCTTGGAAAAGCCTGATCAGGAACAAGGCTGTTCTTGGATAGAAAAGGAGACCAAGAACAAAAAAGAAAAAAAAAAAAAGCTCTTAATCATCTCCAGACTGCCTCTTGACAGGCATGGAGGGAAATGCCACTCTATCCAGCAGCCACCCAGAGCTGCAGCCTGTCTAGACACAGCCTTCCCCGAATTCCTGCTGATAACTGCTTGGGAAATCTTTGGTGGAGGCATCTGCCTGTGTTTGTTGGAAATTAACTCCTCTCCCATCAGCTGATGGCAGCGAGGCAATGGCACTGCCCTTCAGCAGGGCACCCTGGCCGGTGCACGGAGGCTGGGGAGCTGGGGCAGGCGCTGGCAGGATAGCCCTGTGCCAGGGACACCACACTGGGATGGGGACACATGCCATGTCGCATTGGTGGCTCCTCATCCCCGTGTGCAGCAGCTCAGTGCCGAGATGCTGCGACTTCCTTGGGAGCAGCCAGTGACAGTGGGAAGCCCTTGAGGCACAGCGGGATGGAGGCAGACTGGCTGGGATTATGGTGGCCACAGCTGCCCTGAGAGATTACATGCCCTGGTTACTGTCACCATCCCTTTGCAAAGGGACATACAGGCCATACAGGAGCTTGTATGCCCAGGGATGGCATTACGCCCCAGCCAGACCCGCTGTCCTTGTGCTGGACCCAAGTGACAGTTGGTGGTTGTCCCTGTGGTGGTGAGAACCGCCCAGCAGAGGAAGGAGGCAGTGGGACATGGCAGCTTGCTGCCACATGCCTGCGGGGCATGGTGTCCCCAGGTGACCTGCTGGGAGGGGACAGGCTCTGCTGGTGCCCTGGGAGTGGAGGGACGCGTGGAGCCAGCCATAACCCAGGCAAAGGCAGCACTGCAACCTGCAAGGGATGGGCAGGGGGAAGGCACGACCCAGAGAGCCTGGGGGAGCCTTTGCAAGGCCTAGGCTGAAGGCTGACTATGAACAAGCCATCCCCATCCCCTCACGCTGTATGGGGCCGGCAGCCCCGCCATCGCCTACTGCATGCCCTGCACCCTCCCCACCAGCCCGGTGCCTGGGCCAGGGCTCAGCCGCTGGCTCCCACAGGGTCACCACACTCTGCTGCAACCCCGGGGGTTCGAGGGTGCAGCAACCATTCACCCAGTAAGCAACAGAGCCAGGGAAATGCCCGTGGCTGGGAGCACACCAGGGGTGCTGTGGCCAGGGGGCAGAGCGAGGCAGAAGCACAGGCTGGGTTGGCACTGGGGTCCCAATAGCTGCGGGCTGTGGGGTGCTCTTGGTTAGTGCAAGTGCACTGGGTAGGGTGACTTCAGCCCCCTGCAAACCTCCAGCCCTGGCTCCATCCCCTCCCCAGCCTGTTATCCTCAAAAAGTGGCAGCAGCACGGCCGGCCAGAGGAGCCGAGCGAGCGGCCCATGGCCCCTGCTGCACGGGGAGCCCGCCTGCCCAGGCTCGCCTCTGGCTTCCCATTTTTTCCATCCTAGACGTACACAGAACAAAAACCAATTCCTCCCCCAGCCCCAGGAGGGCCCTTCCCCGCCTCCGAGAAGCTGGGTGAGCCCCACCAAGCCCCTCTCAGGATGGAGCTGTAGACACAGATTTTGGGGAACCTCTTTGCTCAGGACCGCCTGGCCCCGAGGCAGCTCAGGCCACTCCTAGCCAGCTCCATGCCCAGTGGCTTTCCCTGCTGGCATCCAGTGGCCGTGCTCCACTTGCCTTCCTCCCTCCTCAGGCACAGCATCCGTGCACCTGGGGCGGGGGTACCCCTTCCCACCTCCCCAAAGCCGGCTGGGCTGAGCGTCCTGTGGCTGCCAGAGGGGGATGCTGGAGGAGCCCTGTGCTTTCCCCTGCCTCCCTGTCCCTGCCCATGCCCGGGGCAGGCATCGGGCAGCACAGGCATACTCCCACTGCTGGGGGGGTCTCAGCACCAAGCGTCCCCGCTGCCCCAAGCAGCCAGCTGCCCCATGCACGCAGCATGCCCACCCACCCGCTCCCGTCACCCACGGGCACTTACCTGCTGCCCCACACCTGCGGCGGGGCACTGCAGGAACGTGGGCACATGCCCGCCACCTCCTCCTGGCACATTATAACCCGCTACTGGGACCCCAGCGCTGCCAGCCAGGGTTTTTTAAGTGGCTGGCATGGGAGCCCTCGGCGAAAAACTCCTTCCAGGCTGCTCAGAAGCTGGAAAACCTTTTTCTTTTTACCTTATATGAGCTGCAGGAGGAGGCCAGCCTGCGATGGGCACCGCTGTCAGGGGCGCCGAGGGGATCCATTGGCTGGGGTGCCTCACGTGGCCCCGACGCCGCGACCCGCCGCAGCGCAGCCGAGTGTTGCTTTTACCCCCTAAGGAAGGGCCGCTTGACAATTTTCATATTTCTTCTAAATTTGGAGATTTCAGACAATGCTGGGAGGCTTGGCTCAGGATGCCAGAGGCCCATGTGGAAGTCATTAAGTCAGAGAGGGGGAGCGAGGGAAGGAGGGCTGGGGGGAGCGGGGGGGGTGGGGTGGGGAGGAGAGCGGCCAGGGCTGCGCCGACTGCCAGCGACGCGCCTGGGAACCCAGGCCATCCCGCCTGGAGAAAGTTGTTTGCAATAACGGACTTCCTCCCGGCCCCGGGACCGCGCACAGGGGGGATGCGCATCCCACCGCCGATGAGGTGGGGGTCCGGCAGGGCAGGCTGGCCATGGGGCTGGGGAGCGGGGGTGGTGCTGGCGTCTGCTCCCGCCGGCGGGGGGAAGGAAGCGGAGATGCTCCCTGGCCCGGCTGGAGGTGGCTTGTGATTCCCATTACTTTGAAAAGCTCCATCTGGCCTGGGAAAAAAGGCGTTTCAGCGGCCGTGGGGCTCTCGCTGGGCTGCTGTGTGCACAGGGTGAGATCCCCGAGTGCCGGTGGGACTGGGACCTCCATGGGACGGTGGCGAGGCCGGGGCTGCAGGGCTGGATGCACGTGGCACCTTTCCCTGGGTTTTAGCTGGTGTGGGAGCTCCATCACAACAGGGCTGTGCTGGCCCCAGCCCCTCCCAGCCCTGAGTGGACCATGAGTCCATGTATGGCCTCCAGCTGGGGCCGGGTGGCAGATTGGGAGGGAAACACCCAGCAGTGAAGCACCTTCATCCTCTGGCGCTGGCCGTCAGCCCCGGCATGGCAAGGAAGGGGGTCACCTCTGCTCCTGGCACTGCTGCCCTGCTGCGATCCCCCCGGGCTGGCAGGGCTGGGCTGGGCTGCCCCTGGGCACTGAAGCAGCAGCAAAGGAGGAGGAAGCAGCTGCTGCGGGGTCCTCTGCAGCAAGCGGTAACGGAGAGAGAATGGAGGAGCAACTGGGGTCACCAGCAGCTTCTCCTCTGGGTTTTCCAAGGTGGTGTCACTCCCTCCGGGGAGCAAAGGGCTGGTCTCTGGGGTCTCATGCCCTGAGCAGTCCCCTGGCTTGTGGGAATGAGCTCGATGCTGAGCCACACACAGGCACAGCAGCAGCAGCAGCAGAGCGCTTCTGGTGCCTAGGGACATGCATGCATGGCTTTAGCCTCAGTGGGGACAAACGTAGAGTAAGAGTCTGGTGGGGCAGGACTTCCACCAGCAGCACATCCCAGAGAAGCCATGGAAGGAGAGGTGTCCTGCCATCCCCAGACAACCGAGCCTGGGAGCTGGGGACAGCCCAAACCCAGGACCAGGGTGCCTCTGCGATCATGCCAGGCTTTGTACAGGAGCAGTGTGGAGTGCTTGGCATCCCTCCTGCTCGCCCAGACTTATGCACCACCTCAGCACTGAAGCCCCTGCTACAGGAGCCGAATGTCCCTGCAGCACCTCTGTGTTTCCCCCCGGGACACCCCTCCCATACCAACGCTGTGGACGGCCATCAGCCCCCTCCCCCCATTAGCCCCTTGCCCATGCAAATGGGGCAGCCGCCAGCCTGGCACAGCTCTGGATGGCTGCAGGCATCTCGGGAGGGTCAGGGATGGAAAGGCCACGCTGCTGCCTGCAGCTGGCAGGGAGTTGGGTGCTCAGAGTTGTCCAGCTCATCTGGGGGAGGTGGAAGAAAGCAAGCTGGCAAAGCTAGCTCTGAACCGGCTGGGATGGCTTTGCTCAGCTGCTGGAGAAACACCCACTGCTAGAAAGAGAAAGTGTGGGCTATTCTTTTTGGGTGTTAAAGAGGCCAGAAGGAGAGGCAGCGGCTGGCCAGGCTTCTGTGGAGCATCCAGCCACGCCAGCTGGCTCTGGGGACAGTGCCCCGAGATGCAAGATGGGGACAGTGGGGAGTAAAACCAGCATGGAGGAGTTGTACCAGCAACAAGGTTCAGCCCAGGGAGGGGACGGGTTGTCCAGCAGGTTGCTGCCCTGCCAGCTGCAGTAAAGGAGAAACAAGGAAGCAGGCTGCGCTTTTTGCACCACTACACACGCACACTCTCAGATGCACACACTCGCATCTCGCTCCACCCCAGGCACCCTGCAGCAATGAACACCATGGCCTGGCCATCACAAACCAGGTAAACGTAGGAACCACCATGTGCTCAGCCCTGCTCCCTGTTCTGCAATGGGGAGCGCAGGGTTGGCAGGCCAGCTCTGCCTGGTGGAGCTGAGGACAAGACATGGGAAAGCAGCTGCTAGCACAGCCCTGGGGGACGCTCAGCGTCTGCAGGAGAGCAGGGACTGGAGTGGCAGTGCCTAAACCTGCTGGCAGCGTGCCCAGACCTGGAGGAGAAAGGCAGCTGGTGTCCTCCAAGGAGCAAGAGCCACCATCGAGGTACCTGGCCAGGAATACAAAGGACTTCCCTGGGGCTGCTGGCAGCAGACTGGGGGAAAATTAAAAAAACCCTGCTTGTTTCACTGCTTGTTTCAGTCCCTGCACACACAGAGATCCAGTAGCCCTGCGGCAGGACGAGCCTTGAGCAGCCCGTCCCGCGGGTCTGCCTGCAGCCACGGGGGCATGGGGCCAAGCCCGGGCTAGGCTGGACGTGTGAAGGGAACGGCACAGAGCACAGCCCTGCCCACGCTGCCCCACAGCAGGGACATCCCCCTCCCTCCACTGCAGTTAAGCCTTGGTGCACAGCACAGAGCTGGGACAGCACGTGTGGCACGTCCCCAGGACACACCGGTGCTCTTCCCTGGGCCCTGAGCCCTCCCACGCTGCCTCCGACCCCCAAACCCCTCACTGTGCTGGGCACCCCGTGCCCGTGGGTACCGAGCTCATCCCCGTGCCGTGCCCTGGGAGCCCAGCAGTGTCCCCAGGATCCCGCATGGAGCTGGCATCTCCTGTCCCCTGCCACCCTCCGTCCCCTGTCCCCCCCACATGGCCATGCAGCCCCTGCTCTCAGTGGGCTGGCTTTGAGTGAAGCACAACTAACTGCTGCCATTAAACAAACCCTATAATTAGAAACCAGGTTTCTTAAATGAAGTGAAAAATGTAACGTTAGCCTCTGTTTGTTCGCTGGATGCTGCTCTCTTGTTCCATGACCCAGAGGGGTCGTGCCCTGTGGTTTCTGAGAAGCCTTAATAAGGTAATGTTTAGGAGGTTACTATCTTTACAACTCTTGTCTTATTACAACTCCATAAGAAAAACATTTGGGGCAAAGCAGGATTCCTTGGCGCGGGTTTTTGTTACTCCTTCATTAAGATGCTACCCAGTGATCCCTCCTCGTGGCAGAGTCAGTTTCAGTATCCACAAAAGCGATTTTTTTCCCACCTCCTGTCAACCTCCAGCCCCCTTGGCTGGGTGTGAGGGCCCAGCTTGTCCCACGTGGCTGCGACAGCCCTGCTCCCAGCCCATGGGATGCCATGGGGCTCTGATGGAGGGGGAGCCCCCAGGCTGGCTTTTCGGGGCTGCTCCCACCTTCCCGGGAATAAGAGAGCCCAGGGAGCAGTAAGAGAAACCCCTCTCCCACAAGCCCCGCTAACATCCAAACACATCACATTTACAGCTTTTTTTTTTTTGTCTGCTGCCTGACATCAAAGGGGTGGCTGGGGGGCAGGCGGGTGTTCCTCAGCCTGTATGTTGTTACACCCGAGAGCAGGCAGCCCCTGCCTCCCTGGCCCCACGCACGTGCCGCTTCCATTGCAGGGGCATGATTAATGGGTGAGCGGGGCTGGAGCAGCTCTGAAGGTGACCTTCAGGACTGGCCCGTGCTGCTTCGGTAAATCCCTTCCCTGTACCGACCGACTGCTAAAACAGCAGCACATAGGGCCAGGGGATGGGGACCAAGGCAAGAGACTTTCTGGCCTGACTTCAAACCACCGGTTCTCACCTGGAGATGACTCCCCGGGAGTTCAGGGGCTCTTTCATGTGCTGCAGTGGCCCCGTGCCCAGGGCTGCAGGGAGGAGAGGTTTGACTTCAGCATGACCCACCAGGGCAGACGTCAGTGCCACCGCTGAGCTTTCAATTTACCTCCGCCTTGCCCTGGGAAGCTGGGAACTTGAATGCCCCCTCACACGCAAAAACCACCCTAAGCCCTAAAAATAAGAGACTTTCTCCTCACAGACCCAGAGGACATCACTGGCCTAGAAGCACATCCCTGCGAGCTCCTTCCAGCCCTGTGGCCCTGCAGGAAGAGCAGCAGGAATGGCTCTGGGCTGCTCCGCGTGCCCCACACGGGGCTGGAGAGCCAGCCTATCCTATGGCCAGGAGCTGGGATGCAGAAGGCATCCTGGCAGGACCGTGTCGCACCTTTGCAATCTGGCATGAAATGCAGTCACCCCTCCAAAGCGCTCAGGGGTTGGTGTCCACCCCCCATGTTGGCTGTCTTAGGGGGCAGAGGGAAGCAACACAAGTTATTTGGAAGGCCAGCACTGCCAGCCCGTGCTCTGTGCTGGTGGGCAGTGGGGCACAACCAGTACAGGCAGGAACCAAACGTCTGGGGAAGGCAGGAGGGCAAGCACAGGGGACATGGAGGGACTAGGGCCCCATCGGGCTTGCCAAGCTGATAGGACCTGTGCCTGGGTAGTGCCTCAGCTGTCCCTGCAGCCTCCCTGCCTGGAGAACGTGGCTCTCCCCTGCTCTGACCTATGGGGAGCTGGGGCAGCTGCCCCATGCAGAGCACCCAGAGGGGTCCCACTGGAACCAGGCTCTGTCCCTGCTGTGGCCTCGAACTGGCCCTTCCAGTCCCCCCCCACTGCTGCCACAGGGTGAGCCAGACGTGGTGCAGGCAGCAGGAGCAGGGAGCTGTGGGGCTGCCGCCTGCACCGCACCGGGCGCTGTGCCGGGCAGGGGCGGAAGGAAGCATGTGTTTCCAGCACAGGGAGCAGGAGAGCAGGCTTTTTCCATCAGGTGCTCTGTCTCCAGGAGCAGAAAGCAAAAGAAAACAAAAGGCAGGAGAGGAGCGGGGCAGGAGGAACCTGCACGTCTGGATCATGTAACCAGTGACGTGCTGTAAACGCTGGGCGGCTGATGAATGTGCCGAAGGGGCCGCAGCAGGATGTGCTGGACACGCACCCTCCCTCCCACCCCACTGTCCCAGCACTGCCAGCAGCTGCTCTCCCAATGCCTTTGGCTCTCCGTGAGCCTCCTGCCTGGGGGTGGGCAGGCTGGGGTGCTGCTGGTCCGGCGGCCCCCAGCCCCAAAGGACAACCCTGCACAGCTCTGCCTCCCGACGCCAAGGCCTGGCTGTTATCTCACGCATGTGATCCAAAGGGCATGATCCGCAGACAGCCCGGAGCATCACCCAGCTCCCCGCCTGAGGAGGCAGAAGGGCCGCCGAGACAGCTGGATTAGGGCTATATAAATAATTCTGTCCTTTGATGCAGAACCCAGGCGCAGCGAAACCCCAGGCTGCCGATAGCTCATCCAGTCCCTTGTGTGGCTGCCACGGTCACCCCGCCTGCCTGTGGCACCCCAGCACCTCAGGGTGGCTCTGTGGCTGCAGCATCCACATCAGGCAATGCCCCTTCCCCCCACGGGAAAAGCCTTCCTGCCAGGGTGGGACTGTGGGGACAGCATCAGCGTCATGGGGGTGCAGAAGGGGACGGTCCCTGTCCCAGGGCAGCTGCCCAGGGAAGGGCACCCACCCCGCTCAATGCCAGCCATGAATTCCGGCCCGCCCTCGCCAGCTGGGCTGTGGCTCTGTTTATGCAAGTGCAGGAGCCGGCAGAATTAAGCACTTTTTGTTTTTCCCTTTTTTGAGAACGGGGATTTTTAATTCCCACCAAACAATGTTCTTTTTCCCGCAAGCTTAAAATAAGCCTTTTTGGCCTGGGCGTCTCTGGAGCCGCTCACGCGCTGAGCGGGCCTTTGTGCAAATATGGATGTGAGCATCGTGCTGCCAGCACGGCCGGGCGCTACCTGCCGGGGGGCGGCGGGGGGGCATGGGGGGCCCTGGCCCCTGCCCTCCTCCCCGCTGCAGTGCTGGGCTGGCTCTGGCCAGGCCAGCTCACCAGAGCACACTGACACTTGATGAGTGGAAAATGTTGCTCACGCAGAGATAGGAGGTGCTGCGGCTGTGCTGGAGCCTCCCAGCAGCTGCCCCCCCCCCACCCCACCCCCGGCCGCCTAGCCCACGGGTGTGTGTGTGCTCAGGTGGCCTGGGGCATCACAAGCCCCATAGGGGATCCGGGCTCAGGATCAGCCTGATGCCCAGAGAAGTGGCCATGCCCTGCAGCCTGGCAGCAGCAGTGATGCTGCCCATCACCCACAGTGGGTGGTGGGGACCGCAGACCCCACGCCAGCAGCTCCTGCCCTGGTGGGACATTCCTGCTTGTGAAAAAAGGCAAAAAACTCTTTTCTGTCAACATGGTAACTGTGGTCTGATTCCCCCCATTTCTTTACCTGCTGCCACATGCTCTGCCACATGCTCCCTGGCCAGTGCATCCCTCCCATCAAGCACGGCATGGCCACCCTGCATCCTCATCCTGGCAGCTTAGGCACAGCTGGGGGCAGGCAGTGGGTTCCATGGGTTACCCTGGGAAATACATGCCCAGCTTTACTCAGGACAGGTAGAACCTATCTTCACAGCCCCTCCTGCCCTGTCTGGGGGCCTGTTCCCACTCTCCAGGCTCTGCTTCCACCCAGTTTTCCCGTGGCAGTGGGGCAATGTGGTGGGGAGGTAGCAAGGATGAACATGTACAACAAAACCTGAAAGCACATCCCCGCTCCTCTCCAGGTAACCCACTGCCAGGGGACGATGGTGGGGGTTCCCAGCCTTTCCCGGCCACCCGCTCCCTCGCCTCCCCCACAGGGCTGACCCCAGCACACCCCACTCCCACCAGGGCCACACCACAGCCAGCACAGGCACACGGAGCCCACTAGTGCCCTGTCCCAGCCGGGAGGCAGGGGCTGGCTGTGACCCAGCCGCCTGCGCACACTGGTCCCTTCCCACATGCGAAGCCGGTGGGGAAAAGCTGCCCGCCCCTGCCTCCCCCAGCTTATCAAATTTGGCCATGTCTGAAAAGCCCTGGTTTCCTTTTCACCAAAAAAGATCAAAACTGGGTAATTGGCTGCCGGCGCAGATGCCTCTGAGCCTCTCTCATGTGTAAACAGCATTGCCGAGCGCTGACACAACGCAGGCGGCCACGGCACACACAGGCTGCCAGCACCCACTGGGTGCCCCGGGCCTGCTCACCGGCCCTTCCTGGGGCATCACGGAGCAGGGGGTGAAATCACTGGGGTGCAGGCAGGGGCTGTCTCGGCACCCCAGAAAAGGCTGGTGGTAGAGGGCCAAGTGCTGCTGCAATGCCCAGTGCAGCAAAAGCAGGTGGCTGCAGCGCCCCTGCTATAGCCAGGTCCCTTCTGCCAAGCCCCCGAGGTGACAACAAAAGGGACATGCTGTGCTCTTGTGCGTGGCATCAGACCTCACCCCAGGGGATGGCAAAAGCCCCGAAATGCTGTGCTGGGGCTGCCCTAGGCTGTTAGTGTGGGCTGGGGCTCCCCCGCGGGTGGGAGCAGCCAGGTTGTGCTCCCTGCTGCATCCTGGGCTGGGGGGCTGGGAGGAGGCAAGGGGCTGTGTCGGCTGGGGGCACAGTGAATTTTACCCCGTTTGCGGGGTTTTCTAGAGGCCCAGTTCGTGGACTGGGAAAAGGAGGTAGAAATTTCCCACCTCCCTACAAAGTACAAGGGCCTTCAGCTGCTGGGGACGTACAGGGAGGCAGAGGGGAGCTCAGCATCGAGTGCTGCCACAAAAGCTGGGGAGGGATCGGGGAGGGGAGGGGGAGGCAGAAAACACCAAAGAGGTGGAGCAGCCCCCCAGATCTGCCTGGCCTCGGGGAGCAGCAGCCCCCAACGACGTAAAGGGCCCCTCGAAAGGAGCAGGGCAGACCGTGGTGCCCGGGGGGAGCGGCACCGGGCACCCACGCTCCGCGGGTGGCTGGGGCGGGGGAGGAGGGATGGGGGGATGGATGGGGGGGAGGAGGGACAGGGGGGATGCCGGGAGGGATGGATGGGGGGGAGGAGGGACAGGGGGGATGCCGGGAGGGATGGATGGGGGGGAGGAGGGACAGGGGGGATGCCGGGAGGGATGGATGGTGGGGAGGAGGGACAGGGGGGATGCCGGGAGGGATGGATGGTGGGGAGGAGGGACAGGGGGGATGCCGGGAGGGATGGATGGTGGGGAGGAGGGACAGGGGGGATGCCGGGAGGGATGGATGGGGGGGAGGAGGGACAGGGGGGATGCCGGGAGGGATGGAAGGATGCCGGGAGGGAGGTTTGCGGAGGGGGGGTGGAGAGGGGAAGGACGGAGCGCTGGCGGTGCGGTTGAGTGGAGGACAGCACCATCGTGTGGCACAGCGGCTGCCTGGCCACGGGGACAGGGACAGCCCAGGGCTGGGGGAGCTGCACTGCCGGGCTGCTGCGGCCCCGGCCCACGCCCAGCCCCCTCCCGGGAGAGGCCCCTTCTCCCCGGCCCCCGGGACGGGGCATCACAGCCGGCACCCCCGTGCCTCAGTTTCCCGCACCGCTGGGAAGCAGCAGGGCATGGCTGGGGGCAGCACCCCACCAGTAACCCCCGCAACCCTGCAGCTCTGGGGCTCAGCCCCTAGGCCAGCTGTGAGCAGAGCTGGTGTGTCCCCACTGCCAGGGGTTGGGGACAGGTTAAGGACAGCAGGAGGGGCAGGGTTTGTGGACAGACAGACCAGGAGTGCAGGAAGTGATGGGTGCCATCGACTCACCGCTGGGCAGAAGGGTCTGGTGGCTCCTGGGGACAGCAGAGCTAGTGGTGGCACACAGATGACGGCAGGTTCTCAGCTGTCCCCACAGGGACAGCAGGACAGCCCCAGGCTACCCGCACACCTTGCTGGCAGTGCCCGACACAGCCCACCCCTAGTCGTTCTGCACGCCCCTGCTCCCCCAGCCCAGCAGCCATATCCTTCCTGACCCAGGCAGGGCTGTGACCATGCTGGTGGCACCACCAGAGCCCAAACCCCCTCCCCAGGAAGGCTATTGCCCAGCAAGCCCCTCTGGGCTGCCCAGTCCAGGGGGAAACCCACCACAGCCACTGCCAGAGCCACAGGTGGAGCCAGTGCCCGGGGAGGCGGCGGGTGGCCAAGTCCCAGACCACGCTGGCCCCCTGCCCTGCCAGCGCCGAGGCTCCCTGGCACCTCGGGGACCGGACACACCTCCGGCCGAGTGGAGCCGGGGCTGGGGCTTTCCCTTTTTAGCTCCCTGGCTCGTTGGTGCCAGCCACACTGCAGGACGGCAGCCGGCAGCTGCTCTGTGGAGATGGAGCGGGCTCCAAACCTGGTAGGTGACTGCACGGCGGCTCAGGGCTCGCTCCTCATTTTCTTTCTTTAATATAATTATTTGCATGCTTGTTTACGGGTGGCTACCTGGGTTTGTTTGCTGTGGAGATGCATGTTGTGTCCTGCCAGGCCCATCGCTCCCATGCCTGGCACGGTGAGGATGCAACAGCCTCGGAGAGCAAAGCCACGACAGTCGGATCGGAGAGTCCGGCACCGGAGGGGGAAAACAGCCCTGGCCGAGCAGTCCCTGCCGCTGGGCACGGCACACCATGGGAAGGGCTGCGGGATGGCAGGCAGGGCTGTGGGATGGCGGGCAGGGTGCGGGGCTGCCTGCGGCCGGCTGCAGGGACACAAATAGCAGGGAACAGCACTACAGAAAGCAACTTTGTTCACTGCTGGGCAGCCTGCCGGGTGTCAGCACATGCGAGCTCAGCCCTGCGGGGCCAGAGGGAAAAGGAAAGGAAAAAGCATCTTTTCTCTCTTACCGTCCTTGGAGCACAGAGGGAGGGAGAGGAGGGTTCGGATAAAGATCCCATTCTTGACTGTCTCATCTCTAAAGCGCCTTTTAAACCAGAGGCTGCCCAGGTACAGCCTGAGCTGAGGGTGTGCCCATCCCTCCCAGCACACTGTGCCTGGGGGTGGGTAGGGAAGGGACCGGGCACGGCCCCAGCAGCATGGGCAGGGGCGCTTTGGGCAACGCAAATTGCCAGCTGAGACCAGGGGAAGGGGCTTTGCAGCCACACACATCAGCTAGGGCTTGGGCTAGGGGCTCACCACAACCATGTGCCCACCATCCCCGCTAACTGCCCTTGTGCTCCCACGGGTCTCGCTTGCAGGCCAGTGTTGCCCTTTGGGTGTTGCATGTGCCATCTCAAAGTCAATGCTGTCCTGTTGTCACCTGGTGACCTTGACGCCAGCCCTGTGGGCCAGATAGTCATGTACCATTCTCCTTCCTCCTCAGCTTCTCCTCTGCATCTTCACCATCGTCCTGGTCCCTGAAGCAAAGGACCAAAGCAAGGCAGCAAAGGGCAGGAGAAGGGGCCTGGCACGGCCCCCCACGGCCACCCCTGCCCTCGCTTGGGCCCCAGACGACCCCTATACCACCATGGCAGACTATGAGCGCAGCATCCAGGACATGGTACGCCAGCTGAGGAACAGCTCTGAGCCAGGTGACACCAAGTGCCAGGTCAACTTGAGGCTTTGGAGGTCCAACCGGAGGAGCTTGTCCCCCTGGACCTACAGGTGAGTTTGGGGCAGGGACCTTGGGGACGTGCATGGTGGCTCTGTGCCAGCAAGCACCATGGTGGCCGCGGTTCCAGCATCATGGGGCTGCAGAGGCTACTTGGGAGTGCAATGCAATGCAGTACCCCATTTCACTCTGCAAAGGCATTGCCCTGCCCATCCTCAGCCGCCCACTGCTCCCCATCTCGCTGTCTCTCCAGCCTTGTCTTACCTTCTCTCTCCTCCAGCATAAACCATGATGCAACACGGATCCCAGCAGATATCCCTGAAGCCCGATGCCTCTGCACTGGCTGCATCAACCCCTTCACGATGCAGGAGGACCGCACCATGGCCAGCATTCCCATCTACAGCCGGTTACCTGTCCGCCGGCTGCTCTGCCAGGCGCCAGGTGAAGCGGGGCACAAGCCCTCCGGGAAGAAGAATTGTCCCAAGAAGTACCAGATGGTCATGGAGACCATTGCTGTGGGCTGCACCTGCATCTTCTAAGGCTGCAAGGCTAACCCCTGCAGCTGCTCACAGGCATCTAACCAGCTTGCTCTTGCTTCCTGAGCTTGCCCAGCCCCCTGGGAGAGGGCCACCTGGAGCATCAGGGTGAGAAGAGCCCCTAACAAGATGATGGCCACCCCCAAGAGCTCCCCGAAAATGCTCCTGCAGACTCCTATCCACAGCTTCAGCCCAAGCAGCCACTCCGGAGACACCCAGTGTGGGGGCAGCCCCTGCAAGTCACCCAGCTACGCGGTGCCATAGCTGGCCTCGCAGTGAGGCACCACCCCGAGCCCCCTCACCTCCAGGGAGGAGCTCAGCAGGGTGGGCTGGGGGAGAGAGTCAGGCTGGGCAGGATCAAGCCTCCTCCCTCCCCGAAGTCCCCATTTGTCCATGTTCACTTCATCGGTGCAACAGCCCTGGGAGCCCCTGGTCCTTCCCAGTCCTCCCCAGCCTACCTACAAGATCCTCTGCAGCAGATCAGGCAGCCCAGTGAATGGGCCAAGTGGTGGTTTGGGCAACTTCTGAGGTCTTCAATAAAGTGCATTGCTGGCCGCCGTCTGAGCCGCCCCCTGCCTTGGCTCATCATGCTGCCCCTCCGGCCCTGGTTGCCCCGGGGTGGGTGCTGCCCAGCCTTCTCCCAGCAAGTCTCTTCTGCCCCCCAAAACACAGCCAAGTCCCAGGCTCAGGGAGCTCCAGACACCCCTGGAAACAGAGAGCACCTGGCAACAGGCACTACTCCTGCAAGCCAGGACCTGCAAGAGCCCACCCCGCACACCCATCCCTGGGGTGCTGGGCCAGCGAGCAGGACTAGGCTCCATGAACGCACGGCACGGGAGAGGCCATGGGACCTCCTGCCCCAGCTGGGGCCAGCCCTACCACCGAGTTTCCCAGGGGCAAAGCCAGGAAGGCAGGAGAGGCTGCGGCAGGAGCCAGGCAGCTCGCTGGGGGGAAACCACTGCTACTAACGCCAGCCAGTCTCGTTCCTGAAAGCCCCCCGAGGTCCCTCCCAAAGACAGATGCACAGTGACCCTTTTTCACAGGAGAAGGCACAGGCTCCTTTCCAGTAGAGCCCGGGGAAGGGGAACAGGGAAACTGAGGCACGTGGCTCAGACACACAGCAACACTGGGCAGGGATTATATTCCTGAAAGCAGCACACACTCAAGTAATCCAGGACACAGCCTGTCTCTTCTTCCCCAGCCCCAAACACCCTGGTGTCCCCAAGGCAATAAATACTCCCCAAGCTACTACACACAGAAGCTCCTGGCCCACCGCCTCCCCTGGGTGTCACAGCTCGGTCTTCACCTTGTGCATCAAGTCCTTCTGGTCAATTTTCTCCAGCTCCTGATGCCAGCGGTTGTAAGCCAGCAGGGCCACGTTTTTGGCCGCCACCGCTATCATCTCCATGGAGCTAGCCACCCACTCCACGCCGCTGAGGTAGAAAAGGTTTTCGTGGAGCACGATGGGTGGGAGGGACTTGGCAGCATCATAGCGGGGATACGTTTGCCACTCTGTCACCTGCACTGAGTAGTAGGACCTGAAGAGGGTCTTCAGCTGCTGCTTATCCAGCGGCTGCTGGGAGAGGACACGCCACACCGCAGCCTCCTGGGGCTGCTTGCGACGGAAAGCTGCAGAGATGTTGACAGGACAGATGTTGTCCATGGCGTTGAAGAAGAGCTCAGGGGTGTCAGTGGTGAGGATGCTGGCAAAGGGGAAGAGCTTGGGGTCAGGGAAGCCAAAGTAGGAGGAGTTGAGGTAGCCGTGCACCACAGAGGTGACGGAAGGCTGGAAGGCTCCAGGGAAGTCGGGGATGGGTGGCTCGAAGTTCTCAAAGGTGAAGTTGGTCCTGCTGGGGTGCAGGGGAGTTGTCACAACCACCATGTCGTAGAAAGCTGAGCCCTGGCCTTCAGTGCCCTCATAGTGTACCTGGTACAGGGCTCTCCCCTCTGAAAAAAGATGGTGGACAGTTAGGAGTGGCCCTAAGCCCCAAGTGGTATTGCCCTGGCCCCCTTTTTTCTAGCATGGCCTCCATCCCCTGGTTTTCCAGTACACACCAGTGCTGGACCATAGCATCTGATCATTATGTATGAGTCACCGATGCTTTAGGGCAGTGGAAATATTTTATCAAGCCTGTGGGAGAAAGTTTCGAGAGAAGCCCAGGCTAGTGGGGCAAGGAGGAATGGGGCAGCACAGCCCACCCCAGACCTCAACTATCCAGACCTTCTGCTGTACTGGATGGCGGAGCCAGCCTGCAACAAGGAGGGTGCCATAGAAGAGACCTGAGGGACCTCAGAAGGGAGAGAGGGGAACCTCAGTGCTGAGGTCTGTACTGCAGGCCTGTACCAGATCAGACAAGAGGAGGAGCTGGACAGACCCCTGGGCCCTCACCCAAATGCTTTACCATGACCAGGATGCTCTCCAGCCTGCCAACACTGCCCCTCTGCCCCAGCAGTGCCATGCTGTCACCACCAACCTCCCACCTTGGTGTACTCAGACCCACGCCCCGGCCAGTGGCACCCAGGGCAGACTCCGTGCCCAGACTCACCTGAGCTATGCAGAGAGATGCCTGTCACCCTGGCTGGGATGACGTTGGCTTTGGTCAGCTTCAGCAGACCTGAACACACCAGCTTGTTGCCTCCTTCCACCTCCCAGGTGCTGCCCTGGGCGCCTGCCAGCGACATGGCTCCTGGGGAGAGGAGGAGGAGGATGGCTCAATAGTCTGCCCACAGAGGGGATGCTAAGGAGAGTCACATGAGGAGGAGGAAGAGAAGGGGTCCGCAGTTTCACCTGCAAAGGCAGGCACCAGCACCGACTGCCCGTAGCTGGAGCGCAGGACGGCCGCGATGACGTCGTCCACGAAGCGCTGTGTGACACCCACCTCCAACAAGGACTCGGCCACTGAACGCTGTGTCATGTTGACAAAGGCATCACCTCCCAGGGAGCGCAGCAGCTCCTCCAGGCTGGAGAAGGCGTAGCCATGTGCCTGGTACTTGTAGATCCTGGAACAGACAGGAGCACAGGGCACGTGGTGATGCCACGATGCCAGGGAAGACCCTCCGTGTCCCCCCAGCCCTGTGGGCTCTCCTACCTCATGAACTTCTCCATCACCTCCTCCACCCACATCTGCAGGCGCAGGAAACTGATGCCATAGTGCCACCAGAGCCGGAAGAGGTTGAGCAGGTACCAGTCGGTCTCCTCCAGGACAAAGTGCTCCCCGCTGAATATGGCACTCTTCCCCGCCACCTCGCGCCGGTGCTTGAGGCCTGCGGGCAGCAGGGGGGCCCCAGCCCCACCGGGCTCACACACCTCCCTGGGGCTGGCCAGCTGCTGGCGCAGGCCAGCACCAGCACTGCCGCAGCGGGGATGCGGGCAAAGATGCTCTTGGAGGAGCATCAGGGAGCGTGGGACTCCAGGGCACTGGGACCCCAGCCAGATCCTACATGTTGGGGCACCCCATGGAGTTGCTGCTGCCTACTGGGACAAACTGGTTGGAGTCTGTGAACAAAGCCCACGCTAACTCCACCGGGACCCCATGCCCTGGCACTCTGCTGGACCACCCCGTCCCTTTTTCTTCTAGGGCACAACAGGGCTGGGGGCACAGGGACACAGCAAGGGGGTCTCCGCATGCCAGGGGTGCCGAGGCAGACTGGAAGCAGCCCCCCCCCCCCCCCCCGGGGGCTAGGGCACAGCCCGGGGGCACCCCAGCCCCCCAGCTGAGGGAGGGGGGCCATGCACGTGCTGTGGTGCCCACACTCACCCAGGATCTTGACGAAGTCCTGCATGTGGAGGCTGAGGGCATGGATGGAGGCTCCCCTGCTCTCGTACTGCTGCTTGTTGACGGTGACGGTGGCCAGCCGCCCACCCACGCCCGCCGCCTCGTACACGTCCAGCTGCACCTGCGGCCCGAAGTGCTGCTGCAGGAAGTAAGCGACGGCCGAGCCACCCAGCCCGGCGCCCACCACGGCTGCGGCGGCGAGGGGCGAGGGGCGCCGGGTCAGCGGCGTGTCCCGAGAGCGCAGGGGGCCGCGCTGCCCCCCCCCCACCCCCCCGCCCTCCCGGGTCGCCCGGCTGCAGCGCAGCACGCCCTGCTCCTCCGCGGAGGGGTGCCGAGCTCCCCGCTCCCACCCCCGGAGGCAGGCGGGCAGAGGGCCGGGCGCTGCCGGCACCCGGCACGGGCGCCCCCTCCCCCGCACGCCCCCCTTCCCCCCGGTCCTACCGATGCTGCGCGGCGGGGCGCGGGCGGCGGCGGGCGCGGCCAGGAGGGCGGCCAGGGCCGGCAGGAGCAGCGCGGCGGACGGCGGGGCCATGGCGCGGGCGGCGGCGCGGAGAGCGGGTCCCGGCAGCGCCCGCCCCGGCCCGGCCCCCACCGCAGGCCCGGCCCCCGCGCCCGCCGCTGCCGCCCCGCCCCGCTCCCGGCCGGCGGAGCCCGGCCTGCCCCGGCCTCCCCCCGGAACGGGCCCGCGGGCTCCGCTCCCGCAGCGCCGGGGGATGCTCGCAGCCCTGCTCCGCCGCCGGGCAGCGCCAGGCCGGCCGGGGACACAGCAGCCCGGGTGTCATGGCTCATCTGCCGGCACTCATCCTCAGGGAACGACGCCGAGGGCCAGAGGAGACCCTCCACGTCCAAAAGCTCTGGGTGCGGCACACGGACAGCCCCGGGCGCAGCCAGGGCGGCCACCCTCAGTGCCCTGGGCCCCTCGCCCACCAGGACACCCGGCAACACCCCACTGGGGAGCAGCTGGATGGCGAACCGAGGGCCCAAACCCAGCACCCACCCCCCCCCGCCTCCTGCCGCAGGCTGCTGCCAGAGCACCTTTTCCATGTGCTTTGTCTGTACGTGGTGCTCAGGACCCGGCTGAGGGGAGCAGGCTGCATCCTGCTCGGCTTATGCGTCAGCAAGGGCATTTCAAGCTTCTGCTTGTACTTTCTGCCCTGGGCAAAACAAGGTGCCCCGGCAGCAAGCAGCTTGTGCTATGGGGATCCCACCTGAGAGCCTGCTGCTACTCAGATTACAAAGGATAGCAAAGACTGAGCAAAAAGCTCTAGAAGAGCTAGGGCATGTAATTACAGACCTAGAGCCTGCTGTAGCCCAGGGCTGGCTCTGTACCAAGTGACAAAATTTAGTTTGAGAACCCGTCATCTGAACTTTGTCTCAGGAGAAACAGAAGCACAGGCCTCCTCCTTTCCCCCAGTGAGGAGCCACTTCAGTTCCTGCACCGGGGAGCATGCACAACCCAGAAACTCAGGTATGAACATTTTGGGAGGGCACAGACAAAAAGTACCGTTGCTCAGCTCACCCACGTCCTCACAGTGTGCAGTATCAACCCACAAAGATGGGGAGACAACATTCCCAAAGCAGCTTAAAACACAGCACGCAAATATCTTTGCAGCATGCCTTGGGTTTTAACAAGCTCTTACTTAACCGGCCTGATTTCACTATGGCTGTGGGCGGCAAGAAATCTGGCTGTACACACAGCGAGGCTCCTAGGAGTCCGGGTCAGTACCGCTCCTGATCGCCTCCCCTCTCACGGCAGACCATGCCCTGCTTGCAGGCGTTCTGCAATACCGCGCTCTTCCCCTTGCTCACAAACTCCAATGCTTTTCTGCAGATGGCGGTGGCTGTGGTTTGAGAACTCCCAACTCTCACTGTCGCAGCAGAGCCAGAAATTAACAGACACAGCAGCAGGCAGCAATATTTCCCGGACTAGTCTGGTCAGTGGTGCCATCACAGTGAACGCAGAGCCATGCCTGCACATTTTAGGCAGAACAAAGGAGAGCCCCTGTAATGGGACACAAACTCTGTGATCACAAGGGGACTTGGCTTTAGCACAGATTTCACCCCATAAAGGCCATTTGTAAATGGTCTTTTGCGAAGGTTTTTCTTCTTGTGAGAAGTGCCCGGGGCATTCAGAGCTTCAGGAGAACAAGGCAAGCAAAGGCCCACTGACATGGCACCAACTGTCACTAAGGCCAAACCAGGAATGGAGGCCTGGCTATTTTTGCAGAGGATGCGGGAAGAGAGACTGAGATCTGCTGCAATCACACCCCTACAGAGAAAACCTACTGCTTTCTCCAACAAACCCCTGAAATCATAACCCACCTGCAGATACCACAAGCGTTAATACATAGTATATTAAGCCATCCTTAACCAAGCTGCCATACAGTATGCTTGCTACAACACACCACACACAAAAGGGCAAAAAAGCAGCAAAGCAAAGCTGTAGGAGGATAGAAGGGCAAAAATAAAACCAGATATCAAAATCTAAACTCTTAGCAACGTTCTTCAGAATGAACCACCACCAAAGGTTGGCAGACAGCATTTTTCTACACAATGGTCTGTAAACAGACTTACTAGAATAGATACAGAAGCAGGCACAGAACTACCACAGAACACCACACCCGGGCAGTTTATCAGTGCAGAAATTGCTGACAACTCACCTGTGTGAGAAAGGACCACACACACACACACACACACACACACACACATCTGCATTTCCAGAAGTCCACCTAAAGCATTGTTAATAAAGTGTTCAATAAAGTACTGCCATGGACTATATCCCTTATTTTAGACAATGGGCTCAAGAATAGAGAGAAACCTTTCAATTTGCAGTTGGAATGAGCAGCAGTTTGGGGCAAGGAAAAAAGGAAAAAGAAGCAACTCTGATTCTTTTTTTTTTTAATTAGCAAATGGACAGTATCCGCACAACTAAAGGAACCCACCAATTTCCAACATTAAGTCAAATGTCTTTGTCAATCACTTGCACCACTCCCACACTTCAGTCTTTGTCTTTCAATCAGCCAGAAGCTTTAGGTAAACAGAAAGCACAGAAACACAAAACCCCACAATATATACAGGTTTCCCACCTACTAAATCGATCTAGATTTTTGGAGATTAGAAACGCTTTGTTCATTTGTTCATTTGACTTCGCAAGTAATATCAAAACATTGCAATTTTAAAAATAAAAAAATTCTACAATATTCACAATATAAACCTTAAATACATTTTTAAAAAAATTAAAGGACTGATAATAGCTATTGATTTATCACAGCTGTCTCAACAGAAGCTCTGCTGATGAAGCACTGAGAATTTAAGGTTCACAAAGCAACATTCACATTCTGCACTGCTCTTGGTCAGAATTAAGATGCTGCCACGCTCACGAGACAGTGCCACTGGAGACGCGTCCAGGAGTTCAACTCAGAGATATCCCACTGACAGGGCATGGCAAAGTCACAGAACAAGGCAAATACCCACATTCAGTGGGGCTGCCCACTTCCCAAGAGCAGAAATGCAGGTCCGCAGATATGGTCACATGCACATCTTATCTAGTTGTCTGCATTCCCAGCTCGAGCTCTTCAGTTCATGGCTGGACAAACGGAGTGGAAATGACTAAGAGGTATGTGACACTTCCTCTCCTCTGCTGTTCTGTCCCTGCTAATGTACTCCTGTGTTCTATGAAACAGTCATTGAATAAAGTGACTGAAGAGAAAAAGCTCATGGGTCGGCCTCTTCTCTAGCGTAACTCTGCAGAGTGCAACGGAACTGCACCAGTGGGGACTCTGCCCCACCGTGCTGAGTGTGCAAGCTTTACGCAAACAGGGCAGACAAGGGAGCAAGAACCTACAAAGGAGAAATTCAATCCACCCTTACGCAATCTCATCCATGATAAGAGAGATCATTAAGTGTGCTTCAAAGGCAAGAGAATAAAATTTTGCCTAGGAAATCTGGATCCTGTGATGGAATCCAGGTTTCGTTATTTCGTTTTCACTTCACCATTCAAAGGAAGCAGAAACTAGGACAAACAACAGCTACAGTATTTATCTCTTTGGTAACATCTGTAACAGAGTCTCTAAGCGATGGGTACATCTTAACAGTAATCATCATAAAAGCCCGATAAGATCCTGTTAGAAGTTTCAGAGATTGAAAAAAATGGGGCATGAACTGGGAAAATAGCTTGCCCGTAATTAAACGGGGCCTATGGGAGGGTGAGAAAGACTGCACAGGAACCAGATCCCTCAGATTCCTGCTCTGGCCATGCAGCAGCGCCTCAGTGAAAACAGATCCCAGATATACAAGCTGAATCAATAACCTCTTCGTACAGACAGAAGGTCTGGAGTGCATTTTAGGGTATTTCTTTAAGGCAAAAATGGGTGAATACTATCTGAGGAGACAGGCAGGCTTGGCAAATAGTCCGAACGTGGACCAAATATTTTCACAGTCAAGTGGCTCTGTGGGTCAGTTTAAAGAGGATTTGAATCCCAACACTTCTGTTCACATACTACTTTTAAATCTGGCTCAGGTAAGCTGTAGCCTTTCTATGACAAAAACGCACCTGTTGTGTAAAATGCCTTTCATTTTGTTTAGTTCCTTATAAAGTCTCACATTCAAAGTTAGTTTCCAAAACCAGCTCTCCCCTTATATTGCAAAAAGACTCAGCTGATATAGCAGGGGCTGAAGCAGCAGCAGAGAACCCAGCCACTCCTTCCAGCTGAAGACACTGTTTCCTCAGAAGAGGCCGCAGACAGTCTTGATGCAGAACAGCAAGACTTGCATTGACACATTTTGTATTTTACCTGTTCTTTGTCTTGAGTAACAGCATAACCTAGTGACCCAGTCAGCATGCAGACCAGCAAAACAATGAACAGGAAGTCCTGTATATCTCTGAAATTTCCAACGTCATAAAACAAGAACATTGAATGAAAAGTTTGTCCAAAGTGATCTAACGTTAATGCTACCATGAAGCGCTGTTTCAGGGTTGAAATATGAAATACCACCCTGAAAACCTACCTATGCAGAGGCAGAAAACTGCACTTTAAAAAGTATCCACTACTGAGTCACCCACATACAGTTGTCACTAAAGCAGCTTGCATGGAGCATATTAGAAATGTGCATCTTCCTTAAATTTCTGGAATGACAACCAACTAGCTGCACATAGTCTCCCCAGATGAAAGACTGTCCATAGCTGCTAATGGAAGGCTGCGGTAATCTTGAAGTCCGCCACAAAAGGATTATGCAACTGAAGCCTGCAAAGGAATGGGAGAAGAATAAGCTTTCTTCCAAACCAGTGATGGCATCCACCATAAGTAAAGAGTTTTTGGAAGTGGATCTCAAATAACTGTCAGACCATGGATCCAATTCCAGAAAGTACAAAGGCAGGAATTAATGAATCAGTAAGAAACAACCTGACAACAACCACTCCTGCCTTGGTTTTGTGTGGTGCAGACCATAGGCTGGTTAAAGAACTCTTCTGTCATTATACTGCTTGTATAGGTGCCCTGTAAAGGGTTAAATTCCGATCTTACTCAGTGACTGCATCCTTTCAGCTGAGATAAATGGACTCCCAGGCAAAAGGACCACTGGGAAATACATATGCCATGCTGTGACAACAACATGCCTCCAACTAAGAGGACAGCTTGAGGTCAGCTTTCACTTCCTCAGCTTTCTGCTTCTCTTGCTTTCTTGTCACCGCTGCTAAAATTGGTTCAAGGGCACTTGGGACTTTTAGTAGAAAAGATTTTTCTCCTTGCATCAAAACCCAAAAGGTTTAATATTTACTATGACCATGCAAAAGTAGAATCTGAATGTGAACTGGAAATTACTGTTATCTGAGTACCAATACTGCAGAGCTGAGAAAATAAAAGTCCAGATTTCCTGCTTAAGGGCACATCTCCATTCTGCCAGCAGCTGCAACAAAAAGCACACAGTTTATCATGCTTGAAAGCTGCACAAACACCCATCAGGGAAGAGAAATTACTCTCCTCTAAACAGACTTTTTGGTTGGAGAAAAAGAGATTTGAGAAGAGTTTTCTGGCTCCATCAAGAACCACTACTCCTTGTTTTACCTTTAGGAGCAAGGAGGCAAGCTGCAATTTTAACCAGAGAACAACTATTAACATTAGTCTGACCTAACAACTGATTTTTCTTTAAAACCTCATCCCTATTCAACTGTAGTATGACAGAGATTTCATTAATTCGGGATTGTTTTCCTGAACTGACTAAGAAAAAGCTGCCCCTAAATGTCATTTCAAGTGATCAACTTCACCTGAGGGGTCTAGGGACAAGGGAAGACACCAAAATCAGTCTGATAATAATACTCAGCCTTTTGGGCTTTTCCTCTTCCAAGTGCTTTGCAAAGAAAAAGCCTCACCACATCCTTGTGAGGTAGGTCAGTAAGTATTATTATATTCCCTTAATACAGATATGGAATCTGAGGCAGAGAAGTTACTTTCCTGAAGGCCACTACAAGAGTCTGTCTCATAGATGGAACCGGGAGACAAGATTCCTTCGCTCTCACAGATTTCCCTTTCTCTCTCGTATCTCTCCACTTCCCCATACAAGTCTTAATGGAGAAACGAGCAACGGAGAAAAGGGCTACAGCGCCATGTTTCTGACAAATAGCAGGACTCTTAGTACCACGCCACATACTCCAAAAAGGATTATTAAATACAGAAGTACCTTAGAATTAATGGCAAAATGACTGCACACATTATAAAGAAGCCAACATACAATACAAACCTAGCTTAATAAATAAAGACATGCAGCTGCAGTTGTGACTGTGCTGAGGGGTCCTCAGCTCAGTAAGGTCCCAGGTGCCAATGGGTAAGCCCACGTCACTCCTGTGACTCTACTGCCACGCCGACGAGTGCATGCCTGATAGTGCGACCATGGAGTTTATAGCCATCCTGAGTCACCAGCGCTATCGTGCCTGGCTGCATTCCCTCGGCTGGTACATGGCAGACTATTTCATGGTCATACGGATCATATTTGCCACCAACAGGGTTCATCTTCTGAAGGCCATGTTTGGCAAACACACTTTGCAATTTGGCCTCTATAAGAGAGAGGCCTTCACAGATTTTCTTCAGGGTTGGATTTGGATTACTAGGCTCCGCTTCTTCTGCGGCACTCTCGGCAGTCTTCTCCAAGATATCTGCTACCTCCACAAGGTCCCTGCAGAAACTTTGGATCCCTAGAGGCACAAAGAAATGTAAAAAAAAAAACCAAAGTAAATGAAGTGCAGTTTACAGAACATACAGAGCTACAGTACCAATGACAGGCACAAAGTCACAGCAGTTTGAAGACACTTTTAAAGCTGCTAATTCCTTTGCACTGTTACTTTAGTGAGAGCAGACAGTGTCTTCTGTATCCTGTAGCTAAAGCTTGAGTGTTACATGGGTAGTAATCTAAAGACTCCCCAGCTCAAGGTATATGCAGGAAAGGTACAACTATGCACATCAACATATCTCTCTCTCTCTAGTATATCTGACAAAGCAGAGCATTAGTATTTCACTCCAAAAGGTTATTGCAACTAAGACTTGTTGTTTAGGACACTGTTCCACACCCTCTCATACAGTCTTACGGGCGTAAATGTTTTTCCAAGCAACTCACACAAATGCCCATGCACATAGGAACAAACACAATGGGGGGAAGTAAAAATAATACATGACCATTCAAAAGTATGTTGACAATTTTCTTCGTAAGTTAAAACTACCATGGAAGGACTGGACAAAATGGTCCCTGAGTTGGTCATGAAAAGTCATGCAGTCCTTTTCATTAGAAAAATGGGTTTAGACTGTATACACTTCCAGAAGGCGTATTACACAGCGCAGAAATTTCAGGAGAACCAGCCTCCCTTCATTTACATAGATGCCATAACTAACTTACTGGAAAGACATTAGGAAAGCAGGGAAAGAGAAACAATAGGTGTTGTCTATAGTTGTACATACATGTTTAAACATGCACAGAATGAAGCAGCATGAAGGAGAAGCAACAAAGGAGCAGACAGAAGCAGACCTATTACCAACCATTTCATAGAATCACAGAATCATTTAGGTTGGCAAAGACCTTTAGACCATTGAGTCCAACCATTAACCCAGCACTGCCAAGTCCACCACTAAACCATGGGCTTAAGTGCTGCATCTACGTATCTTTTAAATACCTCCAGGGATGGTGACTCAACTGCTTCCCTGGGCAGCCTGTTCTAATGCTTAACAGCTCTCCCAGTGAAGAAGTTTTTCCTAATATCCAATCTAAACCTCCCCAGCGCAACTTGAGGCCATTTCCTCTTGTCCTATCACTGGTTACCTGAGAAAAGAGACTGACTCCCACCTTGCTACCACCTCCTTTCACGTATTCCTCTTGCACCAGAGTCTGTTTTAATGCTCTACAGACCCCCATGACTCATTCCATGAGCAACTTCTAATCAAGAACCTGATTTTTCTTCAGATCTGAAGCATACTACATATAAAATTCAAAAAGCTCAACCCCCGCTCCCCAAAACCAATGGTGCTGATTATCCCAGAATTCAGCAGTCATTTTATAGCACAAGTAGAGCAGTAAGAAAAATACAACAGCTCTAATTTCAAAACTACTAGAATTAACCAACAAAAAACCTTTTGAGATTCATGTATTGTGGAGAGCAAGTTTCTCATTCTCAGAGATGGTGCTGACAGAGTGGAATGATTAAACAGCAGTTTCTTCCCTCTTCACCTGCCTCTGTTGCCAAAGCTACAAATTCAGCTCACTTCACTGATGCTAAAATATTTCTTACAGAAATTTTAAGCAATATCTGATTGACAACCTTTTTCCTGGGCAGGATCTACCTCCTAAAAGCTAGAGCAGAAGCAAAGAGGCTGTTAATATAGTAAAGGAGATCACAACCTGATGACACAGCTGAGAGTATGAGATACATCCTGCCAGAGCCAATTCTCAGCATACAGAAGAGCCTGCAATTTCAGCCAAACTACACTCAGTTGCACTGGCCTATTTTAATTTAAAAAAAAAAAAAAAAAAAAAAAAAAGTACAAAACCCTCACTGAGCTAAACCTGATAGGACATAGCTGGACATACAGAAAAAATAGTGAGCAAGCCCAGACACCAAGATTTCAGGCCACACATCATGCCAGACTTTACAATGAATGAGGGCAGGACCCAGGGGGAGAGAAAAGCTGTTGATCAGCATTTTATGCTCAGGCAGGCAGGCCACTGCAATCAACATTGCTTTGCCTCACTTTGCTTACCAAAGAGCTTGGCATCTTCCACAAACTTCTGTGTTCTCCTCCGGACCTTCTCAGAATCTGCCAAGGCTTTCCGGTATCGCTCCTGTAACCACAATAGCAAGGGGAGACATCAAACGAGGAGATAAAACCCATCTCCTGACAGCTGGCAATCTCTTAGAAACACTTTATAAAGAGCCCACTTCATGTCAGAAGGCTGGGCTGGGCTCTTGCATTTTCATTACAGGCAAACCGAATTCTCTCTCCTACTGATTAATCAAGCACAGCTGCAACTCCCTCAAAAGACCCAAGTGAAGGCCAGAAGCATTCAAGGCACAGCTCAATTGAACACCGCATTGTCAGGCTGCTGCTTTTTGCATGACTCATTGCAGCTATTGAGACACTCCTTTCTCTAGCAGGCAAGCTGGTGGTCTCAGCAACAGATCTGCAACTGCCTGATTTATCGTTTGGTGCAGTAATATTCTCAGGGTGATTACCGTCAGAATTGCCTGGTGCTGCGGTATTTAATCCTCTCCTTAATCACATCTATTCTTCGAAGTCCCTATGACATGATCCCTACCATTTCCACCACATCACTGTCACTAAAGAGGACTTTCCTCCCTGGACAATCTGGATCCAGTGTGACACAACGTGTGATGATAATCAGGATGAAGCTACTGCCATTCCCTCTGTACAATGCAATGAAAGAATTGACCAGACCATCTTCAATGTACAGTGCTGCCTGCCAGGATCATACTGTCAGTGTCTTGCTCCTAGGTGCTACTGACAGGTGGTGTTCCTGGGGAAGGCAGACTGTACTTTCACACTGCACCCTCTCACACTTAGAGCACATTGCATAGCACATCTGCATAGCACAGCAGTGCTGTGTGCGTGTCATAGGGCTTACAGAAAAACCTAGGGCTGAAAGACAGACCAAGTCAAGGGGACTGAACAAAAGATACCATGATGCCACCAGCAGCATACTCACAGTTAAATCCTGGACTTGTTCTTCCAATTTGATGGTTTTGTGCTCTAAGGCACAGTCAGAAAGGGGATGCCTGGGCTCATCACGGGGATCTTCTGGGCCACACTCGTCTCCTGTACTTCTCTGCTGAGCTGCAGTGCTGAAAACACAGGGGGACTCCCTGAAATACAAACTAGTGATAAAGAAGGAAAGTTAAGTAACAACAGGCCAACAAGAATTCTAGTTTAGTGTCATTACTAAAAGCAGGCTCTCTTAAAAAAGCTACACAGGATTCTCAATAAAATTGCAGCTCTTTTCAGAAAATATGGACAACTAGTACAGAAAGACAGACAGATGTTTTGAAAAAATGTTTTATTTTAGACTTACATGTCACTGCAGAGGCTGTATACCACTTCTCTGACATACCTTGAAAAGACTCAGATTTTCACAGGAACACAAGTTGTGGGTTGCATTTTTGCTGACCTCCCAGTACAGGTGGTCAATACTGAATGACAAACTTCGGAAACATTTTTGCAAGGTAGTCTTAAAAAGGAGGCAGGTAGTATAAAGATGGTTTTACAGTTATTTAAAAACCCCTACATGTTCTGAGCAAAATTCTGTAAGATTTGCAAGCCCATGGCACTTAAGCTAGCCAGGCAGAGCCTAGCCTGCTACTAAGATGGTGCAGAGATCACAGAAGGGAAAGTCACACCATGGAATGGCTGTGGATTTCTGTGGAGCAATTCAACAAGCAAGGAAAGACATATACATCTCAAACTGCTGGCTAACGGAGGATCCAATTCTCAGATGCTCTGACCCATTTGTTCTCCTGCGTGCAAACAGACATAGTAGTTGGTATATTCAGTTTTCCTCCTATTTAGTCAAGAGGAGGAGAGCTTGAACCTTTTGCCAACCAGTTCTACTTACAAAGTAGCAATCGCTAGACTCCTGCCCAGTTTTCATGTCTACTGCTAAGTTTTCATGTCTAAGAAACCAATGAGAACTGTCAAGAGACATGACCAAGTGCTGTGCACCCCAAATATTCTGCAGCCTTCTGCCAGGACCTTCACAGCTCTATTAGATGTATTTGGAAAAGGGACTGAACATTGTCCCTAATATTCTGCAACAGTTGTAAGCAGTTCAAATGTTTTTATCTCTACTGGCAATGAAAGAGTCCCAAAGGCAAAAAACCCAAACCAAGCCCAAGCTTCAAGTGCTGAAGCCTACCCTATTTCAATGACTTCTTCATCCCAAGTATGCTTTTCAACTAAAAAGCACACTTCCCCGTGTTTGGTGTTGATACAGCAGGTGGAGCTCACCCAGGAGGCTGACTCCACAACTTGCAGATGAAATGATGAAACAACCAAAGAGTCAGATATAATTGGATTGAGCTAAACACCACCTAGGTGCTTAGCAGCCTGTTCTATACTGTAACAATCTCACAGGTTTCCCAAAGACTAGATAACAGAAGCCTGCCTGAAAACCATTTGGTCAGGAGATGATCAAAACCAGCATGCTAGACACTTTGAAAAGTAGAGAAAACATTTTTCAGTTCATTCTGTTCTTTTCCAGAAAGCCCTTCACCTGCAGTAACAATGCTGTCACTCCAAGAGCAAAACCAAGCATTTTCACTCCCCCTCCTACTCCACTTGCTTTTACGAACCAACCTAGACAGCCCCCACTCCTGCCAACATGAGGCTAAAGCCTCAGCCTACCTCCCTCTCCAGGAACAGTCTGCAGAAGAAAGTTCAATTTACTTCCAAACCAGCTCAATTTAGGAAACATTTTAGTATATACTTAAGAAGGGAGGGTGTCTCCTTTTTTTGGGAACACCTGGGCTCTTCCTCTGAGTAGGTCTTTCAACATCCCCTTTCATACAGGGGTTTTGCATATACTAAGTGCACATCTACCGAGCGAAACACAGCATGGCACAGAAATCACTGTACTGGCACTGACTCAAATTTCTGTCTTCATATAGCACAATTCAACACTGCACAGAGCTGCTAATTTAGGCTCCAGAATCGATACAGCTGAGCTCACATTACCAAGCCTGCACCATTAAGCTTTCTTCCTTTTCAGCACGGCTTTACTGCTCGGGTACAATGTTGCAGAAGTGCACAGCATTTGTTTCTGGGTCTCTCAAATAGGTCATGAGATCTAAGTGTTGGTTCAGCAGTTCAGGAAGCTAAGCTTACAGCAGCAACTGGAAGGGACAGGTTTGCTCCCCTTATTCCAGTACTGTGAGGAATAAAGGTTCAGGAGTTAAACCAGCTGAAAACTAACCCTACAAACAAAAAGGCTTTTCCGGCTGTATCCCTGAATAGGTTTGCTGACAGATCAGATGAGCGCAAGTGCCAGTACAAAAGAGAAGACAAACACATGAAGCCTGGTGAGATGTGGGAGGGAGAATATGGGGAAGGGGTGTCCCCCTTTGAGTGGCAACCAGGGCTGAGACTGGCTCAGCTCTATGACCAAAGCACAGTTGAAGATATTTATAGCAGCCCAAAGACCATCAAGCATCTCCTACCACTCTGTGCTCAGCAGCCCAATTTTCCCTCATTTTATTTTTAATACAAGGTTGCTAAACATCCTACAACATTAATGGCAAACTTCCTTCTCCTACCTGAAGACATTTGCATATGCAATTTGTTCATTAAGTGGGTACTTAAAACATGATCTGTATGTCAAACCACTCCTTTTTGACACATTACATGCCAAATAGAAGCCTGAACGCTTCTGCTGCATACACTTGCTCTAGAATAGGATGTTCCTCACATTGGTCTTCAAAGAACCAGACGAGGGGTGGTCACTAGGCTCTTTTCAAAAAGCTGCCCAGCCACTGCACTTCTGGGTTCCAGGAAACCCAACACAGAAGAAAACTCCATATTTTATCCCTGGCTGCAGAGAGATCTGTTTGGGGCACAAGAGCCCATCTTGAATGATTTTTAAGATGCTTGTCACACTCATTTTGTTGACTGGTTTTTCAGTTATAGAAAGTAGACTAAACCAGAGGTGAGGACAGAGAAGGATCCCCTCCACCAAGTTTTCAAAATCGGTCTGTGAAGCTTTAAACAACTGCAAAGCCTTCTTTGTAAATAAAAGGTGTGTCCATGGTAAGCACCAGCTACAAGCTTTGTCCTTCACTGTCTTGCGTTTCATTTAAGGAGCTGCAGGGATGGAAATTAGCCATGCTTCAGATCAGCCAAAAAACCTGAAATGCAGCTGAGAAAGCAGTCTTGCTAGGTACTTCACAGGTTAGACTCCTGTGTCTTAAACTACACAAATGAGTTAACTCTTTTGCATCCAAGAGCAAAAGTTAGTGAGTCATTCTCCTCTGCAAGTGATTTACACTCAACGAATGGGTGTGTTTCGGTGTGTAGGAGGAGAAGGGAATGCATGAGCTGGTGCCTCAGCTACAGGGACCTGCCTACGTGAAGCAGAGAGCTGCCTGCATGGACTCCTTTCTCCAGCTTGTGAAACCAAGTCACAGAACACTTCCTCGTGCAGTGAAATGCCCTGGGTATCAGATGCCGTTCAGATGAGACTGCCTTAAAAGCTGTAGGCAAGAAACAAGAACCACAGACCGACTCCAAAGGGAATTTTTCAGAAAGACTATTATGCAGAATTGAAAATGCCGCTCAATTTACTTGTTCCTTCAGGATGAAAGAAACACATGACTAAAAAGGGCAAGTGCTATTTATGGTCTGTCCACTGCACTGTGCTCCATCTTCTAAAACCAGTCTTGATCACAGCTGCCCTAAAAATAGGCAGAAATCCCACTGGAGGAAGTTGACACATCCTGAAGTGACAGACACGTGGAAGCCCCAGACTGTGTGAAGGACTTATCCAAGTAATCTGGTGATACAGAAAGATTTACAGAGTGATGTCACAGAAAGGCAAATAGAGAGACGTAGCAGAGAAGTTGACTGAAGCCATATGGTTTAAGCCAATTACTCTTAATGAATTTAATGATGAGAACAGGACTCTGGCCAGAACAATAGTATCACCTCTTTCTGGAGCACAGGCACGATACAAGGACATCCCAAACTGACTCTGTCACTTTCCCTCTGAACACACGGCCCCTACCCCACCTCTCCTAAAACACTCCTTCCTCCTCCTCCCAAATCAGCATAACAAAACATGCAAATGCTGAGACACACGGAAACATCTGCGTTAGTGTTTTAGCTTTGGATGAGTGTGCTTTGGATGGAAATCTCCTAATTATGCCCCATTACTTCACTCTGTTTAATCAGGGAGTGATACCAGAGATTAATACTATGTGGACTCCTCTTCCATGAAACCTGAGAAAAAGCTTGTGCAGGGCACCTTAAAGGGGGACTGTAAACTGGGCGGTAGGCTCTCAGACCGCAGCGAGCCCAGGCTAAGAAGCCCCTGAGATGTGCAGCACCGGTGTCTGGGCCCCACCACCCATCGCTTTGCTGTACAGAGCTGCTTCTGCTGGGTGACACAGGCACAGCCGCAGAGAACTGGCGTACAGAGGAGTTTCGCACTGATGGCAAGTTCTGATGATCTTCCAAGAAGGAAGCCTGCTCAGCTCCCATCAGTCACCCATTTCAAACCTGGTGCACACCTTGAGAGGGGCAAAGCAGCTTTCACACATATAAGAGCAAGAGCTTTCAGACACAAGACTTTACATTTAGTCCCAAACACAGTTGCTTCTATTATGTGTTGTAGATTGATTTTACCACATTTTAAGTGGTCTTTTCAGGCTTTTTTCCCCACCCAGGGAAGAAAAAAACCTCTCTAGAATAAGCTAACATGCATTTTGACTGTTTTTCTTTTCACCTGCCCACATTTCACTCACATAACCAAAGCACTTGTTATGGGTTTCCCTTTTATAAGCCATGTTCCACAACATTCAAAAATACGACTGTACGCTGTTTTACTGTCTAAATATGGAGACAATTAAATGGACCCTCCCTCCTCGACCATCCAAAACATGCTGAAGGTACAGATGCTACATCACTACCAAAAATAAAACCTGAGGAGCACATTAGAGATACAGTCCATGAATAAACGGTTCAGATGGGCAAGAAGGGATACAGAAACCACTCGTGGGTATGCGTTAACGGCAGGAAGCGACCTCACAACGTGACTTACTGACCGCAGAAACGCTTTTCCCTAAAAATTAAAATGAGTTTTTCCTCAAAACGTCACTTTTCCAGGAAACAGCTTGCTTATGGAGAGCCTATTTCTGTTCCAGGCCTTCCGAGAAGCGAAGGTCTGGCAGCGTGCCCCCCAACCGAGGGGTAAAGCAGAGGCCTCCGGCGGGGACAGCGCCCTCCCAGCGGAGCCCCGCGCCGGCCCACACCCCCGCGGGCGCCTCGGACCCCGGCCCGCCGCGGCGGGCCCTCAGGCCGGGCCCGGGGCGCTGCCACGTCTCGCTGCGAGCCCGCCACAGGAGGGGAGGGGTCAGCGCCGCGGCCGGTAACGGCTGAAGGAGAGGGACGCCACAGTCCCCCTCCCGCCCCCGGCCCGCCTCACGTACCTGCCGCGCCGCGCCGCGCCGCCGAGGGGGAGCACGGTCCCGAAGCGCCGCAGGGAGCGGGCGGCCATCGCCCCGCAGACCGACGGGCTGACTGACGGAGGCGCGCGGCGCGCCGGCACCGCCCGCCAACTACAGCTCCCAGCAGCCCCTGCGCGGACTACGAGTCCCGGCAGGCAGCGCGGCTGCCCCGGCCGGCCCGGCGCCTGGGGCGCTGGCGGAGCGGGCTGCGCCCCTTGTGCGATTAAGACTCGGAGAGGCCGGGGCCAGCAGGCCGGCCTGAGGTGGAAGGCACGGTGTTTCTTACCTCGTGGTGGAAAAGCGTTAAAAAAACCCTAAACCCTTGGCGTAGTGTGCCTTTGAGCGCTGCCTCCACAGGGGGCCTGCAGGAAGGGTTGGAGGGACTCTGTTAGGGGCTGTAGTGACAGGACAAGGGGCAATGGTTTTAAACTGAAACAGGGTAGATTTAGATTAGGTATGAGGAAAAAATTCTTCACTGTGAGGGTGGTGAGGCTGCCCAGAGCAGCTGTTGGTGCCCTATCCCTGGGATGCTCCAGGCCAGGCTGGACGGCGCTCTGAGTGACTTGCCCTGGTGGAAGGTGTCCCTGCCCGTGGCGGGGGGTGGGGGTGGGGGGTGGGAACCAGATGGTCTTCAACATCCCTTCCAACCCAAACCATTCTATGATTCTTTGGCGTGCTTCCACAGGCTGTGGTGCTCTAGCTCCATTCCTCCCTGCTGTGGGCATAGGCTCCTCATTTCTTTAGTGGGAGAAGTGATGCTTTGAAGAGAAGGTTTTTACCGCTTTTCAAAGTGAAACAGGATGGTGTGGCTCCTGGTCCCAGAGGGGACAAGAGCAATGACAATCAGCACAGGGAAGCTGCTGCCGAGAAGAGGACAAGCACTGTTGGGGAATGGAGCTTTCCAGCACCTCATCCCTGGGAGCTGGGGAGCCCCTCCAGCCTGGGTAGTAGGCAGCTAAGCTCACAGCTCTGAGCTAGCTGCCATCACTAACCCAGTGTATGAGATTCACCCAGCCTGCCTGCCCTGGCAGCCACTGCTGCAGGGGTGCCAAGCCCACCCCAGGCCCACCCTGGCCCATTTCACTGTGAGCAGGAGTGGTTTACCCACTGTGCTTCCCTACAGCCGGCCAGCGCCAGCATTTTTATTAAAAGCTGCTTACCTAGTTACTAACAAGAGGGCTTTGAAAGAGGGAGCTCCAAAGGTTAATTGTGGCAGTCATTAGGATGAGTGGGTGATGGGACCGCTTCCTTGTTCCCAGCACAAAAGCCTGGGTCTTTCCTTTACATTCCTGTCCCTTGTTTCTGCCTCTGCTAAATGACCTTCCTCTATTTCTCTTTTCTGTTCCTATCCTGCATTTGAAAGCACCTTTTAAAAAAAAATAATTAAACTTCCCCTCGCTCCATTTTGATCACATGCCTTGGCAAACTGACTGACTCCAGCAGCAATAGTGTGAATGCACTGTTGGCCCAGAGACAACCCTGTCCCTTGCCCTGCTCCCCCGAAAGCTAGCATGGGGCTAGGGCAGAGAGAGCCAGGCTGCCTCCAGCCTCAGCCCTTTGTGGCACTTCTAAGCTGTTTAGCAAGGTTGAAAGGTGTCCACTGTTAATCTGCTTTCAGATGCTGACACTTGAGCTTTGTTCATTCCCAGAGGAAGCCAGCGTGCCCTCACCCTTTCTGCCTGGAGGACAAGAAGGAAATATTGGACAAGGGCACTTGGTTGAGGCATAGTAAGCTTGAGACATGCGAAACCCTGAGATGAAATCCTGCAGAGCTGTGAGCAGCAAGCGGGGCAAATGATCGGCGTCTCCAAAGTATCCAGTCCTGAACAGTTTGTGAACTCCAACGCTGAGGGGGCCAAAAAAACCCAGCAAGTCCGTGGTTGCTTTGGAAAGTGTTAGTCTGACCCCCAGCATCCCCAGGATGGCACACACTGATCCTGATAAATTGGAGCACCTGCTTGGCAGTGCCACTGCCAGCCCCTGGGCTCTCCCCCATTTCCTTATGCACCACCACGGGCACACACACCTTGTGCTGAACTCCTGGCCTGGAGGAGGCTCCCCCCAGAAATGGATTTCCCAGTAGTATTCGACCTTGATCCACAAAGGACTCCCCTTTCCCACCCGCCTCCCAAATCCCCCTCCCGCCCCCTTCCCCATGGTTTATAGTGTAAAGGCAGATGGTGCTGCAGTTGGTGGGGTGTGGGAAAGCATCTCTTCCCCCATGCCTTCCCAGCACCTTCCCAGCGCCTCGGAGAAAGGGGGCTTGTAGCTCCTCCATGAGCCCCAGTGTCTGTCAGGGGCTTGGCAAGCATTCCCGCAGCCCGGCTTAAGTCTGCTTCTTTTCCCATTCCTGCAGAGCAATGAAAAAAAGCAGAGGATGAGGACACAACACTGGAGAAGCGAGCACTGAGCCGTTCAAGGGCATCCCTCCTTACTGGGGGCTTTGGACAGCTCCAACATCTTCAAAGGCTGGGGTCACTGCTGCCCCAGGCATTGTAGAAGTGCTGCTCTTCCCCCTGCCTCCCCCAGCCCTGTCCCCCCAGATCTCCCCACAAGCTGGGCTCATGCCAGCAGTGAGTGCCACTGTGCTGGGTCAGCCTGGATGCAGGGGACCCTGGCAATACTCCTTCCTCTTGGGGTAGGGAGCATCCCCAGTCCCCAGGTTTCATGGTCAAGAGGGGGGACAGGATGAAGGCCAAGATTTCTCATGGGGCCAGGGAGGAGAGGGAGAGCGAAACAGGACCTTGGCCTTCCGCAGCACGTTTCCCTTGTTGGCAGGGAGGATGGAGGGACTTCTCTTCCTCAGTTCAGCTGCACAGTTAACAGGGACCAGGTGCTCAGGGGGGTTCCCGTTTGACTTGTTTGTAGCTTCCTGTGCAAAACAGAGAGTGAGAAGAAAGAGGCCTTAGGAGACCTGGGAGCAAGGACAGCCAGGGAAAAATAAAAGCACAAACTGTCACGAAGTCAAAACTGATGTGGCCAAACCTAATTGATGCTTTGCTTCCCACCTCTGTCCACAATGGGACAAAGTAGCAGGGACGCCCCCTCTTCCCCACGTGCTGCTCCCCCTGTCACCCCAAGCACTGTTGCTGAAGGAAGCTGGGGCTACAAGAGCGAGGAAGAACGGATGCGTACCCCATTCTCAGCCTTGCTGGTCACAGCCAGCCCCAGGGCTGGCCCTCCTGCCAGCGACTGCTTCAGCCGCTCCTTCACTTCTGTCAGCTTGAGCTCCAGGTCGACGCGGCGCTCCTCCTTCTGCCGGCACTGCTCCTCCAGCTCCACCACCCGCTGCTCCAGGTCCTGCAGCTTCGTCCCTGCTTGCAGAAGCGCACCCGGCTCAGCGCCTTTGCCCGGGCGTGAGGCCATGGGGATGGAAAAGCCACCCATCGACCTGGACAGGGACGCTAGATGGAGCTGCCAGCCCGGCAGCACGCGGCAGCCAGCCCAGCGCGGCCGCAATGCCGTGGCCAGCCCAGCATCCCCATCCCACCCCAGCTCTGCAGCCCTCCCCCTGCACCACAGTGCCTTCGAGCAGCCACAGCCCTTGGATGGCACCAACCTACCCGTGCTGCCCTTCATGGCTTCCCGCAACTCTCGCTTCTCTTTCCTCAGCAACACCAGCTCGCTGCGGATCGATGCTTTCTCCTTCTCCAGCTTCTCCTTCTCTGTCAGAAATCGCCTGGCATCCTCCTCAGCCCGGTTCTTCCCGTACCTGTACTGGTTGGCATCTGCATGCACAAGGGGAACCCATCATGAAGGCTCTGGCCCCGGCTGTGCCAGTGTCACCTGCGGTCCAGCCGAGCTGGGGCAGCACAACTCATCACCCATGTGCCAGAGCCAGCCAGCCCCAGCCTGGCTGCAGACGCCCTTGGGGAAACAGCATCCTCCTGCACTGGCCAGGGTCTCCCCACAGAGCTTTGTGGCTGAGGTCCCCCACTCACTCGATGCATGCCTCTTCACTTTCACCTGCGGGTCCACCCGCCGTGACTTCTCGCTGCAGGAGGACGCGTGGCGCTTCACCTGGGCTCCTGCTGGCCGCCCTGGCTCCTCCTCGGCCTGCGGCAGGGACAGGAGGGAGAGCATGTGAAATGCCTGCAGGGCCATCACAGCCTGGCCAAGGCTCCCCAGGTCATCTTCTGCAGTGGAGGGAGAGGGCAAGCCATGGAGCTGCACTCACCTGAACTTTCTCATAGGGGACATCATCGTACACCACACGGGAGGAGTCTGGCCGGTGATCCTGGGAAGAGCTGGCCCACCTGCAGGAAGAGGGATAGGGTCTTCCGTTCCAGGGCATCCTTGACAGCTCCTCAGTGAGCCCTTCCATCTCTGAGGGATTCCTGCATTGCTCTCCCGGCTTTGCTCATGAGTGCTCTACCCTACCCTACTCTACCCTACACACCTGCTTTCCATCCCGCCCAAGGGAAACCGCCCTGCTTTGGGAACCACCAACGCCTGGGACACTGGCTCTCCCCAAGATCACAGCACAAACCATGTCTCAGCCCATGCCTTTCCTAAGGAGCACACAGGGTTGAGGGTCACCATCCCCAGCCCAAGGCTCTGCCCCCAGCACAGCCCCTCCCCAGCCCGTGGCCCAGCAGGAGGACAGCCTTACAGGTAGGAGTGCCTCACGGCTGTCACTATGTTGGCAATCATCTCCACATCCACATAGTCATAGTGCAAGGCCTCCGGTGCTGTCTGCGAGCCTGTCTCCACCAAGAGGAGACCCAGCCAGCGGCCCAGGTCTTCAGAGCAGCTTGCCTGCAGGAAAGAAAAGGGTTGGGGTGCGTGCCCAGCTCCCAGCCCCTTGCCCTTGCTCCTGCCTCCCATTGCAAAGCCCCACTGTGGAGGAGCACTCTCTGACACGAAGCATATGTGCAAGACTTAGGAGGGTCCAAAAGAAAGTACAAAGGCACATGCAGGAGGTCCCAGGCCCAAACCAGCTGCCACCCCCTGTACCCTGCCTGCTTCAGCCCTGCCAGCCTCCTCCCTGCCTCCAGCTGGCAAATACCTGTGGCTGCCCCTGGCTCACTCAAATGATGCCCTGGGCTTCCTGAATGTGAGGAGAGGAGAAAACAAGGCACTGCTTGCATGCAAGTGTTGATCATCATAGGAGATGCTCCCCCAGCTTGGCAACCCCCCCTCACTGGATCGGTGCACCCGGCCTGCCCTGCAGCCTGCTCACCTCCAGCGCAGCCACCTCCTGCCCTTTGCGAAGGATGCGAAAGGCGAAGGGGTGTTTGGGGCCCAGCCCTGGGACCACCTCGCAGCCCCGGAGGACAATGGCATTCACATGGGTCCGCAGGTCGGTGCAGTCCTTGTGGAAGTAGAGGGTGTTGCCCTTCAGGCGACACCAGCGCTCCTTCCAGCACTGGTTAACCAGGACGCTGAGGTAGCCTGGGGGGTGGCAGAGCCGAGGGAAGGGTCTCAGCGCCTGTTCAGCCAGACCTTGGGCAGGCTTTAACAAGACATGGCTGCCCAGAGGTTATGGCATGGCTCCCTACTCAGCTGGTCCTTCTGTGCCTCAGTTTCCCCAGAGAGAGCCAGCTGGGACACCCTGGGCCAGGTGAGGTGCCAGCCTAGTGCCACATAGTCACCTGGCCCTGTTTTCTGGGACACAGGTGACCCCTTGCCCCTTCCCCATGCACCACAGGAATCTGCAGACCCAAGACTGGGCAACATTTCACAGTGTGAGGCAGTGTCACAGCCATCCAGCAGCTCAGTGAGCTTGCTCCAACCCCACCACCCCTTTTACCCCTCTCCTGCCCCCTGTATAGCCAGGCTGGGGGGAAGGATGCCAGCTTCCCACTGCTCCCAGCCCCACATGAGCTGAATCCTGTCTCTGCTCCCGGCCCACACAAACCGCAGCAGGGGATGTCTTCATCAGTGGAGGAGGTCTGTGTGTCCTCAGGGGAAGGCTTCTTCTTGGAGAAGCTGATGATCCTGGTGATCTTCTTCCCTGCCGCCCGGCTCATCGAGCCCTTCAGGTCAGCCAAGCCACTCTTTTTGCCTTTCCCTGGAAGGAGAACAGGGTAGCTGTGTGCCCCTGGCATGTGTCACGGCATCCCCCTTCACTGCAAGAGGATGCTCCCCAGCTGTGGTGCACACAGCTGGCTGCCCCAGCCAGGGGGACAGCCTGCATGGCTGGGGAAGGGGCTGTACCGTGCTCACTGGGCTCTCTGCGGGCCGCTGGGGAGCTGGTCTCACCCGTCGCCACGCTGTCTGAGTCGGAGGTGTGCTTCTCCTGCGACAGCCGCTGTGGGGGGAGCAGAGCAGGCACCCCATCAGCAGTGTGCCCCTGTTTAGCCCCTAGCAAAGGCCACTATTGGCCGCTTGTCCCTCCTGCGCAAGGCTGGGGTGTCCCTGGCATCAGGGGAGCCCCATCGGTCCCACAGAGCTGCTGTGAGAATGGGAAGGACTCCTGACGCAGCACCAGGAGCTCAGTGCTCCCCCAGCCACATTCCTCAGGCTCAGCCACCACGCAGCACTTCGGCAGGGCAGTTAGAAACCATTACCTTATCCAGGTCCATCTTGCACGGCATCACCGGGGAGGTAGGGGCTTCCATCCCACCCGCTGCCGGACTGCTGGCTTCCTTTATCACCTGCGGAGACAGGCCCCAGCAGCCATTTAAAACAGACCCGAGGGCCGGGGCTACTTTCCCTAGCTCAGTACACTTCCATCTCACGGGGCTGAACCATGGGGAGAGAGGTCCTGGTCTCTGCAGGACAGGACAGCGAGCCCTGCTTGGGGCACAAGCCCAGCTTGCCTGGGGGATTGCACACACCTTGGCCCCTTCAAAACGGCAACCAGTTTTGCAGATTTTGTCAGAGGTTTTGGAAATTTCAGAGGTGAGGAACTTGGGCTCGTCGCTGCCAGCACAGACACCTCATGACCTTCTGTTTCAGTCAGGCGCAGTGTGGCTTGCCCTGGCCACGTAAAATAAACCTGTTCTCCCACATCTGGGGTAACAGCTAGGCTTGTGGTGTGCACAGAGGCTCCTTTCCCACCATGGCCCCTTCCCTGTGGCCCCCGCCTCCTGCCCCTGAACAAAGGCAGGAAAGGGCCATGGGGAAGAGAAGGAGAGCAAACATCCCCACCCCGTGGGGGCTATCAGCGCGGAGACGCCCAGGCCCTGGAAGTGGCTGGCCAGGACCCCCTCCCCCAGCTGATAAGAGACAGGAACAAAGCCCCCTTCCCCACCTCAGCCAGGGAGGTCTTGCACCCCTTTCCCAAGGCAGCCCCCTCCCCAGCTCAGCCAGGGAGGATGCCAAGGAGAGTCTGCGGCCCCCCAGGTGAAGTGTGGGGCAGCTGTGGTACCTTCAGCCACTCTTCAGCCTGCTCCTTGCTCTGCACCGCCAGCACCAGCGCCTCAGCCCCGGGCAGCGAGAACCGCAGCTCGTGCTTCTTGCGCCGCCCGTCCTTGGGGACATAGATGACGTTGCAGGTGCCCAGAGGCACCTCCATGTGTGGCTGTCGGTCCTTGGAGCTTTTGTAGCACTAGGGGAAGCAAAGAGAATTGCTCAGGGCTCAGCCAAAACCTGCCTGTCCCACTGCCGTGCTGGGCAGAGTTGGGGTCCCTCACAGGTGGCACAGATAGAGGTGGCTCAGTCTCTACAACTGCCTTGGTGGTGGAGGGCTGCAGGGTGCCCTCTCACTCCACGGAATCCCAAAAAAGGGAGCCCTCCATTTGTTTGCAAGGGAAGTGAGGGCAGTCTCTGTATGTGCTACAGGGAAGCGGCAGCCTTGTGGTGGGGTCTTGGCTTGGATAGTGCTATTTTTCTTCAGCTTGGACCCAACCACCCTCATAGCCCACCAATGGGTTTGTGTCCCCCACTAGCTCTGGGCTCACCAGCAGTTTGCTGTCCCGTATGACGGTGAGCTGCTTGGCCCACTGTCCGAAGCGCTTCTTGCGCAAGAGGAAAGCACAAATCCTGCAATCCTTCACCAGGTTCATGGAGGCTTCCTCTGACGGCCACTGGTGTGTCAGCTGCTGGCCCTTCCCCTCCTCCTCCTCCTCATCATACGACTCATAAGAGCTGCTCATTGCATCGGAGTCATTGTCTGGAAGGAAGCAGGCGAGTCACCCCGAATGGCACCCTGGGGCCCTGCCTGCCAGGCACGCTCGCACTCTACCAGGGCTCCCCATGCCCAGAGGGCTCCAGCACAGAGCCTGCGCTGGGTGCTGGGATGGATGGACTCCATGTCATCCTCTGAAGACAGCAGCACTTTGACCCCAGCCATCTCCATTTCCCTTCCAAACCAGGCAGGATGCTCGTGGGCCAAATGCCAGTCCCAGGTGCATCTATCCGAATCCCTGGGCTGGCTTATTTCTTTGCAAGGCTCAAACTTCGAAAGCCTGGATTAAACCTTCTACCTGCAACAGAGGATCAGCTGCTGGCCCTCTGCCCCACACCTCCTGCACACGGAGGAGCAGGTCTCTGCAGTGGTATCCCTGCCTTAGTCCTCCTCTGCTGTGGCAAGGGCAGCTCATGCAGGGCATGAGAGCTGCATAGGCAGGGACATCCCTTCCCCACGCTGGTGACAGACATGGCACTGACTACATCCCTTCCACAGCACAACGGCTCTGGCTTGCATGACAAACAGCACTCCACGCTCCTTGCTTTTTGCCCAGCAAAAAGCTCTCTGACGTGCAAGAGGTTCTCCAGCCTCAACCCCATGGGCTCCCAGCCCAGTGCTCAAGTCCCCAACTCGGGGCTGAACTTTGCTGAAGTTCTCCCCTCCCTGGCGAGGGCACTGGGATACCTACAGGAGTTTTTTTGCTCCCCGTTCATCCTGGTCACAGGGTAGTTGCTGTCTGCATCCTCGTAATAGCCATCCTCAATGGAGTTGGGAGGGCTGGAGCTGTCTGCAGAGGAATCAGAGGGCAGCTGGGGCTATTACACCTGTTTTCCCCCACAACCATGCTCCAAGCAGCAAGCCTGCAAGCTGGGGCAGAGCAAAGCACATCCTCCCAGGGCATCTCAGGATCGGTCCCCCCATGGCTCTGATCTCTCCACATCACGCCTTCCCAGCTGAGCTGGAGCAAACAACTCCTTGCAATAACAGCACAGCAGAATGGGAAGGGAGTGGGACTGAGCGATGCCGGTGGGAGCAGCGACATTTCCTTCCCCAGGACGAGCTGTCATGCCTGCCAAAAGGCTGCCTGCTTTGCCAGGCAGGCAGGGGGATGCAGCGGGCAGCTTGTGGGGCTCTTCCCACCCTCCTGACACCCTGGTGCAGAGTGGGACTCACTGCGGGAGGTGATGTACTCGGGGGCCTTGCCAGGGCCAAGGGGCAGGGCTTCCTCGTAGTAATCCTCGGGCGGGGGGGTGGTGGGCAGCGGTGGAGCAGGGTCCACAGGAACCTGCAGCAGAAACACCACCGGTGTTAGCCCGGCAGTGGAGAGGGTCAAGAGTCCCAGCAGCTACTGTGGTAAGGGACAGGAGGAGGTCCCAGCCCCAGCCACCGCCACCTCCCCATGCAGGTGCAGAGCAGACCTCGCAGGCTGGCATTCAGGGACTTACAGTTTTTGCCTGCTGGCTCCTCGCCAGCTCCAAGCCAACGCCATCACTGGTGTCCCCATCCTCTTCCTGCATGTCCTGGAGATCCCGCAGGTCACAATCTGCCCAAGGGTAAGCGAAGAGAGTGAAGGGAGCAGGGAACTGCCCAGCTGGCCTCCCCAGCCATGCCTTCCAGGGACCCCCATGGCCCTTCACTGGAAAGGTGCTGGGAGATGGGCACCACTGGTAAACACAGGTGGTGCATGGAGCCCCTGTGGCCAGCTGCCAAACAGCTACAGGGAAGGAGGAACAAGCACCCGGGGTGATGATGCCCACCCCAGACACAAGGCCACAGCTTTCACATTCCTTCCCTGGGGTGCCCCAAGAGCCTCTGCTGTTACCGGGGACACCAGGACCAGCACTGCACCCACCCAGTGGGACCCCTGGGCCATCACTCCTAGTTGGCCACACATACCAAACTCCTCAAAGAGAGACTCCACGAAGCTGGTGCCATTGCCCAGGGATGCCGTGTTGACATACATGTAGTCCACATCCTTCCCTAGGAGTGAGGGGGATGCCGTCAGCTCAAGGGTGGGCAGGGCGGCCGGGGTGAGCAATGGCACTCCTCCTCCCCACAAACACCAGCCCAAGGACACAGGCCAGTTCACCCCGCTGTGTCACCTCTGGAGCAGGCGTGCAGGGAGGGGAGAAGCCACCAGGGATGCTGCCCCCGCCCCAAGGAGGGCAGGAAGGTGGGGAGGCTGTGAAGCCCCAGGTGCACAGCCCTCCTGGCCTTCCAGCGGAAACCCCTGCACTCAGCAGAAACCACTGGCAGGAAGACCTCTGCGAAGCAGCGTTTCCGCAGGGAGCAGCCCCCCTGCAGCCATGGCAGGGCTGACGCCAGACTCTGCACCCGGGGCGGGGAGAAGCTGGGAAGCAAGCGTGGGGAGTAAAGTGACTGGAGGGGGCTGAGCAGGTGCCGGCTGCTGGGCACAGAGGCAGCTCATCCCTGCCCTGCAGAAGCTTTTCCCTGCCCTGCTGGGGTTTTGGCCAGGACCCCCTGGGGCAGCTGCTGGGAACACCCACTGCCCCTGGGGACAGCCACTGGGCACTGCAGGAGCAGGACACAGACCTGAGGGTGGCTGCAGCTTCTGCAGGATGGTGGAAACGGCGAGCTTCTTCTCCTGTGTGGTGGCACTCAGGTACTCATGGTCCAGCAGCTTGAGCAAGACACTGAGCTCTGGCACGAGCTGGTCCAGTACTGGGGGGAGCAGGAAAAAGCCCGTCACCCAGGGTGGTGTCAGGGTGCTGGGGTTAAGACAGAGCTGAAGGGTCTGGAATGTATGGAAGAGCCCAGGATGGGGGTCTTTGCCAGCTGGTCCAGCATGGTTGAGGTGGTGTTTGCTAAGTGCATATGTGCTCCTTCCACGCACAAGCTCTACCACTTGCACGCAGACGCTGGGATGCAGCCTGCTGAGCCTGTGAATGGAAACACCAGCTCTGCAGGTTACTGGACTGCTATCAAAGGGCTCAGCACACACGTTGTTCCATGCAGATAAAACCACACCTCTGTCTGCCCGACAGTGTACTGCTACTGGTGTCCCCCCACTGTGATGGGCACTGGGTGGTGATGGAGGGAAGGAAGGAAGGAAGGAAGGAAGGAAGGAAGGAAAGGAAACACGGATGCCATCTCCAGAGCCACCTGGCAATGCTGCCCAGGGAGACATCCTCCCACCCCTTGCCTGCTGGGGAATATTCATATGCCCCTGCTGTGCTCAGACCGCCCATGATCCCCCAGCCCAGTGCCACCTCCACAGGGTCTTCATACACAGGCTAGAGCCTTCCTCCCCACGCTCACCACCAGCAGCTCCCCTGCCCTGCTGTCGCTCTTCCCTTGTATCATCTCAACTCATCCACACTGCCCAAAGGCCACTCCACTCTTCCCTCCAGGCATGGAGTCACTGCCCCTAGGGACAGTCCCTGCCCTACACAGGCACCTGAAAGACCCCCGGGGATGGGACAGGAACTGCGGCACAGGAGGGGCTTTCCCCACCCAGCTCTGTGTTAGCTGAGCCTCAGTCCAACACACACAGCCCCAGAGACTTCCAAGAGGGTCAGAGCAGCTGAAATCTTGGCAAAGAGGAACCACACCAGAAGCCACCGCTCATCCACTTCTCAGTGTATGGGATCCCAGTACCCGCCAGCTCCTGGCCTGCTGCTACACCTGAATACAGCATCAGCCCAGCAGGTAGAACCAGGCAGGGGAGATAGGGAGAGCCCAGCAAAAAGCAGGAAAAGACGATTTACTGCAAATCACGATCACAGGCACAGCACATAAAATTGTGGGTCTTCTCTTTGATATGCTGACTCATGGGTTAGTTTTTACAAACCAAAAGCACAGTGCAGCTGTGGGGTTACCTGGGCAGCAAGGCTCCAGAACACACTTGGGTTTTTGCATATCAGAGCAGGGCTACAAAAGAAATTCATCACTAAAAGCAGTATTTATGGTGCTGGCAGCACCTGACTGGCAGCTTTGGGAAAACGTGTTGGCCAGGGATGGGAAGGATGGGAAGGACTTGAACAAGGCAAGCTCTGGACTCCAAATCTCTCATGAGCTCCCACAGCCTCAATTCTGCATGGTCACCGAGATCCTCATCCCAGGTGTCTTCCTGTACTTATCTTCTCTGAGCAGGATAAGACAAAACTAAGGTGGATCCAAAGCCAAGCTCCTGTTTTACCCAGGACCATGCACCTGCCCAGCTCCACTTGCATCCAGGGGTAGCTCCTGCAGGAGACGACCTGTTCTGGAGAGGCCAAGCTCAGGGACACCAGCAAACCTACAGCCCTGGAGACTATGGAGGGGCTGGGGGGTGTGTGTGTGGGGAAGCTGCTGTTTCTTCCAGTGCAAGCGTGAGCAGGTTCCCTTCTCTTGGCAACGACAAAAAGTCATTGCGGCACAGCTGAGGCAGCACACAGCTGGCTTTGGGTCTCCCGGGGAGGAGGTGGCCACAGAGGCAGCTCGGACATGCTGACTGATGGGGATTGCTTGCAAGGAGGGGAGGTTGTGTGCCCTGGCAGCATGGAGCATCAGGGACACCCTGCTCAGGTTGTACCTGTCCCCACTCCAGCTCCTCCGGGCTCTGCCAGGGAAAGGGGCCCAGCAGAGCAGAGCTGGGCAGCAGCGAGGGCTGGCATGGGACATATTTCCCAGGGGAAGGGCAGGAAGCTGTGCTGCTGCAGCTGATGGGATCCTCATTACCCATATTTTTTAATGAGCTTCTGCTGGGCCCTATCCAAACACCATATCCACCCTACCCAACACCCATCAAAAACTGGGCTGCTACAGGTTTGACCCAGGATTTTGGGTGTCCACCTGCAAGCCATGGCACGGAGCGAGTCTCACAGGACTGGTGGAAGCAGGCTGGCACTGCTGCGCCAGTGCAGTAAAACCAACTGCTGTTTCAAAGGTTTTTGGCTGAAGGGAAGCCCAACATGAGTGGGTTGGTGCGGATCAGCGCCCAGCCAAGATGAGCCTCTGGGCAAGGAGGCAGCGTGCCCAGCCCCAAATCTCTGCCTCCCCAGGATGCAAGGCAGGATGTGGCTCACAAGTCTCTTCCTGCCATCCCAGCTGATGGGCTTCTATCTCCACAGACCTTCTGCTTCCTCCTCCCTCCCCAGTGCCAAGCTAAACAGCAGCCTCAGCCCTTTCAGCAAAAGCAGTTTTGCCGGTGCCCATCTCCCATGGGCAGGCCAAACCAGGACAGGTATTCCCCAGGCAGGGGGTGAAGCCTCAGCACAGTTCCAGAAGGAACAAGCAAACCTGGAGAGCTGGCAGCATCCCCCAGCCCACAGGGAAGGAGAGGACAACCACAGGGGGCATGGGGCTTCTGCTCCTTGAGCTGGAAACACATCCGACAGCAGACAGGCAGCCGTGGGACCTAGGTCCTGGTGATGGTCTGCTTGCTGCCCCCCTCCAGCATGCACCTACCGGGTTGGGGACCTGCTGTGGCCATATGAGAACCTCATGTGCATGATGAGCAAGGGCGAGGACTCAGCTCCCATGGCCCTCTCCTTGTCCCTCTGCAGAGGCAGGAAGGGAAGAGGGGAAGATCCTCCCTGGGATGTTTGGTGCTGCACAGGCTCCTGCTCAGCAGTGCGGTGGTCTCAAGGCCAAGTGAGCATCTTCCCCTGAGAGGCTTGGCAGGGCAGGGGACCAGCAAGGAAGCAGCTGGAACAAAAAGCAAGATGCTTCCCTGTCTGCCCAGTGCCTGCAAGCATCTCGGAGACACCCATCTTCCTGCTGCCCTAGCTCAGCAGGCTCTCAGCTGGCCATGAGCTCCCACAGAGGAGATGAGGACCATGCACATTCCCTACATCAGCTTCCCAAAACACACAGAAACCTAGGCCATGGCGCTCACCAGCATCCCCATCCCCTGCTGTGTTCAGGACATCTCCCATCACAGCCACCAGCTCTTGTGTCAAGGCTTCAGACCAACAGAGGGCAAAACTGCAAGCAGATTGCAATTAATAGTGACAAAGCAGGTGGCATGTGTGGCGAGGAGACCTTACTGTGCACAAGAAACGAGAGTGCCTGATAAGTGAGGCTTGTCGCCCGGCATGGCAGGCGGGTGAGCTCATCCGCAATGCCCCAAGCGCCAGCTCTGAGCCGGGGCGCACGGAGCACGGTGCGGGGCGAGCACTGAAGGCGCCTTTGTTTCCCCCCAGCTGAGCTGTCCCCTCCATCTCCCTTGTTAAACATCCTCCAAAATACAAGGGGCGGGGGCGGGGGGGGGGCAGTCAAAGAGGCCTGTGATCCCAGGAGTGTGCAGAGCCTGCTGAGCCCAGCCTCTGCCTGGGGGAGTGGAGAAAGGGAAGGAATTAATTTCCTACGCTCGTTAGGCTTCCAGCCTAAATAAGGTTAATGGGGTGACTGCAGGAAGCAAGGGGAGATTGCTTCAGGGTTGCTTTGTGGAGGGGAGGGGAGGGGGGGGCCACTGTGACCAACCCAGGGTCACCTGGAGATGAAGGGCCAGCACGTTACTTCTGCAATAGCTGGCAGGAGTGAGCACAGACCCCGCACCAGCGGGTATTCGTGCCCACGCCACGGCGGGCAGGGGACTGGGCTCATGTGCTGACGGTGGGTGCTGGTGTCAGTGCACAGCCCTGCCCGCAGGGGCTCTGGCAACCTCTGTGTGAAACCGTGGAGCCCAGGAACTGAGGGGACAGCAGGACATCAAAGGGCTTCTGGGGGGAAGGCAGCATGGCAGAGTGGCTGCAGGCGCTGAGCAGGTGATGCAGGCAAAAAGGGACCTTGCGTCCCCCACTTGCTGAGCCACTGCCTCACTGGTGGGACACCTCCAGCCTCGAGCCTGTCACTGGTGCTAACAAATGGCTTCCACCTGCTGCTTTCTTCTGGAGCTTCTTGCAGCTGAAATCTTGTGGGGTTGTACTGTTCCGCTGGGCTCAGGCTTCGGACACGGACATTGCAGGACAGGGAGAGGCACCAGCATCCCCTTCCAGAAACTCACTCCACTCCACTTCTGCAGCCTGTTTCACTGCCGTGGCAGGATGAGGAGGTGTCAGTGAGGTCTCTGAGCCTGGTAAGGCCAGGAGCTGTGGCAGCAGATGGCTTTAGCATTAGCTAACTTGGGCTGGATGGGCTGGGGACCCAGGGCAGCTTTGCTGGGATGGGGTGAGCTGGGTCACCAGCACTAGGATGCTGCTGCCGTTCAGGACAACAAGGCAGCATTTCCTCTGTTGCTAAAGTCTGCCCTAGAAGCAGCACCAGGCATGTTGCTGGCAGAGGAGCTGTGTCCCCTCCAGCACCCTACCACCTCTCTCAACTCTGCACCCAGGCCAGCTCTATTTTCAGACCCCATGAGCACTCCCCCGCCTCAGGGACCTGCTTCCACAGCATGGAGATAAGAGGCTGGGTGTAGCCTGCAGCTGCAGAGCCCATCTCCCCCTCCCTGGCCTCTGCTCCATCACAGGAGCAAAAATCAGGACTTGCTCCAGCAACCTGCAGAGAGGAGGAAGAGGAGGAGGAGGAGGAAGAGGCTCCAGCCAAGCCAAAGCAGAAGTTTCCTGCTGTACAGACCCAGCTTTTGCAGGGGGAGGGATAAGACAATGCACGTGGAGCTGTCACCCCAAGCAAAGCTGGTCTGCAGCCTGGAAGAGAGCCCCGAGGAGGGGAGATGCTGTTTCACAGCATCTTAACGCTGCGAGGCTGCTGCAGTGGGAGATATACTGGGGCCCCTGTCCTCTGCCTGCCCCAGCCATGCTTCCTCCAACACCAGGTGAAGGCTGGGGTTGGGGGGGGGCAGGGGGAAGTCGGATGCTGGATGTAACAGCCATTGTTTGTAACTAAAATAAAAACCAAGCAAAAATAAATCCTTCCTGTTGGTGCGGGCAGGGCCCTGGGACACTGCTGCCTGCGCAGGGCTGCTTTGAACCACCACCAGCAGTAAACAAACGTTTATAGCTCCTGGGATGCCATAAATAGGTGGGGAGTGGGCCAGGGAAGGGGGCATAGTCAAGGGCTACCCCAGCACCCAGTGACAGTGGTGGAGGCGCCCCAGCCCCAGGAGGAGCCCTGCAGAGAAGTCACCTACCCTGTGGGACAAACAGACCCAGCGCTGCAGGAGTTGCTTGCAGCACACAAACCACTCTGACCTCTCCACAGGCTGATGTCGACCCACTTGCAAGAGCCACCCGGGCGCTGGGACGCGCCTCCATACCTCGCTGCCTGCCCCCAGCCTCCTCCTGCCCCCAGCACGGGCTGTGGGCATCACCAGAGGGATGATGCCCGAAGTGGGTACTGACAGCCCCCTCCAGCCCCAGCATGCTGCTTCCCACCCCAGCAGGGCCAGCGTTCCCCAGCACTGCTCCCCGAGGAAGGCCACGGCCTCCCGAGCTCTTTGCTGAGCTCCCGGGGCAGTTCCTGTTCCCATACCCATTCCTAAGGAGGTTTCTTTCCGATGGGGAGGAGGCAGGCATGCAGCCGGCAAGGAAGTGCCTCGGCGGGGGTGGCGCAGGGCTCCCAGAATTGTTCCTTTGTGCAGAAGACAGGAGGACAAACTTGCTGCCTGCCTGCACCCTGCCTGCAGCTACCGCTCCTCTGGTGCGGGCAGGAGGAGCGCCCTGCCAAGCAGGCAGGAGAGGGGCAGGGCAGCGCTGAGCCCCTGGGAGGTGCCAGGGGCAAGCAGGGCATCCCTGCCAGCCAGGCTCAGCTTCCCAGCCAGCCATCACCAGCTGGGTGTGGGGCAAACTGGGATGACTGGGATGGGCTGGTGGGGCCAGGGGTGCCAGCCTGGAAAGTACCTCCTCCTCCCAGTGCAGCTGCCCCCATACAGCTACGGAGCAATTTGGTGTGCTCCAGCCCGGAGGGTTTTTAGAGAACAGCCAACTGTGAATGCTCACACTTGGGCTCTGGCAACATCCCGTAACAGTGGAAGATTTGCTAAGGGGCCACTCAATGCACATGAATCATCTCCTCCCTGGAAACAAGGGCCCCTTGAGTGGGGTGGATGGGGGAAGCGCCTCTGACTCTGAATCCAACAATGTCAGCAGGAGCCTGAGTGCTTGGGGCTGGCTCCTGCATAGCCAGGAGCCCTCCACCCCTCCTGGCTCTCCAAATGCCCCAGCTGGTGCCTCTTCTCACCCCTCGCTGTGATTAACCCCCTTGCTGTTAGCCCCAGGACCCTGGCAGATGTCCCTGCACCCCAGCAGTTCCCAACTCAGGCGTTGCAGCATCCCTGAATGTTGCACAGCACAAGGTGAGCTCAAACCTTTTAACTTGAACCCCAACCTCCCAGCACCTCGCTACCACCTCCCCACAGCACACCCAGTGCCCCGCCAAGCCAGGCTGCAGCAGACAGGGCAGGGACACACACATCCTGGGGCTCTCAACACCGTGACCTTGCAGTAACTAATATCCTTAGCTGATAACCTTGGCAAATCAGTCCCGGGAGATGAACGTGAAACCTGCTTGCTCAAGGAAGCAGAAGGTCCCCCCGCCAGCACTCCCTCACAGTGCAGACCCCAGCTGGCTTCCCCCCTTACACAAAGGAGCCCGCAGGGTTTGCAGGGCCCCCCCATCCTGCTTCAGCCCTGGGAGACAGGGAGATGAGCAACCAGAGAGCTTAAATAGCAGGAAGACTGCCCTGGCTGTGCCTGCTGAACCTCCTTCATCTGCGGCCCCATCTGCTCCAGATGCCCACCCCGATGCTGACACCAGTTTGGGGAGGGATTCCTTTCCTAGCACAGCTCCAGTGGCACGGCCAGCTCAGCCACTTTCAGCAGTGCTTGTGTGAAGGGTCCTGTGTCTGGCCCAGCTCCTTTGCCAGCAGTAGCTCATCTCCTCAGTATAAATAGCTCTGCAGAAAGCCTTATCGCGTGGCCCTGCTCCCAGCAGCTTGCCTGCTCCAGCAGAGACCAGCCGAGAAGCAAGTCCAACCTGGGGCCAAGCGGCAGGGCCACCTCTCAGCCAGGCTCTCCTCAAGTCTTCCTGCTTCACCCTGGCCCTCTGCACAGAAGGGGTTTCTCAGAGTCCACACCACATCCCAAAATGGGGAGAGGAGCAAGGGGAGCTGCAGTGCATGCCTGGGGTTGGTGCTTTGCCCAATGCACCCAGCCAGGTACAAGGGAATCAGACACAGAAGCAGGACTCCAAACATCCCTATCCTAGTGCACTCTTTTCTGGAGAAGATAGAGTTCCACATCTTCCTCACAGTCTTAAACTAGAAAACAGGAGTCCTGAATAGAAAGAAGTGTAATTACAGGCTGACAGAGCTTGCAAAGGGCAAAGATTCCCACCCACACTCACGCCCCTGCCAGCTCACACATGGCAGAAACCATTGCTCACTGCTGTGGGGCCAGTCAAGCCTCTTCTCTATAAAACTGGATTAAAAGAGAAGCTGGAGGACAAGGGGATCATGGTAGTTCCCTTCCCACCCAGCCCTCTGCCAGCAGCCCATCCCTCGCAGCATGGCCCAGAGGGAGGGGTGCTGCTCTGCAGCTGAAGCCCCAAGCTGGGTTGAGGGTCTCCTGGTGATGCCCACATGCAGAGCATGGCTTCAGGTGAAAAATCTCCTGCTCAGCTCCAGCAACCACATGCCCAGTGCCGTAGCCTTCCCTGAGGGCTGCAGCATCCACACCCGGCGTGCTCTGCTTGGTGCCCCAGTCCCCTGGGGCAGTGACTCACAGAGGAGTGTCACCTCCCCAGGGAGCCCCCAACACAGCCACAGGGTATCAGAAGGGCCAAGGCTCTCTGAACTGGTATGGTTGCTGGAAGAAACACCCAGGGCAGCCCTTGCTGGGCTGCAGGGTACGTCCTTCCTCACAGCAGCTTGCATCAAAGCAGAGCAGCTTCACAAGTGGTACAGGTAATAATTAACAGGCTGATTAAATTACCCACAAACACCTTCTGTGACCCAGGCAGATAATGACCCTCCAGTGCCCCGTACTGCAGCAGGACCCCTTCTCCAGGGGCTGCTCCCCCTCTGCTGATGGCTTAGCAGCCCTTTCTTCACCTCTTGGAGAAGACTCTGGTGGTTTGCTTTAGCTCACCAAAAGCAAACTTTACCCCTCTGACCTAAAGAGGCTGCAGCTGCCCCCACCCCGGAGGAGGAGGAGGGGGTGGTTTCTGAATCGTCCTTTCTTACTGCCGAGCACAGCAAGAAGTTGAGCAAATAAAAGCACCTAAGTGAGATGCTGCTGAGTGACCCTGTTTGCATCCCCAGGCAGGGCACTGGCAGCCTCCTCCCTCTGCCTGCCCTGCACTCCTGAACCTCAGGGGGCTCCTAGCCCCAGGAGTATGAGTTGTTTCCAGCCACAGCTCAGCCCAGTCAACACAATTAGTCTACAAATAAATGTGGAACAGGTTCAGTACTTCCAGGCTATGCTTCAAACCTCAGTGCCAGCCTCAGTGAGCGTATGGCAGGATGCTCTGCTGGGCCAGCCAGGGAGCTGGGCTCAGAGGCTGCTGGCTAGAGAATGTGTTTAAATAATGAATGAAAAAGAGAGGTTTGAGATGCCCTTTAAAGGAATAGTCAGGCAGGGGTGAGACCTGCTGAGTAATGTATAAAAAACAAGCTTCAGGCAGAGGGGAGATGTTAGGATTAGTCAGAACCCAGAATAAACTGTGTGTTCTCCAACCAAAATTTTGGTGTCGGCCTTTTCCAAACAAACTCCACAGCACAGACAGCAGCAGGTTGGCCTGGGCTCGCCTCCAGCATCAGGAGAGGCCCTGGGACTGGTGCCACAGCCCTTTGCCCATCCCTGTAGCCACCGTCGGCGGCGGGCAGAGCACCGGGCATCCTCCCTGGGTCATACATTCCTGCCTGCTGCTCTCTTGGAGCTGGGGGTGACAGCAGCTCTCACCTTTCTGTAGCCCTTCATCTCCACCAAACCTCAGTCTCCAGGACAGCAGGAATTACAGCTAATTGCAGGCATGGTGCTGGGAAGGGAACCCACTGACTCAGCACCCAGGTGCTGATGACGGCTCTCCTGCAGGCATGCCCCCCCCACTGCCCTGCACCCAGGCAGGCACGGCCACATTACCACCCAGGGCTGGGTGGGTCCTCCAGCCCCCCAGTCTCAAAAATGGACACCCCAGCCCCACTGACAGAGGTGAAAAGCTCGCAGCATCCCAAAAGGCTGCTCTCTGTGTCCTGTACATCCCCATTCCCTGAAGCACAGATCCAAAATATCTCGGATGCAATACCTAACCTGCAGGAGCGAGACGTGGGGAGGCTGGTCAGGGAGACACATTCTAGGAAGAAAAGTTATACGAGGTGGTTGTGCCTTGACCCTCAGAAGCAAAGGGGGGTACAGGACCCTCACCTAGGAGGGTCTGGGCAGGGATGACATGGGATTTGCAGGAAGGAGCTGGTGGATTAGCCACCAGCCAGCTCCACTTTCCCAAATGCTTTCAGCTGCATTGCATGATGTGGACCCCTCTTTTCAGAAGCAGTGGGAGGAGAAACCACAGACCCGCTGTGGGAGAAATATCTCCACAGAGTCAGGAGGAGGGAGACTAGCATCCAGCTTCCTGCGTTAGCATCCCTGCCCTGCCCCTGGCAATGCCCAGGAGCTCGGGACCTGTGCTGGGCACTAGTCCCCCCTGCCTGGCAGAGGACCGGGACCCTCGCAGTGGCTACCTCAGCCCTGTCCCTGCAGGAAAGCGATGTTCCTGAGCCAGGGCATGGCAGAGGGTCTCTGCATTTGGGGGCTGGGGCCGTGCTGCCCCGGAGGACCCTCGGAGGGCAGGATAAGTGTATTTTCTCAGCTGAGAACAGCCCTTCCGTTTCCTTCCCTTGCCCAGCTCTGCCGGGAGCATCAGGTGCAGCAGCAAGGCCACCACCGACAGCAGCGTTTCCTACCCGCTTAACCCCTGCGGGGCGGGGGTGGAGAAGCAGGAAAGCCAGTTTATCCCCACAGGAAAGAGGACAAGCTTGAGCACAGGGGAAGATGTGACTGGTCTGGTTATTGCCAATGGCTCCGTCAGTGCTGGGACTGGTTCACCATATCTGCTTTTAACTCCAGGACACAAAAGCCAGCTATCAGACCTGTTGCTACCTACCTTCTATTCCTGGCTCTGTCCTTTAAAACCTCGGTTTCCCAAAGTATAAGATGACACTGGGACCACATAAAATGGGAGGCTGAACCCAATGGATGAGGAGCCAAAAAGGGGCTGTTCCCCCATCACCGAATTGGGTGGGTTTAATGTTCAAAAAAACCCAGAAGAAAGTCAAACTCATTCTTCAAGCTGCTCCTTACACATCTCCTGTTAATTGCCAGCTATCAGAGAATACCAGCGTCTCCCAGAGCTTCCCCTTATCACTTCCAGGATCACATGCACATAAAACCCACTTCAAACAAAAAAAAAAGTATTTTGAGCATGGAAATCCCTTGCAGCAAAGATCTGTTTTCGTTCCAAACTGTTACGAAATGTAAGAGAGCCTGCCTTTGATGCGATGGGAGGCATATCAGGAGCAAAAATGGAAGGGAGTGCAGCAGCCATGCTGCTGGGGGGGGGGGGACACGGGATGGGACACGACCCTGGGGGAGGGAAGGCCAAAGAAGTTATTTTCATCCTTCCCCACTGCGGGGGCTGCAGATTGCCAGCACAGCATCTGCAGAGGGACCTGAGCTCTCCGAATGCCTCTGCTTTCAGCGCCGCAGGGTGACAAAAGACAGGCTGCTGGTGGCTGCGTGGGTGCCCTCACCGCGGGTGGCAGGACCTGCTCTATTCATCCCGCCGGTGCCCTGGCAGGGGGTGCCAGCCCCTCGTTCGTATGGCGGTGGGGCTGGGCTGGCAGAGACAATGCAGAGCTCCTTGGGAGGCTTCCAACCCAATTGTCCTGCTGCTGCCCTGGAAGAGTGACATCTAATAGATATTTTGCAGGGCTGACAGTTGTGTCATTAATTTTAAGGTTCCTTATATCCAGAAGATGTGTGTTTCTCAGGGGAGAGCTTTAGCTGTGCCAGACCGGATAGTAGCTGGTGTAGGGAAGGGTTAAGGGGTTAGGACTTGAGCCTGGGATGCCAGAAACCACTTCAAGCCTTCACTCTGCTAAATCGTTATCTTCTGTTCCCAGCAAGTTATTTGGCTACTGAACAACAGGCAAATCTTGAGTCCAGCCCAGTTTTCGCTCCTTGTCCTCCTCTGAAGAGCCTTCCCACTGTTTGAGATGAGACAACTTTTTCAAAACCTTAAACAAAGTTTTCCTGGGCTGGGATAAGAGCTACCCACCGGCTGCAGGCCAGGGGATTTCAGGCACATCGGGGCTCGGTGCTGCTCCATAGCTAAGGGCACGTCAGCCTTGCAGCTCAGCACATTTGTGCCGGAAAACAGCATTTCCAGGTCAAGAGCAAACGCGGGAAAAAGGCAGGTTTTCCAGACAGCTCAGGCAGATAGGACAGTCCCCAGGGTCCCTGGTTGGAGGACACTACCCCTGCAGCAGTCACTAAGGGCACCAGCCTGCTCCCTCCCCTCTCCAGCAGTCCCTGACACAGCAGGCATCTGTGATGCGCACAGCAGGGCGGGTCTGTGTCCCTCCAGAGCAGCCAGGCTGGCTTCAACAGAGATCCAGTACCTACAGTGAGACCCATTTCCCCCTGTTAAGTTCGGCCTTGCACACAGAAGGCTATCGGAAGATGCAGAGGGGCAAAGAACTCCAGTGCCTTCCTGCTCTGCTCGGCATCAGCATCCCTGGGGCTGCCCTCCCACCCAGCTTTGCTTGGCATGGTGGGGCCAGGGCAGCCTGCGGTGGGCTCAGCCCCCTTCCCCACACGCTCCCTGGCTATAAACAGGCGGTGGCCTGGGCAGCTGAGTTTTCAGCGGAAGGAATGGCTGCAATGCGGGGGAGAGCTCAGCACTTGCCTGGCGCACTAACAGCTGGCCCGATCTGTGTTTCTCACCCACTGCACCCCCTTCCACTGGGCTATGTTCGCAGGGCGGGTGGGATTCCTGCTGCCAGCTCGCAGGCAGCAGGTCAGGAATGATCTGGCCTCCCTCCCACCAACCCCATGGCCTCCCCATTCCTGTGGGCAAGCTGGAGCCAAGTTTATCCCTGACACATCTCCACTGGCTTTGCTGGATTTAGACCCCAGATAAGTTTGGTGCAGGACCTAAATTCTGGTGGCACAAAAGGTCAGGGAAAAGTCACTAATGATGAGAAGCCATGTGCAAGCACAGCCCTGCTAGAGCAAAGGCTCCTGGCACAGATCACCTCCCAGATCACACATATATGCATTTCTCCATCAGCACAACCTGAAACAACTCCACAAGCAGTTGAGGGCACCAGTTCCCCTGGTTAGCTGCTGGTGTAGGCTGAGCCCCACACGAGGTGCTGCCCAGCCTGCTGAGGAAAGCAAGCAGGCTCAGATGGAGCACAGAAAGTGATGAAGAAGCTGGCAGATCTTAAAGCAAGAGCAAGTTAGGATACATGCAGGGCCTGAGCAGAGCTCCAGGTGAAGGAAAGGGGCTGTCAGCAGGCAGAAGCTGGGAATGGGGCACAGAGCTCCTACCCATCATGAGACCCAGCACCCCTTGTGCTGGGAAAGGGAGCCTGGTGAGACCCCCACACCTTCCCTCCATGAGCCACAGCCCCCCAGAGGGATCCAGCAGCTCTGCGTGACGAGCAGGAGGGTCTGGATGAGGTTTACATTGGCAAAGACCTATCCAAGTGCCAACTGCAATCCATTACAAGGCTCAAAGCAAAGTAGGCAGGCACTGCTGCTGCTACCATAGCAGACACCAGTGAGAGGGATAAAACAGCAGAGCAGCTTTCCCCATGGAGTGGCCACACCATGCTCTCCATCTCTGTGACAGTCCAGGATGGTTTCCACAGCATGCCGGGCACCTCCTGCCCTTTCCTGCAGTGAGGTCCCAGGTTTGATTTTTAGTGTGGGCTGGGATGCAAACAGGGTAGACTCCCACCAGTTTGTACAGCAGAAGAATGGGGAAGCCAAGACCATCTGCTCTCTCCCCATCAAGGGGGTCTTCTGGGGCCTTCAAGGACAGCTCTGGCATTGCATGTCTTTTGACGACAATCCCCCTCCTGCAGCAGCACCCTTCTGAGTTAGCAAAGCCACCCTGTCTTGCTGGCAGGCAGGGTGAGCCACAGCCATGGGGGAAGGCTGTCCCTGTCACCGTCGTCCCTGTCCCCTCCTGTGCCGCTGGGCACTGACACCGCTCTCCCAGCCCTGACACCACGAGCTGCAGCCCAAGAGTCAAACTCCTCATGACTGTGCTTCCACTGCGGAAACACCACCCCATCCTTTTACATCGGGAAAGGGAACTCTTGACCCTCGGGTCTTTCTGGTGCTGACCCAGAGCTGCAGACACAGCACTGCCTGAACCATCCCGGGACTGAAGCGTGGTCCAGCCCACAGAGCTGGAGTGATGCCCCTGGCCCCCGTGTTATCATTTCTGGCTGGTGCTTCTGTAGCACCTGAGGACTGATCAAGGGCCAGGACTCCCAGGCCACACCATACCACCACCTGCGCCTCCTCTGCAGCCCAAAGCCACTGTTCAGCAGCAGCAAGCAGCAATGCCCCCAAAAGCCTTCCCCTGCTCCCTCCAGGGACCTGCCAGCTCCAGCAGAAAGCCAGGACCTTCTCTGCAAAGTTGGCCCAAAGCCCTGGCAGGTTTATTCATATCCCAGATCAAAGCCTAACAGCTACGTGAGCCCGATGCCACAAGCTGAAGGCAAGAATCACACACGTGGGAATGCAGCCGCTTCCAAGCAGGGTGGGGATCAGGCCCTCCATGGCTTTACGAGACCACCAGCATCTTCCCCAGCTAGGGAAGCTCTCTGGATCCAATCAGCTCCATCTGGAAACACCAGTCACCTCCCTTTCCACAACCATAATTTTCCCTAACAAGCGCTTACACCCCATAGACTTGTTTACGAGACACCAGCTTTTCACCCATCTGACCAGCAAAGGGAAACTGGCACCAGTTCGTGTCCCAGCTGGCCCTGCCACAAGGCTCATGGGGGGCGAAAGCACCCAGGTGGCAGGGTCCCACATCGATCCGGTGAGCTGCACTCACTCGGCTGGGAAGGGATGTGCGACCCCCAGCTCCCCGGGACCGGGACCGGCATCCCCTCTCCACCATGCCGGGTGTGCTCCACCCCGCACGGCAGGGTGAGGGGATGCCGGTCCCGGTCGAGGTCCCGGTCCCGGTCCCGGTCCCGGTCCCGTCCCGGTCCTCCTTACCGCTGAGACGGTCCATGGTCGTGGAGCCGCGGGCAGCACCGGCCGCCCCGGGAGGCGCGGGCGGGCGAGTGTCACCGGCAGCGGCCGCCCGGCGGGGCCGGGTCTCGGCTGCGGGGCGGCCAATGGCTCCGCCCGCCCCTCCCTCGGTGCACGGCAGCGCCGAGCACCGGCACGGCCCGGCACGGCACCGGCGGGCCGCCCGGGGTGTCCCCGCCGCCAGCGGGCGGCCGGTTTGTCCCCACGGCTGGTGACGCCCCGTGTGCAGCACCCACCTCCCTCCAACCCCTTGCACGGCCGAGGGTGTCCGGGGGTTCCCCCCCACCCCGTGCATCTCCCCCCGGTGCTGCCACACACCGGGCACTGAGCACCCCCAGCAGCACCGGCAGAATCTTTCGCGAAGGGTGCGGGGCCAGTGGCAGCCACGTCCCCCCTGCCTGCCCACGGGGGTTGTTGCTTTGGGCAACTTCAGTTTGGGCAAAGATCCGGAGCAATTTCCCCCATCTAAACGCACAGGGGGTGAGCAAGCACAGCTCCCCCTTCCCACCCCGCTCCCTGTCCCTGCGCCCCCCCAAAACCCCTCCTGTCTGCTCCCTCCTGATGTCCCTCATGTGCCCAGTGTCTCTCTGGCCATGGTGACAACCTCCCCAGCAAGGACCGTAGGGGAGACCTGGGCTTGGGAGACACACGGGGAGTGCAAGGGAGCATCCCGTGGGTGGGCAGCACGTGGCAGCGGCCTCTGGCACCCCCAGGACAATTTCCCGCAGCCTCAGGGCTGCGGCTGAGCCCTCGGGGGACAGCAGGCTATGACAGAAATGGGATTCGGTTTCACACATACCCACTTCTCGCTTGGGAAAGCAATAATCGATGTATTAGATGTGCATTAGCAACTGACCTGGAGGGATTCCCCATTTGGGGCCCTCTTAGCCCAGGACAGTTCGGAGGCGGTGGCCCCTCTTGTGCCCAGCTGGGAGCCAGCCCTGTCGTGCCCTCCCAACCCGGAGCCTGCTCCCTGCCCGGCTGCTGTTGGCTGGTCCCTCCCTGCTGGATCAAGCCCCCTTTTTCTCCTGTAACCCGGGGCTGCAGCCAGGGCACGTGGCACCCACAGGCCCGGGCTGCCAAGGCTGCCGCACGCCAGGCTCTGGCTGCTTTGTGGTGGGGACTTACAAACAGCCAAGGGACAGCATGGGCTGAGGCAGCACCGGCTTCCAGGGCAGGAGCTAACGCCCCCGCCGCTGCTCGCCCCGTGCAGATGGGTGCTCTCTGCACACCTGGGGGCAATGGGAGCCTGTGGGGGTCCCACAGGGTGTCCACTGGATGGCACGGGCCAGAGAGGCTTCATTAGCTCTGAGAGGTAGCACTGGGCCCTGCCTCAGTTTCCCCATCTTTGCCATGCAGGTAATTGTGGGGAAACAGTTGCTGTCCATAAAATGCTTTGAAAATGAAAAGACTCCCACTGTTGTGTTATTAATAATAATAATCTCCAGGCTTTATCACTGAAGCTGCTGCTGGAAATGGAAGTTTCTTATAGCCACAAATGGTTGAGCTTGATTTAGGGAGACATAGTTTATATGAGTAAAATCATTGTAAATAAAATTGGTTCATTTACTCCTGCACTAAAGCAGGCAGAAGCAATTACCAGTGCAATATTGCCAGCTCCACCTCCGTCCCCAGCCCCTTTCCACAGCAGCACAAAGCTCCCAGAGCCGGGGCTGCTGCTGCTGGGAGGTCTCCCCAAGCCCCTGGCAAGCCCTCACAAGGGGCCCTGCACGCCCCTGCTGCCTCACCCAGGAGCCCGGGGACGGCTTTTTGGGCAAAAAGCTGGGCAGCCTCAGCACACAATGGTGGTGGTGCTGATGGCAGGGAGGGCATTTGGTCCACCTGATAGGAGACACCAGGACAGGAAGGTTTTGAAGACGACCAGAACAGGCAGACCCAGAGCTGGCCCGTGGCACAGTGAAGGTGAGACCCTTGCTGTCCCCTTGGAGAAACCCTGCTGACTCAGCTCTTGCAGAGGTGTCCCATGCCTTGCCGGCCTCTTTGGGACTGCTCAGTCCTGCTACATGCCTGAAAATTGTGCCAGACAGGCAAATAGGAAATCAGAGCACCACAGACACCAGGAAAGGTGTTTGCACCTTGACCCACGGGGGTATACCCTGCTCCCCGTAGGGTCCCCACCACTTCTCCTTGTTCCCTGCCCAAATCTCTGTATTTGTGATGCTGAAGGTGAGGCTGAAGGTGCCCCCTTTGCATGGCCATGTTAAAGGCAGGGAAGGCATTAAGGAGCCCAGGGTGAGATCCCGCTTTCTTGCAGTTGTACCCAGGGTGTTTTCCAACCCAGAAGTAAATACACAGACCACCTGAGCAGAGGGGGACGGGACACCCTCATCCCACCCACCCCACCACAAAGCCCTAGCCTCCCCCAGCACTGGGTGCTGTGGCTGCAGCAGGAAAGTCCTCCCCCCTGTGCCCCCATGGGGCAGCAGTGACAGATGCCACCTGCTTCAGGTCCCACGTGGCTTTAGCTCCTGGGAGAACCCAAGGGTTGGTACTGAAACAGGGCTGGAAAAGAAAAGGAAACAAAGAGCATAAAATGATCTGCTAGACTCCAATTCACTCTCAGGGGTGCAGAGGGCGCCTCTGCCACATACAGCACCAAGAATCATACAGAGCTGCAGTATAGAGATCTTTCTATGTATATATTTATAGGTATGTATATATTTATAGTGCACTGCATTTAAAACAGCCGGGCCTGCTTCTTCAGCTCATTCCTCTTCCACAGGGCCAGGCGGTCGAACTCGGCGATGGTCATGCCAAAGATCTGGTAGAACTCCTCCTGGGAGAGGTGCCGCTGGGGAGAGACAGGATGCTGAGCCAGGGCTGGGGACTGCGGCCACCACCCGGGGCCAACAGTCACCACACAGGCTGTGTGGCTGCAGTGGGGTGGGAGGGCACATGAGAGGGTCTGATGGCACCCGCTGTCTGGCTGGGTGCAATGGGGTGCTACAACCCCCAGCAGTGCACACTTGGGAGGGGGGGAGCACCTGGCTCCCTCCTGCTCCTGCCCAACACACTCATGCTGATGGCACAGGAACAGCTCTGCCCGACCAGCAGAGCAGCAGGACCACCGTGACAGTGTGCTGGCCCATGAGTACCCCTGGGGAGCTATGGGGATGCTCCTCACACATCCACAAGCCCCTTGCAGCCCCATGCTGCCTGCCAGGGCTAAGGGGACACCTTGTGGGATTGGGTCCCTCTGAGCCCCGAGGAGATTGTCCCTGGTGGAAAAGGCTCTCCTCACCTCTAACCGAGTCCTGTCCACATCTTTGGGCAGCTGGTTCCTCCCCCTCGTCTTCACCAGAAGCAGCTCATAGGGGTATATCTGCACAGGGACAGGAAGACCACGAGGTAGCTCTGGAGCCAGAAGAGGACAGCTGGGGCACACCTGGGCACAAGGTCATAGGGGCCACCAGGGTAAAGCCTCCTCCTGCCATGTTTAGCAGGGTCTGGGTGGCACAACTGCCTCCAGGGCTTGGACGGGACAAGGCAGAGCAGGGACTTGCTCTCAGGGTGACCCTAATCCACCTTGAATCACCTTGGTGGCTCTGGAATAACCTGCTCACTCTGAGAAACCAGGAGTGACCCAGGGGCAAGTGTGAGTAGGGAACCACCAGCACAACCACCCTTCTCTGTTCCTCAGCCAGGAGACATTTCTGCTTGGCCAGGTGCTTGGGACCCCTGCAGCAGGGGAAAGACTCTGGTCCAAGCCCCACAGTCCTGGGACAGGGCTGTCAGGAGTGGGGTGGAGGTAAGGGCATTGCAGGCACAGGGCAAAGCTTCCTCCTGAAGGGCCTGGGGACACCCGGACATGTCCGCGGGACTCCCTCTGGGTGGTACTTGCACCTCCAGCTGGCAGCTGCTTCTTGGAGCAGAAGCATCTTACCTTGTACTCTGTGGGGAGAGAAAAAGACAAGGGAGACATGAGCCACACTGACCCCTCCACTGCCAGGATCTTCCCCCTGGGGCTGTGGGGACCCCTACTTCTCTCCCCACTTGTCCCCCCAGCCTGGAACTCATTTTCCAGAGCTGCCTACTCCAGTAGGCAGCCCCATGGTGTCTGGCTCTGTGCCTACAGGGTCCCCTGCCCACACTGCTCCCCAGCCCTGCCGCACCTTACCTCGCATCCCCCAGTTGACGGCGTTCGTGCTGTCATAGTGGAAAAGCTCGGCACTGGGAGGCTGCAGGAGGGACACAGGGAGGGAGGAGTAAGAGGGGGTTCCCTCCAGACACTCAGCATGGCATCTCCCATGTCCCTGGCATGGGGAAGGCACCCCCCCTCCCAATGCAGAACCCACTCCCCACACCTGGCAGCAGGGAAACTGAGGCATGAGGCAGTGAAGTGATGAGCCCAGGTCACATGGAGGCAGGACCAGGGCTGCTGACCCCCAGCAATCGCTGCCCCAGGGTATAAAGCTCTTGTGCTGGGAAGCAACACCAGCATCCCTCTGAAACGTGCTCTGCAGGATGTTCAGGGCAGGCACCCCTGTCCTGCAGTGCCTGGACAGGGCACTTTGGTCCCCAGTAAGGGTCATTTTGGATTGGCACAGAGCAGCAGTGACAGCTGGGGTGCAGAGAAGGGGGAAGCAGGACACCCTAGTCATGAAAGGGGAGCACTGGGGGCTTTGAGGAGCCTGGGGAGAATAAGGAAGGGTGCCGAGATGCCTGGCAGCAGCAGAATGCAGGCAGAAGACACTTACCCTGTGCAGCCCGTTCCTCCTGTAGGCAGGGAGGGAGGCTGACTTAGAAATAAGGGGATCTGCAAAAAAGCCACCAAAGTGCATAAGGGAAAATGCAGGGGTGAGCCCCACACCCTGGAAGAGCACCCACTGGGTCACCCTACCCCTGTGCTCCCACATCGCTACCCAGCTCCACATTCACCCAGCTCTGTCTCCTTCCAGCTCCAACTCATTTCCAGCCTGGCTTCCTCCCATGCTCATATTCCTCTTCCCAAAATCCCTTTCCCATGGCAGCCATCCCACCTCACCCTTCAGTGCAACAGTCTCCTCTTTCAGTTTCTCCGTCTTGCCCTTTCCTGGCACTGCCACCAGCTCTGCCCTGGTTCAGCTCTACCCTGTCCCATCCTTTCAGCTCCTTTTTCTCTCCCTTTTTTCCCTTCCTGGTCCCAGCATCTCCTCCAGCTCAGGTTCTTGGACCCCACAGCCACAGGAGACCAGCCGTGGAGGGCTGCAGGCTCACACACTCACCGCTGTCAGCCAGGTAGTGCGTCCGAGGAGCTGCAAGGAGAGCAGAGCTGGGTGTCAGGGAGGACCAAGTGCCCCGTGCCATGCAGAGCTGCCTGGCTGCCAGTCCATGGGTCCTCCTGGGAGCCCAAAGGGGCTGAGGGGCCCCCTGAGCATCTCCAAACAGCCTCAGCAGTTCCACGAGGGCAGATGTGCCATGAGGAAGGAGAGCATGGAGCGGGCAGAGGCATCTGTTCTGCCAGATTCCCCAGTATGCCCAGCCCACCCTGCAGCCCTGAGGGAGAGGGGCTGGGTGCCCTGGGTGCTGTGCAGCAAGAGCAGCTCAAGCAAGGAAGGCAACCCTGGGGCCAGTCAGCAGGTCTGGGGGGCCAGGAGGTCCCAGATGTGCCATTAATGAGGAGGTACACATGCATGAGCCCAAGAAAGGTCAGAGCAAACCTAGTGTGGCTGTGCTGTGAGATTCCCAAGGGACCCTTCAACCTCGCCTTGAGGTGCTTCACCAGGCTGCCCGGACAGGCTGCAAACACCCGCCGGGCGATGCCCAAACCTAACCAGGGCACAGAGGATGGATGGAGCCCTCCAGAGAGGAAAAGAGCCTCTGAGGTCCAACTCTGGTGCCCAGCACTTCTCCCACACCCCTTCCCAGTGCCCTGTTCTTCCTTCTCCACCCCAGCAAACTTCCTGCAGGGGCTAGAGCCATGCCGGCTAGGACAGACAGACGGACAGGGTCATCCTTACAGCCGTTGAGGGAGCCCTCATAGCCAGCCGTGTGCAGGGCTTCTCTGCTGCTGGCTGAGCTGCGAGGGGGTGTCCAGGGGTCTGCGTAGGAGCTGGACCGAGCCTTCATCTCCTCCCTCAGGATCAGCCTGCCGATGCCACTCTGGATCTGGGCAGGGGGAAAAAGCTGCGTCGCACCCCTCCTTCCCCTGTCTGGCCCTCCATGACAGCTGGCACATGGTAGCAGGGCATGGCACCTCCCAGCATGGGCTCAGCATCTCCCATTTGCTCCCCCATCCCTGGGGACAAGCTGCTGGGGTGGGGTGACTCGGCAAGGGGGTGCACTCCCCCTCCTTCAGACCTCACGTTGGGGGTGGCCAAGGGGGAAGAGATGACAGAGGGCAGCAGGGATGGTGGTGGCCCCTTCTTGGGTGCCAGAGCTGGCTGGGTCTCCTCCCCAAAGCCAACCGCCGGCAGGGGCAGCTTGCTGCTGGCTCTCCCACGTAAGGCTGCGGGCAGGGAGATCACTCACCTTGTGCATGCTCCGGTCATACCCATCCTCCTCGCCTCCTGATGAGAACCTCCGGGCGCGGGGGGCTGCAAGGAGACATGTGGGGGGTCAGATGGGGACAAAGGTGGAGGCAGGTGGGGAGGAGACAGTCCCCAGCTGCATGGGGACAGCCGAGTCCCAAGGGCTGCTAGGATTTTGGTGTCACTTTGGCAGGTATCTTGGCCCAACTCCACCTTCAGGTGCAGACCCAACTCAGGGCATGGTTCCCTCCCAGGGAACGACTGGGTTTGGGGGCAGGAATGGGTTTCCCTTTCCCCCAGCCCTATGGGGGGCTGTTACCTTTGGGGGAGCCTTGGAAGGACCAGTACTCTGACTCGGAGTGGTAGTACAAGTCTGGGGAATAGGCAGGGCTGTACTTGGATGACTGTGCGATGTCTTCGCTGGTTTTGCTTTTCGTGGCTGCAGGGGGGTTGTCTGCAAAAGGAGCAGGCAGAGCTGTTACAACAACCCTGAGTCCTGTCAGCAGGACTTGCAAAGATCCAGCCCAGGATGAAGGCAAAACCTCTTCCCTCCTCTCTCCCCAGTGGCCTCCAGCAGTTTACGTTCGGGACAGCATGGAGCAGAGCTGGGAATAATCCCTTTTCAAAATGCTGACACCTCCTGGAGACAAGTGTGCAGAGGCAGACAGTAGGGATGGTGACAAGCAGAGGGGCTGTCACTGATGTGGCTGTGAAAGGACCTGAACAACTCGGCACCACCGCAAGCTCTGGCTCCTGCACAGTGCTCACCCCAATACCACCAATGCCACTAACCTCACCATGCCCCTGTGCCCCAGGCTGTCCCATCTCCCAGAGGGCTATAACTGCACAGGCAGGAGGGGACGGAGGCTCAGTCCCAGCAGGGAAAGGGCTCTTGGTGGGTCAGTGCCAGGGGAAGGCGGCAGTGGGCTGTGCAGCCGTGGGGAGCAGAGGGGTGACCCCAGCAGCTCCAGCTCTGGCTGGGGCTCAGTCCCCATGGCAGGGCCACACAGAGCTCTGCTCAGAGTGGGGACTGAGCCTTGGTGGCACGTGTAAGAAATGCGAGTGAGCTCTGCTCCTTTCTCCCAGATGCCAGAAGATTTGCAGGGGAAAGAACACTCAGGACAGGCTGTGTGGCAGAGCCATCCCACCACCTCAAGCGGGCACAGGGGACCCTGCACATGGCAGGTACTTACAGCAGCGGGTGCAGCCAGCAGCAGGGCAGTAGGAGTCAGGCAGGTGGGAAGGAAGAGCCCAGGGAGAGAGAGGAGACACAGTTACTGCTTGAGGGGAGCTGCTATCCCTCTACGCACAGAAGCAAGCAGGGATAGTGCAAGCCAGCCCCGCTGAGAGATACCAACTGCCCTCCCCTTTTGCCCATCCCTCAAGACCCCCAGGCCTGTTTCACCCCAGAGCATCCATCCGAGATGGGTTGTGATTCTTCTCCAAGGCTCCACATGAAACTGCAAATGACCACCTTCATCCCTTTCTCGAGGCTGCTCTGGCTCCTGGCATCAGCAAGCAACAGCCACCCTTGTCTCCTCTGGCATCCCTCCATGGCCTCGCTCCCCCTCCCACAGCTGTCCCTGGTGCCAGCACCACTGACAGCCTTTGCCTCCATCCCTTGCAACACAGGTGTGGTCCAAAGCTTCCTTTTTCTTGCACTGAACCCTGCACTCCGCTGCCTGGAAGGGAAGCAGGAGCATCAGCCCAGCAAAGCCCAGCACCCCAACACCTTGCCTTGATGCTGGCTCCCATCTCCCACCCTGCCCCTAAACACCATTCAGCCAGAGCAAGCCCCACGCTGGTACCCCGCCCCACCTCCCCCACGGGGCAGAGCCCCACTGCAGCCAGCACATCATACCGTGTCGCTTATAGATGGGGGGTTTCCGGTAGATGTTACTCTCGCCAGCAGCTGGTGGAAGAAGAAAGAAATAAAGGGAGGAAAGAAGGAAAGAAGGGAGGAAGGGGAGGCCAGCGTGGGCATGCTGAGTGGACAGGACGGAGGTCCTGCAGGAGACACTACCCCCTTGCCATGTTTCCATCACACAACCGCCTCTGGGTCCACGCGTTCCACGGGAGCGCAGCACCGGGCCAGGGCCAGGCAGGCTCCCGGAGGGCAGCAGGATCACGGTCCCAGGGCTGCCCTGGGGCAGGGGTGCACACAGAGAACATGCAGTGAGAGCCCCAGCTCAGCATGCACCGTGGGGCGGTGGGTGCTGCCAGCCCCGGGAGGGACCGGCACAGCCAGGGACCACCGGCCACCCCTGCCAGCCAGCAGCAATGCACCCACGGCTCATGCTGGCACGGTTTCTCAGGGTTGCCAGCGCCTGGAAGAACCACCTGTGAGCTACCTGGGGCGAAACAACATCAGCCAAAGCCTCTTTCTGCAGCAGAGAGAGAAAAGAGCAAGCTGGGAGGGGAAGCGAACTGGAGCCTGGTGCCGAGAGCTACAGCCCCTGTGCGGGGGCCAGGCAGCAGAGCTGGCGGAGCAGGGAGGGGGCCATCCATAAACCACCGACCGTCAGCGGGAGGGCAGGGCAGGGCAGGCAGCAGGGCCGAACCCTGGCTAGGATGGGGTGGGAGCAGGGGACCATGGTGGAGAGCCTCTGGGTGTCCTCACGGTGCTGTCCCAGGGCATCAGCTATACACTGTGGAGGAGGACAAGGGCAGTGGGAGATGCCTACAGCTGAGCACGGCGGTCCGGGGCTCTGGCCCCCCTGTGCGTACTGAAGGATGGATGGGCAGCTCTGCCTGCTTCCCTCCCCACTCTCCCTTTCTGCCCACTCCGTCCCCGTCCCCGTGGGCTCTGTGTGGCCGGGAGCGGGTGGTGGCCCTTACCTGGTGGCCCCCTGCAATCCCTGCAGAAGGGGAGCAGGCATCTGGCAAGCCCAGAAGACTCTGGGGGGAGGGAGCAGCGGGCCCTAGGGGGAGTATAAAATAGTCATCTGTAGTGGATGGGTGTGCAGAAAGGCCTCCAGCAGACACGCTTTGGCTCATGATCTTGGGGAGGAGGCAGGGGAGAGGGGTCAGGCTCTCCGCAGGGGATTCATCTTTGTGTGAGGGTGGAGGAAGGTCAGGGAAGAGGAGGGACAAGAGGGACGTTGCAAGGATCAAGCAGACTCTGGGCAGCTCTGGGACGTCTGGGTGGTGATGGGGAGGGAGGAGGGTTCAAGCTGCAGGTCCTGTTTATGGATGGCCTCTACCAGGGGTAGATCCTGCTGCCAGCTGGCTCTAGGCAGGCGGTGGAGCTACGCATGCGACACAGCGGGGACGGCACATGCGGGCATGCCACAGACACGGCGCTTCCCCAGGGACCGGTGTGCTCCAGAGCCTACCTGGGATGTGGAAATGCTTGGGTGCTTGGTATGAGGTTGGAGTGGAGGACCTCACATCTAACTGGCTATAGTACGGGGAGCTGCGCCCGCTCTCCGTGCCTACGCGGTGCCGAGCAGAAGCAGCATAAGTGACCAAGGGAGAGAACAAGAGGCAGAAGAAAATGGGTGTTAAACGCAGCAGTGTTAGAAGAGCCGGGGGCAACCCATGTGGTGGGGGTGACAAGGATGTGTGCCGGGCCGTGGTCCAGGATGGGGCGTGATGGAGCAGGGTGAGATTTCCCGCATCTCTGGAAGAAGGTGGGATGCAGAGGAAACCCCATGTGCAGGTGCTATTACAGAGCAGCCCGTCGCCCCACTGCTGGCGAGAGGGAAGCCGAGCATGCTGCAGAGGCAAACGGTGATGGGCCCTTGGCGGTGCAGCGTGGGGGTAACTTGGGGAATGCGGGACCTCCGGACTTACTGACCTTGGATTTTCCCAGTTGTTCCTCCCCATCTCCAAAGGACAGGAGATACGGCACAGACACACTCTGCTTCCCCCTGACATGCTCCAGGGTGTGCACGTGTGTGTGTAAGAACCCGCCTTACAGCACTGGCTGGGCACAAGCGCTCTTGTGCATGCCTCTCCCAGAGCCACCAAGCCAGCCGAGGGGTTTTCACTGGACCTGGGGGTCCCCTCCTTCCCCACCCCATCCTCTATGAGCCTCAGCTCAGGTCTGAGCCAGGGCACAGCCCCCTCAGCCTCTCCTTGCTACTTGTAAGATGAAGAGTCAGGGGAACCAGAGGGTGCACACAGCAGGATTGCTCAGTGCCCCACAGCTCCTGTTGCTGTCAGCTCTCCGTGGATGCCTTCAGGCCTCCTGCCTGCTTGCCAGAGGTGGGACCACTGAGGTCCCCTTGGAGAAGCAGGGGACAGTTTGGTGATCCCGGCTCCACTTGGGGGTCTGAGCTTAGCCCAGCCTGGGTTTGCAGCTGACGTCCTCACCTGAGCGGTAGAAATGATGGGGGGACCTCGGGATGGTGGGGGACATGCCCTGGCGGCTGTAGGTGGGGGAGTCGATGTAGCCAGGGCTGGAGGCTCGCCTCTGCCGCATGTCAAAGCTCTCGTAGATGTCCTGGGGACAGGGAAAAGCATGGAGAGAAGTGGGGTTAGAGCTGGCGAGATGAGGGATGAGGCAAGTCAGTGTTTTGGCAGCCCTGAGGGAGGTGTCCCACGGACGGGGGTCCCCATGCTTGTGACAGCTCAGGAGGGTGCATGCTCTGCGGTGTGACATGCTGGGCATCATGTGTGTCCTCCACAGCTGGAGCGCGTCCCCAGGCTGCTCTGCCTCCCTGCTGCCAAAGTGCAGGCAACAAAGCCCAGGGTTTGGGACCAGGTGACAAAGTCCAGCCAGAGGCTTTCAGGCCTTTGCCTGAAGATTGTCCCCTTTCCCTGTGCTTGTTCCCAATTGCTGGTGTCCCCTTCCACAAGGAAAAAGCTGCACCCTGGGTGCTCTCTGCCAGGGAAGGCTTGCATACAGCTCTCCCTGGGGCCCAAAGCACAGGACCCTCCTGGACAGGGTCCCCCTGTCTCCCCACACCTCAGGGCAGCACCTGGGTGGGGGGACATTCAGCAGAGCCCCAGCATCCCTGGGCAGAGGGATGCTGAGCAGCAGCGGGTGACAGACCCCCCAGTGCCTGCCGAGGGCATTACCTGTGAGTACGGGGAGAGGGTCCCCAGGGACTGGAGGCAGCAGGAGGCAAAAGGGGGAGAAAGAGAGACAGTACACAGTTAAGGGGAGCAGTGACAGACTGGTGTCCCTCAGTGGCTCGTTTTCCCCATGTTACAGCCTAATCACAGCTGCCAGGCTGCAAAGGTGGCTGCTGGCACAGCCAGAGCCAAACTGTGGCAGGATGCTGGGCAGGGAGCCCCCGGCCAGGAGGGGAGCTGGCGTGAGGATGGCCTTTCCTCTATCAGTAGCCTGGACCCCTTCTTGGAGACCTTGCTGGAGCAGCTGCAAGCAGGACAAGGTGGCTGCTGGCCCCATAGTACTACACAGCAGGCCATGGCAGTGCCAACTGCACCATCACCGCGTGGGCTGGAGGAAACCAGACTTGGGACAAGCCTTGGGACTGGAGACTTAAGAGATGCTGCTGCTGGCCATTGCAAAGTCCTCTTCCAAGTCTCCCATCTCTGTGTGAGCTGCTCGTTCCTCTTCCATGGAATTAGTGAAATCATTCAGCAGTTCCAGCCTGCCTGGGGGAGCAGGGCAGGGCAGTCCTGCGCCACATGCTGCTTGGGCATCATCTTATCACGTTTGCAAAAATGCACTGACCGAGCCCCCTTCCCCTGGCTGCGGGGACAGCACCCAACAGGGGCAGCCTTGCCATGCTCCAGAGATGCCATGCTGGGGCTGGGTGGCCAGGAGGATTGCCTGCCAGGGGCCAGGCTTTGGGCTGAGCCTGCTGGCTGGCTGTCCCTCCACCCCAGATGGATACATGTGTGTTGAGTGCTCTCCTCGTCTCCTGCTGCATGCCATGATGGGCGAGCTCCCTACCACATCACTCCTGAGGGTGACATCTCCTCCTGCACAGCACTGCCTGTCCCTGCACGTCAGGTCTGCAGCACAGGGCGCTGCCATCAGCTGATAAGGTCACTGGTTTCTTTCTTACTCTCCAGCAGCAGCATCAAGTTTTCCCTTCCAGCCCAGGCCTTCTTCCCAGTGATGGGGAGCCTCCAGGAGAGGTCTTACTCCCACTCCTGCCTCCCTGTAGTATTCCCACTGGAGTGAGCAAACCCACATGCAACTTTCCTCGTTGCCCCAACCCGGGGCTTGGCTCCCTGCGCAGCCCGGCATCGGGCGTATTGAGACTCAGTACCTCCCCATAGCTATATCTCTCCAGTGTCTCATCCGACGTGTATCTGTGATAGGGCTCGTAGGAAATGAGGTCAGGACGCTGCACTTCATAGATGGCTTTAATCTTGGGAAGAGCTGCCAGGTCTTTGTAATTAAGGATCTCATTATCCACTTTAGCCTAGGGAGAGGGAGAGACAGAGACAGAGAGACAGAAAGGAAGAGGAGGAGAAAAGGAAGGGGAGGCTGGAGCGTACAGTGTGGAGTCAGCTCAGAGCAGACAGAGCCCATTGCCACCCCAGCAGCAGGAAGAAGTAAGAGGAGATGCCCAAGAGGCAGCAGTGGGAAGGGGCAGAGGAGCTGGGAGGGTGGGACCGTGCTCCTCCGAGCACTCCTGGGCAAGGCAGCACGGTTTGTCTGTGCTGTCCTCAAATGCTGGGCTTGTCCCTGGGGGACGCTTCACACTGCAGAGCAGCACCAGGAACTGCCACACCTTTCCCTGGGGCCAGAGCATCCATCCTGCAGAGCTGTACTTACGCAGATGACACGGTTTGGGGAGCCGATGCTGGAACCGGGGGGCGAGATGGAGGTTTCTGACGTCCTCCTGTGCTGTGGAGGCAGAAAGGTGGAGGACACGTGAGAGCACGGTGAGGAGGGACCCCTGAGCAGGCACAGTGCTGGGTGCAGCACATTGTTGGTTTTGGGGCTGAATTTCACCCAAGGCCCAGTTTCTCCGCCCTTTCATCCACCTGCTGCCAGTGCCCATGGCTGTTGCAGGCTGTCCTGCCATCCAGCTTTGCGCCCTGGCCTCTCTTGGGGCCAGATCTGGAGTCGGGTGAGTGGCCTGGCCAGACCAGCTGGCAGCTGTCCCCATGGCCAGCCAGGAGCAGAAAGGGAGCGCACAGCTCAAGGGGCGTGGGGGGCTGGTGGGGGGACTGCTGTGCCCCCTCCCTGGCTGTGGCATGGGCTGGCGTCAGCCAGGAGGTAGGTCCCCGCTAACAGCCTTGGCCATGGCCACCCACCAGCCTCCGGGCAGTGGGGACAGAGTTTGTGCCAGCCTCGGGAAGCCACCCTGGGCTTAGACACTGCCACAACAGTTCACTTCCAGCAGGGACTCAGGGGCAACATCACCTGGGACGTGCCACCTCTGAGAGATGCTGCCTACCTTTAGTTTCTTCTCTGCCCTGGCTGCCTGCTTGCAGATGGGGTGCCACACTTCGGAGCCTGCAACGCAGCAAAGGGAAAGTGTTTCAGCTCTGCACGCAGCTCACACCTGCTGCTAGGGACTGTCCAGCTCCACCTGCCATGGGGAGTCCTGTCCCATCCCTGCATCCCTGCTGCCTCCAGCACTGACCTGCAGCCCGCGGTCCCCTGGGGGGGATGCGGCAGCGCTCTGCCCAGCAGCAGCTGCACTGAGCAACCAGTGTTACAGGAGCGCAGTGCCTGTGTGCTGGGGGGGCAGCTCCTGGGGGGCCCTGCAGAGGCAGGAGGTAGGAACTGGGGTCTCTCCAGGAGGAGCAGAGCAGCATGGAGGCGGTGAGCCCCAAGGATGAGGGGCTCACCTGCTGCATCCCACCAGCTTTCCCAGGTGCCTTCTCTGCTATAGCACGGCCACAGGCAGGTAGCCATTGGGAAGGCAGGGCAGCGGGGACTGGGTGTCCGTACTGAGAAATTAAATGGCTCCCAAGCACTCAGATGTAGTGGCCAACACTACTAAACTTTGACAGCAAACCCAGGTGTGTTTTCGGTGCAGCCCAGCCAGTGCTCAGCCAGGCAGCTCCTGCTGGTTAAACTGGGGTAACACCGAGCCCAGGGCATCCACAGCCCTCCACACCCTCCAGGCTGGAACCAGCAAAGCCACCGAGCTTTGCCCAGGTGTGCCCCAGGATGGATGCTGAGCACAGCCATCATCCTGCCCATGACAGGGCCTTGCTGGGACCCCCACTCTCACTCACTCTCAGTGCACAATTCCCCCTTTGCCACCTATGGGATCATTAGTGACTCAGGGTGGCGGGTAAGCACAGGTTACTGACAAAACAAACCCTCCCTCTGTGCTGGAAATAGCCCCTAAGGCAGCTCCAGGCAGGAGGAGCTCCTGCCGAAACCAAACCCAAACTGTCTGGCTGTGCCAAGTGAAAGCCTAACCCCTCTGGTGCTGCTTGCAGTGAGCCCCTGTACACAAAGCCCTGCTCAGGCAGCTGCCCAGTGCAGCACCACGCCAGCACCCACTGCAGCAGGCACCCACCAGCCAGTGCTGTGCACCCACGGCGAGCACACTGAGCTGCATCAATTGGAGGAGACAGCTGTAAACACAGGGAGAAAGATGAAAAATAACTCAGCTAAAGCCCAGCTCCTACACACTTCAGGACAGCGTGCCTGCAGTTCCCACCGCTTATATTTCCAGCTGGCCAGAGACAGCTAACGCAGGGAACATGGGGCCCTGGTGACTGATGTGCTGCCTTCCCAGTCCCCCTCTGAATCTGGATGGGTTTGGTGCTCTTGGATCCTCACAGTACCCCCCCAAAGGCTTGGTGTGCTGATAGTAAGGAAAAAATGGATGCGGGGAGTTGGGGACAGTGGGGAAGAGGTCCCCTGGGGCTGGGGAGCGTGGGGAGCCAGGCACCCTGTTCCCATCCCAGCCTCTATTAGCTAGGCACAGGCCAGGGACACATCCAGGCATGCCCGCCCATGCTCCCTCTCTCCTGCGCAGGGAGACTTGCAGGGAGCAAAAAGCTGCTGACAAGGAACAAAGTTTCCTCCAGCTCAGCGGCAGGGAAGCTTTCATGCAGAGAAATTATCACTGCACAGCCCAGGAAGAGCGCAGGGGCTGGGGAGCAGCAGACAAGGGGGTCTCCTCTGGCACTACTGCACAGAGGGACCCTTTCAGCAACGATCACTGTAAGGAGCCAAACTCCACACGCCTCCGCAGCCAGCACACCTCTGCAAGGCCCCGCTGGTCCGTGCCCTGACGCGGGGCAGGGCAGTCCCTCCTTGCTGCAACGGGATGCCTACCTGTGAGGTACATCTCCTCTCCTTCTGTGAACATCTGGTGGCAGCGGACACATCTGGCACAGGTGGGGTGGTAGTGTTTCCCTCCTGCCTGCAAGGGTGAGCAGAGAAAAGGGGCCCCTGAGCAAGGCAGGACATGGTGACCTGCTCACGTCCCTGAGGACAGGTGGCCCTGGCACCACTTGCTGCTGCAGACAGTGACAAGGTGAATGGGACAAACTGCCCAGGGTGGCCTCGGAGCCCACTGCAATACATGGAAAACACCAGAGACCACTTCATCACTAACACTTCTGACCTGCTGGACTAAGAGTCTGACTGGGAACCTTCTGCTGTCCTTGAACCATCCAACGCGCAGGAAAACAGATCCAGGAGGTACCCCTAAAAACCTCACCCTAATAAATCATCTTTGCACTCTGGAAATAACCGAGACCCTCTGCAGTAACACTCAGCCAAGCAGCCATGCTTTATATTAGCTCCTTCCCTCTACAGCTTTGAAGAGAAAGAGCAAATTTGGCCCAGGATGTCAGCAGGGAAGCGGTAAAGGGAGAAGAAGGGCCCCAAAGATAAATCTCACTAAGCACAGGCTTCCTCTTGCTGTCATATCCTCCCTGGCTACCATTGCCAGCGCCTCTCCCTCAAGAAACTTTTCTCCTTCTGTGAAGCCATGCCCAAACTTCAGCACTAGCGACACGCTGTTCCCCAGCTGAGCAGGAGCTGGGCTGCTCCCTTTGCTCTTTGACAGGGATAATAGCTTTAATTGGTAGCTTGTTTCCACTCAAAGTGTCTGCTAGCATTTCAATTATAGGCTTGTTTTCTGGGCTGGGAGGCAGGAGCTGGCTCAGGGTAGGAGGAATCTGGGCTGCACAGTTAGAGCTCAATCCCAAAGGACATTTCACTCCCATAATAATCCAAGAGAAGAAGGAGGATAATTTAAGGCGGCAGAGGGAAGATGAGGCTCTCGCTGATAAAAGGGGGTTATGATAGAGGGGGCTGGAACTGGTTTGAAACAGGGAGGATCATCAGGAAAATTTGCTGCGAGGATAACTGAGAATCTGCCAGTTGATTGCACACAAAAATCAACCTGGAATTCAGTATCTTTGGGGTGCAGATGGCAGCCAATGGCTTTTCCCCTCCAATTTATGCCAAAACTGAGTGGAAGGTTTTAGGGCAGGCGGGGGAGGTGAGTGGGAGAGTTTGGGCCCCTCTACCTTTCATTGCAGTGCACCCCAATCCAGGGAAGGGACAGCCCTGCACCCTGGCCCAGCTGCAGTGCCCCATGGCAGGAGCTTGCACTAAATGCTTCACCAGCCTGAGCAAACACATCCAGGCTATACAGATTCTAAACCAATTTTACTCCTAAAAACCTCGTCTAGAATCTCCAGTGTTGCTGACATTGTGCCAATGGGCTCATCATGTCTCACGCCCATTGCCCCAGGGAGGTGACCCACCGCCCCACCAAGGCAGAAGCTCCCCAAGGATGTCCAGTTCCTCCTGCTCTGCCTGAGCCCCTGTACACAAAGCCCTGCCTGGGCAGCTGCCCAGTGCAGCACCACGCCAGCACCCACTGCAGCAGGCACCCACCAGCCAGTGCTGTGCACCCACGGCGAGCACACTGAGCTGCATCAACTGGAGGAGACAGCTGTAAACACAGGGAAAAAGATGAAAAATAACTCAGCTAAAGCCCAGCTCCTACACGCTTCAGGACAGCGTGCCTGCAGTTCCCACCGCTTATATTTCCAGCTGGCCAGAGACAGCTAACGCAGGGAACATGGGGCCCTGGTGATTGATGTGCTGCCTTCCCAGTCCCCCTCCGAATCTGGATGGGTTTGGTGCTCTTGGATCCTCACAGTACCCCCCCAAAGGCTTGGTGTGCTGATAGTAAGGAAAAAAAACCCTGTATACATACATATTTTCCTATCTAGACTACATGGGCTGCTGTCACAGGTCAGACTGCCAAAAGGGGATGCTTTTCAGATCTGCGCGTGGATGCAGGGGGAGGCTGGCAGCTCCCCCAGTGGTACCAGCCAGTCCCAACTTTCATTTCAATGCAGATCTCCAAAAGCCACCCAGCATCTCAACACCCTCCACTCCTCCTCGAGGAACAACTCTCCAAACCAGGCACCAACCTTGTTCCTTTTACATTGGTTAATATTACAGCTCATAAAAGGCTGCGAGGGAAGAGACCTGCTCGTTATCACTTGGGGTCCCTTAAAGGCTCATTAATCATCCAAGCCTGGCTGCACAGCTCAGAGCAGCTGGGAAAGCCTGGAGGCTGCCGGGGTAGCATGAGAAGGCTCCTTAAGGCCTAAAATTATTTAAAGGCACCCTCTCCATTTCACGCTTTGCCAGAGAAGACAATTAAAGCCTCTGGTTTTACAGATCTTTCAATACTGCCAGCAGGTGCATAACCGGGGAGGGTGGGGAGCACGGGCTCAGCCCTGGCCGCAGGGAGGGAAAGGGTGCCTGCAGGTTTCATGGTGCCTGCAGGTTTCATGGTGCTTGCCTGCCAGAGCCCTCCAGCACCCAAACCCTATGCTCCTTTCGGCTCTGTGACAGCACTTACAAGGAGGTGGCACCTCGGCTCTGCCCGTGGGGACACCAGTTCCAAGGCATGTGGCTTCCAGCCCATAGTGTCCCACTGCACAAGGAGGTCTTCCATGTCCAGGCACGGGTGCGGCACACAAGATGCTAATGTGAGATGATTACAGTCCAGAACATCTCTTGGGATTCAGTCATCTTCTTCCCATGGCCCAGTATGGGTGGGCAGAGCTGGCTGGCCCCTCCAGCCAGGAAAAGCCTATGTTGGGAGCAGAGCTGGGGAGGGAGGGCACTGGAGGAGGTGAAAAGACCTAGAGCTATTGCCAGAAGAAGAGCCAGGGCAGATGGAGGTGAGGCAGAGCAGGGAGGTTTGTTCCCTCATCACCGCCCCAGGACCATCTCCAGCTTGCAGCCAGGCTGCTGGTACCCCCACATCTGTCACACCCTGCAGAGCTGCTCTCTGTCCATCCCCTTAGATGTGCAGCAGCAGGAACGTCCTACACTTGTCCTGACTCTGATGTGGTTGCACTGAGCGAGGAAAACCCCGAGAGCAGTGCAACAAATGGCTCAGAGTCAGCAGTGCCCGATGGTGCCAGCCAGGTCCCCTCTGGCTCCTCTCACCCACCCTCACACACTGAGCATCCCACTAACACCCAGCCTGATTGCCCTGCCCGGATGGCTGAGGATGCTCTGTCCTGGCAGGGGGTTATCAGGGACCAGACTGCTCAGGGGAGCAGTGGCAGGGATTTGATGTCAGGGGAGCCTCTGGCTTTGCCCTGCTCTATTCAGACTTTTGCTGACCAAGTGACCCCATGATCCACCAGCCCGTGGCAGCCGCTGCAGTGCTGAGCTCATGCTCACAGAAGCCAGCACTGGGACTGCTGCTGAAGCCCAGAGTCAGCAGAAAGCCTTCACAGGCAAAGGCCGCTCCCTGAAGAGGGGGGAAGATGCTGGAGGGCTCTTGCTTCACGAGAGGCTCCCTGGCCAGGCTGGATGCTCTTAGGCCAGCCCCACTGGCAGGACCAGAGCGGGTGACCACTTCTTGGTAGGCTGTGAGTGAAACAGGCTGGAGATGTCCTGGAACAGCTCTCAGCAGGCTGGAGATCTACACAGCCACCGCCACTCTAGCCCACAGCACCTGCTGTCTGGCTCACTGTGGAGCCACAGACCCTCCGATTTTGGGATACAGCTTCCTATTGCTGCTGTCTGCAGGTGGCAGAGGTGTGGGTGCCAATGCTGCCCTGGGAGCACTTCTCTCCTGCTCAGCCATGCAGAAGGGAAGGTCTCGGGAGTAACTGAGCACACTTTCAGCCAGTGCCACCACAGCCCAACTCCATAGTATCACTAGGGGGTCTAAAAATCACAATTGGCTTCATTCTAACATATTTCTCTACGCCTCCAGAGCCTTTAGTTTAACCTCAGATCAGAACTTCTGGCTTTCCCCCTGCCCCTGCAAACACTGGGCTAGAAACAGAAAGCCTGACGGGACACCCCACCTCCAGGAGCAGGGACCAAGCCAGGACCTGACAACCTGATGACAGGAAGCACCAGCCCTAACAAACTTCTCTGTCCCTCCCCAACAACAACCCCCACTCCCCTCACCGGCTGTGCAGCTCCACTGTCACCCAAAACATGCTTCAAGGCCACCTGCACCCACGCCTTGCTGTGGGATCCCCGTGGGATCCCTGCACCCCTCGGAGGCTCTGCCAGAGCAGATCCTGCTGGCCAGCCACGTGATGAACAAAGCTGCCGCTGGATGTGGCCCAGGGAGGGGGACCCCCTGCTCTGGTTGTTGCCCTGCAAAGGGGTGTGCCATGGGGATGGCTGCCCATGGGCAGGGTGCTGCAGCCCCTCACATGGGCTCCGCAGCGGGCAGCCGTGCTGGATGCGTTTCCAAGGCAACAGGCAGGCTGCCTGCACAGGGATGCTCAGAAGGCAGGCTGGGGTGAGCATGGTGGGGACACTTCAGAGCTGGGCATGGTAGCAGTTGGTTAAGGCTAGTGTCCCCACATCCTGGACTCCAGACATGTCCCAGCAGACCCAGGCCACTGTGTGCTCTGGCTGCTTCTCGAGGTCCAGTACCCAAGCCATCTCTTTAAAGGTCTGCAGCGTGGTGGTGCTCCTTCCTGCCCCCACCCTCCAGAGAAGGTGGTCAGACTGTCTCCACACACCCACTGCAGGAGAAGCCATGACCCCAAAAAACCATGACAAGTGTGTAGGACGATGAAACCCCCACACCAAGAGCTAAGGTGTGCACCTCTGGGCAGGACACATGTGGTCCCTATTACAGACTAGTGCAGGGTGGCCACGGCCCCAGGACTCACCTCCAGGACCCTGCCGCTGATGTACCGGTTGCAGGTCTCACACTTGATGCCGAACTGGGCATGGTAGTCAGACTCGCAGTACGGGATGCCATCCCTTTGGGAGAGGGAGGAGAAGGGGGTGAGCGGTAGGTGAGCTGTGCTGGGCACCCCCTCACTGCAGCCCCAGGGGGTGTAGCTCCGCAATGGCCAGGGCAGCCAAGCCTGCCACCAGGATGGTGGCACTCACTTGCTGATGTACTCGCCAGTGAGGATGATCCCGCATGTTTGGCACTTGAAGCAGCTGACATGCCACTGCTTCTCCAGGGCCAGAAGGGACTGGCCTTGCTTGATCTCTTCCTTGCAGCCGGCGCAGTCTGGAGGGACAGAAGGGGACTGTGGGACCATTGCAGCTCCCTGGTGGGGGGCTCGGTGGTGCAGCAGGAACACCCACATCTGCTGGCCTATGCTGAGGCACCCTGGTCTTTTAACCTGAGGCACACTTCTTGCACCCAGAGGAAAGCTCTAGCCCAGAGAACCCCGTTTTCTAGGGGATGCTGCTGTTATAAACACCCTGCTCCTGAGCCCACTCCAGGGCCAGTTTCTTGGGGATGATTTCTTTATGGGAATATGCTCATTCCCAGCAAAGGAGCCAAGAGGAAAGCCTCCTGCTGGAGCTGGAACCTCCGAGGCACTGCTGGCACCCAGCCACCCTGGCGGAGCACCCACTGCAGCACAGAGCCAGGTCCCCCTGCTGGGCGATGCGCTTGAGCCAGGGTCCGTGCATGGGCTGCTGGGGCCACGCTGCCTCGGCAGGTCCCCGGGGGCTCCCCTCCGGGCAGGAGTGGTGGGAAGTGTCCGCAGTGAGCGCAGCAGAGGAAGGGCTGTGCTCTCCGGCAGCCGCGTCCGGCCCCGCTGCACTATTTACGAGACTCCCTTCCTTCCCCACCTCCCCTGGCTCCTGTTAGGGCTGGGAGCAGGAAGCACATGGGCCTCAGACCCCTGACCTTGACTCCTCCGTGTCCTCTTCTCCCCCTGGGCAGCAGGTTTGCCCACATGGGGTTTCTCCTTAACCCCGTCCCTGCTGCAGCACAGGCAGCCTGACCAGGCAGGCTTTCCCACTCAGCCCACCCGCAGGCAGCTCTGCACCAAGTCCCTGCCTGCTGGGCAATGCTAAGGGGGGAGGATTTTTGATCCCTGGCAAAAAGCAGGCTGGCCAGCTCACGTGAGCCAGGATCCATTCCCTCTGTCACACAGGTCCTGCTGGTTTTTGAGTTGCTCACAGGGCTGGGGCTTCAGGGAGAGGCTCAGCATCCTTCCTCTAGGGATGTCCTCCCTGCAGAGTGCACCAGCATGGGCTCCAGCAGGCACACCTCCTCTGCCACCCCTTCTGGGTGGCCCTGCCAGGGTCACTTGTGTCACAAGGGGCACATGCAGGCAGCAGGCTACATCTGGCAGCTGCCTATGAATAAAGCATGGTGCCCTCAGGTAACCCTGCTCTGGCTGGGGAGGAGCGCTGGCAGGAAGGGGATGGGAAGGGAGAAAGCAGCAGGAGAGAGGCAGAGCATGCAGCTGTCCTCCCCCTGCCCGCTGCCCTGGCCCTGCTATGGGAGACAGCGGGGTGCTGTCCTCTGGCTGGAGCTCATTCAAACCCCGCCACATCCCTTAACTCCATCGAGGTCACGGTGAGAGCTGGGGGGAGGCAGCTCGGCATGGCTCCCAGGGACCCATCAGCACCAGCTTGTAACTCAACCCGAACAGCCACCACCAGTGCCACCAGGGTGACGAGGACCACAGGTGACACCATGGTCCTGGGTCTGGTCCTCGCTGCACGGCTCTGCTCCAGGCACTGATGCTCCAGGAGCTGCTGAGCTCCAGCAGCAAGGGCTCCCACCCGGCCCCGTCGCAGCTCAGCCTGCTGACGTGGCAGGGTTTGGGCACCTCGGTGTGGCACAGCTCCCAGCTCTCCCTGCCTTCTGCCACCTGCCCACGCGCTGCGCTGAGACAGCGCCCCTGGGACGTGACAGCAGTAAACACGGGGCATCCGGGAGACAGTGAAGCATGGATCACACGTTCATGCTGCAGTCCCCTCGCTCCAGACATGGGCTGAAGCAAGCCCTGTGTGCAGCAGCTCTGCGCTGCAGGGACACTCTACCAGCCCCCAAGCACAGTACCCACAGGATGCTCTGCAGCGGCCTGGGACAGAGAGCCTGCAGCAAGGAAAAACTGGGGGGGCGAGGGGGGACAAAGCATGGCATGAAGAGAAGGTATCCCAGCAACCAACCTGGGGTCAAAAGCAAGGCCAAATCCATGCAGGAGACCCTGTCCGTTGCTCTTGCTGAGTTTTAGCTTGGGTTCATCAGTGCAAAGGGATAAGCCTAAGAAGCCTTTCAGTGCTCAGACAGGCAGTGAGTAATGCCAATGCTGGGAAAACTGGGCAAGCAGTCCTGGGGCTGGCACCCGGACACAGACACAAGGCAATACCTGGGCACTGCCTCAGAACAAACCCAGCTCCAAAACCTCGCTGCTGCCCCAGACAGTGCCCGCCAGCATGGCAGCACCTGCCCAGGTCACAAACAGGCCAAGGGAGTTTCTGAAACCAGGGGTGACCTGCAGTCCTGGCTAGAGCCAGACCACCCTCTCCTTCCTCCAAAACCTCTGCGAATGCCCGCAGCTCCATGCAGCGCTGCATGCTGGCCCTAAAGCCCATCCCATCACCCCACCAACCACCATCCAGGGGTACGTGGCCCCTCTCCTTGCAGCCATCACGTAGTGCAAGAGCAGTCAACTTACGGCTGGGCCCATGGATCTTGATGGGTTTGGTGCTGATGAGAGAGTGGGAGCAGTTTTGGCAGACGCAGTCCTTCCCACTGAACGTGACCTTGTCTCCGATGGGGAACGGCTTCCTGTGGCCAAGGAGAGGTGGGGAGGTGTGAGCTGCTCAATCCCCTCCATGCAGTGCTTGGGACTGCCTGCGCGCTCCTTCCCCAGGGGCCAGCAGGACCCGTGGTGCCAAGGAGCAGAGGGGTTCCAGGCAAGGGCTACAAGGGGAGGCAGCAAGTGTGCGTGTGTGCTGGGGCAGGAGGACCAAGGCAGGCATTAAGGCAGGTCTCCAGGCTGCAAAGGAAAGGGTTGGAGCCATTCTGTTGCATCCCAAGGGCCTCCACTAAGAAAACACAGAGGAGGTGCTTGCTGCGGTGCTGAGCAGGGAACAAGGGGCTGCGGTGCCGAGCAAGGGAACAAACAGCCCTCTCCCCAGTGCACAGCCAAGGGCTGTACAGAGCTTCTTGCAGGGGGGGCATGCACCCTTGGTGGCTGCTTCAGCTCACCTGCAGGTGCTGCAGACAAAACACTTGGGGTGGTAGGTCCTCCCTAGGGCAGAGATGACTTCTCCGGTGATGAAGTCCCCACAGCTGTCACAGCGGGTCCCATAGAGTTGCTGGTAGTCATGGGTGCAGATGTACTCCTGGTTCTTAAAGAAGAAGCCCGACTGGGCCAGGTCACAGCCGCACACTGCCGGGGGAGGACACGCACCCGTCAAGGGGGCAGCAGTAGGTCCAGCCCCAGGGCTCGGCTGGGATCTCTGAGCCTACCTCTGCTGCCTCACCAGCAGTGGTCCCTGGGCATCCCTGAAGACACAGCTTTCTGCAGGCATCTCAGAGGGTTTCCCTTCCCACCAGACACGCTGGGGCCTTCCCCCAGCACCACAAGATGTCAGTGTTGGGCTGTGGCAGGGTGCAGGATGGTGCTGCCCGGACAGCCAGGGCTGGGCACTCCCAGAGGAAACCCCAGCGCCAGGAAGGGAACCCCTGCAGTCCCCACTCACCATGCACAAACAGCCTGGGAGGGCCCGTGGCATCCCCTCCTGGACCTACGGCATGTGGATGGCACTCAGACCCTCCACTTGACACTCTCATGATGTCAGGAAGCTGAGAACAGGACTGGCGCAGAGCTGGGCATGCCCTAGGGTTGGCTGGGGAGAGGTCTTCTCCACGCCCTGCTGCATGGCCTTCTCTGTGATGAGCACTCTCCACTCCCTGGCCTGGACACGAAGCTGTGCCCTAGGAACAGACCCTGGGACACACTGGGGTCGGGGCTCTCATGCTTGTTTTTCCATAGCTATCCAGCCCAATCTTGCTTCCTTCCCTGCTGTGGGAATCGTGGGTGGTGCACAGCCCATCAGAGTAATCCAAGGAGATGTGGCAAGCCCTGGCCCTTAGTGTCATTTCCCTCCTACGTCTCCTCCATTCACAGAGAGACCTCGAGAGCATCAGACCCTGGAAGGCACCTCAGGAGTGGCACAGGGACCAGGTCCCGCAGCTTTTGCTCTATGCCCATCACCTGTCCTGCAAGGTGATGGGGTAGAGAGGGGAACTACAGAGCAACTGAGCACCTCCTGGCACAGCCCATCTTGGTCTGCTTTACCCTTCACCCCCAAGCACCTCTCTGTCCTGTCCTTGCACACTTCACCCGCACCCACGGGCCAGCCTGCACAGCAGCCACCTCCGCAGGGCACAGCTGGACCCGCTGGGTGCAGGACCCACAAGGGCAGAGATGCAGCTCCTCTCCCACACAGCATCCCCTGGCAAAGCGGCTCCCTGGAGCTCTGGGTAGATAGCTGGGGGTGCAGGGCCAGCATCCGCTGCTCTCCAAAAAAGCCTGCCAGTTCTTATTTGTCAAGCAACAAGGGACAGGCCACCAGCTCTGGGACAGCATCAGGAAGCAGATGCAAGAAAAAACTGAAGTAGATCTGGGCCCTCTTAGCTGTGGGACCCATAGCACATCCCTAGCTGTGCCAGGCTCCTGGGGACATGTCAAGGACAAGCCACGGGGCTGGTGTGGAAGCCAGTGGCAGCCACCCGGAGGTGGCAGTGGGTAAGAGCTGTGAGGGAAGGTGAGACAGGAGGATTTCCTCTCATTATTTATTCCCTTTCACTTGGAAATCAGGCAACGAGCACTGCCAAGCTCTCCCTGCCAGCTCCTGGACCCTTTGAAGCTGGCGGCTGTCTGAGCTCTTTGTCTGAACACGCAAGCTCCTGCTCGGTCCCCCATGTCCAAGCTGGGAAGGGACAGGGGGCTCAGCATGGTGCCCCACACATGTAGGTCAGCCTTGAGGGCAACTTGGGGCTCACACCCTGCCCCAGACATCCAGGGCTGCCCACAGCATGGGGGACAGGGCTGCAGGAGGGCTGGTGACAGCCCAGGGGAAGAGTCCCCTCTAGCCAAACCCTCTTTCCCAGGGAGGAGCAGCAAAGCATGGCCAAGGGGATGGGGATTTATGTCCTGCCTAGCACAGGGTGCTGGGAGCTCGGAAGACCAGAGACCTTTAAAAAGCCCTGGTAATGGGATGCTCCACAACCTACAGAAGCAGCCACTGGCCTGACTGACAGTTGCTGCTTTAATAAACACGCTAAGGAGCCCTTCAGCATCAGCTCTGGGCCGTTAGCTTTTACGGCTCTGCAGCTCTCCTCTTGTGCTCAGGGAGGATTCGAGCAACCTCTCTATTTCTACCAGCCCCCGGGGGCTACTGAGCCCCAGCTGCATCCCACGGCATCTTGGTCGCATCCCATGCATGGGTGGCAGTGATCTGTGGCCCACCCTCAGCCCTGCCAGGAGCTGCTCTGGGCATCTCCCCCACCTTGCTGCCTCTCAGCCAGGCTGACCACACCTCCTCTTCCCCCCGATTTGGGAGCAGGCAAGTACCTGAAGGACGTGGTGGCCCGCCCAGATCACAGATGGGCCATGGGTATGTTGGGGACCGGCACAGCATGGGCCGTTGGCATTCAGGCAGCTTGAGCACAGTGATGGTACCCATGTCTCGGCCACCCCTGTTCCCAGCCTGCCAGCCCTGGCATCATGCAGGGCCATTGCCTGCACAGTGCCAGCCCCGTGCCGTTATCTCCCCACCTGCACCGTGCCACATCTACCCCTGTGGGAAGCTGCCACCCCCCGGCATGTGACCACATCTCAGTGGGCCAGGTAGGTCTGTCCCCAGCCTTTTGCTTTCCAGACTGCACCCAAGGTTGTGGGGCAACCCAGCCAGCAGCTCTTCAGGTGGCACCATCCTACCTTGGCAGGTGAAGCAGCGGATGTGGAAGTGATTGCTCTGGACACGCACCACCTCGCCCTTGCAGGTGTCCCCACAGCGGTAGCACTGGATGACAGTGGAGCTGCTTCCAGGGGTGTAGGGGTTTTGCTGATAGGGAACTGCTGGCAGAAAGAAGGGAGGGAAAAGCAAAAGAGGGGAAGTATCTGTTAGCATTTGGGACACAGCCAGGTGTCATGGCACTGACCTCAGCTTGGTAGCTGCAGAAGGGCCCTCCAGCAACTGTGACACAGCAGCCGGACATCAGGCCATCACTAAGGTCAAAGGACAGCTGAGACCATGCCGGTATCCAGTGACTGAGCTGGGTGCACATCCCTGTCTGGATGTGGGACTTCCCTGTCCCCACAAAAGAGCCACTACCCACCTTTGGCTCACAGGTCTGCGGTCCTAAGTGCTGGGCAGTGCAAGGGCCTGGGCAATGCTCCCTGTCACTGCATGGATAACCAGGTCATCTCTACCATTGCCCAAAGCCATGCAGAGCTCCCTGGATGCTCTCCTATCTCCCAAGCAGGTGCAGAAGACAATGCAGGGACAGCCACCCACCGGCTCTGCTCCCCACAGCCCTCAGGCAATGCTGGCTCGCTGCTGACCTGCTCAGAAACAGACCAGCGAGCACCGGTTTGGCAGCAGCATGGGAAGGAACTGTTGTTTTTTCGGAGCTTCCACTTGTTTGGTTGGGAGCCCGATGAAGAAGTCATTTTTCAAGGAGCTTTCAAACATCGCAGCAATTGAGTGTTTGGCCCTGGTGGGACTCTCACCTCCTCAGCAAGGAGCAGCATCCCAGCCCCGATGCTCCTTCCGGAGCAGCACTGCGGTCGCGTGCAGGCTCTGCGCCATGCAGGGGGCTGGAGGGGAGGGGAGGGCAGCACAGCTCCCCCAGAGCTTCCCCTGCTGCAGATGGTCCTGGGACTCACCTCCACTCCTCATCCTCCTCTAGCAGCTCTGCAGACCACCACGAAGGGCTGATGCTCTGCAGCCTCGCCCCACGCTCCAGAGGAGGAACTGTATGGAGCAGGGGGTCTTTCTACTCCCTCAGCACAATCCCCAAATAGACACAGAAAACATTTCAAGAAGAAGCTCCTGCTTTCCCTGCCCCGCCTGCAAGTGCACAGGCTGCTCACAGGAGCTCTGGGCCGGCCAAACCATGCTAACTGCTGCAAGCAGGGACCAAGCAGCAAAGGACTCGTTTGCTGTGAGACTTCATTCAGAGAGGGAATGGCAAGCTGGGCAGCTCGAGCAGCGAAGGGCAGCATTTCAATGGACCAGAGACTTTCTGACCCAGTGCTGAACTGCATTCCCAGGAACAAGAGAAGCAGCTGATTGAAACCTGGTATGTGAACTCCCTCCAGAGCAGGGAGAAAGGGGCACAGGACAGAGAAGATCAGTCATTAGAGAGGCTCCTCGCTCACCATGGGGCAGATCATGTGACAGGGAACAGAAACAGCCCATTATTGACTTTGAAAGCAAAGAAAGAGAAGTCAAAATGACATTGAGACTATCTCACAGTAATATCCCATCCCATATGCCAAGTGCCCAGAGACACACTCTGTGGATGTGCAGCACTCTTGCCACTGGGAAAACGGGTTGACCCTCCCTGGCCACTGCTCCATCCCCTGGGGCTATGCTGGGGGCTGGCTGCCTCACCAAGCCCGACCAGAGGGCTGCCAGGAAAGACAGGGTGCTTTCCTATGAGCGCCCCCCAGCAAAGCTCAGGCTCCAGCCTTTTTGCCAACTTCCAGGAGCTGCTGGGACTTCACTTCTGATGATGCTCTTGCAGCCCAAGAGCTCCCAGGGCCAACAGGGGCACCCGAGGTATGGAAAAGCACCACAGTGCCAACAGAGGAGCTGTAAAACCTGAGCCAGGCCTGGAGCTTAGACCAGTGGAGACGTTAATTAGTCTAGACCTAAATCACTTTGTGGTCCCAAATACGATGAGGGACACCTGCAAAGGAAGCAGGGTACCCCCACCCATGCTTCTGCAGGAACATTTTGCAGGGAAGAGGAAAATACCCTGGGAAGAGGGGTCCAGGACCTCCCCAGGTTGGAGTAAATGGGGGATCTCTTCTGTAGGGGTCTCTGGCACAGCAAGAGTTACGGCGCTGAAACTTCCTCCCACACACCCCATGCTTGCACCCTCCCCAAGAAGCAGCAGAAGCCAAGCCCTGGGACACAGCCACGGCAATCCACAAAGCTCGGAGAAAAAAGCAAGAAGGAGGTGGGGTGAAAGGCTGGGAATTAATAAACAGTTAAACAAGCATTAATAATAAAAAAAAAGAAGGGGGGGGGGGGAAATCAATGTCAGAAAATGCAGGCATCGCTTATTCCGGGCTTGTGGTCTCTAGGGGAAACTTCTTGGTGACCATAGCAACACATCGCCCAGCCCCTGCACTGGCAGGTCTGATGGGAAGGAAGGCAGAGGAAAAGGAGCTGAGGATGGAAGAGATGCTTACAGCTGTGTTACACCACTGGCACAGATGACACTGATACGGTCACTCCTATTTGTATCCACAGAGATGGGTCAGGACCCAGCTTAGGGTACCACTGCCCTCCTGCCTGCCGGCTTTGTTTAGCACGCCAAAAGCTCCCTGATTTGCGATTAACCTCCAGCCCATGCTGGAATTTTGCTCTGGGAACATTAATGCATTGTTTTGCTGGGGCTCTGCTTGTTTTTGAGCAGGCAGCTGCCCGCCTCGTGGCCTCGTGCAGGAAGTATTACACATCACAACACGCCTGAGCAGAGGGACAGCTGAGCAGGGCAAAGCTCATTACACCAAAATAATCCAGTAATAATGTAAGTAGCATTAGTGGCCTCACAGGCCGAGATACAGCAGTCAGGGTGAGGGGGTGGAAGCTGCCCAAGGAATGCCTTAATCTCACCCTGGTTTGCTCCCGCTTTTGCTTGCAGAGTGGGAAATTAAGCTGGTTTCACTCAGCGATTAATGCATTTGTGCTCCACAATGCAGCACAAAAGGCTGCCCAGGCCCTGAATCCTGCAGGGCTGCCCCCGTGTCCTGTCTGGAGCTTGATCCGCAGAGTCCGAGGAGCCGCTGCAGCCAGGCAGTGAGCGGCTGCACCCGGCTGCGTGGGCACTCAACAGATTTCCCATTGATCTGGATTAAGGCGGCACCTCCGGTCAGGGATCGGTGCCCTGCGCAGACTTAGGAACAGACAGCAGCAGCCATACGCAAGCAAGCGAGCTTGCAGCCTGGATGGGGGGAGAGACCATGCCCCCAGGCAGCACCCAAGGCTGCATAGAGGAGCTTTGTCGTCGTCCCTCCCCCCTCCCCGGGAGGGAAAAGGGATCTTGCCCAAGAGATCCTCCAGGCTATGCTGCAGCAAGCAATCTGCAGGTTCCTGCTGTGCATCCCTGGGCAATCCTCCTCCTTTGTTCCCCGAGCACCCACCTTCCGATTCAGGAGGGTCAACAACCTTGTTTGCCTTCCTGTCCTCTTCCTGCACAGCATCCCAGCCCTCCACTGAGGAGCTGTGGGATAGGGAATGCCAAACTCTTATGCTGCCTCTGAAACACTGAGCCCGGCAGCGAGGGAGCTGACAGGAGGTGATCCCCATCTACCATGGAAGGATGGTAGCTCAGCACCAACACAAATAACAGGGCACAGCCTCACAAGGCAGCTCGGGACTGAGAGGCTGACACAAAGCAAGCTCCACCAGCTGCTTGGGGCCCTCCACCTCCTACCAGCCAGTCTCACCTAACTGCAGTCCCATACCCAACCAGCAGTTTCCAGGAACACAAGCAGCAAGGTACAGGACACCCAGGAGCATTTATAAAGATCCATCCATCATCCCTTACTAGCACCAGATCAGGTCCTGCTGGTTTCCCACCTATCTCTCTCTCCCAGCCCATCAGCCCTCCAGGAAGGTCAGTTAGGTAAAAACTGCTGCAGGTGGGGTTTGCAACATTAGCAACAGGTAACTGAAGTTCCCACCCAGCTTGGAGAGATTGCCCTGACACTGTGTTTGCTGTCAGCATGTTTATGAGACAGCATCTCCACAGGGGGATGGGGAGGCCTGATTTAATTAATTACCAGTAATTAATATTTGCACAATGCTCAGAGAGGCACAGGTGAAGGGGACTGTTGGAAAAGCAAAGCAGTCATCCTTTAATTAATAACGAGAGGCAGTACCACTGTGGGAAGCAAGAGGTGGGTGGGTGTGCTGGGACTGAGCACTGGCATGTGCAGCTGCCGGCTGCACGTAGGGGCGATGTCCCCGCTGGGTGCTGTGGGTGTCAGCGTGGGGTCCAGCTCCAGTGGGTGCTGGGTGTGTGCCTGGGTGAGACCCGAGGTGGGGTGGATGCCAGGTGGTGAGGGAGAGCAGCAGCAGTGTGTCAGGGCAGACAATGCCGCCAGGAGTTGTCACCCTTCCACGGGGCTGAGCCCCCTTCCAGCAGCCTCTGCCTCCCACTCCCCGCTGCCTCCCAGTGAGCGACTCACCACAGCCATCCTCTGCACGCTCCCTGTGCTAACTGGGGCTGTAAATCATCCTCTCGCAAAAACCCACTGGGACTGGTGGGACCAGCGTGGCACAGGGTGCGCGCAGAACGTGGCTGCTCTGGGGAGGGTGAGGGAAGCTGGGCACCCAAACCCTGAGGGGCGCTTGGCTGGCAGACCCCATGCCCTTGTGTCCCTGGTGAAGGGCTGATGCCGTGGCACTGGGCGAAGATGAGGAAGGGGCCAGGAGCATGGTGGGGCTGGGACAGCTCAGGAAGGGGAAGCCTGGCCCCGCCAGTGCACCCGCCCAGGAGGTGCTGAGGCCACGGGGCGGCAATGACTGGCCAGAAAGGAATTTTGCTGGAAGCACTGGAGGCTGAGGGAGAGGCTGGGGTGAAGCGCTGGTGATGGGACACGATGTGCCGGGCTGGGGGTGGAGAGTGAGGGAGCGCAAAAGAAACCCCTGCTGGGATGTGGGGGGAAAGAGGTGATGTCCGGGACCCTGCACCCCAGCTCCTCTTGCCGCAGCAGGGATGCAAGGCAACCTGGCCGGCTCCGAGCCCCCAGGGAGGCGAGAGGGAGGATTTCCCCTCCAGGCAGGACCTGTGTTGTGCTCCAAGGGTGGCCGGGGAGGAAGGGTGGGAGCTCCAGCGGTCTCGGGATATGGGTTTCTCATCATCAGCGGGGCCGAGGGCTCCTGCCTGCTCTCCTGCAGCGGCCAAAGAGCTCAGCTGCAGCCACAAAAACGCCTTGGGGAGGAAGGGAAAGATGGGCTTGGGGCCAAACAATGCTGGTGCTGCAGCCAGCTGTCCTGCGGGGCTGCCTCCGACCACAGCATGCGGGAACGAGCTGGCCCCAGCACTGTGGCTGCCTGTTTGCCCCAGCTCCCTGCTGAGGTGGTGATGGGAAGGGCGCTGGGGGCTGTCAGCAAGCAGGTAACTGGGCAAGGGGCACAGTGTGGGCACGTGCACCCTGCCGTGCTGGTGACCCAGTTGAAAGATCAGTTGAGCTACCTCTGAAATAAAGGAACAGGCCAACAGTCGGGATGCTCAGCTCTGGTGGCAAATTTAATACCTGCTGAGGTATTGGCATGGCCATCTCAGCGCTCAGGCTGCCGGCCACTGCTTTCCATCCAGCTTCCACAGATAAAAGTCATTTTGATCAAGGAGAAAATTATATATTTACTTTTGGTCAAAGTATTTTCTCTTCTGATCTTTCCCTTAAGTAAAATCCAGAATTATCACATGACTCCTTACTTAATATTTACGTTTTTAAGCTGGGGCAGGTGAGGTGCTCCTGATAAAGGCACAGGCCAAGGGCAGGTACCATGGATCTGCTGTGGGATAGTTTGAGCCTGGAGCGGCTCTGGCTGCTTCTCCCAATGTTTGTGCTGCACCCATTGCTGTCCCCATGCATGCAGTGCAGGAGTGGGCTGTGATGGGCACCAGCAGGGAGGGCAGGCAGGGAGCGGGGCAGCGTGGGGAGCATGGGCTGGGAGCAAGGGAGACCACCTGCCTTACACAGACCAAGCACTGAGATATTTCCAAGCCATCAGAAAACATGTGCTGTTAGTCAGCATGGAGCATCACGCAGGCAGGATTACAAACACCCCAGCAAGTCCACGCCAACCTTTCCTCTCCCAGCTCTCAGGCAGAACCATCTGCAGCTTACGGCTAAAAAACCTCCACTGTGTCACAGCTCCTAATCTAGCCCTAGGCTTCCCTAATTAGATCACGAGCAATTATTGCTTCCACCTGCCTTACGCTGTCCCCTTGCCCCCCACCGCTGTCACTCCTGCACCTCGTCACCTTCCTCAGCATGACACAGGACACAAACAAGACGTGGGTGCTGCAAGGACGGCAGCCAGCAGAGCTGGAGTGGCAGATGCCAGCATGGGTGAGGGCACGTGGCTGCCGGCAGCAAGACAGGGCTGAGTCGGGGAGGCTGGGGCAGCGCTGGCATTGCACAGGGCAGGGAGTTCTCTTTATCCGGGTATCACGGGGAAGGACCTTAACAAGCATGGCTGGATATCACAGAGGATAATGGCAGCTAAGCTCTGTGCAAGTCCTTTCTTTGCAGAGGTAGGTCAAGGATGGTGGGCAGAGATGCCAGCCCTGCACCCCCACCCCATAGCGGCACCCTTGCTGCTCCCCACGTGCCAGGCAGCTGGGTGAAACCACTACAACAGGCTCCTCTTCAGCTCAAATACATGCTCTGGTCCTGCTCCAGTCCCCAACCCTGTGGCTCTTTGAGGATTTGAACCTCGGGATGCTTGAAGGTTCACGCCTTGCCTTGGCAGGACGGCAGGTGGGAAAGCCAGGGAGAGGTGGGCACAGCTCAGAGAGCTGGCAGCACCGTGCTTTGCATTGCATCATCAGTGCTGCCCGCGCTGAGGGGTGGAATGGACAGAACCGGCCTCTCCTCTTGCTCTGCTCCCCAGGCCCCTGGCACCGTGCTGGGAAGCAAAGCAGCCAGTGCTGGGGGGTTCCCCCAGAGCTCATGTCAAGCTGGAACTGGGAGAAGGCAGCGAACTGTCACTGTCACACAGACTCAAGTGGTGGCAGCTGCTGTGGCTGGCCAGTGGCATGGGAAGGTGCCCAAATGGGTGCCAAAGCCTCATGCTAACAGCCAAGGGCATGGCAGGACCATGTGCTGGGGTGGGAGCTGGTCTGTAGGGAGGACACACTGCTACTGCTCCGAAAACAGAGAAGAGGGAGGTCAAAAACACAGTTGGAGGAGATAAAGGGGAAGGATAAAGAGAAAGAGGGAAGGAGAGAAAGACAAAAAGAAAGAGGAAAGAAGGAAAAAGGAAAAAAAGATGGAGCAGTGAATAGCGAGGGCCCTGTCTGCACAGCAGAGTTCATTTCTGGCTGCATTCATGGAAATTATTCTCCAAATGCAAGCACTGAGGAAGCTGGCGATTGTCTCCCCACAGTGACCCGGCTGCCGGCAGCTGCCCATGCCTGCCTGCAGGATGTTTACTTCCCCAGCACAGGGAGCCCAGGCAGGGCTGTAACATGCTGGGGAAACCCAGAGACCCCACTGCTGGCTGAGGGACCTCCTCCCCTGCAAATACCTGCAACCCCCAGGGGAACACCCCTGCCAGCACCCCCACCCCCAGCCCCGCTGGCAGCAGGGCTGTGGGGTATGCTAGGCAAGGGGCCCCAGGGTACCCAGGATGGTTTGCTGTAAGCCCCAGTTGCTGCAGTCCTGATTTTTCCAGATTCTCAAAAAAAAAAAAGAAAAAAGAAAAAAGAGGAAAAAGTTGCTCTTCTAGCTGTTGCAGCTGCAGGGAAGTTTAGAGCTTGGTGCAGAGCAGCACAACAGGAGGCTTTGTGTAGTGCTCACAAGCTTCCCTGGCCTGGCAGCTGGGCTGCCCAGAGCTGGCAAGCCAGGCAGCATCCCCAGTCCCACACTGGTCTGTGCCACGGGGTGGGTGCCCAGAGCTGTGCTGCACCCCTCGCTACTGATGTTCAGCAGCACCACCTGCTCTGAGGCACCGTAATTTTTAACAGCATTTGCTTCCCAGCGCTGAAACCATCATTTAAAGCTTAATTGGTGCTCACCAGCCACTGCTACTAAATAAATGAAGAAGTGGAGGGCTTGGTGGGCACAAGTCTCCACTGCCTGGCAAGTGCTGCAGCATGGGACCAAGAGCTTCGCTAATACCTTCCCTTTCCTGCAAGAGCCCTGCTGGGGCTGCTGTGGGGGGACTGGAAGGGGGCAAGGGGCCAGGAGTGTGGCTTGCACCCCTGTGCATGGCAGCCTGGGGGGCACGGGGCTCAGGAGCGGGCTGGAGCAAGGCAGGAGGTCTTGGGGGTGTAACACTGAAGGTCACGCATGTTAGGAGTTTAACATGTGCAGTTGAACACACGTGCTTGCAGCCCCACTAGTGCATGGCATGTACATGCCCTCTGTGCTAGCTGCTTTTCTCCCATCTCCAACACACACTGCTGGGGTCTTTTTTTCCCAGATAATACTTGTACAGCTTGTCATGGCAACAAGATCTCCTTGAACTGCAATTGCAGCAGAGATGCCTGGTGCTAGCATGTTTGTCTGTGTGCAGACATCATGGAAGCCCTTTCCAAGCAGAGCTCTGGGCTCCACAGACCTCCAAACTGGGTGGCAAGAGGGACCCCCAAGTGAGGGCAGTGCCTGCCTTCCTGTGCCAGGCCCAAACTGGTCCCCAACTGGGATGCAGTTGGGATTTGGGGATTTTTTGCAATGACTAACAGACAGGACCAGGCAGTTCCTCCCATTTTAACCCCTCCAAATAGGGTCTGTGGGATGCTCAGCTCCCTTGCACTGGGTCAGCTTCTCCCCAGCTTCCACATTGTCCCCCCCAGCATCAATTTGCAGAAGGAATGGAAGAACTGGGCGATGTGGGAGAAGGGCTGTGCACCCAGCAGCCCCCTCCTTGCTGCCTTTCCCACTGTCACCCTCCTGGGCACAGCGCTCAGAGCTACAGGCAAAATCCTCTTGGCTGCTCCCCACCTCTGCTCCCAGTGCCGTGCTCGCACCGGGAGCCGCTTTCCACAAGCAATACCGTACTCATCCTAACATGCAGTATCACACCCAGAGTGCCTGCCCCACAGGGGCCCTGGGCTGCACCCCAAAACTGACACCAAGTGCTGCAGATACCCGTGCAGGTCAGAGACGAGGAGTTCAGCCCCTCCGACAGCTTGTAGAAAAGAAATCCCCCAGCACCTGGTGCACCATATCTGCACGCAGGCTGAATGCGCCGCAGCTGCCTGTGTATCTTACACGGCGTGCCCAGTCTCCCAGGCAGGCACGGTATTTCCACTGAGCGCGGGGCTGGAGACGGAGTATTCAACAGGGAATCGCAGGCTCTAGGAATGGCAATAAATCTTCAAAAGGCACAGCTGAAATTTCACAGTAACTATACAATTCCTCTCCCTATTATCCCTGAGAATATTTTAGCAGCTCTCGGTGTCTTGGGGAGAGAAAGAGAAAGGATAGATTGCATTTTAATTAATAATGGCTGAAATGCATGGCTGTCCATGGCAGGAGCCATGGCGAGCCCGGAGCAAGGAGTTAGGCCAAACTGGAGGGGACAGCATGGTGGTCCCCAGGTGCTAGATGGCTGGTGCTGGGTCCTGCCCCAGGGTGGCTCTGGCAGGACAGCTGCAAGCAGCCCCCTCTGGCCCATTCCTAAGCAGAAAGAAGGATGCTCTGCACCTTGGCAAGCCAGGTGGCTACCTTCTTCCTCTTACAATCTTTGCAAGGACATTAGCTATTCACAGCCCTGAAGCTCACATCCTGCTCTGACATGAGGTCAGACTCATGAAGGAGTCCCAGAATATCTCAGTGAAGGGGGAGCTGCCCAGTGGTGAAGCTGGGGAGTGGTAGCTGTCCACGTGGCCAGCCCCAGCTACAGCATCCAGAGGTGGCTGAGGCTCTTGGTTGCCAGTGCTCGGGTTCAGCAGGGCACCAGCAAGGACCACAGCAGTCTCAAGCATGCTTTTGGGGTGAGCATGGCTGCTCCTTGCTGGTGCAGCTCCCCAGCATTTGGCCATCCAACTGCTATTGAGATCCACTGCAGCGGTATGAAGTTCCCACCAGCAACTTAAGACTAGCAGAGCTAGGAAGTGAGATTCTTCCCCCAGCATGTGAGATACGTGTCTCCATCCCCTGGCAACTACAAGGTGACCTGTGCTGCCACCCCCTGCAACAGCAACCTGGCCAGGAAAGCACCCTGACTTGCACAGGTATCAGGTGCAGCAGGGGTGAATGGGATCAGATCAGAGCTGCTCTGGCCCCATGAGCAAGCCTCCAGGGCCATGGAGCATCACTGCAGCACAGCTGGAACAGGTCCCAGTTCCGCTGGTCCCTGCACCAGGCACTTTCACCCCAAGCCTGGGTGCCTTGGTGCCACAAGCCACTCCTTACAGGCTGTGCAGGGCTGCCAAGGGCTTGGTTCAGACACCCCGAAGCACCCTGCAGCTCCCACAGCCAGAGCCAGGAACCCAAACTCCACCTGTGGTCTGGGAGCCAGCCAAGCTGCGCAGGGACTGCCACTGAGCCAGCAGCCAGGCAGGGCACAGTGGCAGCACATGCTGGTGTAGGGCCAGGGAGCTGCGCAGAGCCCACCCTACAGCACAGACAACAATCTGTTTGCTTAGCTTTCAATAAAAATGGAGCAGTAAAGCCATGGGGGAGAGGAGTGTGTGCAAGCTGAAGGAGAGATGGAGGATGCAGACAGCAAACAGGCATTCCCAGGGGATGAATCCAGAGCACAGGCACTGGCCAGAGCTCTTCTCTCTCTCTCACGCCAGCAGAAGCTGACAGAGGTGCTCCACCACAACGGGGGGACACATTCATTCAGGCATCCCAAGCGGATGAATGCATGCACACACATCAGCTCTTCACTCGAGAGGCTGCTAAGATGCTGGATCTGGGCCCAGAAAGCCAGAACAGGTCCCTCTTGAGGGATCGCCTCTTGATTCAGAGGGTCAGCCACAATTTAGGAGGTGTGATGAAGCCATAAACAGCAGGAGTGAATCCCAGAGTGACACAGATGCAGGAGCTAGTGGGGAGTTGCTGAGAGCCCCTGGCCTCATGCTGTGCGTCTCATCCTGCGCAGGGTAGTCACAGCCCTCCAGGTCCAGAGCCCCCCATAGCATCTGCTGGGAGAGGCGAGACCAGGCTCCTATGGTGCTGCACAACCCCCAGCCTTTTACACACAAAACCAATGACAATCTGGCCAGGGACACAGGGTGAGCTGACACACGATTCTGCCCTCCAGCCCCTGTGCACATTCTGCAGCATCCTAGCCCTGACCCACAGCTATGGGTCAACCAGCCAGCTGTGTGCAGCCAGGGCACCACACTGGGGCTGATCCCGCTGCTGGCAAACTCCCACCGGCCACCACCTCCCCAGCAGATGTCCAGCATCTCAGAGATCAGCGTTTTGGGCTGCAGGAAGGTTTATTTGAGGCAGGTGAGGAGAAATCCCTGCTGAGAGGCTGAAGATGAGGTTTCATCCTTACATCTGGTTTATCTTACAAAAAATGATCTTGCCTGAGCCACTATAGATACAAATAAATTGTATATGAGCAAAGAGGCATGAGGTAGATGAGTGCATCCCGCACACAGACATATCACATGTCCATGGCGTGAGCTCTGCCTGTGTCCCAAAGCAGGGCTGGGGACAACACTGGGACTGGTATCTGGGTGAGCACAAACTCACTGGAGCCATCAGGGAAGCAAGGCCCTCTGTGGATCCCAGGTATGGGAGGTTCTCTGGAGAACACCATGTCACAGCAGACAGTCAAATCCTAGGTAGCAGCCCCCCTCTGCCATGCTGCTGGATGCTGCCATCCCCAAGATACGCATGGCCCATGGGGTGAGGCACAGTCCCAGCCCTGAATCTCCAGTGCAATGGGATGCTGAAGGGCAAGAACAAATATGAAAGCCTTCCCCATGTCCCCTGTGGCCATCCCATGACATCCCCCTCCCTCAGTACACGCATCCACTGCATCCTATCCGTCCTCCAAGTGCAGGGTCAAACCAGAGCTGCCACCCCCAGCAGAAGCTGCAGGCCACCCAATGGCCACATGGGTCCCACCAGCCCCCACTGCTGCCCTTGGCCACCCCAGCCTCTCTCTGGCTCACCTGGGATGATGCTGGCCAGAGAGGGGACCTGGCAGGGTGGTCCAGAGGAAGGCAGCCCACTTGGCAGCCAGGCACCAGCTGGAGCCCATCTCCTCCCCCGGATTTTATTCATGAGGCGTGACAAGTGGGTGAGCTATGGCCAGCCAAACAGCTCACCCAGCAGCCTCAGACAGCAGGAATGCAAGGAGGAGCATGCCTCAGCTGGGGTTGGATGCAGCCCCAGCCCACACGATGCTGTTTTCTACTCTAACCAGGCTGGATGGGTTTGGGGTGTCCATGTGAGAGGATGCCCTTGGGTCCTAGAGTCAAGAGGTGCCAGATGTGTGTGGTAGAAGAGACTAAACTTGAGGTCCTAGCCAAGAGATGAAAACCATTAGCTCATCATTTTGCTGAGGCCAAATTCCCTGCTAAACAGAGTCTGTGTTCAACGCTGGAAGGCAGTCTGTGCCGCGTGGGAGTGCAGGGAGCCCAGGGGGACTCTCCCTGCTGCTGCCAAAGCCCACCCGCTGCCACCAGCCAGGGATGCAGCAGCCTAGGTGAGCTTTAGCAGGAGGGATCAGCCCCAGCTGAAAAAAAACCCCACTCAAACCACCCCAAAAACACACAGAAAGCAGAGAAGGGTCTTTCTGAGGAAGGGAAAGGGCAAAGGAGCTGTCAAATGGTCTCCAACACAGTGGCATCTCCTGCTGGGCCTTGGAGGGGGCTATGGAGTCTGTGCCAGGGTGTCCGGGACGGGAGCTGACACAATGGAAACATTCAGGCTGGTTCCTTGCACGCACACGAACACGCTGGAGACAGCCAGGACAGAAAAGGAGCTTATTTCTGGCTGATGCATGGAGAGATTTTCTGTTTGCTGCTGTGTTTTGTATTTGCGGCTTCCCGTATGGAAATGCTTTTTCCCTTTAACCTCCACCCACAAGCCCAATGGATTTTGTTGCAGTTTTCAAAACATATGGTGCATACATCAAAAACATAAAGGATGCTATATTTAAAATATTACAAAGCGAGTCAGGAGCCAGCATTTTTAATCTAGGGCAGTGTCTGAGAGTGAAAAATGTGAGGATTTAGGACTTTCTATACCAGATCAGAGAAACAGCCCCGTTAGACAGATAAAGCCAGGTTGGCAACCTGCCACCTTGCAGCAGACTGTTGCTTACATAGTCTGGTACCCACTTCTGGGAGAAGATCTACCCAGTTAGCCCGCACGTCTGCACCCTGCTATTTCAGAGGGACCACAGTGCTGCTGAGTCCAGCATCCCTCTGCCCCGATCATTCAGTTCAGCATCCGGCCATACTTGGCAAGGTGGTCTGTACACGATGCTCTAGAAAGACAGCCCCAAACCATAATGCACTGAGCTAATTTCTTCCTGGTTTCTTCTGCAATCACTTGATTCCCTGATGGGCTGAATACCTCCTGTAGTACTCTAATTACTCTGTGTGTAGCATCATTTATCTGGCCAATACAAGCATTGCAAGGAAGAGAAATTCTTGCCTTTTGCAGGCACAGGTTAGAAGACCAGAGACTACTCCGTGTCATTTCTCCAGGCTGGAGCTTGTTCTCCTATTCTGCAGAGTGCAGTACACTCACTTGTTTTATTTTAAACCATATTCACGCTGGCATTGTATCTCCAACCTGGGAGACTGCGTCATAGCCAGGGAATGAGGGGTGTTGGATTTGCTATTTTTAACTCCTTCTACTCCAGGGAGGGAACTGAAATCAAATCTCTATCCAGAGACACTGTATAGATATTAACGCAACGAAATGGTAATTTGGACTGGAGGTGACAGCTGGCAAAGCAAGCCCTGGCGTCAGAGGGACAATCTCCCCATAATTAGGATGCATGGAAGGGGTATATGTTACAGAGCAATCTCAATGCCATCAGCGCGTGCTCAGAGGGACAGGAGGTTCAAGACCCACCACCCTCCAGCCAGTCCCATTCCAGGGGATGAATTACACCTCGGGGCTGGCAGCAAAACACCATCAGGAGCTTCCATGGCAGGCTCCAAATTCCTCTATCCAATCTTATATCCTTGGAAGGTGCTTTCTAAAACAACTGGGATCTCAACAGCTGTGTTCCTGGTAGGGGGGCAACACAGCCCAGGGCTGCAGCATGAAGGGTACTGCCACATTCCCTTAGAGCCCTGCTGAACCATCAAACTGCCTGCAAATCGTGGAGTCAAAAGACACAAAACATACACCTGCAGTCAATTAATACAGTCCTTCCCACAAAAACTGTGTAAACCCTCTTTCCGAGGAGGGCTCAGCAGTGCCCCAGCAGGGTCCCTGCAGCTGAGAGCCATGCAGCACAGAGGGTGTTTGCTGCTTTTCTTAATCTACCACGATCCCCCTCTTAATTCTGTTAGAGGTACCAAATGGAGCCTTTAAGTGGTCATAAAAAGATTGTGCTCATCCCACCCACCCGCCCCTTATTATTTGAGCTTATTTGAGACACCTGGCCATGCATATGGGTGGCAGAGAGGGGAGAACAGAAGGCACCAAGGCTGTGCAGTTGGGGTACAATGGGGGATACCACCATGCCAGGGACAGCCCCATGGCCACCAACAGTGCTTGTGGTGCTGCAGGAGGGTGCAAAGCATCAGACACGCACACTGATCCACCAGCTTATCAGAACTGTGCTAGAAGCACCGCTTAAACGCCACATCACCAGCCCCTGGCTGCCTGATGTCTGTCTTGCCCACCCCATCCTTAGTGCCTGTGGTCCGGGTAAAACAAAACCCTGTAGGACAGAGCATCTTTTACAAGCTGTGAAGAGCACAGCTCCTTGGCACTGCAAGGGTCAACAGAAAGATACCCTGGAGGGGATGCTCCCCTACCAGCAGCACCCCTGAACACAGTGATGCTGGGCTGACCAACAGAGGTGACAAGTGCCTGATGGCAGCATCCAAAGCCTCTCTGCAAGCCACTGCCTAGCCCACCTAGCAGAGGTGAAAGGTGGGTTCAGAGGGAGGAAACCCCTGCCACTGCAATGCAGGGATGCACTAACAAGCCCCTGGGACAGAGCAAGTTGGATGGGTCACGGGTCACCCCTGGTGCAGAGCCAGCACGTGGCTCTTGGCAGCCTGCAGCTGCAAGCCCTGCCCATGGCTGTCTCCTAGCACATGCAGGTGTGTGCTCACACAGGTGTGCACGGCCAGCCACCACCACGGCCTGGCCTCCCAGCTGGCAGCTGCCCTGGGAGAGGTAGATCCCCCTGTGGGCTCTGCAAGGGCTCCAAGAGCTCCTGCACAGGCTGGCAAGGTGCTCCCATCTCACCCAAAGCTGTTAGCGCTTAGCTTCTGCCATGTGTCTGTTTCAGTTGGCCGGAAACTGAGCTTTCGATATTAAAAGACAGCAGTTTTTGTTCTTCTTGCCATCTGTGTGTTTGTGTATTTCCCCTACCACCATAATTAGCAGGCTGGGCTCCAGCCAGGCTCAGGAGGAGATCTTAGTAGACATCTTCTCAGCAATCTGAACAGCTTTATTGTTTCTTTTATGGCTCCCCTAGTGCAGTCCCCATCACCAAGATCTTGAGAGCCCAAGCCAACACTCCCAGCACAGGCAGCAGGGATGGGGAGGCTGCACTCCAAAGAGCATCAGCCTCTGCAGCTGCAGGGGCCAGCACCCAAGCAGCACAGGTGAAGGCTGAAACCCCACACCATGAAAGGCAGCAGGTTTGCCACACTCCTGCCAGGTCCCCCCAGCATGAACCCACATCACCAGCACCTCCAGAGCTCTGCCACAACGAGCCCAGCTCTCCCTGCCCTCTCCAGGCTGCACACCACTGTGGCTAGCTGTGTACTATTTGCCAAAACAAGACAACAAAATAAGTCACTGTGGCCCTGACAACAAATGGAGCTCAGATGATGCCTGGAATCTCCCTCCAGCTCTGAAGGATGCTGGCAGCACCATGTCCCACTAGTCCAGGGCCAGCTGCCTCCTCCTTGCAGGATGCCCCCACTTCTTCCCCCTCTGACCTATCTGGCAGCACTAAGGCTTGGAAAATCACCCTGGCTGGCCCAAGGGTGGTCAGGAGTCAACCAAGCCCAACAAGACCTCAGTTTCCATCCCAGGCTAGCACTGTTGAAAGCCTCTGCGTGGGTTTCAGCAACTGCACCTCTCCTCCCTGCCCCTCCCGAGCACACTCGCAGGACCTGGATCACTCCAGGTGCAGAAACTCCTATGGTTGTTCCTGCTGCCCTCACTGCAAACCCCAGCACAAAGACAATGGCCGGGGAAGCGCCATGCACAGTGATGTTTGCAAAGCACTCGTGTTTGAGCGGCTCTGGCAGCAGGAAGCTGGGATGTGCTGGGTTCTCCATGTGGGACCACAGGAGAAGAGTGTTGCTGTTACTGTAACTGCTCCGCCTTGGCAAACCATATTCTGTTTCAGGCTGTCTGATAAACAGACTTGAGCTTGCACATACAGACATCTGCCCAAGGCAAACAGCAGGACAGAAACGTACAAGCAAATTTGGCAACTTCATGTGAATTAATTGTGCATTTAATTGAGATTTGTGTGGGGGGTGTGTGCAATAGCAATTGATTATCAAAATCAGATTATTTATGGGGGTTTAGCAACTATACAGGAGATTAATGTTGTTTCCAGAATAAATCCTCAGTAAATCTATGTTTCTCCAGTAATCAGCTAATAATATGTCATCCTAGTTATCTCATAAAAGGGGCACAGAAGCTCTGACAAATACTGAAAAGATATATTGTTGTCTGCAAATCAGCACCAGAAGGCCACAAGCCACACTGCCTCCAAACCATGACTCCACTTGTGTCTTCCAACGCCAGACCACAGCCAGGGGTTGCATCCAAGTCCCATCTGCCAGCCTTAGTCCGCCACGTGTCATGGGCAAAGACTAGATCAATGATCCAGGTGACACTCTGCCCAAAGACACAGGGAGGTTTGCACCCTGGGGCCCTGAGCCTGGCCAAGGCAAGGTCAAGTCACCACAGTCACTTGCATGGTGGCAGGTGATGATATCAAGAGAAGAAATAGCATGGCTCCTAGGATGGGAAAAGGAAGCTTATTGCCAAAAGCAAGAGGAAGAGATACACGTGTCCTGCAATAGGGTACAGCTCTGTATTTATACAGTTTTATACTCCTCTGCTGGCAGGTGGTGGTGCCCCATTAAACCTAAGCGACTGCCTGTGCTACAGCAGCTCCTCTATTTTTCTTAAGTAGTGCGCACTCATTAAAAGACATTATTGAAGATGATCACTTCTGGCAGTATAGAGGCAAATAAAGCTGTGCCATGCAGCCAGCCTTGCCAGGTCTTCCCCCAGCTCCCTGCACAAGGTGCTGCACAGCCCCATCCTGAGCTAGCGAGGGCCACCCCATGCCCTGCCCTCTGTCTGGACGCCAGGATGTGTCACAGGGATGTCCCCAAGGTCCTCTATGCTGGGAGGTGGCAGCAGCTGGCCTTTCTGAGGGGCAGGATGGTACCCTGCCACTCCCCATAGGCAGGGCAAGCACAGGACCACTACTCCAGGATGTAGAGATGCTCTGGCAGTCACCATGGCAACCCTGGTACACAGCTGGGGCGAACAAAGCTGACAGGAGAAAATGAGAAAAAAGGAAAAAGAAAGAGGTGGCGAGGGGAAGCAAAAAAGTAAAGGGAAACAGTCTAGAGTCATGGAGTGAAGACTGGGGCAGAAGGGAGTGATGGGGTGGGAAAGCATAGTGCTGTGGAAGAGAAAGAGAGCTGCCTTTAGGCAGCTCACCTTGGGATGACCTTCAGCAAGGCAACCCAGGGTGTGCACCGAGTGCACCACAAAGACCTTGTCTGTCAGACCTGCTCCAACTGTCCCAGCAAAGCGTCCCTCTGGGACATGGCATGTCCTCCCTGCCAGTTAGGCTGGCAGCCTGAGGCTGCACTGTGGCACTCTCACTGTGGCACAGGCAGGCAGCACCCTGCTAGGCACCCAGAAGGCTGCAAGGAGCCCTTCCCATGCTCCAGGGCAGCTCTCAAACCCCCAGCTGAAGAGACCCTTAAGGTGATGGATAGATGAGTATCTTGGGCCAGGTTATTCAGCACCTTCCTTATTCCACTAGCACAGATGGACTGGCTCAGCTTTTGGGTCACAGCACATCAAACAGCATGCCAACAGCACTGCCCACACCCCCACTCCACCTCAGTTTTGAGGTATGAGCCCACTTTTCAGACCAGCTGTGCCAGCTCCTTGTCCTGCTACTTCCCAAGCGAAGCAGGGCTGCCTGTGTCCCCTGAACCCCCAAGGTGGTCAGACTACCAAGCCCCTCAAGTGGAGCACAAGGTCCTTCAGAGCAATGGCCAGCCCCAGCCCCACAACGGTGGGCCATCTCCATGGCTGGTTATGAAAGGAGCCTGGAGGCAGTAGGGGACAAAGTACACTCGATTGTCTGGCTTGCAGCTCACCCGAACCCCTAAGGCAAGGCTGGAGTAGGAGGCAGAGATGCAACTGCACGCACATTGACATAAGCCCTTGTACTGCAAGAACGCAAGCTGCGTCCACTGCCAAAGCATGCTCTGCTCTCACTTCTGCATCCCACTTCATTAAAGGCAGAGAATTAAAAAACAGACATCACGGTTTGGGTCAAAAAGCAGCAACTACAACCTCTCTCAGCTGGAATGGAAAATAACATCCCACTTGACTGTTTATTCTAATGAAATAACAAATCCCAAAGGGAAGCTCCCCCTCTGCTGAGCTGCCCTCGCGATAGCTGAGCAGTAAACACAGAAACAGCCTCTTGCAGGCAGATAGCGAGTGCTGGGGTGGTGTCTCAGCCCACTGATGAGGGGGATGAGAGTGGGTACCTGGGGAGCAGGAGGTAGTCAACAGGGCTAGCTGTACACGAAAGCCTGGTGGGAATGGGAGAATGAGAAAACTCCCAGGAATAGCACTGGGTGAAACAGCTCAGCCATTTTAGCTAGGCAAAGATGAGAGAAACCACTGAAGTAATTGGCACAGATGCTACAGGAGCAGCTGGAGCAGGGCAGCAGGCAATGGGCACCCAGAACGCTGCTGCTGCTGGGGGAAGAGGAGCACTTTTCCTCACTGTGGCACGGGGCTGTCTTGGCAGGTAAAAGCACACCTCTGCACCACTGTAAGGGAGCTTAATGTCTGCCCCCCAGCCACATCCTGAGCCTCTGCTGATAGCACATGTGTGGCCCAGTGATGCAGTCAAGAGGCACCAAACAGGGCTTGGTGTGGGCAAGGACAAACTGGCCCACGGACAGCGAGGGACATGGCAGGCCAAGGCACATACAGAACAATAAACTCCCAGGAGCATACGAGGGATTTCAGCACAGACATAACCCCCTCCCCACACTTGTGCTCTCTCCTTGGCTCTTGCATATGCCCAGAAACCAAACTTCAAAAGGAGGGGGGGGCTGCCAGCATGGGAAGTGGCAGGCAGGCAGATGTGGCTGTCTCCTGCTAAAAGCCTTTGGTGCCTTTCATCAGGGCCAAGGGAAAAAGCCTTCAACCATCAGGCTGGAGGTGAATGGCCAAGCCCTGGCATCAGGTCCTGCCACCCGCCAGCCCTGTGCTCCCAGCAAGGGCCAGCCACAGAGATTTAACCCTCCCTCCTGGACAGGGTGGGTTTAGGTCTCCACATCCCACCTCCCTGCTATATATATGTAAATAAATCCATGTGTGTACAGTAAGCACCAGAGATCCTCTTAACCCTCCATGCTCTCCTCTCTCAGGAGTCATGGTAAGCGCTGCCACTCCATCAATTGGGGCATTCTCCAGTAACAAACCCATTCACACAGCGTAACTCCCCCATGCTGAGGTCACCGTTCCCTTCCCTGCAGAGACGTGCCTCCCAAGCCAAAGCAACAGTCTGTCCCCAATAGCCTCTGGAAGCCACATCTCCCAGCTCCTCATTAGTGACAATTAACAGGCCCAGCAGAGCCGGCACTTTCCAGGGAACAAGCCCGCTTTCAACAGGGGAAAGCAAACATGGGCTTTGTTGTACATGCTTTTGGCTTAAATGAGCCAAGAACTGCCCGCCAAGGAACAGAATTATTTCCCAAACCAGACCCATTATGCCACCTGACCAGCCGAGCGGGAGCAAGGGCTGGGGCAGCCACAGATGACCTCTCTTGGCAAGCCCTTGCTTCGCCACACAGCCACAGGGTGCTCTCACTGCAGCCCAGTTAAAGGCAGGCAAGGTGGGAGCAGGGGCTGGGGGTACCCCACCTTGGGGAGGGTAACAGGCACTTGCCAGCAGCTTGCCCAGTTGGCTCAGAACCACCCGCTGCTCCTCCAGATGTTATTACAGACCAGGTGAGAAGCTCCTCAGACTCAGCAGCAGCCAGCCAGGGCAGGAGGCACCTCTCCACCCTCCCCAGCCTAGGGGCTGCCCCAGGTAGAGACCTCAGCACCCACAGAGGGTGGCTGGCCTTGGACTTCAGCTCCCATGCCAGAACATTAAAAAAAAGCTGCAGGCTTGAGAAATACAGGGAGATCAACGCACGGGTGAGTGGCAATCCTTTGCAAGAGGCCAGTACAAGGACCAGGCAGCACACGCTCACCAGCTTCACCATTCTCCAGCCTGGCAGTGCTAACCCATCACCAGCCTCTGCTTCCCTGGGTATTTGCCTAGCAGACGAGGGAAGGGGGGTGAAGACAAGAGAGCAAGCAAGAGGAAGACAGCCTGGATGTGACAGCCTGGCAAGTTTGACAGAGGAGTCTTGTTAGCAGTGTTTTTTCCCTGCAGTTTGAGCCAGGGCAAAGCCAAGAAATGCTTCCCGCAGCCCGCACCAAATGAGCCTGGCTGTACAGAGCTTTAATTGCCAGTGGTAGAGCAGGGGTGGGCAGCAGCAGCTGAGGGGTCTGGGAGGACAGACATCAGAGCAGGGCTGATAGCTTCTGCTGCAGCATGAGCTAGATCCTCCTCCCCCAGGATAGGAAATGCCCGTGTCTCTACAGCCACGCTTCCTCCAGCACAAGGCGTGCATCTGCCCCCGCACTGTGCCTGCCCAGGGCTGAGCCTGGGGTGTTTCACCCCGAGCCTGCAGTGCCCCGATGACAATGCACCATGCCTTGTGCTGCCAGCTATTTGGGACCGCAGATCTGGGCCAGCAGCTCAGCTGGGGCCCAGGGATGCGGGGACCAGCCACAGCAGACTTCCACCAGCTCTCCCGGGGAGGGAGAGGAAGGATCTGGCAGATCTCTAAGCTGACTAAGAGCTCCGAGTGCCCAGTGGCTCCGCCGTACCAAGCACAAGCCAAAGCAATTAGCATTTCTTGGAGACACTCTGTGTAATCTTCCCTGAGTGATGGGGAGCGCTGCCACAAGCACAGGGAAGGGCCTGGAGCTGCTTCCTGGGACTGGGGAGACATTGTGCTGGCAGTGACAACGCAGAGCATGGCTGTCCTGCTGAAGGGACCTCCTGACAGTGGCTCAGGGACTGCTGCTCCAGCCACACACTGGAGAACTGCCCCTTCACTCAGCCCCACCACCACCACCAGATCTTGCCTCTGGGTGCTGCAAGCTGTCAGGCAGCAGAAAGCCAGAAGACACAGCAGAGAGGCAGCTCTCAGCATTTTTCTTGGAGCACAGCCCAGGTGGGAAAGGCCACCTTGGGGAAAGCCAGGGCCAGGATCAACCTCATCCATCATTCCCAAGCAAGGCCGTCAGCCTGAGGCTCAAGGCAGGAAAGGAGCACGGATGAGCCTGGAGCTGTTCAGGGAATCACGCAAGAGCAGCAGCAGCCAGCCAGCCAAGAGTCATGGATTATTTTTAATGGCTACTTGTAGAAAGCAGTGAGCGCCTGCAGGAGAGACAGCCCGAGCTGATGCTCGCCCCATCCCTCTCCCCAGCACGTGCAAGGAACATCTCACAGCCAAGCTTTTTATAGGGTTTCCTGTTCCCGCTGGGCATGCGGCTCAGTGTCTCAGTATGACCACACTACCCCCTCCCTCAGTAATCACTCACATGCCGTTCACTAAAGTCTTTCCATTCCCTCTCTAGCTGTTTCCTCTCCTCTCCTTATTAGGGATCCACCTACCTATCCATCTTCTCATTCTCTCCCCCTCTGTGGCTATTTTTAAAATGCCATAAAAGCCTTCAACTGGTAGCATCCTCAGGGATGCGAGGGATTTTATATGTAACCCATCACAAGCAGTCATCACCACATAACTCACCATGCAGGCAGTGACTTTTTTCAAAAGGAGGGGAGGGGAGAACATCCACGCTCAGTCCCTGAGCTCTCCCTGGCCAGCACTACTGCTGGGCACCTCGGGTCCCAGAGGGGAACGATCAGCTCCAACCCACTCTTCTCCCAAGGGGGCAGCTGGGCCAGATGGTGGGGCAACAGCACCAGTTCTCTCAAGTAGCATCTGTGGGTGTACAGAGGGATGGATTTTCTCACTGAATAAAAGGCTCCAAAGCTGGGGATCATCCAGCTTCATGCCTCAGCATCTACCACCAGAAGGAGGGCTTCCTTGCTGAGAAGATGGCTGTTTCTCCCTGGATGCCCATACACATGTAAGCTGCTGTACTGCCTGGTTCCCATGCTGGTTGATGGTCAAGAGGTTGGGGATATGTTGGTGCTGCCAGCAAAACTCCCTCCAAAGGCACAGCCTGTCCCAGAAACTGAATCTCTCTGGTGACAGCCTGGACAGATAGCAAGGGCCAAAGTTTACCTGCTCAACCTCAACCTCCAGCCCAGCCTGGATGGAGAGAGCGAAGGATTCAAGGACCACATAGGCACTGCACCAGCACCACAAAACCCACTTTTCTCCCCGATTTGGTTATTCCCTACAGAACAGCCTTCCCATTCCCTCCCAATGGTCTGGCCAGAGACCTGACACACCTACACCCCTTTGCCCTGACCCACCCACACCACCTGCACCAAGCACAGCTCAGCAAGAGCCAAAGGCAGCTCTCTAAATCTTTGCTGCAGGGGGAAGGCTCCCTGGTGCAAGCTGTCTCACTGCTGCTGCCAGCGAGGTGTGGGCACGCTGATCCAGCCGCAGGACGCCAGCCTCAGCAGCTGCCAGATGGGATTAGGCTGTGCATAACCTGAGAGGTGTCTGGCAGTGTGCTAATGCGATGACGTGCTCCGTGTCACCAGTGAGACCTGAAGGAACCCTTTTGACCAAGTGCTGGATGTGTCTGCAAAGGCGGCAGCAAGTCCCCAGGTGCCTGAACTTGGTGACATCACTCTCAGATGATGCTTAGGTGACATGGCTATTTACAGCATGTAGGAGGTTAGAATGAACTCATCTTACCTTGCTCCACCTTCTTCATCCTCTTGAGGACCAGGAACTAATGCAGAAGGGGCAGAGGAGGAAGCAGAGTGATGTGGAAGGAAACCCTCCAGCCCCTGGCACAGCGCAGGGCAGCCAAGGCAGAGGGAGGGAGGGGTTTGCAGGGACCAGCACTGTGCTGTGATCTGAGCACAGATGAGAGCTGGGGAAGCCTGTACTCTGTCACACTCTGAGGACTGCTGTGATAAGAGCAGAGAGAGGGAAAATATGGAGCAAAGTTGCCCGCTTGGATGGCAGGAGAAGCTGGGGCCAAGCTGCACAGCACACTGCCTGCCCAGACCTGGCTGCCACAGCCCCACACAGGCAGCCTCCCTATGTGGGCTGCATTTTTGCTCAGTTCCAAGAGCAAGTAGGGTCTGCACTACCTCCAGAGGGGCTCTGGGACCTCTGTGTGCCCCAGCCCCCATTTCTTCAGGCCAGGCAAGAAAGCCTTCCCATGCCTTTGCTGTACTCAGCACCTGACCATTGATCTCCAGTTTGGAGGGCAAGCATGAACCATGGGGACCAGCTGCAGGTCCTTCCTGGCAGCCCAGAGACATGTTTGCTTGTGGTCACGCACAGGCATCCCATCTGATGCAGACCCTGCAGCCACACCAGCCTGCTGAGAAAGCCACACAGCCACCCCAGCTGGGCACCACTGTGGCCAAGCCACCAGAGGTTATTTTCCCTGGGAAGAGCACTCAGTCATTCAGTGCAGCCGGAGACAGGCAGGGCAGCAGTGGCAGACAGACCAGCCCTGATCCAGCCCTTGTGGCCAAGGCAAGGAAGCCAAAGCCCCTTCTTTTGGGGGCTTGAACAGGCTCCAAAACCAAGTCAAACCCCAAGACTTAAATTTAGATTGCAATGGATGGGCTACAGCTCCCGACATGCAACAGAAATAGGTTTCACACAGAGCTTCCTTCCCTCCTCTTTAAAGGGTTTAGCAGGGAAAAAGTCCTTGACTGGGGTGGGGTGAAACACCTTGAGCTGGCCACCCTGCTCTGCTGAGAATCCAGGCTGGGGAGCAGCTGCGACTGGGAGATCCCTACCATGGCGCCCGACATGTCCCAACAAGTGCTGCTGAGCCAGGGAACAACCCACCCTGTCCCCCAGCTGATTTAAAAATAGCTCTCCTTCACAGCAAGTGTCCCCGGGCTGGGCGGTCCTCCCCGGGACGCCTCTGCACAAAGGGGTCCCCAGGGCTGGCAGGGGGATGGATGCCAGGAGGAAAGCAGCAAGATCTTCAGGGTCTGCTAGTGCAAGACAGATGCTGGAAGGACAGGAAGGGCCTTGCAATGTGTTTTCATGAGCAAGATGCTATAAGCATGTTTGTGAGGGGTGCTGTACTGCAGAGCCTGGCACATGCACTTTGGGAGCTCACACCTCGAGTCCTGGTCTAGGTTATGCTCATCTTGTCCAGCAGCAGACTGCAGCCTGGCTGCATGTATCCGAGAAACAGTCGTATAATTCATTGCTGTGAGAATAAGTCAAACCCCGAGACTTAATTTAGATTGCAGTGGACTGAAGTCAGGCTGAGGAAGAGCTCTGGGGTTGGCTTTGCACCAGCAATGCCTTTCTTGCCTCACAGCAGCACAATGCTCTCCAGAATGTGCCACTTGTTGCCACGAAAAAAACACTGAAGCAATCCTGTTGGCTTCTAACCCTCAAGCACACGCTCCTCTCCTACACTGTCCTGTTTCTCAGAGAAACCTTCCCCCCCACAAGGACTTTCCCAGTTATCCAAATCTCAAGAACAAGATTATTCAAAACAGGAGTGGAGTAAAATGTCCATGAACAGAAAAATGAGTGATGCCTGGGGCTCAGAGGACCTTGCCAGGGTAGAAAGGGTAAGAAGGAAGGTCAGACAGGCTGCAGAAGAAAAGCATAGCACCAGCTCCTTTTTCTTTCAGATCTCTGCCGCAGGCAGCAGAGAAGGCACATCAATTCCCAGGCCAGGGCTTATGGCTGATACTGATAAAGCATTCAGAAGATTACACATGCATTTTTTTCAGTGTGGGTATAAACTATGGCCTACCAAAAACCTGAGCCACTGTCAAATAAATGGGAACTGTGCACCTGAGTTTGCTGCCACGCTAGAACAGTTTGGTCCTGTTAAGCTTCAGACAGCCCTTTTCTAGAAAGCAAGGCATATCCATCAGGGCTGCGCATCAGTGCGCTCAAGCTCTTCTCCTTCCCCAGGGATTTACTGAGTCTACAGACTCAAGAGGCAGATGCTGGGCACAGGGGGACTGGGACAGCCTTGGCATCTTCCAAGCAAGAACCACCTTCCCTGCTACAGGCTGCCAGTCACCCTGCCATACTTGCCCTGAGCTGCTTACAAGAAAACTTCCTGGACCTGAAACATCTGGGCTTGGCCTCTGCCTTCCCTACAGCCACCGTGGTCACTCCTAGTCCCCTTTCATCCTATAAAGCTCTCTCCTTTCCCCATCACTTTCCACCCAAATCCTTGCCATCACCAGTCTATCCCCAGGATGCTTTCTAGAGGTGCCGCAGTGTTCACAACTGAAAGGTGCTGATGTATTTACTTTAAAAATACCCAATTAGATGTTCCAAACACTTCATTATGGCACCATCATGATAGGACTGCAGGCTCTGGCACGAACGTGGGGAGTTTGCCTTTACTCCTTCACAGCTTTGCCGAGAGCAAAAGGCAGCACCACACTGACTGCATGCTGATAACAGGTCAGTCTGTCATTAGTCCAGCCTGCTGGCACCACAAATACAGTTATCTGGCTAAACTGATTGTCATTAGAAAACTTGCTATTTATTTTATAAGAGCATGGTAGGCCCTTGAAATAATTCAATTGCTTCAATTGACCTTCCAGCATGCACTTCGTTGGCCTGCAGGGCCACTTCCCATGGCTCCTGTTCTTCAAAGGGCAGGCTGCCAAGAAAGATGGTTTGCAGAAGAGTCCGAATGAAGCTTGATGAGAGGACAGAGTCCCATCCACTAGCCTGAGGACAGAGAAAAGCTGCCTGGGCTTCAAATTCTCTGGCACCAAAGTGAATGCAACAGGGGATCGCCCCTTTGCTAGTCAGCCTGGGAGAAGAGGCGACAATTTGTATCAGGTTGGTAGTGGCAGCAGAGTCAAGCTGGGGTGTTAATTGAGAGGACCAAGATGTGGGTGGAGAACCTGGAGTTCCCCTTGTTGCCCAAATTCTGCAAAACAGTGCTAGAGCCCTCTTTGGAGAAGCATAGATGGTAGGTCATGTCCATGGGTGGGTTTTGAGAGCACATAGTGGGAAGGTAGCTTTCATCTCTTGCAAGACTGTCTTGCACCTGTGTCCCTCCTTTCTCCTCTGTCCCACCTGCACCTTGAACTGAGTCTACTCCAGCCTTTCTGAAAGCTCTCCTTCTACAAGCCTCCTCCATAACCTGCCAGACAAGGAAGAGCTCTGACTGGAGACCTCTTTCCCCACTGCATGTGAAAAGCCTGTCCAGAAGCTCTTGGGGGAGCAGGGGTGAAGAGCACAAGGGCTTACCCAGAGCCAGAGGTCATCTCACCAAGCACCCAGGCACCACTGCTCTAGTCAGCATCTTGCTCTGCTGGGTCCTCCCTCATGGGAGCTGTGCTTTGTCCCCAGTTAACTGCATGCCTGTGGCAGCCTCCAGCATTGCTAAGATGAAACAGGAACCAGTGGTGACCAGGCACTGTGAATGCCATGACTGGAAAGACTCATCTGCACCACAACTCCTCAGGCCTGGTGTCACCCTTGCAAGCACTAGGGCCTCCACCAAGGGAGGAGACTAACACTGCTCATCATACTGACAGGCTGGTCCCTCTGGGTTCACTGTACTTTCTGAGCACAGGAGAAACACCATGTTCCTCCTCAGCAGGTCCTACCCCACTGGGTGGGGAGACCTGGTGAATCACCATGCCTGATGAGCTGTACAGAGCAGAGCGAGAGCTCCCAGAGATGTGCAGCACCATGTGATTCCTCTTTAATTACACCGGCACTTAATAGTTTGCTGGTAAACACCTTGTAACCACATGTGCCTAGAGATTACTGGGTAATTACGCTTAGTGGATCACCATGTAACAGGGAGCATGGTTTAGGGAAGACAAAAATAACCAAGCAAACATGCTACATTCATCAGTACCTGCCATGAAGCCTTCCTGCCCAAATGCTAAGCTGGCCAGCCTCCTGTCACATCTCCTTCCCCAGCTTTCTGAGACTATGGGAGCCTCCAAACAGGAAAGAGATGCCAGAGGTTGGGATAGTCTGGGGAAACTTTCCACTTTGCATACCAAGCCCTCTGCCAGAGCTCTCCGTGCTCTGACAGGCTGTCAGCTGCTCAGAGGAAAGAGGACGGCGGATCAATTGTACTGGTCCCCTCCACCCTGAATTAACTTGCCATGGGGACAGATTCTGGTCTCCCTCTTCAGGGGTGCACACTGGAGACAAAAAGGTTCTGGAAAATATCTAGTTTGTGAACCAGCTTCAATCACCCATTGCAAAACTGATCCAGAGCCTGCAAACCTTGGTTTGACCCAGGAGTTTGCCAGGATTTCACCTCCCTAAGGAGTCACTCAGATCTGTGTTGCCCATAACAAGGGGCACCTTGCTCCTGACAAGACCAGTGCCAAGACTTCCAGCAGCCCCCCACTCCCCACAGAGCTGGGTCAAAAGAGACAACATGCAAATGGGTCCCATGGGTCCCACAGGTACTCACAGACCATCTTCACTGCATGGACCTGCAGCACCCAGAGCTCATGGCTACTTTCAAAGCAGCAGAAGGGATTATTCACACTCATTTCAGAGAATCTTAAATCCCTGGGGCACTTGACAGCTTCAACCCTTTGCTTTTCGATGAGCACAAACACAGCCTTGGTCACATTAAACTCCCCGCAACAGGCCAGTTTGAGGGAGAGGTTGAGTGCAGAACATAGATTTCAGGGGTGATTTTAAGGGATGTTCTCTTGGGCAAGGGTTTGTACTACAGGATCCAGCTTCAATGGAAATGCAGAGCAGCACTGATAAACCTGTTTATGAATTATGAATCCACGTGCAACCAATTAGCAGTGCTAACCAGAGTGGGAGGTATAAATAGTATAGCTAATGTAAATATCAACACTCTGCCCTCCAAATGCTTGCTGCACACCTGGTAAGCCCAGGACAGGCCACCTTCCTGGCCAGCACAGCCCTTGCACCCTCAGGGCCACCTGGTCTGCTCTGCAGCCTCAGGATATGAGTTCACACCCAAAAATCAAGGGCCTCTTCCTCTTCACCTTAAAAGCAAGATTTCCATATGGCTTCGCCTTCCCTGCATCATGTGAGATGACAACATGGGACCTCCAACCCTGGGACCCATACCAGGGTGAAAAGCAAACCCTTGTTCCCTTAACAAGGGCAGGTGACTGGCATGCTGTGCACAAAGCATCTTCAGAGATACACCCGTACAGCCCAGCAAATCCTGCACAGAGCTCCCCAGAGGCCTCACGGTTTTTCACAACCGCATGGTTTGAGGACAGCTGTGGCCACAGCACCAGGTTTCCTGACTCACATCAGCTTCAGACAGGACAGAAGTGTTATCAAAATGCACCAAGTAAAATGGAAAAAATGTAGGAATTCACAGATTGGATGGTGGCATTTTATCCTCAGCTGTCCTCACTGGTTTGCCAGTCCCAAAATTTGGTCCTGCAGCCGCAGGTACACCTGTATGTCATCACCCCATGCACACTCTAGCTTCATCACCCATCATCCTCTTCCTGCACCTCCCTCTCATATCTGCACAGGTAGGGTCCTGTGCACCAGGACAGAGACCAGAATGGGCAGGTTGGAGTACAACTGAGCCTGCTGGCTTGATCCTACCACATCCGAGTCCTCAGCCACTACAGGAACTAGGGAAGAATAAAACAAACCAAAAAAAAAAAAAATCAATGCAGAGATCAGCAGAGCTGGCCATGCCTGGGAGGCTGAGCCTCAAGCAGGGTTGGGAAGCCTCTGACCAACAAGTAGCACTGAGCTCCCCTGAGCCACTGGCCACTAGCAAAAGGCTGCAAAAGCCATTGCAGGTCACTGCCAGGTAGCATCACTACAGCAACATAAGAGATGGCACAGAGGGCCCTGACACAAGGCTCCTGGGCTCCTTTTTTGCCTTGCAGGCATGCAAACCTGAAGGGTACAGGTTGGGTAGGGATGCACTGAGCTGGGTGAGGCAGCAGCAAGAGGGGAAACAGTTTCTGGCAACATTCACACCAGTCACTAGAACATGCTGACAGAAGAGCGTGCCCCACACCCCATGCCTTGCTTACAGAGCCAGCTGGGAGAGGAATCATGCCATTGCTAAGAACAGACGTGAGCCAGCATTGGCTATGACAAACCCTGCTTTGAGCCCCTCAGCTACTGGGAAGAAGTCTGGAAGCCTAACAGGGTAGAATCTGCTGCCTTGCAGGGTTTGCCCAGCCCTGGTAGCAGCTGTGGTCCCTTTGGGACCCCAAGTAACCAACCTATAGCACAGGAAGTAATCAGCAGATATTACAAAGTTCCCAAACCTTTACTAAAACACACAACTACTTAGTAATGGCAATATTTAGGCAAAGATTGCCGAGCCATCCAAAGGGCTAGGCGAGCGCTGTGGTGGCAGCCTGCTGCTGGCAAATCCAGAAGCCGAGGCAAGGCCGAGTGATGCGCCCAAGGTCTGAGCAAGGCAGTGGCAGAAGGAGGAGCACCTCCCAAGAGACTGCCAGCTGTGCACTCGCTGCCTGCCCAGTGGCCTCCTCCTGTGAGTCATGTCAGAGCAACAGGCAGGCAGCACGTTTGGGTCTGCTGGCACCAATCTGTGTGTGGGAGGACCCAATAAAGGAGTTTTGCGGTGCAATCAGATAGTTCTAACACACCAGTCCCATAAACAACCCTTATCGCTATCAGCAGCCAGCCTAGCTATTAAGAGCTGGAAAGGAATCCCAAAAGGAACAAACACGCATTTGTCAAAACTGGCTTAGAGGAAGCTAAGTCCCACCTGACCGCTGTGATCACTGACCCCAGCGAGCACCGTGCGCCATCCCAGCCCTCTGCACCAGACCCAAGCTCATCACCCAGAGAGGCTGAGGGAGGCCCCTTTGTTACCAGGCATCCAGCAGGCTCAGAAAGAATCAGTCCCTATTGTTTCCTACCTGGGCACCACCAGCTCTGCACCCTCGGGAAGGGGGCTAGCTCCTGTCCCAGGTGTGGCTCGTGCAGAGGGCACCTGGAAAGTTTTTTTGCCTCTGACACAGCCCAACAGAGCTGGAATCACCTGTTCTGTTGCTTTGCAGCATGCCAAGGCATTTTTCACAGTGTTTTGCTTGGGAACCACCCCAAGCCCTCGGATTGAGAAACCTCAACACACCAATGCAATGGAGAAGTCATTTCTCTTTCTGCCTGGGGGAGTCCTCCTTTCTTCACAAAGCCTCTAGGACCTACAGGAGGGAGGGCAACTTATTCCAGGAGGAAGACCCTCAGATGGCCATCAGCGTTAACTCTGGGGGCCCACCACTTTTAAAGGAATGGATCAGAACTGTGCTAGCAAGGTGGGTACAGCCATCACACATCAGATCAGTGAGGAAAGAAAAATTGATTGTCACTCAATCAACCCTGATCAATTTTTCCAGACTCTGCAACAAGGACACAAAACCAGAAGTAACCAGACTAGTACCAGGTGCCAGTTCTCATCCTATGCAGCACATTTCCAAGCTCTGCTTCTTTAGAAATTCATACACAGCACGTGAGTGCCTGTCCCTCTCACAGAACAGAAACACGCACATCCCCAGCTGCAAAAGGTACATGTCTTTCGGGATTACACCTGTGCTTTGCTCAGGTCCCTGGTTTCTGGGTCTCTCCTTACCCTGCCCCTCCTCCCCATTGGCTGTTGCCCCCATGTCCGTTTATATGTAGGCAGCAGCAGCAGCAAGTGAGCCTGCTGCCTGTCAAGAGTGCTCCAGACTCCTCACCATGTTGCATATCGACATTTTAGTCCATGATCTGCCCTCCAAGCCCCAGAAATACAAGCCAAGAAAAGTACTCGGTGGAGATAAGCACCATGGCTTAGCTCACATGAAAGAAGGGCGCCAGCAAAGCCAGACCCTGTCAGAAAGCAAAAGGCAGGCAGGAAAATAATAACAAAAACCCCAAAACATCCCATTAGGCTCGTCAGCCCTGTCGTGACATTTTCTTTCCAATTCTCCCAGCCAGTCAGTGCCATACCAGCCCCAACCCCATAGCATAGGCAAGGGAAAGCCGTACTTACTGCTAGTGCTCATCTTGCCGGTCCTCCTCCGTCCTCCTCATTCAACAAAGGGGGCAAAGATGCTCTTTAAATCCTTTTTCTTCCACTCCCCCGTCAGCGGGAGGAGGCTGCCTCTCCCTTTCCTAGGAAAAATATTTCGGTGCGATCCGCCAGCTAACGCATCCCCAGGCAGCTCCGCGACCCAGCACGGCTGCCTCCGTGGCCGCCGCTGCGCTCCCTGCCGAGCGGCCGGATGGCAAGGTCAAGGGTGTCGGCGGCGGGGAGGGGGCGACGCGAGGCGGGGGACGCCCGGGACCGGCCCGGGGGAGGGTCCCAGCCGCGCCGTACCGGGCGAGGCGCTGCCATGCACTGCGGAGCGCGGCCGCGGCCGCTCCTCTTATAGCGGGGTGTGGAGCCGCGGCGGGGGCCGCGCAGCGCCGCGTAGCGCCGCTCCCCGCCCGCCCCGCCCCACGGCGCAGCCCGCGGACGGACGGACGGACGGACGGGGCGGCGGGCGGACCGACGGGCGGGCGGCAGCGCCGGGCGGGGCAGCGCGGAGCGGAGCGGAGCGGCGCGGGGGGCGGCGGCGGCCCGGCCCCGGGGGGCGGCTGCGGGACACGCCGCCTCGGCACCGCCGCCATCTGCTGGGCACCGCCTGCCCGCTGCCCTGCCTGCCTGCCCTGCCTGCAGCGCTGCCCTGCCCTGCCTGCCCGCTGCCCTGCCTGCCTGCCCTGCCTGCAGCGCTGCCCTGCCTGCAGCGCTGCCCTGCCCTGCCTGCCCGCTGCCCTGCCTGCCTGCCCTGCCTGCCCGCTGCCCTGCCCTGCCTGCCCGCTGCCCTGCCTGCCTGCCCTGCCTGCAGCGCTGCCCTGCCTGCAGCGCTGCCCTGCCTGCAGCGCTGCCCTGCCTGCAGCGCTGCCCTGCCTGCCTGCCCTGCCTGCAGCGCTGCCCTGCCCTGCCTGCCCGCTGCCCTGCCTGCCTGCCCTGCCTGCAGCGCTGCCCTGCCCTGCCTGCCTGCTGCCCTGCCCTGCCTGCCCGCTGCCCTGCCTGCCCTGCCTGCAGTGCTGCCCTGCCTGCCCTGCCTGCAGCGCTGCCCTGCCCTGCCTGCCCGCTGCCCTGCCTGCCTGCCCTGCCTGCAGTGCTGCCCTGCCCTGCCTGCCCGCTGCCCTGCCTGCCTGCCCTGCTTGCAGCGCTGCCCTGCCCTGCCTGCCCACTGCCCTGCCCTGCCTGCCCGCTGCCCTGCCTGCCCTGCCTGCAGTGCTGCCCTGCCCTGCCTGCCCGCTGCCCTGCCTGCCTGCCCTGCCTGCAGTGCTACCCTGCCCTGCCTGCCCTGCCCTGCCTGCCCGCTGCCCTGCCCTGCCTGCCCGTTGCCCGGCCCAGCCTGCAGTGCTGCCCTGCCTGCCCGCTGCCCTGCCCTGCCTGCAGTGCTGCCCGCTGCTGGCCCTGCCTCCTCTTCTGCCCTGCCTGCAGTGCTGCCTGCCATCTAGCCCTGCCTGCTGCCCTGCCCTGCCTGCAGTTCTGCCAGTGGTCTGGCTCTGCCCACTGTGCTGCCTGTGGTCTAGTCCTGCCTGCTGTGCTGCCCTGCCTGCATTCCCGCCCGTGGTCTGTCCCTGGCTGCTGCCCTGCCCTTCTTTCTAGCCTGTCTTCAACCCTGCATGCTGCCCTGCCTGGTGGCCAACCAGCTGCCCTGCCTGTGGCTCTGCCCGCGGCTCCGGGGCCTCCGGACTGGTCCCTCCTCACCTGGGACACCCCTCCCCCCACAGGCCCCACGGGGCTCCCCCCCAGCATGGTGCTGCCAGCTGCCAGTCCCATGCTGCTCACTCATGGGCTTGGCCCGGTGGTGGCTGAGCATGCAAAGAAACGTTGTCCCAGGACAGAGGCATTTAGCAATTGATGCTAAAAACTGGATTTCCTCTTGTGCCAAGGTTCCCGTCCAGCAGCTGTCCAGGCTGCCTGCCCCAGCTGTCCTGGCAGTCCCATGCCAGGAGCAAGGAGGGGCTGTGGGTGTCTGCATGGCACCTGGCTGTAGGATGGAGAAGGGGGGCTCTTCCCATGCGATGAGCTAGCAGCCTTCTCTGCTAGCAGCACATCAGGATTCCTGGAAGGGCTTCAAAGCCATTAGATCATTGTTTTGTTTGTGAGATGCTATTTATCAGAATAAAGCCTCACCCAGTGGAGCTGCTCCCAGGATGTGAGCGGAGACAGGGCTGTGCCCACCCTGCCTGCGGAGCCCCCGAGAAGCTGCACTGCGATTCAAAGAGGCAAGCTACAATCGTGCCGCTAATGAAAGGGGTTTTTCATGTAGCGTGACAGGCGCCGCATCTCTCCCGCTCCTGGGGCTGGAGCGCTGCTCAGAGAGGGCCTTTTGCTTTCCCTTTCTCTTGCTGTTTTTTTTGCAGCAGCAGATGTTTGCGGTGACATGACAAGACAGGTAGCAGGTCCTGTGAGCTACGCCTGCGCTGCCGGTGATACAGCCAGCTCGCTGCAAGCCCTGCTGCCTGTCCCCTTTGGCTCTGTCCCCTTCCCAGAGGCAGTGGGTGTGTGTGAACAGCAGGGCTGGAGGGAACAGGCAAGCAGAGAGCAGTGCTGCTGATATGGCTCGGCAGGATGGCTCGGGCTGTCCCGTGGTGCTAATTTGGGGCCCTTTGTGAAGTTTCCCTGTGCATGACAAGTGCCCAGATCTCCCCTCCTCAAGGAAGAACGCAGGACCCCAATCGCAGCTAGGCTCACACCCATCGTATCAATAATGTCCATTTGGGGAGTCAATAAAGCAGACATGATGTGAGCTGGTCCCCACGGTTCAGCGAGCTAATTAAGCTTCTTCCGCTGACCTGGTTTCCAAATCTTGTTAACTTGCTGCCTTCAGAGCAACTTGAAATTTCCAGCACAGACAGGCTGGGATTGCAGAGGGCTGCAGAGGAGGACAGGGTGCTTTGGCGGAGCTCAGGGGGAACCAGTGCAGAACCTCTTCGCCTTGGTCCCCTCCCAGCAGGGTGGTGCTGGCATGGCAGATCTGTGCTGTGGGGAAGGGAGAGGGGGTGCTGCCAGTAGGGAGGTGGGCAGGGCATCAGGTGCCCCCTGCCATGGGATTTTTGGGTTTTGGCAGTGGTGAGCTGACAGCAGGGAGCTCTAACTCTTGTCACCTCCCTGCCTCAGCCAGCAGCTACTGCACAGGGGCCTGACCCCAGCCAGGCTGCAGCAAGGGCCCATGGTGCAGGGTGCTGCTCAGAGCCCCTCACGATCAGCGCTGCCCAGGGTGTTTTGGAAATCCCATTTCCTTTTCTTTGACTGAGGAAACTGGCTGCAAAAGCTGTCACAAAAGGATGTTAGGGATGCCTGAGACAAGAAGTCAGAAATGAGGAAATGTCAAGATGTTAACGCAGCCTCCTTTCATCCCTTTGTGCCTGTGCATTGCAACACGGTCTTTCACAGCAATTATTAGATGCGTGTTTTTCCCATAAGGCGCCTGCCTCATTCGGTACCCAGCATGTGCCACGTAGCTCAGGCTGTGCAGAGGAAGCTGCTGCCTTCAGGACCCTGCACCGTTCAGTGAAAAGGGGCAGGGCACTGGTGAGGGTAAGAGGCTCGACAGAAGAGTGCTAATTTAATTTGATTTTACTGTCAGCTTCCCTGGACACTGGGTTTCTTCTCCCTGCCTCCACGCCTTTGTGAGATGCTAAGAGAGTGACCTGAACCAAACTTTCCTCACCTGGTTGATAACTGTCTTTCTTCTTTCCCCGACACTGGCTCGTCATTGAGAGAGCTGGAAGTTGGTGGCTGCATGTGGAGCCATCAGGAGCTGGGCTCGAAATGTATCTTGTGCTATACCAGCACTAGGAACTTGGAGATACCAGGCTCACTGCCTCTCTCACCAGTGGCTCGGGAAGCCACCACGCACATATTTCTGTGTGAGGCTGCACTCAGCCACTGTCCCTGGGAAGGTCCTCAAGGCTGGAGGGGCAGGTCCCATCCCGCTTCTGCAGAGTGGGATGCCTGGGGAAAAGCCCAGGGAAGGGGATCCCTCCTCATTCCTGAGTGACTTGGGGACCAGGTGAGGAATGGAGAGGCTGCAAGGGGAATATCAGATAGCAGGTCCCAAAGCCAGCAGGAAGGATTAGGAGAGGTCGGAGAGCTACAAGATCATATAAGCGTATCTGTCCCCAAAGCACAAGGGGGAATGGTTCAGCAGCAGCCTTAGCTCTGGCATTTCTGGTTTATTTGAAGCCATAACATCCCTTTCAGCACCCCTAGGTACAGACATATGCATACATACGTGTTTACAAACACGCACACATACAGTCACATGGAACAGTTTTCAGAGGTCTCTCTGTAGGAGCCCCAGGCCTTCCACCTGCTTTCTTTCCCCTTCAACTGGTAGTCATCCTGATGAACAGCCTTCACTGCCGGGCCCTGTGAATTACAGTTTCAGGAGGAGTGGAAATGCCTTGGCCAGAGATCCCAGCTGCAGCCCTTGCTCCAGAGTGCCGTAGCACAAGTGTGTCTGTGTGTCCCAGGGGCACCAGCTGGCCAAACCCACCCCTGCCAACACGAGCTCCTGGCAGACGTGCCTGCATGTGTGCTGGCAGCAAAAGGCTCTCCTTTCTTAGCGAGAAGATTTAAGTCCAAACAACAGCAGCGAGATGCCTGTGGGGACCCCAGCACAGCACAGCCCGCTGCCTCGCACGAAGCACTGGGCAGGCTGCAGAGAAGCAGGACTCTGACTCATCGGAAGCTGGTGACATTTTCCAAAAAAAGCCTGTAAGTCCAGGGCTGCGATGTTCCCAAAAGGCAGCAGAGAAGCCTAAGGGGTCTGGAGACCCCATTATACCACAGCACATGGTCTGCGTCATGGGGTGGAGGAAATTCCGCCTTGCTGGACAGTTCCCCACCCATTTTTCTCTTGTCCCCTGCTTCCCCTGTGAGGTGGGATCTGGCAGAGGTGAAGTCAGGAGTGGTCAGATGTTGCTGCCTGCTGCCCCACTGCAAAGCCCGACTCACTCTTCCAGTGATGACAGAATTACTTTCCAGATGATGGAGATAGTCACTTTACTTTGGGAGTGCCTGGAAAACAGCAACTGGGACCAGAGCAGTGAACTGGGCAGTGGGTGTTTTAAGAGGGGGCTATGGTGGGACCTGACAGCGCAGCTGGTGCCTTAGCCCGCACAGGACCCCGCTCCTGTTCCTCAGTCCCAGCAACCACCAAGTCATTCACCAGTGTTTGGCTGTCTTCCAGTTTACACAGGAGCACAACAGCACTTCCCAGCAATTCCCTGTGTCGGCAGGAGGAGACACAGACAGGCAGAGGCAGATGTTCCTCAGGCTGCCTGCATTAAAGCGATAATCAAATGATAGATTATTTTGAAGCAAACTCACATTTTCAGTCATTAATTTTAGTGCTGTGCAAATAGTTTCAGCAGAAAATAAATATCCACAGTGGAGAATGGTTGTGAAGCTGGATCTGCTTCAGGCGAAGCTGGTGTGCACCGTAGCCCAGCTGTAACCTGGAACCATCCTGCAAAGCCAGGCAGGGATGCCTACGCCATGCACGGGGGGAGCTACAGGTCCTCTGGCATTATCCATCTCGTTACCACAGGGACTGAGTCCCTAGGTCAAGTGAAACAAATGTTCCCAAATCAAAAGCAGATGAGTGAAAACAAGTGCCGCAGAACCTCTAGAGTGACTTGTCCTGCATGTCAGGAGTGCTGGGCCTTCTCCTCCCTGCCTGAAAGATCAGGACACCAGGAGACGAGAGGTGCTGCATGACCTGTCTAAGGGAGGAGTAATGGCAAAGGCCTTAGGACATGGGAAACCAGTGTTTGTCCTAAAACCTGCCAGAATCTTTCACTCCCTAGCCCTTCAGGAGAGCTGATGTCCCTGTGCAGACCTCTGCCACAGCAGCGTGCTGAAAAAGCCAACGAGCACGCTGTTGTGGCCTGCAGCCAGGCTGGGGTTCCCGGGCAAGATCAGGGCTTATTGCCTGAGATCAGGCATCTCCGGGCTGCTGCGTCTCGCCCGCTGTGTGTAGCTGAGCTGGTGTACACCATGCTGGTGCAGCCCTGCTCCCGGCCCCGCTGCAGGGTGAGCAGGGACCCTCTGGGGACAGCTGCCCGGCAAAGCCTGGCTGGCGGCTCCTGCCAAGCAGCATCAGCAAAGCAATGCAAAGGGAGATTTATACCAGCTGCAGCTCTGGCCCCCGAGGTACCTGACCTGCTTTCCCATTGCCAACTATGTTTCAACCCATTAAAGGTCATCGGAAGTTGGGTTTATTTTTAGTTTTCCCTTTTAAGTTGCCCTGAAGCAGTGAAGACTGATGGAAGGAAGAAACATCCTCCCTCCCATCAGCCGTTAGGGCAGGATCCCGAGATGTTGTTAATGGACAGCCTTGGCCGTCATGAGCTGCCTGTAAGAAGCCCAGCCCTTGGACCTCTCTGCTCGTGGAAGCTGGCTGGCACACCTCCCGTCTTCCCAGAGCTCCTCAGGGAGCACCACCTTCTCAGAAAGAGCAACGTCGCCTTGGCAAATGCTGCTTCTTACTTATTGCTGGAGTGCTGTTATCACGACAATTTGTTTTTCCTTTTGTTCCTCATATTGTTTCATGGGGAAACAGAATCAGGGAGATTCCAGGAGAATCTAGGAGATCTTCAGGCTGGAGCATGGCACTCCTCGCTCTGGGGGCTGGCAGCAAACCTCAGACCAGGTCTCCAGACCGTGCTGCATGTGCAGTTCAGGAGACCAAGCAACATCATTAAGAAAAGATAATTTCTTTTTACACTTCTAAGCATATGAAATACTGCACAATGGCTAGCCCCGGGAAAGCAGCGGGTTATCTCTTTTCTAGGAAATCTCACTTCTCTTTTTTACCTTGGTCTAAAAATGGAATGCAGACACTTAAAATAAATTCCCAGAGAACAAAACTGAGGAAACAATGGGATTTGAATCAAAGTGTTTGGATTAATTAGCTTAAACTGAAAGCTTTCATTCTGATTTCAATCTTGGCTTTATATACAAAAAATTAAAGCAGCAAAGCTTTGTAAGTTGAAAAATCAAAATGTTCCACTCTGAAAATATCAAAACAAGATGCTTAGCCTCACTGAGTTGCTTTGTTGCTTTTAAAAGGAAATGGCATGAAGACCAACACCTTTCCAAACAGCTTGGATCATTAAAATCTTAAAAAAAAAACCCCTGGATCAGCACAAGCAATTAATATCTTCATCACTATTTATCTTTTTCTTCCAGAGGAAAGTCCAAAAATACTGATTTTTTCCAGATTATGAAAAGATTTCTTTAAATATGTTCCCTTTACTGTATGGTTAAGCGTGAGCTTGAGCTGTGTGAATTAGATGGGATGGTTTGTATGACTCGTCTTTGCTCAGGCTCCGTGGTGGGCGCTGCTTGTATCAGCACTTGCTGGGCTGGCGGTAGGGAAAGCAGTGCTGGATTTGCTTTTTGGTGCTATGCGTGCAGGAGATGGCTATTCAGCCCCTTGCAACTCACATCGCAGATGTTGGAGGAAAAGGAATAAGGAGGTTGGGTTGTTATTCATGTTTGTAGTCTAAAAATGAACAAAATGTGTCTTCACGACCATTTTCCTACTGTGAGTGAAATTGAAAAATGAAAAACTGGAGATCTGGGGGGTTGTGCTCACTTTGTCATTTTTTGTTCTTCCCCACCCTGTTCATTTCTGTTTCATGGCAAAATAGGAACAAGGTAAAAGAAGAGGCAGGGGAGAATAATAAAGGGAAAGAGAGACTAGAAGGGAGAAATACAGGAAAACTGAGAAGTTAAAATGAAATATTTTGAAAGTTCAATTTTCTAGAGGTATTTCCAAGTGAAACACATTTCTTTTGGAAACCTCTCCAAGGAGAACAACTTTGACATTTTGAGCACTTTTTCCTTCTGATTTTCAGTCAGCTCTATTCAAGGCAGCACCTGAATGAGCCGTGGCTGCACATCCCTGGCAGGGTTTGCTCAGCGTGTTACCTTACCCGTAGCGTCTTTAACACAGAGACAATAAAATCACCGCTGGAAATGAGTGTGGCTTCACTGAGTGCTCGTTAGTGTGGTGCACAGAGGCTGGCTTTCGCATGTCACCAACTGGTGGTTCCCAGCTGGGTGCTCACAGCAGTCCCTTGCAGATGGACTCTAGAGAGTCACCTTCCCTGGAGATGACCTGGCTGGTTGCACTCATGTCCCTGCTGAGCCTGGCGTTGCTGCACGGAATGCTGGTCCCGTATTTTTGAGCCTTCCCTTGTTTTTCCTTGCAAGCCCAGTTCTGCAGTCCCAGAGTGCTTGCCCCATTCTGGGGTTATTTCCCTGCCCTGTGGTCCATCCTGTGGACCAGGTGCAGCTGCGGATGCTTGGGGGCCGTGGGCAGCAGGGCTGGGACCTGGCTCCAAAAGTGTTTTTGCAATGTTGGGACGGTGTGGGGAGCAAGGTGCTGCTGGCGTGGTAGTTGCTGCCATCTAATGGCTCTGACAATTAATAAGCAGTATGGGGAGAGCCTGACTGCACTCTGCATCTCGGCTGGCTTGGTAGCTATCAGCTAATGGGCTCCCCCACGGGGCTGCAGGGCTGCTTTGGGGCACGCTGGGCCTGAGCAGCAGTGCAATGTCCTTTAGGGTGACACTGGGCACAGATAGGAAGGCAGAGGTTGGGCATTGCTATTTCAAAGCCTAGGACAAGTTCCTTAGAGGTGATGCTTGCTGGTGCCAGCAGCTCTGCCCTACCAGGGGGAGGTCAAATGCACTGTCACACCCTGCCACCTACAAACTCATGGAAGCAGCAGGATTTGCATACTGAAGGGCTGCATCCTAAACTCCCCTCGGGAAATGAATGGGAATCTCCCAGTAGCCAAGAGCACCCCTCAGCCAACTGCCCCTTTCATGGCGAGGAGCTGGGCCATGCAACAAGTCCCAAGTGGGGTTGCGCTCCCAGCACCAGCTGTGCCTCGTGCTACATGTCCTGGATGGCAGAACCCCAGCCTCCCAGATGGGGACACCCAGTTCCCAGATGGCAGAACCCCAGTGCACTCACACGTCTCCGCTCCGCCAGCAAGGGTGGCTTGGTGCTGGCTGTGGTGCCCTGACAAGGGCCCTGCACACACACCTGGGTAGAAAAGCAGCTGCCTGGCTTGTGCCTCGCTGCCAGCAGCTCCCAGACCAGCCTGCAACTTGTAGGAAAGTAGCTCGGATTCGCCTCTCTGGAGCATGTTGCCCTGATGCAATGGTTTTCCGAACATCTTTGCAAAGAAAGGCACAGTGCCACCTTTTTTCAGATGGGAATAGCACAGACTCTGGACTTAGCAAAAGCTCCCCAGCATGCAGGGAACACATCAGAGACATCGTCCTCTGCTGCCCCATGGGAAAACCTGTCCAGCACATAGAAGGCCACAGTGCAAAGGCTGACATGGCTGCTTGCACATAGCTGTGTCCAGCCAGTGCTTTCCTTGTGTCCCTCTGGCTGGTGAGCAGCCTCCTCACCTGGGCCAGCAGAGAGGAGCCCCTTCAGGTCTCCAGGTCCAGAGAGGTGGGCAAGGCAGGAAGGTTCCCAGTCAGATCCTGCCTGAGCTCGCCACCCCGTGTGGGCTGCAGGCATTTATCCACACCCCAGGTCCTGCCTGGCCATGCTCAGGGAGGTCTCAGTGCCCCTCTGAGGCTGGCAGCTGTCTACAAGCTACCTGCCATCAATTCTCCTGCATTATTGATAGGGTTAAGGCCATTTAATGTTCTGGCCAGTGCTGGGCTGAAATAATTCCAGCCTGGGAGAAGAGCAGGGATAAGAAGCCAAGGAGAGAAGCTGTGACTGGATGGGGCAGCAGGAAGGGTGGAGCTGGGGGACCTCTTTGCAGCAGCTCTGACATCAGTCAAGAGAGATCAGGTGGCCAAGAGACACTTTTCATCACCTGGGGACCCTCTTCTGCTGCGAAGACTGGGTGGCTCTGGCTGCCAGCTGTGAGTTTGTCCTTGTGGGGCTGATTCCTGGGGGGGTGGCCATCTTGGGTGGGTGCACAGCAGGACCAGGCATCATGGTAGTGGAAATGTTGAGAAAGCGATGCTGGGGGTGAGAGGGGGTACAACAGCTACAGGGTCGGCACTGGCTAGAGGGGTGGTGGGAAGGGATCCTCTTCTGCAGGTGACATGGAGAGTAGCACCTACTCTACCCCAGGAGAGCCGGGGGTCTGGGACTGGGCTGTCTGGGGAGGTGGGACAAGCTGGGAACTTCAGAAGCTCAGGACAGATCTCGTGTCCCCTTGTGCCCTCCGCTGGGGCACAGGCATCCTTGCGCTGGATGGAGCTGCTGTGGGGCAGAGCCTGGCACCCCACCCCTCGTCCCTGCAGCCTTGTCACAGCGCAGGCAGGAGGGACCTGACAGGAGTCAGAGGGAGCTGGGAGGAGTATCCCGAGGGCGCATCATGGTTTCACCAGCTGTTAGCTCAGATCTCGCAGAGGATGCGAGGTCTGGGCTACCTCTGCAACCTTGGAAGAAGCTGTTCTAGAGGAAGAAAGAGGTTTTCCCCAATAGTCCTGTGCCTAAAAGCTACTGTGATGTGTGATGCTGTGGCTGTCCCCCCCCCCTGCAGCTGTTGTTGGAGCAGGGATGGTGCTGGAAGGTGTAGCTGTAGCTCTGCCCTTGCCTGGGCGAGGATGCTCAGCAAGGCAGCTTGCTGGAGCGGTGCCTGCTGTGGGCAGGCTGGCCGAGGAAGGGATGCAATGATCAAAAGAGCTCGAAAAGGCCTTGAGAGGCAGCACTATGGGGCTGCACGCTTGTGACTGCTATTCCTGGCTGCTCTCCTACACCTTATCGCTAAGCTCTTTATAGCGAAACCGGTGCCTCTGAGACACCTGCACATGCAGTATCAGAGCAGGGCTTTCCCTGCTGAGCCCAAACCTTCCTGCAAGCTGAATTGGACAAAACCCAAGATGTTTGCACAGGGCTGAACTAGAATGCTCCTCCCAGCAACACAGTGCCAGACAGGAGCTGCAGCAATCTTCAAACCCTGGAGCTCAGCTAGCTAGCTTTGGTCCTTCCTTCTTCCTTCCCATGCCTTATCTGTGGCCTCCACTTCCCTGGCTCTGTCTCCGCGCAGTCTGGAGGCTCCCCTGGGCGGTGACACCACACTGCTGCCTTTGGAGCGGTGGTCGCGTTCAGAGGGCTGCAGGCAGGAGCAGGGAGCATGCTTGGGGTTCACACCCCAATCCCAGGGAGGAGACCTCGAAGCAGCAGCCTGGGCTGCTCCCGGCACAGCTCCTGGGCGCAGGGGCAGCTGCTCTATGTGCCAAAGGGTGGTCCCAGCCTCCAGACCCTCCCAGGCACAGCCGACACACACAGTCCCTTTTCCAAGAGCACTTACTTCCTCTGCCTCTGGCTGAAAACAATGTGAGAGGAGCAGGGCTCAGCATTTCTGAAAATTAAGCGCTGAGTTCAGCTTAGTTCAGCCCCAGAGTCCACTTAACCCTTTGGTTGCAGGATGGAGCAAATTTCCACGTGCAGGCAGCAGCTTTGGATTGCCGTGTGCAGCACAGGATGGAGAAAAGTAAGAAGGGTCTTGGAGGTGGAAGAAAAGTCTTGAGTGAGGGCCATCAGCGAAAAGAAATATCTCAAAAGCCAGCCCTGTCTGGCTGCATTTCAGTGACTTGCTGCACCAGTTTTGCTGCAGAACCATTGTGCTTCCCGTGTCCTGCAGCAGTGCATGAACCCTCTCCTTCCTGAGCTGCCCCCAGCTGCTAGCACACCAGGAAAGATGCTGTCTCAACGCCACCTGGTCTGGGGCATGCAAAGGTACGGTGGAGGTACATGGGGCATGTCCCTCTCCCCCATACTCCTGTCCCACCACCCGAGCAGCCAGGCAGGCACTAGGGAGCTGCCTGGAGGCCCAGGATTGCAGAGGGCATGGTGCGGGCAGGTGCTTATCACTGCTCTGCACCCATTTGCAGAGGGTGAAAGCAAAAGCAGAGTGCAAGAATGAGGAAATGTCCCCGCTGGCCTTGCTTGCTCCTGCCAGTGTCCCCACAGCTCCCCCCGGCCGCAGAAAATGCCACCCCTCCCCCCCCCCTCCCCCCCCCCCCCCCAATACCAGAGAATCAAAAACATGGAACAGGAGTTTGTTTGACCTGAAACAAAACTTTTCATCTTGTTTGTTTGCTTTTTTCCTCGACTGACGTTAGGTTTGGGCTGACTTCCTTTTTCTTTCAGGTTCATTTTTAAATAACAAAGTGAAAAGCAATGAGGCTGTTAGGTTTGGGCTGACTTCCTTTTTCTTTCAGGTTCATTTTTAAATAACAAAGTGAAAAGCAATGAGGCTGTTAGGTTTGGGCTGACTTCCTTTTTCTTTCAGGTTCATTTTTAAATAACAAAGTGAAAAGCAATGAGGCTTCGTTTTGAACCTGCCAAGGAATGGTCAGCTTCTGAGCACTCCCAGAAGGAAACAGGAATATTGGAAAAGCTTGATATTAATTCTTTCATTGTTTAAAAAAACAACCAAAAAAACCCCAAAAAAAGATCACTGTGTTTTTCTCTGCTTGCCCTGTTTGCAGAGTTTAGCCAGGGTGCACAAATACTGCTGGGTCCACAGATCTCTTGTTCTGTGTGTCTGTATTTGCATTCTGTCAGAGAAGGAGGGTGTTTCAGAGCTGAGCCTCTGCCACCTCCCCGGGATGCCCGTGCGGTGGGGCAGGTAAAGCCTCTCCCTGGGGCTTTGCTGTAGCAGAGGCAGTCGGTGCACTGTGAGGACGGAAGGTCGTGAGCCCCAAGGACACAGCACCAGGGCTGAGCGCAGGGGACAGGTGAGTCCGAGAGAGGCTGCTCATGCAAAGCAGCAGCTGCTTGCAACGGGAAGGAGCTGCGGCCGCTGCAGTCACGCTCAGGTTGAGCAGAGCCCTGAGCTGCTCCCTGACACCGTGCCCATGGGCAGCCTTGCTGCCCTTGACCGCAGGGCCCAGGCGAAGGTGGTGCCTGGGCATTCATGCTTCCCCTTGGGAGCCAGCAGCCTGCCAGCGTGCCGGGCTGTTTACAGCTTAACTCTGGGTAACTCATTGACCTCTCTGCTGGGAAGCGGAGGTTCCCAAGATGATAAGCTGCTCTTGGAAGAAATTCCTTTTCTTGTGCGAGGGAGTGGTGGCGCTGGGCACGCTCGCCCGCCTTGCAAACACGTACGCAGACCTGTGCACACGCACGGGAGCGCGCCGTGTCCCGGCGCCGGCAGCGTTCCCTTGGGGGACCTGGCTTGGAGAGGCTGGAGCTTTGTGGCCAAGAGTTCTCCAGGAGGAAAGCGGTGCTGGGGAGCAGAGCAAGGGGCCCCACACAGGCACGTGTGGAGGAGCAGGTCAGTACAGCTGCTTGCGCTGCTCTGCCCTTGCAGCCGCCGTGCTGGATCTCTTGCTGGGTGCCGGTTGCATGCCTGCGCCCTTCGTCCCCAGCTGAGCAAACACAGCCGGGATGGTGGTTGCAGGTGGCTGGAGCAGTCCGGTGCAGGGACATGGCTGCATAAATCCAGGTTGGGGCAGAGAGTTTGCATTTTTGGTCCCGGCAGAATTTGAGGCTCAGACGTAGTGGTGATGAGCATGCCAGGGAAATGGTTTGTTTTGGGTCTTTTGTACCCAGGAACCGATAGAAGAAGGACAGGAGAAATCACATCAGACATGCTGGAGTTAGGAAAGGGGATATTGTTGCAGGGAGGGGTGCTGCTGGATGACAGCCCTGGAGACCGACAGTGTCTGCAGCAGCTACATCCACCAGACAAAGACTGCCCGGACAGTCGCCCTGCCTCCTGGTTTTGTGCCCTGGGGAGGGAAGCGTGGCTGGCTGGTGCTCTGCAGAGGCTGCCCAGCTGGCATGGCTACACCAGGTTTGCAAAGGGAGCAGAGACTCTGGAGAGCCGGCACAGGCAGAGACCCCCAGCCAGCACAGGCTGAGACCCCTGGGAAATTGCTTCTGTACTTCTGACCAGGCTTTTCCAGTGAGGCCAGGCTGAGGGCTTCAGCAGCAGCAATGGGGGCTCTCCAGCGAAGATCCAGGGGTAGTAAGTAGCAGGGTAAGGAGTGAACGGGAGGTTTTTGCGTTGCTGGCCAAAAGGAAAATTCCATTTCAGGTCAAAGAAGAGGCTGATACCTTTGCTTGTAGAAGGATGGGTTTGGTCACTTAAGTTATCTAGGTAAACTTAAAAGCAAAAAGAAATTTTGAAACTACAAAGGAGGACATTTTTGTTTAGAAAATGAAACATAACGTACTGTTGATTTAAGAAAACATTTTCCCCTGGGTAGAATAATTTGACACTAATCAGTGAGCAGGTATTGCTGAAAACCAACATCATTCTGAGTGAAGCAAAAAGCTTTCTCTGAAAACACCTGCCCTGCTTGAGTGCTGACCACTTTGACAACATGGGCCCAAAACAGCAACATCTTTCCTGTAAAGATGGGCCTGACTCCATCACAGAAACTTGGGCTGTGTGCTCTGAGCACAGGCAGGCCGAAACCCGCACCTGGATCTGAATTCCCCCTCCAGTTCCTGCACCTTCAAAGCATCCTGTTGTCGACTGGGGGAGTTTTCTAAACGTGGAGCTTTCTAGCACAAGCATGCAACTGGAACAGACAGTGTGTCCTTGCCACAGGGAGAGCAGCACCGGCCTGTCCCAGCCGCTCACCTTCGTGCAGGTCTCCACGGCTGCGCAGCTTTGCATGGGAAACGTCAGCTTGACTTTAGCACACCAAGAGAGAGCTGCAGTGCTTTGCACCTTAATGTCTGGGGCTCAGGAGGGCAGGTGAGCTGCAACAAGGAGGATGAGAAAGACGGTGCCTTCTCCAGGCAACCCCAACATTTTGACATCTGGTTTCCCCTGATGAGGACTAGAAATCCCCACGCTTTAAACCATCTCCTGGGCAGACAGGCTGGTGCATTGCTCAGTGCAACCCTCCCTGCAAAGCCTTTTGGTTTGACTTCCCATTTGTTGTAAGTTTGCCAGCCAGCCCCATGAACATGGACTCCACCCTGCCACAGCCCATCCTGCAGCTAGCTACTCCTCGTGCTTTGCTTTAGAAGTGTTGCAGTGGTGCCAGGCAGCCCCCATCACAGCACAGGAATCTGGTGAGAAATTACGCACTGGAGTAATTACTCACTACTCTGGAGAAGCTGAAGGGAGCTGGGAGGACCAGCAATGCTCTTGCAGCACACCACAGCAAACAAGTCACTGCTGTGGTGGCACTGGCATTGAGTGGTTGCTGAAGTAAAAGTCTATCCTTGAAAGACCTCCCTATCTGTGACTTTTCTCCCCAGACATTTTGGGTTTTATGTTGCAGGAGCTGTGTTGCTCTTCCCCAGAGATGCTCTGCGGACATTCGCCATCCATAGCACAGTGAGGCCACACAGCCAGTCCTGAGTCCTGCTCCTGGAGGCTGGGCAAGGTCAGAGCATGTGAGCGAAGAGGGAATGTGATTCCATCCTGGGCTGCCCAAGGGATCCTGCACAGCACCCATTTCGGTCTCTCCTGGTGTTTGCATCTGTGGTCCAGACAATTGTGATCTCAGAGATGAGATGAGCCTTGCTAGCCTGAAAGTAGCCCACAGTGCCTGTGCTTGCAGAGGACTCACCTGTGGCTTGCCTGGACGCAGCTCTGCTCTGCTGAGGTTGGTGTGGAGCGGGCAGCACTGCCAGCTGCCTTCACTGTGAGACAGGGAGAGTGCTGGCTCGGCCGGGCAGGACGGTGGTCCAGGAACAGCTGCACAGCCACCCCGGATGGAGGATGCTGGATGAGCCCCAGCAGGCTGTCCTTGCAGGTGAGGCAGGTGCTTGCAGCAGTGTCAGCAATAGGGTTGTCTTTGGAGCTGGGGGGAGACCAGCGTTGAAGCTCTCTGCGGGGGCCAGCTGCAAGCTCGGGCAGGCTTTGCAGACTGTGGGGCTTCCCATGCCACGGCCAGTGGGAGGAATGAGAGGAATGTGCCATGTGGGCTGAGCAACATGCTCCCAAAGGCAAGGGTGAGAGCAGAGCCCAGGGCAGTGGTGGGGCCAGCACAGGGCAGCAATGCCAGCCAGCAGGATGAGACACGCCCCCCCCAGCTCTGTGGTCCCCAGCACAAGAAGGACATAGACCTGTTAGACAGCATCCAAAGGAGGGCCATGAAAATGACTGGAGGGCTGGAACACCTCTCCTAGGAGGAAAGTCTGAGAAGAGAAGGCTCTGGGGACACCTCATTGCAGCCTTTCAGTACCTAAAGGGGGCTTATAAGAAGGATGGAGAGGGGCTTTTTACTAGGGCCTGTAGTGACAGGGCAAGGGGCAAAGGTTTTAACCTAAAAGAGGATAGATTTAGATTAGATATAAGGAAGAAATTCTTCACTGTGAGGGTGGTGTTGCCCAGAGCAGCTGTGGATGCCCCATCCCTGGGATGCTCAAGGCCAGGCTGGACGAGGCTCTGAGCAACCTGCCCTGGTGGAAGGTGTCCCTGCCTGTGGCAGTAGGGTTGGAACAAGGTCTTTAAAGGTTTCTTGGGAGAATTCAACTTGCCAGATGTCTCTGGAACTACAGCACAGCAGAGAGGGAACAGTCCGGGGGTTCCCGGAGCATGTGGAAGAGAACTGCCTGACACGGCTGGCGGGGGAGCCAGCCAGGGACGGCACCTGCTGGAGCTGCTGTTTGTGAGGGGAGAAGGGCTGGGGGGTGATGTGATGGCTGGAGGCCACCTCGGGCGCAGCGATCACAAAATGATGGAGTTTTCCATTCTCGGAGAAGGAGGGAGGTCAGCAGAACTGCCCCCTTGGACTTGTGGAGGGCAGACTGGGCTGTTGAGGAGCCTGGCTGACAGGGTCCCTGGGCAGGCAGCCCTGAAGGGCCAAGGGCTCCGGCAAGGCTGGACAGTCTTCAAGCAGGAGGTCTTCAAGGCGCAGGAGCAGGCTGTCCCCGTGTGCCGACAGATGAGCCGGCGGGGAAGACCAGCCTGGCTGAGCAGAGAGCTTGGGCTGGAACTCAGGGAGAAAAGGAGTTGATGTCCTTTGGAAGAGGGGGCAGGCAGCTCTGGACTACAGAGATGTAGCAGGGAGAAAATCAGAAGGGCCAAAGCCCAACTAGAACTTAATCTGACTACTGCCGTAAAAGACAATAAAAAATGTTTCTATAAATACATTAGCAACAAAAGGAGGGCTAAGGAGATTCTCTGTCCTTTATTGGATGCGGGGAGAAACAAGGGTGAGGAAAAGGCTGAGGTACTTAATGCCACCTTTGTCTGAGTCTTTAAGAGTAAGACCAGTTGTTCTCTGGGTCCCCAGCCCCCTGAGCTGGAAGACAGGGATGGGGAGCAGAATGAGAAGGAGAAATGGTCAGTGCCCTGCTGCACCACTCAGGCACACACAGGTCTCTGGGGCTGGATGGGATCCTCCCGAGGACACTGAGGGAGCTGGCACAAGGGCTCACCGAGGCACTTCCCATCGTTTGTCAGCGGCCCTGGCTAACTGGGGGGGGTCCCAGCAGACTGGGGGTCAGCAAATGTGACGCCCATCTACAAGAAGGGCTGCAAGGAGGATCTGGGCACCTACAGCCCTGTCAGCCTGACCTCGGTGCCCGGGAAGGTTACGGAGCGGATCATCTTGATGCCATCACGTGGCACATCCAGGGCAACCAGGGGATCAGGCCCGGCCAGCGTGGGTTTGTGAAAGGCAGGTCCTGCCTTAAGAGACGTTATCGCTCTC